>NC_133760.1:25848006-26483542 GCF_036562045.2 Rhinolophus sinicus | reverse complement strand
CACACACTTCTAATAACATCCAAATAATGCAATTCAGGCTGTTTCCCAGTCCTCCATCCTCTTGCTTCCACTGCCTTAGGCTCCCTTTAAATGCATCTATTTTTCTGTGATTCCAATAGGCATCCTTCCATCTCTGCACTGCAGAACTAGCCCCATATGCATGTTTATATCAATGTACAATCAATCATAATTTGTTCTTTTAAAAGAGTTTTCTTTGTAAAGACCCAAAGCCATTTTGCACATTTTTTTCCCAAGACCTAACGTTTTGAATTTTCTAGTTCAAATCAAATGGGTCACTTAGGAAGAAAACTAACAGTCTTTCTGATTGCAGATCAAGATTTTCTTTGTTCATTACGGTGCTATTATTGTATCATGTATAGAAAAGTATTCTGGGGCTACAGAATTATAAAACAAAAATAGTCTGGTGATGATTTTTCTATGAATTGCTGATATATACCATGTTTCCCCGAAAATAAGACCGGGTCTTAATATTAATTTTTACTCCAAAAGACGCATTAGGGCTTATGTTCAGGGGATGTCATCCTGAAAAATCATGCTTGGGCTTATTTTCTGGTTAGGTCTTTATTTTCGGGAAACACAGTAGCATAGAGAAGGAACAACTGAGAAAATGGTTCTTCTAAAAAAAAAAAGCAACATTTGAATGGGACCTTACCATAAAATACAGTTGTGATCAGAAATACATTAGGCTTGTGCAATATTGTGATCAAAATATTCTGCATCTCCATGCAATATAAATAAAGGTCTCACATTTAACAGCACTATAAATCCATAAGAATATTACTGATGCTCCCTGGCAGGCCTACCTGTGAAATAGTAGCTTCTAAAACTTGAATTTCTCAAAGGTTTGATATTTACAGTTGCACTTCTATAGCTCGATTTCAACTTTAAAAAAAAAAGTGTATCACTAGGTCTTTGTCTAAGCCATTGCAGCATGAAGAATGACCTGTGACTTAATAAATCAGAGTAGAGAACCCATGAGTACAGAGCAAGTTTAGCAAAAGAGAAACCTTGTTCACTAATACTGCTTCCCATCAGAACTACTAACAGAAACTCAATTTGTGGTGAATGTGTTGGCATCACTGAATTACTGTTAAATTTAAACACTCAGGTTTGTCTTAAGGAATTTCACACAGTTGGCCTCTTCTCTGAGCTTACAAATTCTAATTTTAAAATTTACCTTTATTTTCCTACTAGCAAATTTGAAATGTACTCAAATACCTAAGATATACTAGAGTCCCCATGCATTCTTATACATTGAAATTAATAAACACATACTTACTCTGTCTTTCCAATTCTCACATATTCTTGATTGTCATTAAAAGAGAACAAATTTAACCAAAAAATAGCATATGTAATTAAGTCCAGTTGCTTCATTTTGTCTAATGAAGCTGACTATAAATCCGGCAAATCATTAACTCCTTTATATTTTGTAAAATAAAGAGATATTAAGACAATTCTAAGCTAAATCACCTACATTCACAGTTAATGAAATTCAAAGCATTGCATTCTAAAGTTTAAGAAGCTTGGAGGTCAACTTAGGAGATTAACTCTGCTAACTTACAGATGACCCACCGGCACAAATAATATTTTGAAAAATAAAATTTGGAGATGTAAATATATAAATTATGTATGTAAATGTATAAAAATGTATCAATTATCTTGTCATATTAGCAGTATTAACATGCATCTACTTAGATTACTACATATTCTGCAACACAAACCCAAATCGCTTTTTAGAGATTCCAAACCCTATTATCAACCCACCTGAATACAGGCACCCAGCACATCTAATACCATAGTCATGTTGCCCACAAATCTTCCCTCCTCCGTCTGTGCTCTGTCGTGGTGTATATCTCCACCCACCTGAATAACTAACCCCGAAATCCAGGACTCATATTAGTCTCCTCCCTCTACCCCACAATAGACAATCACCACATGCCCACAATTTTGTCTACAATCAGATCTTAAAATCTGTCCAGTGGGATGCTTGCAAAATGGCTCTCTGTGTGGAATGCAGACAATGGCCTAAAGCACTAGAAGAAATGTTGACAAATCTAAATTTTGGAAAGCAACAACTTCTATGTGCCAAGAGTCGGAAACAAGAAGAGAGATTAGGTATGGAATCTGAGCGATTCGGAGTATTTTACTTTAAGTCCAGACGTTGATCATGGGTCACCACTTTGATAAATTCCTGGGAAACTACAGGCAAATCTATCATGAAAAGCTTCTGAATTAGCCTTTAAAAAATGTAAATATGTAACTATGTCTCTTAACTTCTTAGAATCAACAACATACCTCAAGAACCCTGTACCTTTCTAGTTGCTACTCTATCAAGGGTACCCATTATCTTGACTTCTAACATAATGGATTAGCTTTGCCAATTTTCGAACTCATATAAATGGAATCATACAATTATCTATTTATTTCTTTATTTATTTATTTACTTATTTACTTACTTAGTCTGACTTCTCTCACTCATCATGATGTATGAGAAATCCATCCATATTGTATTATAGAAGTTTGTTCTTTTCCATTGCTGTGTAATATGCCATTGAATAAATATATAATTTATCCATTATACTATTGATAAACATTTAGGTTGCTTTTAGTTTGGGGCTATCACAAATAGGTTTATACGAACATTCTTCGTGTCTTTTGGTGAAGATACACACACACACACACACACACACACACACATACACACACACTGCTGAAGTGGAAATATTAAGCCATTACGAAAATATTTATCTTTAATAGATATTGTCAAATGGTTTTCCAGAGAGAGTATACCGTTTCCCTCCCCCCCCACCACTCAAGTGTAAGAAATTTCAGCTGCTCTATTTCCTCACCAATATCTGAAATTTTTCAGTCTTTTTCTCATTTTAGCTATTCTTGTGAGCATACAGTGCTATCATATTTTTATTTATTTGTTTGTTTGCTTTATTTGTTGTTTCCTCACTGAACAAAAAATATTGAACGCATTTCCATATGTTCATTAGAAATTTGAATAGCCTATTTTATAGTGCTCACTTAACCTTCTCGCACATTTTTAAAGGATTCTCCTTTTTCTTACTGTTTTGTGTATAGGTATTCTTTGTATAGTCTGCATAGGGGCCCTTTGTCAGATATATGTATTGCAGATGTCTTCTCCCACTCTGTGAAAAGCTTGCCTTTTCACTTTCTCAGTGATGTTTTCTGATGAACGGGAGTTCTTAATGTAGTTCAATTCAACTTTTTTCCTTTAAAACTAGTGCTTTTTGTGTCCTTTTATATAACATATTTGCCTACCTTTGGCAGGGTCAGGAAAATATTTTCCTACGCTTTCCTCTTTAAGTTTTATTGTTGTACCTTTCAAAAGTGCCACATTTTATCTGCAGGCTTAGTTGTGGAGCAGATGTTTTAATAATAGGAACCAAAAAATGCAACAACTTTAGTCAATATATGAAAAGTCACGAAGCAGAGACAAAGACAAATATTCTGTCTCTGTTTTTCATTATGCAAAAATAAGAATAAAATCAGCCTGAGAAAAAGAAAGAGAAGGTTCACCTTGAATGGATTCCAATGGTGTGATTTCCAAAGTCCTTGCCATATTTCTTTCCCATAAGAACCTTCTAGAAATCTCCCTGCACTGATTCCCAGGAGACTCATACTGCTTCCTCCCAGGGAAGGAAGCTTCTGATCTATTAGGTGACGAAGGTGAGGAAAGATAAGACTAAGGATGGCTGGGACATCCAGGTCTTAGCTGGGGAAATAAAAATAAACCTAAACATAAAAATAAAAATAAAGCACTCTGACTAACTGAGCAATGCGATTTCCTACAAACTGTTGAGACATTCTCTGACCTTTTATAAAGGTGTTGAAAGGTGAACCAGTTACATTATAAGCAGAACATTCTGTTTTTAGCAACACAGAGATTTCAAAGAAATGTAGGTAAAATGTATGACCCTATAGGCTACCTGGATTGCTGAAAAACAGACCCTGAAATAAACTAAGGAGAATGTTTTTAAATGAGAGCAGGAAAAACTGTGAGAAGCGTCCTTGGCATGTCTTATAGAATTCCTACAGACTTCATTCCATGATATAATGAATCTCTTTCCTGCAAATGTGACTTGCCATGATTTTGCAGTTGGTTCCTTTTAGATAAGGGTGTGCCTTAGAATTTTCTTTCTTGCAATCACATTTCAAAAAATGTTTATTTCCATGCTCTGAGAGTTGGTAATGGGGCTGAACTAGTCATCTATTTGTGTTTGCAAGAAATGGTATAAGGCTATTATAAAGTGTGGAAAGGGGAATTACTTGCCAGCAATCACATGAATAAAGTGAGTCCAGTTTTGATTGACGGCAATGACCCTCCTGGTGAGGAAGAGTCCCAGGGAAAGGCACACAGCTGGACGCTTACATGCACTGGCGTGTACCCAGTGACATAATACTGGCTAAGCATTGGGTTCAGGTAAAATAACTGCTGTTAGACGGTCTTAATAAAGACACTAAATCAGACACATTTTAGTATCTTGGTGACGAAGATGAAAGGGAAATAGTCCCCCGAATATGAGGAACGTGAGTAGTTATACAATAAAGGTGAAACTATGCTGGATAAACCACCTGATATAAGATCTCTAAAAACTGCAGCATTAACAGGAGGCAAACCGAGGTTAAGTAAATCATCGAAATACAAACAGACTTTCATTTTATGGTCTTTTGTTCTGCATGTTTTCAGCTTCTCTATTCAATATTTTGCTCATTTGTGAGAACTCCATGGCAAGATCTGCCTTGGTCTTGATTCCTGCCTAGAGGTGTTATTTCGAGAATGTTCAGCATCAACCACAAAGGCAGCCTGGCCAGCTCTGTGGGCTGTGCCTGAAACACCAGGATCATGGTATTGAAGGGCCAGTCCTCAAATACCAGGATCATGGAACAATCCTGACCTGCTTTTTTAAATCCATCACTGTGCCTTTTCACTTTAAAATTCACACAATATGAAATGGTGGAAACTGCTCTGATGCTTGTCATCTGAGTGTAATACAAGCTATCTGGACTCTGAGTTCTGCGTGTCTTGGGTCAAAATTTTCACCTATCTACTAATTTACAATACTAACTTGAAGTGGGAAAGAAAAACCCAGAAGCAAAGGTAAGATGGTTTCTATGATTTTAAGCTATTGAAAACATATCAATTTTATGTACGTTCTTTTTTTTTTTCCATTTACCCAGATATATACCATTTGTTTTCATTTCATTTTTTTTTAATTTATTGGGGTGACAACTGTTAGTAAAATTACATAGATTTCAGGTGTACAATTCTGTAATACATTATCTATAAATCCCATTGTGTGTTCACCACCCAGAGTCAGTTCTCCTTCCATCAGGTCCTCTTGACTAAGGCACGACTCTGAAGATATAAGGCTAACTTCCAAAGAAAGGTTTAAAATGGCCTTTAATTTCATGATTTGCAGAATTTCAAACATGGATTGTGATTATAAAACAATGAGCTCTAATTTTAGTCATTCATTAAATTATTTGGTTATTATATGTCTCTCCCTTCCCCATTACACTCTAAACTCCATGATGGTAAGGATGGTAGGTGCTTTTTCTCAGCATCATATCCCCAGGACCAAGTATGATATTAAAGAGACTAGGGTTATTATTCCCATTAGATGGATTCAAAAAAGAACAACAACAAAAAAAAACCTGAGGTCCAAACTGGTTAACTTTAGTAGCCACCTAAAGCAAAACTCTGACCTGAACACAAGCATTTTGATTCCAAATGAAAGCTCACTTTTCTCATGCGTTACTGCCTCCCTATTTATATACAACCTAACAGTTAACGTTTTCAAAAACACCACACCTAGTCTTTCTTATCTCTCATCCAACTGTTATTAATCATCCCTATGGATCATCTTCATCAATTAATTGAATGTACATATTAAATCCTATCATTCATACAAATACATCAACTCATTTTTTTCCAAGTACTGAAAACGGTGTTTTTCCATAACCACCTCATATTGTAACTAAAGTTTCTGTTTCTACGAAAGTGTTTTTCCTCTAATACTATATTCTTTGTGGAGAAGCTACAGAGCACAGTTACTGATAGTTATTGGTTTGGGTTTTTTGTTGTTGTTGTTGTTTTATAATCAAATTGGTTTTTCTATTCTTTAGCGTCAATCCCAAATTAGGTTAACCGATAAAGATTTAAAACTCTCAAGAAATACGTTAATTCGCTTCTGTGCCCTCAGACTGATCACAAGGGAACAGGATATTGCCTTTTGAAAAGAAAGCAGACAACCTCAGGAAACCACAGCAGCTCAGAAGGATGCCTGTAACCGGAGAGCTCTGCCTCTGGTTACTCTGGGACAGCTTTTTATGGCGCCAGACAGAGTAGGCCCATTTGTTCACTCCCACCGGCCCGCACGCAGAGTGACTAGGGAAGGATTAGTTACTGTATTTTTGGTTGTTGTTGCACATTTCGAACAACTGTTTCTATGGGTTTCATATAAGAAGGACAACATGACATCCTCATTCGTGAGGCGAGGGCCATTTGTCAACGTGGGAAACATGCTTTTTCAGCTGGGCCTCATCCCCACAGGCCCTGTGTCAGTTCACAGTGTGGGCCATCGTCTCAGCTGTATCCCCACACAGATCTAAAACGCCCTTTCCGTAGGATCTTCCTCATTCACGTCCCTGCTCACTACCTTCAAAAAGGGATTTCCTGAGCCACGCCTGCCCTAGCACAAATAACCTCAGTCTTTTGCCATTTTCCTAGACCTAGAAGGTTCCTTGTTACTCCCAAGTTTCACTACCAAGAAGAGGTAAAGTAATATTCTACGTATGTTTGAGTTAGTCAGCCAGAGCTGTATCTAATACCTCGTATTAGAAAGAATTTCTGGAATAAGTACAACATGTGAAAGCTTCAGACGTAAGCTAGAGTCACTAACATTTTCAGGAACCTCCAATATCCTTATTCGCACTGGGCCAGATGGTCTCATGTTGTTGGCCAGGTCATAATCCCTACGACTGACACAGCATCAGGAGCAGAGGTAGTTCCAGCCTCCAACCTTCAGGCTCCAAACCTGCCTCTCACAGATGCAGAGACTCGTCAGGCAAGTTAACACAGCCACTTGTTAAAGTGCGCTCCAACAACAATTACCTCAAAGCATGTGGGGTGTCTTCGTATAGAGGTATTATGAGGAAGCCCTGGGTAGCCTGTCTCCTACTGTGTTTCCCCCACAATAAGACCTAACCGGAAAATAAGCCCTAGCATGATTTTTCGGGATGACACCCCCTGAGCATAAGCCCTAATGCATCTTTTGGAGCAAAAATTAATATAAGATCTGGTCTTATTTTGGGGGAAACACAGTAGGCCATAGGCAAGGTGAGGGTAGGACTCCCAAATTAAAAGCCCACACATTTCACAAGGAAGAGCCCACACATTTCACAAGGAAGAGTCAGAGTAAATACCTAACTCCAGGCTTGGCAGGTCAGGTTGGGGGGTGGGGACAGTGGAGCAGGCATGGACCAATCACTGAACCTCAACTCTGTTTCTGATTTTTAGGAACTGTGTTGACCCGTCACGTTTGTTAGATTCCATCCAAATAGTAGGAGTGAGCTCAGACCAATGATAGTTCATGTTCACCATCGACCTCTTTTTCTGCTGATTCTGCTCAGCCTTCCCGAGAGGCAGCAGCTGTGTCCTCCTCTGGTACCCAAGGTCCCCCTCAGAGTCTCTCATACTTTCCATGCTCAGGGTCATATAAGGGTCAAGGCTGTGCATACACGCTCAAGGCTCAGCAAAAATAGCCCTTTATTATTCTGTGTTTGCTTTCCACATTAACAATGGGGAAACTGTACATGTGCACTGTGGTAGTTTCACAGTGTGGTTAAGCTAATAACACAGGCTTTGGCATTAGAAATGGAGTGCAATCTTAGTCCAACCCCTTGACATTTAGGCGACTTCAGGTAAATAAATGAATCTCACTAAGCCTCAGTGTCCTTACTTCTCTAAAGAGTAGAAATCACACCTCACTCATGAGATGGTTTCCAGGACAGACTCACTTAAAAGAAAGAGAAAAAAAAAAAGTAGATTCCTGAGTGTACTCCAGGCTCACTGAGCCAAAATCACTTATGTGTTGAAACCAGGGACTCTCCATGTTCACTCACCCATCAGTGAATTCTCACACACAGGCATGTCTGAAGTTCACTGCTAAACTCTATGCAGTGATTCTTACCAGGAATTGCAGGGCATAGTTGGAAATCAGAACATCCCTGGAACTTCTCCCCACCCCTGCTTCAAAATACAAATGACCACTCTCATTCCACTCTCATATCCCACTATCTGTCCTGATTTCTGTTTGCAACCCAAGGTTCTGGATTTTTACCCCCATAAAGATGACACCCTAGGGGTGAAAATGAAGCGGCCATTAACTAGTGGACATAGTGAGCATAGAAACATCTTGATAATATTTCTGTTGCATCACCTAGTTTTAGGATGCATACAACTACATGAATTATGACTTCTGATCAGCCCTCTCCCCACCCTGTCTGGTATTTTGAGAACTGCTTTGAGTGAGGTGGTGGCTGGTCCTACCAGGGTGTCCTCACTGGTTCTGCAGAGTAGAGAGGCCTGGCCCATGATGGAAGTCCTGTGCTCAGATCTGGGACCTGCCCTGTTAGACCAACACCAAGGAACTGAGCCACTTGATAATAAATGGAGATGCTCCTGCAATTTGAGGGTGGGGTGGGCTGGAAGACAAGCATCTCAGGCAGCATAAGGAATGCCCTGGCTTTATGAGACTCCTCGCCCCCTCCTGGATATGGAAGCTAATCCCTGATTTAGAAAGGATATGATGGAATAGTAAGCAGAAGATCTTGATACCTGCTCTGCTTGGAGGAGACCTGACCTCTGCTTTACAAAGGCAGCAGCAGTGCCTTAAAAAGCAGCTCGGCAAGGCTTTGGGGCAAAGAAGTAAAAGGCATGAGGGATGGGTAGAGAAGGGAGACAACGGTGAGGAATTTAAATTTTCCCTGGGATTGAGAGTTCCTTTGCACAATAAGCCAAAAATGAAACACCTCGTAAACTGAGTTAAAAGAAATAATTATTACTTTGCAGTTTTTATCTTAAAGGGAAGAGGCTGTATAAACATGGTGAAATTTATTTATATCAAGTCAGCTTAAATAACTCATAAATGTGATTTAATCTCTCCACTCCCATAAGAATATTTATTACTTTATCTCACCTTAATAAAAATCCAATGCAATGTGGTTGTATACACACACACACACACACACACACATAATTTATGGAAATACAGTCTTGATTTTCAAACAGTTATGGTTTTAACAGATAAGATAAAATTTGCAATCACAAGACGGCACTATTAGTTTAGTTTTACCAGATCAGAATGAAGCATCATGTCTTATTAAACTAAAAATGAGCATCATTCATACTATGGCAATACCAATAGTTTTCTAATAGAAAAATTCCTGAGTTTATTTTATCACTGCTACACTCAGGGCTGAGTAGATGTCAGTTATCCTGACTGCTTTTGTTTCCCTGCCTTTGTCCTTTACTTTTAATGCTGGTAATAATCTTCTTTGACACAATGAAGTATAAAAAGGCAGTCAAATCTATTAAGATATTTCTTTTTGGCTTTCACCTTTAATAACATGCTTAGAAATGTCATTCCCACCCTCAGAAGTAGAGCCAACTCTAATTTCAGAATGTCTTCTAGGTCTGTGTTCTTTCCTTTATTTCATGCTGCATTCCACAGAGGCTTCCTTTGAGACAGTATTTCATTGCAAACACTGCTGTTTTGGAAAATACTGTTAACTCTATTCTCCCTCTGATTGTAGCAGATCTTGGAAGGATCAGCATTGTCATCGCAAATAGTTACCCCATCAATCTACAGGTGTTTACTGAGCAGCTACTCTCTAGAAAACACTAGGACAGAGGAGAAGGAAACAGGGAAGAGAGAACTGACTCAATCCCTAGAGTGAGGGCCAACTTTAAATGGGGAAACAAAATATGTATGAAATTTTTTTAAAAAAGAAAAAGCATACATTCATTGTGGGTTGAATTATGTTTCCCCCAAAGATATTTTCAATTCCTAACCCCTGGTATCTGTCAATGTGACCTTATTGGGGAATAGGGTTTTAGCAAATATAATCAAATTAAGATAAAATCATACTATTAGGATGGGTCCTAAATCCAGTGACTGGTGTGTCTTTATAAGAGGAAGGAGAGAGAATTGGACATGGGGATACAGAAGAGACACACACAGAGAAGAAGGCTATATGAAGACGAAAGCAGAGATTGGAGTGATGCCGCCTCAAGCCAAGGAAGGACAAGAACCACCAGAAGCTGGGAGAGGCAGGAAGGCTCCTCCCCAGAGCCCTCAGAGGGAGCAGGGCCCTGCAGATACCTTGAGTTCAGACTTCTGGCCTCCAGAACTGGGAGAGAATCAATTTGTCCTGTTTTAAGACACCTCGTTCGTGTTACTTTGTTTATGGTAGCCCTAGGAAACTAATACGACATCCATATTGCTCCTATTTGACAATTTGCCAAGCATTTTAAATTTTTCTAAGGATGCATCTGAATGTTCCAGGATGAATGACTATTAGAATTTAGAGGGCTTCCATATCAAGATGACAAGCAGATTCATACTTCATAACCCTCACTGCTCCAGACTCTTAAGAAAGACAGAGCAAATATAGAAACAGAAAAATCACAGACATACGTGATCCAAAATACAAAATAAATAACCCTCTGAATCAGAAACAGAACAAATATCCAAAACGGCTAGGGTGTTAAGATCTCAGCTTGCTGGTCTCCAGGGGTGAAAGCAGCTGTAGGATCAATGGGACTAGCATTGCTCCCTAGGAAAACGGGTCGCTGGATACAGGCACGCAGCTGGAAACCAGAGCAGGTGAAAAGACCCCTCGTGCCATCCCTGTACCCCAGGATGGTAGGCAGAATAATGGCCTCCCAAAGCGACCTTTGGATATGTTACATTACGTGGCAAAGGGGAATTAAAGATGCAGATGGAATTAAGGTTGCTAATCAACTGATCTTAAAACATAGACATTTTTCTGAATTATCCGGGTAGGCCCACTGTATTCACAAAGGTCCTTACATGTGGAATAGAGAGGCAGAAAAGTCAGTGTCAGAGGGATGTGACATGAGAAGGACTTGCCTGGCCATTGTCAACTTTGAATGTGGAAGGGCTGACAAGACAAGGAATGAAGGCAGCCTTTAGCAGCTGGGGAAAAAACAAACAAACAAAAACACCCCAAGAAAACAAATTGTCCCTTAGACCTTCCAGAAAGGAATGCAGCCCAATCATCAATTTGACTGTAGCTGGATGAGACCATGTTAGACTTCTGATCGCCAGAACTGTAAAATACAAATACACCCAGCCCTTGTGAAAGGAGGCTACACCTCAACTGGGACTGTGACCTGGCCAGGGGTGGTGCCAAAGAGGAGGAGACACTGGTGCAACGCCAGCAAAGCCACTCCCGGACTCTGACGATGAGTTGTCCAAGACTCCAGCAGCTTCCAAAGCTGTAATTCCACCTGGCGATTTAAATAACTGGATTTAGAAATGGGGCCTGAAAGGACCGAGAGGAGTCAACTGCAAAAACCACAGACAGACGGAGGAGGGAGTGAGTGGTACAGAAGAGAAGGAACGAACGAGGGGGAAGCAAAGTAAAAAGATTCTTACACAAAACACACTTCCAAACTGAAATTCTAAAACCACATGAAGAACTTGAACACTAAGAAAGACCATCAGTATGACTAGGACCCTGACTAGGAATTCACTCCTGTGACAGTCGTTCTGTAGCACTGTCAGACAAAACCTGAACAAATAGTATTGGAATAGTTCAAAGCACTAGAAGCATTTTTATTTTTTAAGTATCCACTATAGACTGAATGTCTGTGGCCCCCTGAAGTTTATATGTTGGAATTCTCACCTCCGAAGCGATGGTGTTTGGAGATGGGGCTTCTGAGCGGTAATTAGGTCAGGAGGGGGGAGCCTGCATGAGGGCATTGGTTCAAAAGGGACAGGAGTGCTTGCTTCCTCCCTCTCTGCTCTCTACCCTGTTGGGGTACAAGAAGATAAAGCAAGAAGGGGGCCTTCACAAGACACCGGCTCTGCCTGCACCTTGATCTCGGATTTTTCTAAGCTCCAGACTACAAGAAATAAATGTTGTTAATCCACCCAGTCTATCGTAGTAATTTGTTACAGCTGCCCAGACTGACCAGGACAATATAGAAGCAAACCTATCATGAATAAAATAACAGCCATGAATATGAAACATGAAATATATCAGATAAACTTAAGTACGGTCAGATTTGACAAGTAACCCTCAGCATGGTATCCACTGTAAAGCAGCAGTGCAGCACAGAGAGACGCAATCCCTTCCCATAAATCAATACGTAAGATGAAGCCATATGTGCACACGCATATATGCATGTATGTCTACATTCTCTACTTTTAATTTTGCAAAAGCAAGTCGGGCTTGCAATTGATCATTTTTCCAATAACATACATCTTCCTCATAAAAGAAGATACTGTTTACTCAAACGGAGATGTTGGATTTGGAAGGTTGCAGTCATGATGGATCTTAAATTTGAAATTCTTTAACTCTAACATACGGCAAAGAAGAGCCTGGAGTTTTGACAGTAAAAAGACAGGAAAAGCCTCCTATTCCCTGCTTTCTGCTGTTCAGCCCTTTCCCGAGACACTGAGCTAGCAGTACCCTAACTGCTGACCGAATGGGATGTATGGGAGAGAGGGAAGTGAAAAAAGAAAAGACTAAAAGTGGTAGGAAGCCCAAAGATAGGGGGAAACAAAAAAGTAGCATTCCAAAAACCATATCCAGCCTACTAGCAGTATAAGTCCAGAGAGTCATTCATTTTAAAGATTCGCCTTTTTCTATTCAGCTCATTATGTCATGGCTTCTCCTGAGAACTCAATAAACAAATTCTCTTGAAGAGAATTTCGTTTTGTGGGGTTCTGCAGCCGAATCAGGCAGCAGTACCATTAGTACACCCCGAGTTCTGACATGCCTCACAGGAGAACGTCTTGGATAAGTGAATTTTCTAATTCTGGCTCTGCCACCAGCTAATTTGGTTTCTCTGGATTAATGATGTCACGTCTAAAAACGTTAGGATTAGATTAGATGCTCCCGCTCTCCTCTTTTAGTTCTATAATTTTTATTATTCTGTTTCACAGGGATATTAAAATATTCTAAATGCCCAGTCTTCTCTTGTATGATTTATAAGACTGGAAAGTGAAAAAGAAGGATCTAGCAAAATTCACAAAATAAGCTGCAATTAAAATAAGGGATTGTTAATGCTCTCACCATATCATACAATATATTCTCAGCTAAGACAGGGGAAATGCAAGCTTTCAATTGTTACTAATGATTGAGTACTACACACCTGCAAGAAATTTTCGAAAACTGAAGAAATATATTCTAAGCTCTGTATTATACGCTACAAAAAGGAATAGGGAAGCAAGTTTAAGTTTGGGTTAAGTTTTAAATATTGTTCCATTGTTTCTCCTTAATCAATATAAACTGAAAACAGATTCATCTAATTCATTTCAAGAACCTAGTAATGGATTTGGAAGGCCAATTCCAGGTCTCCCAGGCATTGAGCAAAAAATAAAGCATGAGTGGTCTTCCGTCAAGGAGCTGAGGCATGAAATAAAACTCTGACTCGCTCTGAAAACGGAAAGCATGCCCCACTGTAAGGGCAGGTGGACTGCAAAAGACACATGCAGCTGGGCACAGAGAGCACAGGAGGAAAATCAGGAGATTTTCTCCACGGTTTCAAGAAAATGAGTAGAGAATAATTGAGATAACTGAGAACAATATTGGTTAGTACTGGTAAGTGAACTGTTGCCTTCAATACAGTGTAATTAGTGACTACATAATGGGCATATGGATTTTCTAACACCTAGCATTAAAATCACAGGGCTTTGTAGAAACTCATTCAAGTTACGTTCATAGCCGAAGATTATTTTCTAGTTACGTATTGGTAATAATAAATCATCCCGTGGCTTAAATAATAACAACATGTTATTTACGAATATGGTACTGACTGGAGTGATCTAGAAAGTTCTTGGTCAGGTTCTTTCCACGGCCATAGGCAGATGGTGGTGAGGTCTGGGGTCATCTTAAAGACATTTTCACGCACTTGTCTGGTGCCTGGGCTGAGAAAACTTAAAGAGCTGGAGACTGGAATGTTTGGGGCTGTGTGGGCCTCCCTCTCTATCTTTATGTAGTCAGTCACTCCAAGTGGTCAGTCCACAGGGTAGCCAGACTTCTTACATGATGGCCAAATGCTTCCAGAGTGAGTATCACACGAAAAAAAAATATGTATAGAAACACCATGGCCTTTTCTAACTTAGTATCAAAAGTCATGCAAAATCACTTCTGCCAAATCCCGTTCGTGGTGGCAGTCACAAAGGTCCATCCAGGTTCAAGGCAATAAAGATTCCTCATCTTATGGAAGTATGGCAAATTCTGGAAGAGCGTGTAAGATGGGAAATACTATTCTAGCCATTTTTGGAAAACACTTCTGCTAAAAGCTGCTTGGGGTAAGAAGACCTCAGTGATTTTTAAGAAATAATTTCCCAATTTATTGGGAGAAAATGAAGACTTGGGCATGGTGTTAGTTTTCTTTTGCTGCCATAATGAATTTCCACAAACTTGGTGGCTTCAAACCACCCACATTTGTTATTTTGCAGTTCTGTAGGTCAGACATCTGTTATGGGTCTCACAAGGCTAAACTCAAGGTGTCATCAGAGCTGTGTTCCCTTCTGGAAGCTCTAGAGAAGAATCAGTCCTCCTGCTCAAACAGATTGTTGTCAGAATTGAATCCATGGCAGGTGTAGGACTGAGGTCCCCATGTCCTTGCTGGCGGCCAGCTGAGGTCCATTTCTAGGTGCTAGATGTCATCTGCATTCCTTGACTCCTGGTCCCCTTCCTCCGTCTTCAAAGACAGCAACAGCTATTCACACTCACTCTCACACCTCATTTCTCCTCCCTTTCTTCCAGTCATGTCCTTGACTGACGCTTAATGAAGAAAATCCTCTGCTTATGGGCTCATGTGATTAGACAGAGCCCACCTTGAAAATCCTGGGTCCTCTCCCTATCTCAGGGTTCGTCACCAGAATGACATTTCTTGAGTTCCTTTACCATGTAAGGTACTATACACGTATTCTGGGGACTAGAACTTGGGCATTTTGGGGAGCCATAATTCTGCCCACCACAGACATCATGTGTTTGATTAAATAGAGATCACGGCAAAGGAATTAAAGAAATTGATGTTAAAACAATGATTCTGGGGCTTCCCTGAAATAAATCCCTGTACATTAAGCACATTTATGTAACTAACTGATTTCCCTTCTCACACATGGTCAGAAGTATAAGATTACAAAGTGCATGCCCTTAGATCCGTTGAGCTTTCTCCAAGGAGAGAAAGACTTTCTCACTAAAATTTAATTAACTCTACTTTATATGCAATTCTAATAAAGGTTACTTGGTTTCTAAAGCCAAACAAACCCAGCAGTAACAAAGTAGAAATGGCAAATACCAATTATCAATGATAAGTGACATCTGACAAGAAAGTAGAAATCAAAAAATTAGAACACGGAAATATCATATCTACCACACATGCACAAACACAAATAGTGATCTAAGGTCATTTGTTAGCAGGGCACAGATTGCTACACTGGTGAATATCACTATATGTCTTTGAGACATGACTTTGAGTTATATTCAAAATATTCTTTTCATGAGCTTATAATATGTTATAGAAATATTTTACATCATTAGGAAAGGCTAATATTTTCTTAAAACAAGCCATGTGGTGGACATGTTGGCAAACCTGGTGGCTCCCACCATGCTGCTGGGAAGGAAATGGACCATAAGACCACACGCTCTGGACATATGTGTTTGCACCGTGGGATGTGTGGCTCTGGCTGAGCAAATCAGCATCTCTCCTCCTGAGGAAGGCCTCTAGGCACGGAGAGAAGAATAAAGCAGTCCCTGGGGAGAAGCCAAGCTGTGAGACCCAGGCCTGGACTGAACTGCTTCCAATTTCCAACTCTCACTCGCTCCAGGGACCGAAATGTACTTTCTGCTTTTAAGTCTTCTGCTGTTTTGCCAATCATTTCACTTATTTACTTATTTTGGCCTAACCCAGTCCCAGTAAATTTCTCATCCTGTGACCACACAATTCATCACTTACACAAATGGGCAAAATCTTTGCCATCTGAAAAATAATCCAGCTAAAAGGATCGATTCTCCAAACTCAGGTGGCTGTTAAGTTTTGTATTTTGTGTGGTTTACAAAAGCACTTTCTAATCAACTAGCCAATCCTTGATCAGAAGAATATGGTTTCCCACCTCAATAACTGGCTTTGAATAAAACAGATGTCTGCAATTTTATTTCAAATATGACCCAATAATAGAATTTGATAAAAAGGAGTTGAAATACAATGCTTTCCAAATAAAATGCTTATGATTGGTTTTAATATATCTCAACAAACATCTTCTTGAAGTTAAGAAATTAAATCATCATAGAAATCATAGATTTCGAAGAAAGCCTCTATCAGTTTTCTTTTTTTTAACCAAGAAATCTATTATTTTCAGAAAAAAAAACAACACATTAGCATCATAGACAATATGATTTACTCCTTGAAAAAGTCATTAGTAAGGTTAAAATTTCAGGATTTTGAAGTGCCATGATTTTTAATTAGTCAGGGTCAAGGCAGGAATACAGAGCCCACCCCAGGTAATTCAATAGAGGGAATTTAATATGAGGCATCAGTAACAATCGTGTTGGAAGATTTGAAAAGCCAAGCAGGAAATAGAGGCCAACGAGAGGTTAGCAAGAGCAGCTGGGCTGCTACACACCACAGGACTAGAGAGACCAAGGCAGGGGGCCAGAACCGCCAGATGGGAGCTAGAATTGTAAAGGGGACACAAGTGTAACCGAAGACCCCACATGAAGTGGCTTTTTCCATTGGCGTCTTCCATTGGCTGGCCTTCACCGGCAGCTGGTTGGCAAGGGAGCCCAGGCAAGGTAAGTTACAAGAGTGGAACCCCTGCAAACTGAGCTGACCACAGAAGAGCTGGAAAAGGCTCTGAGTATAAACAGGAGAATAAACAGGCAAATAACCATCACAACGATTGTGCAGATTTTTGTAGCTTAAAAAACACACTATAATATGTGGAGGGACAGAGGCCATTGCTTCCCGCACAAAACAGTAGGCCAGCTAAGAACCACATTATTACGCCCAACTGTTGCCTTACAGCTGCTGAACTGCTGTTCCCCGCGCCTTCCCGATGATATCACAAGGAAGTGTCTCAGAAAGCTGAGACCCGGTGGAATAATGTCAGTGAAGCTTCCTTGAGGGAATGTCCTGGAAAGCTGGGAACCGATGAAATAATATTGGTCAAGCTCTCTTAGCTGATGGTTTCAGTGCAGTGATACCATCCCCCGGGACTGTGCGTGTGTGTGAAGGCACAGTACGTGTTGGAGCACAATGGGGACTTTCGGGAAGAATAGCCAGTCAGGCACGCGACGCGTGGACCATGGAAAAATCAAACTTTACTTCCTTATATGATGACTAATAAAAGCCATGCGTTGGCCCGATTTGGGGCTCAGTCCCTGAGGCTTGAATCCTTTGGCCCAGCTTGCACTCTATTCTTGTCTACTGTCCTTCTTAAACTTGTGCCACCCTTCTCGCTTCCCACTGCTCTTGTCGTGCTGGACACGGCATCCAACGGTCATGCTATGCTATACAAATACAGAAAGGTAAAATACACATGCTATCCCAGAAGTCAGATAGGAAAATCAGCAAAGATTTTACTTTATTGCCCTCTGGCACTTAGGAACAAAGCTAGGGCTAATAATCTGCCCTGTGAGCAAAGAGAATAACCCTGTCATTATTGTTATATTATTGTTCAAAATTATCATATATAATGATTATAACTGATGCTTATGAACTATGGTAGAAAATATTATGGTTGCTTTCCAAAAGCCTCTCCACTCATCTTTCATTGTTCTGTAGCCTTATAATTTGGGTGAGTGTGACCCCAGTCCTACTGGGTGAGTCATGACATGTTTAAGCCATTCAAGGAAATCCCATCAATCTGATTACAGTGGTTCAGAGACAGTCAGGCATAAGCTAATCAGCATATGATATTCCTTGACTACAGAATTTGTGCAGGGATGGTCCGTTCAGAATTTTATTCAATGATTGTGAAAGTTAAGTTCTCTCTCCCTCCTCTTAGAGGTGAAATGAGCAATTCCTTCTTGTAACTACCCTGTGACCGTGAGAGAACTCAGCATGGAAGTAAAGTTTGACCCCCTTGGTACACAAATGTCAAAAGCAAGTAGATCATAGAAAAATCAAGACCTGATCAAACAATGCCTGAATCCCACATACTTCAGACACATAAGTCAATAAATGCCCTAGATTCCTTCAACCAGTTAGAGCTTGTTTCTGGTTGTTGTTGTTGTTGTTAGTAACCAAAAACAAAATGCTAGGGACACTACTTCAAAGGCTACTTCACTTAATTCTGCCAAAATCCTGCGAAGTAGGCTTTACTACTGCTTTCATTTTATATTTGAGAAAAATGAGGAATGAGGGCAATGTGTCCAAATTCCTGCAGCTGTAGAGAGTGAAGAGAGTTTGAATGTGGTCCATCTGACCGTGGAGCCAAAGTTCTAAACCAGGGTGCCACACGTTCCCTATACCCACCTTCCTGCTCCAAAACGTTTTTTTAATGGCTAGCTCTACTGGCCTTCAGCTTTGGAAGAACGTTTTAAATAATGACTTGATAAAACCCAAAACAGAAACATAAGGACACGTCAGAGACTGCTCAAAGGTGCACAATCAAACCAAGTTAAAGATAATAATCAAGTTTAGCAGTTTTCACCAAAACAAATCATTCAGGGACACTATGTATTCATGAGCCATCATGAGCATACAGGTTCAAATGTCCAATCTTAAGAAATACTTTTAAAGAAAAGTAAAAATAAGTGGGTATCACCGGAGCATCCTATTTTTTTGTTTGTTTTAATTTTTTTTATTAAATGTATTGGGGTGACATTGGTTAGTAAAATTCTATAGGTTTCAAGTGCATATTTCTATAATACATCATCTGTATATTGCCTTGTGTGTTCACCACCCAGAGTCAGTTCTTCCATCACCATGTATTTGACACCCTTTACCTTCTTCTACCACCCCATTTTGTTTTTAAAACTGGAGAAAGAGTTGGTTGTATGTGGACATCATAAAATTTAGGGTTCTCTTAAGACTGTGATTCCTTAGCTTGGACTGATAGCTTTCTAAATAGGTGTCAGTATATGTATGTGAAAGTCATTCCTACACAAAATAGTTTTGGTAAAAAAACCAAATACATCATTTACATACACACACTCACATAATTCTCTCTCTCTCTCTGCCTGTCTCTCTCTCTCTCTCCATATATATATATATATATATATATATATATATATATATATATATATATATTACATACAGAATAGTATAGTAGGTAGTGTATATATACACATAATTCATATATATATTTCTATATAAATATAAATACATAATTATATATTGTAACATGTGATAAAACTTTATCCTTATCCCCTAGACATGTATGAATTCTATTGTTCTTGCAGTATTCTTTCTAACAATCAAGTAAATACCATATCTACTCCCTCAGGTTTTACACGGTCCCCTCACAAAAGCATGTGCAGCTGTCAGGGCACACAGTCTCTTACAAAACTAAGTACAAGATAATTCAACTGAATGGGCTCAATTTGTTCACACTGCCAGGATACCCCCATCCCTCTCCCTCTGTTGGGGCCCCCGAGGATGGAGCAGGGCTGCCGCAGCAGTCTGCTTCCTCATCGCTACAGCACTGTGTGACCCAAACTAACTCTTCGTGCTGCCGGGAAATGGCAAATGCACTGGGGAAAACCTGCTCCCTAGTGCCCTTCCTGTTAACAAACACTCAGTTCCCCTGGAAAGTATTCCTGCCTGAGAAACCAATTAGTCATTATTCTTGAAAGAATTGAGTATTTTTCTTTTGACCTGTTGTGGACATTTGACCCCAATGTGTGCCCATCTGCTCTGAATAGAAACCACAAAGTCTACACTGAATCTTTCAAAAAGAGGAAAAGATAGAAGCTTTTTGGTAACCTGGCTCTGAAAACAGAGGAAGCTGAGACAGTATGTTGCATATTGATATTTCTTCTGTTTAAAAAAGCAGTAACATTTAAACCCACTCCCCCTGTTAAATGCTATAGAAGCAAGTGTGAGTCCAATGAGGCCATTTCTGCCCACAGGGATTTGGACGTGTCAAGGTCCTATCTCCCACCACCGCCCGGTCCTGGGACAGAATTCCCACCCTGAGACCAGGCATCCCTTGCATTGCAACCCAAAAGCCCTGCCCAAAGGCATTCACTTCACAGGAAATTTTTCTATCAGTTGGACAGAGTGAATCTTCAAATAAATTTGATTCTAGACAGACACATTTTGATAAAATTCTAGGGAAGAGGGTCAGAAAAGGCCAGGAACATGTAATAACCAAAACAACAGGCCAGCTCAGGCTCTGACTAGAGGCTGGTATTAGAGCGGAAGAAGCCCCGACCTTGCAGTCAGACAGATGTGGTTTGATACCTGGGTTTGCTACGTACTCGCTGTACAGCACTAGCTGAGTCTGCTAACTGATCTGTATGCTTTGGTATTGTTTTAAAATCAGACCAATACTTGCTTCAAGGGGTGACTGTGATAAACTGTTGAGAGAACGTAAAGCTCCTGGTTCTTCCAAATTCTCAGTATACTGTGCGGGTCTCCATTAAACCCTCAACCACCCCCCTCCAGACACATACCCTCACTTCAGATCCCTCCCAACCTACAAGCAAAGCGCTATATTCTCAAGGTACTAAGCCGTACTTGGTAGCTTTAAAGGCAGTAAGCCTCATTTACTCCCTCCCTGTGGTCAGCAAAACTCTACAAATGGCTCCCAAGATTCCACATCCTAGTCCTGGATCTTGTGACTCTGAGGCAGTGTCCCTCTCATCGTCACTCTCATCTAACACAGCCCCGTGGCTGTGAGGTACTATGTGGCACAGCTGACCTGCAAGTAGGAAGACTACCGGGGGGCAATCACATGGGTCCTTCAAAGCAAACAGCTTCCCCTGCTGGTAGGGGAAGGGCTCCTCGGAGTCTGGGAGTGAGAGGAGAGCGTGGCATACTGCTGTCGGTCTGAAGATGGAGGGAGCCACATGAAAGAGGTCCCCAGAAGGCAGATTCCTCAGATGAGTGAGGAATGGGACCTCCGTCCTACCACTGCAAAACCTCCATGACCTTAGAAGTGGATTCTTCCACCGAGACTCCAGAAAGGAAGGCAGCCCTGCTGTCACTTGGATCTCAGCTTTGTGAGACTGAAGAAGGAACCCAGCTGCACCACACCAGTCTTAGGACCTAAAAGAACTGTGAGATAAGAGAGCTGCATGGCTTTATGCTACAAACTGTTTGGTAACGTGTTCTATAACACACAACTGCTTGACTTCCACAGAGACAGAAAGAGAAAGAGAGAGACAGAGACACAGAGACTGAGCAAATGGAGCAAAATCAACAATCAGCAATTGGTGAGTCTGGGTAAAGAGTATAAGAGATTTCTTTGTATTATTCTTGCAACTTTTCTGTAAATTTGTAATTACAGCAAAAAAAGAAAAAAAAGAGTTACAAATAATTAAAGCATAGGGCAAAACAAAACCCTTTGGCATCTGCGTAACTGCCAGTTGCTAATGTGAGTTCATAAATCCTTCAAGTACATAGGAGCCTAGAGTCGTCTCTCACTGGTGGGCCTCAATGAAAAAAAACATAAGTATCCAGTGACTTGGATAATAAATTCTCAAGTTTATCTCAGACAGTAGGAGGCCAAAAGGCTTCCCTTTTTTATTTTGGCCGGACCATCTTTTTTTAAAAAGATCATCTCTGCCAGAATCTAATTGTAGGCGGTTCACAGATGTTAGGGGGCCATGAATCTGAGGATACAGTATTGTACAAAAGCTGAACATCAGTGTATCAAAAAATGCATGATCATTCCCTTGGCAATGTCGAAAAACACATTTGTGTGATGAAGAGAGATTTTTTGTTTTGTTTTATAGAACACCTTTTACTTAAAAATGAGGCCTCTCTGGGGCTGTCAACATGGATATATAAGAGATTTTTTTTACAATACCACAAAGGAACTTTTCAGACATACAGTTGTTGAGCTTATAATGCAAAGTCTCAAAAATTACTATAGGCACAATAAGGTCAATACCTATTCCATCCATTGGTGGCTTTCAGTGGTCCTTCTAAACAAAGGAAAACAAACATGGATAAGCAGAGTATGTTTCTTATTGATTTCTCTGCTTCACACTACTAGGAAATACATTTCAGAGTCTAGAAATAAGTCAAACATTGCTCAAGTTATGTTTTAAAATACCCTCCAGGTCCCCTTTCTGTATTTCCTCTGTCAATTTCCTCTGTCAATTCTCTCAGTTCTGCATTTTTCATTAACTTTCTTGGATTAACTTTCATCCCCATACCTTCTGTCAATAGCACCCTAAGATATTTTGACATTGATTATCAACATCAATTTCAGTTTGGTGCCATCTGCTATGCACTGTGGGACTTCAGCAAGTCTTTCCTTTTCTTTCTTTTTATTTTCCTAAGCTTATTTGAATTCCTGTATCTCCTGACATGTCGGAACATTGTGATATTACAAGCATTTTCAAAAAGAGGAAAATGAGATTGGATTTGAATTTCACCTTTCTTCTGTCCACGGGAAACAACCTCCCTTGCTCATAATAACGCATCAACGGTCAAAGGCCTAAAACCAGTATTAAGAGCTATTAACTCTCTCTTTAAGGCTGAGGTAGGAGATGTGCAGGGAAAGCCTCAGCCTTTCTCCAAAGAGAATACTTTCATTTCCAGACAATTATAGGGATTTCTTGAAAATTCTTCTCTGTGTGAGTGTGAATTTGCATCTTTATAATTTCTAATCACTGGTCTTTGTTTGGCCTTTTATGTCCTCATGGGTTAAAACTATTCTGTCTTCCTAATGACTGTTCTTCTAACATGAAGACATCTATTGTACTCCTTGCCAGTCCCCAGCTCCTCTTTTTTTCCTGGTAAAGTATTTTAGAGTTTTCATAGGCTACCCTTTAAGCACCTCACCCCTAGTCGGACACCTATGGACCAGTTCCCTTTGATGAGCGTCGCTCTTAGAGGGCGGCCTGTACAATCTCCTCTTGTCATCTCTAATTGATGTATTACACTAGAATGGACTGCAATTCTAAGAAAGCCACACTATTTTATTACAACTAATAGGTCTAGAAGTCTTCTAGGCTTTAAAATCCCAGGACAGCCCACGGCCCTGGTAATTCCCTGTGATCCTACTATCTGAAGCAAAGTCAGACAATACAACTTTACAAAGAATGAGTGATAGGACCACCTTAAATGCACACAATTGAGTGAAAACACAAAGCTGCAATTTTTCACGTTCAGCACTGCCTCTGTGATTCTGTATTTCTGTTAGTTAAACACATTAAAGTGCTTTATGTAGAAGAACAATAGTATCTTAACGTTTAATCCTCTCAAATATGAAATTTGAGGGAGAAAATAGTATGTATCAGATTGGTCCAAGAACCTTTTTATATTTTGGTCATTTCAGGGTGAAGAGCCACAATTCCAGTTACCTACGTGTAAAAAGCAGCAGCAATGTTCTAAAAACAGAGCTGGAATTTTTTAACTTAGTATGAGCTGTTTTTGCATTTGGAAAAATGAAGAATTTTGTTGTAGATGCCACTGTTCTTCCTCACATTCTTAATAAGAATGTTCACATACTTTGCAAAATCAGACCTAAGGTTGCCCTTGAATCTGTATTTAAAAATTGTGATATAACAGAAAAATGAAACGGTCTACCAAATACAAATGTTCTTCTACTATAAAATTGAAATGACCATTCTAGCTAGTTCTGCTTATAAACTCCATTCTTTTTCAGAGGTTACTGCTTTCTTCATAATGTCGCTCTGGAGTTGTGACCAGCTGTCCTTGTTACTTAAATGTGTGATAGGAAAACACCTGGAAATAAATGGCTTCCACAAGGAAATATGTTACACCATTTGCCAAAAGAAGGAATTTGGGCATAAATGGCTACAAGTGAATAACTTTACTATCTCATTTAAAAAACAAACAAACCAAAAAACAGAAACATTATAAGGTACGGATTTCACATATTTAGGAAATCTAACTTTTTTATAGGAGTCTGACTCTTTAATAGGAATGCTAGAGTCAGCTTTACTATTTTTATTTTAACCCAATATGAATGCAATGGTTGACTTCGGCTATTTTTTGAATCCAAATCTCAGATCTAAAACTATATATGGCTAATGAATTAAATCTGCAATACCTAATATGTACTTTCATAAAACACAATTTGAGAACTATAAAATTTTCTGTGAACTTACACTGAATCCCTTGCTCCTTAGTACCGAGATTCTAATCCACTCCCTCTATATTCCTTCTTGGAATCAACAATTCTAAAAACAAAACATAAAGGCAAAATTACAAAGAAAAGTAACTCCATGATATGTGGGCCTAGAATTTCATGGTTTATTCCTATTGTGATATGTAGTATCTTACATAGGTGTCCAATATGAATAAATATCCAGTTATTTAACTGCTGCAAACATACATGTACATACACAGACACATACACACACACACACACACACACACACACACACACACACACACAGATTCTACAACCTATGAAAAATTTCAGGAAGTACACATAGCAGATTGCTAATGTTAGTTTCTTCTACGGGTTGGAATTGAAAATGGGGAGGGACAGAAATCACACTTTTGTTTCTTAGGATTTTTCAATGTACTTCATATTTAAAACAATCAAAAGAGAAAAGGAAAATAACTGATTTTTCTCTATGAATAGCCATATAATGAAAGTTCTGCCTGTGAGTAAAAAAATCATGCCACGATACTTGCCACCTAAGATTCCGTGGGTGATACCAAGTGCTTTTTTACATGTCATCACTTGAGTTCCCTGTGACAGCTCTCTACCATTAGAATAGGTATTTTCATTTTCTTTTTACTGATGAGTACAAAGGGGCTCAAAGTCGGTTAACAGACTTGAATGACTTCATGCGGGGATGCACTGGCAAAGGAATCAGACCCAGGCCTGCCAAAGCCAAATGCACAGTTGTTTCTTCCAAACCCTGCCTCTAAAACAAAACAGTCAAACTTGCTGGGTACATTTCCTTCTGAAAATGTTCAGGGAGCACTGAAAATGTACCAGGAAACAAAATGAAGTCAACATGTGCTTCAAAAATCTTTTTAGAGAAGCACCATAAATAAAATGGAATAAACCCAGATAATTATTTCTAAAGTCTAATGGCGGCCAAGAAAGTTTGACGATGTCAATGTATTTAGAAAAGGCAGTCACGGCTGCCAACAATGAGCACTTTCAGAAGCTCCAGTGATTGATGATGATGATGATGATGATGATTTGCTTCTTACCTTCTTATTGAATGTTTTAAATTATTAGTTTGTCTCAATGCATGCCTCTCTCCCTGGGCATTGCTTTGCCCTTTGATATTCTGTCAGGCTTTCAGTCAGACAGAGATTCATGATGTCTTCACTGTGTAATTATTCACTGTGCAATTTGTGTTGTCTGTGATGATCCTGAAATATTCATAGTACATGTATTGTTTTACCTGGTTAGCAGATCTCAGCGAGAGCATATTCTGATTAGGGTATCATTCAAGTTTATTCTACACCAAATAGATCGAAAGCACTAACTAGCATTTTGCAGGGGGGCATGGTTATAAAACGCCATAAAGCCTCTGACTCCAGAGAAACAAGGCAAACGATATCATAGAAATTAAGTAGTTATTTATTTTAAAAGCACTAATGTAGCAGCTGCCAAAGGACTTCCCATAACAATGCATTGACTATGTATCAGTGACACTTTTTTGACACTTCATCACATGCTAAAACAGGCCAGTGAAAAAACAAGTTGTTGTATGTCTCCTCTGTGCCAGGCACTATGAACAGAGCATGAGAAACAAAGGCATACCATCTCACTATCTTGAAGGAAGGCACAGACAAATTGGGGCCATATGCCCAAAAAGAGAGAATTTCAATAAAACAAGATCATAGTTCTGACAGGGATAAATAAGGATGTTTTGGATGTGGAGTGAGTAGTGGTCAGAGAAAGCTCTGGAGATGACACCTGAGGCGAAACTGTAAGGATGAGTGAGGCTAGACAAATGGCAGTGGTAAATGGAAGTCATTCCACAAGTGAGCTAATTTTCCTCTAGGCAGGTTCTAGACATTTTTGCTCCCAATATGAAGTTAATAATGCCTATTTCCTCAGACTCAAACACATACACATACACACACAAACACACACAAATAAACACACAGGCACATACATACACAGACGCACACACATACCAAAACGGAGTCCTTTTAAAAGAAATTAAGTTGTTATATGACAATGTTATCTCATTTTATGTTTTAATATGCAAATACTCTTAACTTTATTGATTGCATTACTTTAGAAGAGTCAGAGAAAAACTAAGGCTGTAATCACAAGGAAAGCAGGTTATAATCCTGTGGAGGATGGCAGCCAAGGAGCAAGAAATCTGAGGATGTTCTTTCCAAACCCAACATCTTACATGAGTCTATGGCTTAAATTTATCTGGCAAAGATTTGCAAAGGAGACCCAATAATGAGCTTTCCCTAAAAAAATGAAAGATTTTTAATAGCAAGCTAAATATTAAAACAGCACATTTTCTACATCATAATCTTTAAAAAGTTTACTACAAGCTGAAGATACATATATATGTGTGTGTGTGTATGTGTATATGTATAATATTCTAATATATCTGTGCTATTTGAAGAACTAGATTACCACTAAGCCATAGTCAATAATAACATACTGTTTCATAATCATGGAGTGGTTTCATAATAGAGGATTTGAATATTATTAATTCACCTGATTATCACTTTAATCTTCTTGAAATTCTTTTGTCATATTCCATGAATTAAAAAAATCAGACTTTATCAATATAATCAATTCTAGGTTTGACAAGATCATCACTAGATTAATGCTTATTGATTACTAAACCATTTTCAATGCTGCTTTAAAAAGTTCTTAGTTCCGGGCTGGCCCGGTAGCTCAGGCAGTTGGAGCTCCGTGCTCCTAACTCCGAAGGCTGCTGGTTCGATTCCCACATGCCCCAGTGGGCTCTCAACCACAAGGTTGCCGGTTCAACTCTTCGAGTCCCTAACAACTAGCAACAGCAACTGGACCTGGAGTTGAGCTGTGCCCTCCACAACTAAGATTGAAAGGACAACAACTTGAAGCTGAACGGCACCCTCCACAACTAAGATTGAAAGGACAACAACTTGACTTGGAAAAAAGTCCTGGAAGTACACACTGTTCCCCAATAAAGTCCTGTTCCCCTTCCCCAATTAAAAATAAAAAGTTCTTAGTTCCATTTTGATATTGCAAAATTAAAGAAGCATATTGCAAAAGTTGATAACCAATATGGAGATTTAGTATACAAAGGCATCAGGTCAAAGCAGTGGAGAAGAGATGAATTATTTTTTAATGGTATTGGGATAATTGCTTAGCTACAGTACGCAAAGAGATAAAATGAAAGCATGCAAATATTAGAAGAAAGACTGGATGAATTCTTCTATAAGCTAGGACTAGGAAAAACTTTTGTTAAATATGACTCAAAATCTAGAAACAATTTGTAAAAAGATAAATAAACGTGATCATATAAAAAAATTATATGGTAAAAAAAATACCAGAGCAAATAAAGAGACAAAAGAAAAACTAGGACAGTATTTGTAATTAATATTAGGCCACAGGGTTAATATCCTTACTATATAAATAGTGCCTAAAAGTAGAGAGTAGGCTAAGAGAAGAATGGGCAAGAGTCATGCACAGGGAGTTCACAGAAAAATAAATGTAAATGGCTCTTTTCTTAAAAATAAAGATGTACAACGTTACTCGTAACAAGAGAAATACAAATTGAAATATTGTTTTACTCTAAAATGTCATTCATTGCCTACTAGATAGTGAAAGGGTTGACCACTTGCTTGGTTGATAAGATGTGAGAAAACAGATTCTGTTAGGAATGAAAAATTGTACCACACGTATAGAGGAGAATCTAGCAATATATAATGCAATTATATCAACGTTTAATTTGGGGGTTTGACCTCAAAAGTGGGGAAAAATTAGCTCTACACCAAATGCTGCTCTGCTACTAACCTAATAAAGCTTAAAGACAAATCTGTAGGGATCAAACTGTTTCCAATTTAATCCCTAAAAGTAAAAAGCAAAGTAAAACCTGATAAACCTAACTACCACAGGGACTGCATAACAACCCAGAAAGTATTTACTTCAAGTGAATTTAAAACACAGCAATTTCACTAGTGGGAGATATCCTCAGGATAAAAGCAAAGTCAAGAAATCTTAAGTTGTGTTGAGTATTTTGTTTGCAATAATACTGATACTATTAACCTGAAACTATTATACACACACAGACACACACACACACAGACACACACACCGTGTTTCCCCGAAAATAAGACCTAACCAGAAAATAAGCCCTAGCATGATTTTTTAGGATGATGTCTCCTAAACATAAGCCCTTATGCGTCTTTTGGAGCAAAAATGAATAGAAGACCCGGTCTTATTTTGGGGGAAATACAATATATACGTACACACACACACACACACACACACACACACACACACACACAGTAGAATAAAGGAAATTAGAAATTATTTTAATCAAAATTTCATTGTAAAAGATATAGAAATACTAAATCAAAGAAGACCCTAAATTCCAAATTTCTAAATTTCAATTAGAAATACCAGTATGAATATATAATGTATATTTTCTCTGAAAAAACAAAAAACAAAACAAACAAAAAAACCCAAGAATATATTCCTAGCTATGTCCATTGAAAAGACCTGAAAATAATTACATAGACCAGAAACAGTGAGCCCTTGGCACCTAGATTTTTTAATCTAAATACCATTTCTCACAAAAATGAGCAAAGATGTTTGGAACAAATAGACGATTCTAGCACAGGAAATGTACAAGATGAGTCTGGAGCATTTTGCATAAGAAGCTAAATGTGCTCTCAAAGATGGAACAATTTCACATCAAAACGAATAACTACAATGGATTAAGACACATTAAAATGTTAAATCCAAGCGTTTATAACAATACTAAAGAAAAACTTACTTTTAGAGGATGCTAGAAAACCATTTTATTATTCTAAAAAGCAGTAAATAAAGGGAAAAACATAACACTTACCATGCCTTTCCTTTATTGCCTCACTATAATCAAATAGCTTAGTTTAAAAAATATTTATTAAAAAAATTGGTTATTAATAAAGATGGAATAATTGAATAAAAAGACTATTTTTTACCCTTGATAAAAAATATTGATTCTAGCAATGTTCAGCATTAACTGGTATAACATGAGGTAAAATGTGACAGAGAACTTTATAGTGGATGGTTCACATTGATACCACTTGCACTCTCTCATCTCACGTAACATCATAAAAGAGTAACAACCAGACACTGTTCCTCGATGTGATGTACCTGGAGCTGATGTGAGGCCACTTAGGAGATGTTCTTGCCAAAAGGGATTGATCTTATTTGAATTCTGATTGTATATATTTACAGTCATAGTGATAGTTATAAGGTCTTCATACCAGTTCATACCAGACATTACAGATGCTACAGGGAAGAAGACACAGTGTCTGGCCCCAAGGAACTTAAAATATAAATGGGATTGGAAAGCACTTGAAAGTGGGGCTTTTTCTATCAATTCTGAGTTCATCTTCGACCCCATCTTCTACCACACCACTTTATAAGTACTCTCTAGACCTCGGCTGTCTATTATGTTATCTGCTAACCACATGCGGCTACTGAGCTCATGCAAAGTGCCTAGAATGACTGAGGAAATGCATTTCTATTTTTACTTTTTTAATAAATTAGAATTTTAAAACTGATACTCAGTTTCAGTTATCAGACTATTTTAAGAAAATTGGAACAACTTGAGTACGTGGATTTACTTTTCAACTACAAATTGTAACTGTAAATCTTAATACAGATCAAGTATTTCCAATGAAAATTTAGTGTCTGAATTGAGATGTGCTATAATTACAACATCGATCCTAGATTTGGAGGAATTAGCATGAAATGAATGATGGAAAATCATTCATTAATTACTTTTATAGTGACTACATATTGAAATAATCATTTGTATAGACCAGTTACATAAAATGTATTATAGATTAATTTCACCTTTCTTTTTACTTTCTTAATGTTGCTATTATAATTTTTTAAATGATATGTGGTCTTGCCCTGTATTTCTGTTTGACAGTTCTGCTCTAGCATGTGTCAGACTGAAAGGTAATTACTTATTTAAATGCTTCTCTCAACTCCTAGACTTGAGTTACATGAGGGCGGGAACTGTGTGCTCTTCATCTTTAATCAGTGCCTGACACATAGTAAACATTCAATAAATGCTGGAGAAGAGAAAAATGACCCAGACATACCTTGCTGAGAGCCCATTAGAGAGCAGATGGATGCGGACGGGTGAGATCTTGTGGGGAATCCTTCTATATAATGCCATCAGCTGATGGAACGTAGAGGGGGAGAGAGAACAAGACAATGCAAATTGACTCCAAGGGGCAAACCTAAGAAAATCATTGTGGTATCCACATACGGGTAATCGGCAGAAATAACTAAATTTAAGTTATTATGTAAGACTCAAAAATGGTACAAAAGTATCTTCTTTCCAAACATGCTGTAGACTTTCTGGACCCAGCTATTACTGCGTCTGCTAGCTAAGTGACCTGGCTAGAAGTCCTGAGTATCCTGTACATGCCGAGTTGTCTCTACTTCCTGACTTAGAAGAAATGCTACTCCATGGGTGATAGATGTGGCTTCCTAAACGACATAAGAAATAAATCTTGATCATAGGATGCCTCCCAGATTTAGGTCTGGTCTTTTTTCCTGCCCCAGCATAACCTAGTCTGTCCAGATTGATACAATATAAATATATCTGCCTAACCTCTCTGTCTCATGTTATGCTCCTCTTTCTCTCTGCCTTGGCTGATGCTGTTCCCCTTACCTGAAAGGCCATTTTCTCGCCTTTATTCTGATCCATCATTTCATAAGAGTGTTTTGGTTGTATGATGATTCCAACCATTGTCGTTCCCCTCTTCTCTAAACCTCCAAAGAGCTGCCTTCTATGGAAATTGTATTTCGCATGTTTTTCTGCCACCAAAACACTTAATCTATTCTCTCACACAATGAAATTAATTGGGGGGTTATTTCTTCAGATCCCTACTTTGAAACATTTTTCCTCCTTACTTCCATCAAGTCTAATCAGTACCCTATTGTTATGCTTTACTGGGTGTCTGGACCAGCAGCCAATCATTGTGAATAGAATTTTAATTATAAGCATGTGGGATCGGGACTAAGGTAAGGAAAATGAGGTGCAATAGGATGCATACTTTAAGATACTCACACTCTGTGAGTTCAAGTTCATTGTTCAAATGCTGATTCTGAACTGCAAATAATTTTAACATGAGTGAAAACTCAGCATGTGAAAATGGTGGGATATTAGGCTGGAAATGCAGATAAAGGCCTGATCAGGCAGAGCTCTATCTCTCCTGGTATAGAATCAGACTCTGTCCTCAGAGCAAAGTGGAACCAAAATATAGTGTGGGCCAGAGGCGGGATATGAGTTCATATGGGTGTGTTAGAATGACTGACCTCATATCAACCTGGAGAATGGGTTAGAAAGAATAAGGCAAGAGGTCATTCAGAGAGAGAAATGTTTAGACTATTTCATCCATAGCAGTGGCAGTAAGAATAGAACAGGGGATTACTCAAGTGATCAAAGGTGAAGAATTGAGGGGATAAGGGGTGGGGAGGATCAAGAGGGCTGCCATGATTCTGCTTGGCCTCCTGGGATAATGGAAATACTATCCACAAGATGGGTCTTTCATAAGGTTGTCAATATTACATGCTGGTCTTAAAGATTGAAGAAGGGCTACGCATGTGGAGATGAGGAGGATCGCATAGAGTTGAAGAGAACAGTCCCTAGACAGGTCCAAAAGAATGGAATAAAAGCGCTTTTCTGATGACTTTGGGAACCATCATTGGCCTTATAATTCAACATCATTGGACAAAATACATTACAATGTGAACACTCAGAATATTCCACTGGGAAGAGAAGAGTTGACAAGCAGCTCTCTCAGGCCCCACCCAGCATCCAGCCAGTATACTGCTGCCTACCTGTTTCTGTCTTTTCTCCATCGGAAAGTCATAACTGGTAACCTATCAAGACAACTACAAGAACGAATTCCATTGAACTCAACTGAGAAGAACCATGAAACCGGGTCGGGGGACTGTTACAAAGCCAGGGAGAAACAGCAACACTTGGACAAACAGAAAATACATGGTTCCTAGACATTACATAGATGAGAACTTTTGCAGATTAACACTATCCCCCATGAAGACTTGCTCTCACAATTAGTCATGTTAAATTGCCAAGGCACACCATCAGCGTGAGCCCACAGCTGCCCCATCTCCGTGACAGGGAATGTTATTTTTACTCTTACAGTTACAGCAAGACTCTAATTACCGAAACTGCCGATGTCACCTTAATTACAGTTTTATTTAATGATCACATTGGGCACTGCTGCATGATATGGAATTTTTTTTTAAATAAAATATGGTAGAGAAGTGAAGGAGGGTTAAGCTCCCCACAGATCATCGTTCATCTTGCTGGGGGGCATAAACTTAAGAGAAGTTGGCAAAGAGCTCCAATTCACAGGGAATGTTGCTAAAATGTAAATTGGGCATTTGTTGTTACAAAAGTGAAAAAATAGCGCATTTTTAAAACGCAAGTTCATATTTTTCCAGCGAGGCATTATGGGAAATAATAATTGCTGGTACTTGTATTTCTCAGCACATAGAACTCTATTAGGACACAACCAAACTGTGTGTTAACAGTCTTACCTGTGCTAATGATTTCACATTTCCCGAGTGCCCACCGTCGACTGCTATAGGTAAGCTCCAGGAGCTTGTCATTTAATAGTGGAGTAACTGACAAAGGCATACACATTAACTGCAAATAAACAGCTGGGTGTTAAAACAATCTCTGAAATGATGTGAGTGACTCCTGATTGTTGCTGGTGTAGTTAATCAAAAATAGATTTCTTATTGTTATGAGAATAGTAAAAGGCTCAATATGGAATACACCTTAGAAAAAATTCTCTTTCATCGCCTTCATTCTATCAGCAAGGAGAGTGAGGCTCACAGAGGTCAGGGCTTTCCCAAATTGCACAGTGAATTTTTTTAGTGATGGGCTGACCTTACAATCCAAGGGGCTTTGAGGCTCCGTCTGCTCAGGGTCAAATCTTGAGCAGCCTTCAGAAGAAGCAAATGGAGAGAAAGTGTGTGTGTGCGCACGTATGTGTTTGTGTGTGATAGAGGTGGCAAATGCAGGGATATCCATCTGCAAATACTGGCTCCAACATGCCCAAAGGTAGAGGCACGAGTATACATGTCATAATTTGTTATGTAAATAGAAGAGAATGAAACAGAAGATGGAAGAAAACAGACAATAAGGATAATAAGAGAAGTGGGCTATGAACAATTTATGGAGAACCACATCCAGGGACCTTAATTTTAAGAGACAATTGAAAGCCGTTCCAAAATTACAAAAAAAAAAAAAAAGTTCTTTATATAATCAAAACTTATTTTGCTAATAAATCTTGCTTTTGTAAGTAGGGTAGATTCAAGACAGGAGCAGCAAGAAAGAAGAAATAGGGTTGTCACTGTTAACTGGAAATCAACTAGATACATGATTGGAAAACAGGAGAGAAAAAGAAAGAATGATTTGGGTTTGTAGGATAAATGATTAAGGAATGGAAATTTTACTTAATACTCAAGGACAAAAAATATTTTTAAAAAATCTAGGAATACAAGTCAAATAAAACATTGGTAGCGAAAATTTGAATGTGGGAAAGAAGAAAATAAACTCCATCTTTAATATACTTTAGATGGCAGTACGTCTCCCAGGTGGGGATATCACGTAAAAAAGGAGAAACAAAAGTTCAATTATAACATGAATGGTCAAGGCCGGATATAGAAATGTGAGAGCTAGCCATATAGTAAATTTAAAAAATTCTCTTCAAAAGCCTGACTTCCTCTACGCAGTTAACATGTAGATGGTCAAAGCTTAACTCGGTCAAATAGAGAAAAAAAATGTATTTTGGTCAAAATGTAATTTATTTTACGCTGGTAGCTTTTAAAAATGAAAAATACTACAAGCCTTTCCTGAACTAATCTCATATAAGGAATCATTCTCAAGATTATCAGAAATCGCCTATAGCTCCATGAGGCTAACGTTCTCTTTATGGGACATAAAGCCTCCTTAGCATCAGGCTTATTACGGAAGGCAGCCTGAAGAGGCATATTCTCCCTGCTTAAGCTTTTAAAAACTTATAAAAATAGCAAACACATCTTATCTGGCGCTACTGAAATAGCATCCCTGAGAAGGAAAAGCATTTCAACTAGCTTGAAAAACAAATGCCTCCCCAGAGACCTGGCCTCTCTTGGCAGAGAGTTTTTGTCAAAGCTCTTGGGGAGTTTTATGTAGAAGCAGATGGGGCAAATTTTCCCCTTTATTGTCTTCACCTCTAATTGATGGGTATCCAGAGAGAGCCTGAATCATAAAGTGCATGAAACCATCTTCATCCACACTCCCTTAAGTTCTTTTCAAGACGTTTATTTTCCGGAAGTCTAGTCCATTGACAAGAGTGGAATCAATGCAATTAAAATGAACAAATCACTTTGCAAATCACCACCTCTAATTTCCACAATGAGCTGCCTCTTAAAATCCGTGAAGGCTTTTATCGCAGTCAACTTTTCTCCATGGAATTCAAATCACTGCAAATTCGTGAAAGTTTAGATAAAACTTTGGGATAAATCCAGCCGTTAGGATCAATGAATGAAATTACTCTGAAAAGCCAATCTTCGTCCCCAAATCCTACCTTGAAGGATAAACACTCCCTATTTCCATGTCCTTTCTTTCTATTACTGGACAGGGTTGCCTGATTGGAACTTCTCCTCATCCTCGTTGTTCAACTCAATCTGTAAAGGAGATATAAATAATTATCAAAGACACCTCCAAGTGAAAATAGAAATGTGCGTACAGAGTAAATGAGGTCTGTGCCCAGCTCCTCTCCCCACGGCATTTGTCACCGCAGTATAAGCTGAAGGTGTCCTATTGCCCGCGGCCCCTGAAAGGAAGACTAAATGAAAGTACTGGGGAAACACAGGTGGAAGGGAGTTGGAGGATAAATATCCCATCTTCCTGGTTGGATAATTCTGATGTCGGCCACTGATTCCCAGTGTTTACAGACATGACTCAGCCCTCCTGGCAAGTCACTCCATAAACACTGTTACTGGCTTCCTTCCTTTCCCTACCTCACTTCCTCACACCTCTGGAATCACCTCCCAAATAAACATTTGCATTTAAAGTCTGTTTTGTGCTAAACTGAAACAGATTATTACAACCTAAGCCCATGGAAGCTTAAGTGAGGACCAGATCAGGGAATACCCCACCCCTAATTAACTCCCCTGGTGGAATCCTCAACAGGTAAGAAGCAATGCAGCATCTAGTATCGGATGAGTACATGTGCTCGCCGATTAAGTTCCTCCTTTATCGCCCAAACAGGATTCTTGTGGGCATAGTTTTGAATTCCCTCTATCCGTTCCTTCCGTTTTTCCAGATATCACAGGTAATCAAAAGCAGGCCATGCGTGTGTTTTCATACATATCAAAGCCAAGCCACGTGTTTTGCACGACAGTATCTTGGAGATATTTTCTTTGGGACAGTGTAAACTTCAGGTTTGATCCTCACACCATCCTATCTCCCTGGAACCTACCTTATTTACCAACTTTCATAGAAACACATTTGTAAATAAGAGAATTTGAAATTGGAAAGCTTCATTCATTGCCATTTTATTTGCATAAATCAAGCAAAATTTATGTAAAATCTAGACCGAAGCAAACATGTTCAAAGTCTATGAGCTTATCAGAAGTTAACATGAAACTAGAAAGATATAAACCAAAGTCTTCCTTATACAGGTAGGTTCTGGGAGCATTATTTCCCATCACCATCGGGAGATTTGCCATTTATCAAGAAAATTAGACTGCCTTCTAGCTGCTGGTCGATAGAATGGACGGTGGAGAAATTTCAGTCCTAAAGCCTGAGTATGTGTTCATCCTCAACAGCAGACTTTGATGCTCACAGCTATGGCTTCTTCTTCTAACTCTTTTCCCCTCTGGCTGAACTTCACAAACTAAAGTCTATCTGCTTAATTTAATACCTGCTTTTGCTCAATTCATTTATCAGTGTTTGGCTGATTTCTTTCCAAGTGGCAGATATTTGGGTGTAAATATTTTCTATTCCACGTGTAAGATGTAGCCTGGGGTAACTTTCATCAGGGATGGCATTAAGCTATGCGAAATGATAGACTGTTTTCCTTCACATTACCTTCCTCCAGGTAAACTACTCTGTAGATTAGTAACTGGTTTTCCTTGATTTATTGTTGAAGGTTACTCCACGTTCCTTTACATAGTACTTTTCTATGAATTATGCATACTGTTAAGGTCCAACACCCAGCAAAGGCTGTGGACTACAATTTCTCCTCTTATAATTTACATTATACCATCAGAAATGACTTAAGCTTCCAAATGTTTCATTCAGAAGATACGGCTTGATACTCAAATGGGAGATGTTGGAGCTACCTGATAATACTGCGGTTCAGTACTCTTAATCTTGTTTCAAACTTGATATTTCCATGTTTTAATTACAAACCTTATGCACAAATCAAAACATAAACACATAAAACCTACAGTGACCCCAAAATATAAAATATCTAATACATGAGCATCACAGGCATACCTTGGAGAGACTGCAGGTTGGGTTCCAGACCACCACAACAAAGAATATCACAGTAAAACGAGTCATAATCTTTTTGCTGGTAGAGGGTCTTGCCTTTGATTTGTAAAAAAACGTAACATTTGTGAAGAGCAGTAAAGCCAAGCACAATAAAACGAGGTCTGCCTGTACCTATTTCTTTTCTATCTGAAGCAACAAAGTGAGTAGAGAATAAAAAAAAAGAGCTGTGAATGGAAAAAGAAAAAGGGATAAAATGAACTCAAATGCTAGAGATGTTGTCGTTTTTATCATCATGAGTTGTCCTGTTTTATCAATCACATCCAAATATCATTTTGTTAAAGTTTGATCTCCTTTATTGCTTCAATTCATTTCATTTTTTACAGTACCTATTATTTCCCATGCTTCTCCTTGTCCATATAATTTTCTCCTTTAATTCTTAAATCATAGCCTAAGATAACAGAAAAACTCTGACCAGCACCATTAGCATCACCCGGTCCCCATCCCATCCTAGAAACTCTCGAGGTGGTGGTGGGGGGGGAGACACAACCATCTGCTGTAATCAGTCCTCCCGAGGATTCTGATGTGTGCCCGTTTGATATTTCCCAAAACTAATTGCAAGAGATCCCTCCTGGGCACTGCCTTGTGCTATCCTTACTCATCTTTTATGCCAGCAACTGCCCACTGGGTAACTGCTTCCTACAGGCGTCATCTGATAACACCTTGCCTCAGTTGTGTTATTCATTTTTCACTTTCTTCCCGGGCTCCAGCCACCTGGAATGTCTTTAAAGACCAGCTTATCCCTCATCTATGTGGTTATCCACATACTATGTGGATACCATAAGGGGGGTTAAAGTCACACTGGGCAGTTTCTGCATTTGCCCCTTAGGTGGAAATTCTGAGGCACACTCTAAATGGCTCCCTATAAAGTGGTGGCCAACTCAGAAAGTGACGTTTTACTGTTTCACCCTCCTTCTGCGTTTTACAGTCCTGTCTGTTGTCCTTCTCCCCTGAGATCACTTCCCAAAACAAACTGCCTGCATGTAGCAGGGTGGGAGAAATCTAGACTAAGAAGTAAACTGTCCTACTTTAAAGATGAAACAACTGACTATCACGAGTGTTCCTGTTTAGGTGAGTCTACCAGAAAGAACTAGAAAGTCCTCTGGAGAGAGGGAAGGGAATTCCATGGTTTCCATTGCAGGGATTTGGGCTGGTTGTTTTGCTGTTTTATCACTTCTCTCAAAGCGAGTGAGGTTGAAGGTGAGTGCTGCATTCTTCAATAAAGCAGACAGAGAAAAGGATATAGTTCCAAGGACATCTGTCTTTAGCAATGAATGGAATATTTTTGCATCTATCTATAAAAAGAGGTGAATCTTTCCACACTTAAACTGAGACTAGAGGGTTTTAGTAACTCTATGGTACAGTTTGTGACTCATTCATTCCATGAAGCATAACTTCCATACAACTATTTTTGTGTATGTATATGCATGTGTGAGTGTGGTTGGGGGATGATCTAACCTTCCAAGTCCCAAAAAAAAGAAAGTGAAATCCAGTAAAAATTGAACTTAACTAGGAAAAGAAAAAACTAGTGCAAAGCTTGCTATTAACTTAATTCGTCACAAAATGACTTCACTTACATGTTTTGTGCCTTAGTTTCTAACACCTGTAGTATGATTATAATAATAAGCTTCTTAAAAAAGGAAATATTGTTCTTTTCTGAACATTATTTTGCCCTCAATCACGAATATTGCTTCAAAATTCATATATATATTCTGCTCAATTAAGTTATTTTTTGAAATACTTTTTCAACCCATCCATAATGCAAATGTTTAAAACTCAATACAATGAAAAGTACTATATTTAAATCTGTAAAATAGTGCCACGAAGGTAATCGAATATAATGTCTTTTTTTCTTTTTCATACATGTATATATAAAGGGTGCCAAAAAATGTATACCCATTTTAAGAAAGGAAAAAACTGTGTTAAAACTGTACTGATCATAACCACTTTGAGCACCTCCAGTAATTGCAGAAGTCAAACGTGACTCATACTCATCTTTTGTTATCGGTATATATTGAGTATTACAATTTTAATACAGTTTTCCTTTCTTAAAATGTGCATACATTTTTTTGGCACCCTCTGTGTGTATATATGTGTGTGTATATATATACATTTGTGTATATATATACACATTTAAAGAATACACAGTGTCCCTGAAAGAATCATTAGTTTTGTTATTCACTTTTATGAAGACAAAGATAGGGTTCTGGAACAAAGAGTAATTTTACTTAAATAAATTAGACATAAATTATGCATTTCCAATAAATCTAAATTTTTCTCTTTCTTTTAATGCTTTTCATGGAAAATATTCCACTTCTTACATATTCCTTCAAATTAGTAGACTTAAAGGATTTGAATTGCAATTTTAAAGTTGCAGGAAAATATGATCATTTAAGGTTTTCATTAATCTCTTGTTTTTTAAATTATTTTCTTCTCTTAGAGGACCTCACAATTAATTTTAAATTCAAGTGGTAGTCTTTGGCAGCATCACCCAAAGATTATGGAATGACCTTTCTTTGTTGTAGAACCATTAAGTAAATATTTGGAATTTTAGCTGAGCCTCAACCAACAAAAAAGTTGGGAATCACTACTGACATTTAGGAGATAAACGAGGTTAGTTGTAGAAGGCTTTGTACAGATAGGATTAAAAAATGATATATAGTGTATGATGCCATTCATGTGACACTCTGGAAAATGTAAACTCTAGGGAAAGTAAACAGATTCGGATCTGTGGTTGCCAAGGGTTGGTTTTGGAAGGAGGAGTTGTCTACAAAGTGCTTACACAAGGGGATTTTAGGGTGTGGAACTGTTCTGCATGCTACTTTGATGATAGATACGCAACCCCATGGCTTTCTACACCACAAGGCATGAACTTAACCGTATGCAAAGTTTTCTTTTTTGACACCTAATTGAGGTATAACTAATGTACAAAGAAGTGCACATATTTAATGTGTATAATTTGATGAGTTTGGGCATATGCAAATGCCCAAGATACCATCACCACAATGAAGGTAATAGACATATCTAATACTGTGTTTCCCCGAAAATAAGACCTCGCTGGACAATCAGCTCTAATGTGTCTTTTGGAGCAAAAATTAACATAAGACCCGGTCTTATTTTACTGTAATATAAGACTGGGTCTTATAATATAATTTAATGTAATGTAATGTAATGTAATATAATATAATATAATATAATATAATATAATATAATATAATATAATATAATATAATATGATACCGGGCCTCATATTAATTTTTGCTCCAAAGACGCATTAGAGCTGATTGTCTTGCTAGGTCTTATTTTCGGGGAAACACAGTACCTCCCAAACTTTAAAAAATCAACCTGGTATCAGGGGATCCCAGAATGGAATGCAGATGGTGACAAATGACTCTAACTACATGTAATACGCAGAATTCTAAAATAGCCCCTAGATTTCTTACCCCAATCCCCAGGACTGTGAATATGATGAAATCACACCCATGACTATGTTATGTTACATGTCAAATGGGATTTTTCAAATATAATTAAAATTACTAATCAATTGATTTTCACTTAATCAAAAGAGAGATTTTCCAGATGGATCTAAGCTAATCACATGAGCCATTTAAAAGCTGAGAATTTTCTCCAGCTGGCAGCAAAAGTTAGATTCTAAGCAGAGGAAGGATCCATTGCTGCCTTTGAAGCAATGCATCATTGCTGGCTTTGAAGTTTGAGGGAGCTATGTGCAAGGACCAAAGTGTAACTTCTAGGAGCTACAAGTGACCTTGGCTGACAGCCAACAAGGAAATCAAGACTTGACTCTTACAGCGGCAAGGAACTGGCATCTGCTAACAGCCGGAATGAGCCTGGAAGCAGGTTCTTCCCTAGGGCCTCTAGTCGAGAGCCCAGCACAGCGGACATCTTGATGTCTGCCTTGTGAGATGTTAAGCAAAGAACTCAGTGAAGCCCACCTGAACTTCTGGCCTACCCAACTGTGAGCTAATAAATGGATATTCTTTTCAAACACGAGGTTGTGGTAAATTAACACAGCAATAGCAAACTAATGCACTACATTATAAATGAATGGTATATCCCCACTGGAGATGGTGGGAAAAAAATGAGCTGACCTACATAACTCTGGAAAACTACGTTCTGATTGGATATTGAAGATTAAAGACAAAAAGAACTGCACATAAACTTTGTACTCAAATGGGTAATTTGTTTCTCACAGGAGTACACGCTAGCAATTCTGAAACTACTTTACATTCATAGTAGGATTAAACAAGTAAGGAAATAATTTGTACATTGTGGGAGCCAGGTTTCTCACTATCCCAGAGGGAAGTCATTTACAAAAAAGCAAGCGGGGTAGGCTAGAGTGTGGATTCAAGTATAGATACAAATATAAGCTCATGTTTACTGACAGACACAGAAAGAAAAACAGATGTGTATGTATGCATGAGTTAGTAAACAAATATTTCCTAGCTCCATTCACTGAGTGAACCTACCTAGACTCAGTGACACCCCAGTAGCAGCAATGAACACTCCTAGTGCCCAAATCTTGGTTTCTAAATACCATTTTCCAATCAAAGGAACCAGGGCTCTTTGGAGAAATGACTGATTTTAAACTGGGGCAGGAAATATACACAATGAGCCTGGAAAATCTTATAATGCCAGGAAATGAGGAAGTGCTTAAACAAAACAAAACAAGAATTAAAGAAAAAAGAAAGAAAGAATGGGGGGACTATCACAAGGAACTGGGAGTCAGCTGAAAGATCTCACAGGGGCAAAAACTGGAAAACTTCAGCAGTAAAATGAATATTGATGTTATTGGACTAAAACCCAAATAATAAAATAAATATCCATGAGTCTGTGCTGACCTTAATAATTGAATAAATAAATAAATAAATAAATAAATAAATAAATAAAGAGAGAGACTCTTCCTCACAGAAGAATTCCAGGTAATAACTGTAGAAGGAATGAGGGAAATGGAAGATCCCTGTTAGGACATTGCAGTAATAATTGCCACAGGCAAAAATCCATGAAGAATGCTAAATATGTATTATTATGTATTACTTTTAGGAGAAATGGAGTGCACACATGACCTTCAAGCATCTCCAAGAAAATATTTACTAGCTATCGGAGTGGTTTTAACCTAAACCAACAAAATCTTTGATGCTATACTCCTCAGGCGGTATACGTTGATAATAATCCCTGTGACTGGGCTAGGCGTAGTCAGCTGCTTCTAACAGGTTACGGAAAGGGCGAAAACAGTAACTTTGTAGTGGAGAAAACTGCAGGCACTACTTTAACCCAGTGACCGAGGTAATGTTTATGTTTCTCTCACATCTGATCACAAAGACTCTGGCTTCAGTTTTCACAGAGGCCCATCCTTTAGTGAAAACAAAATAACGAAGACTATTCTGGCTAGCTCACTTTTGAGCTACTTGTTGTGATGGTTAATTTGATGTGTCAACTTGACAGGGCTAAGGGATGCCCAGAGAGCTGGTCAAACCCTGTTTCTGGTTGTGTCTGTGAGTGCGTTTCATTTGATTCAGTAGACTGAGGAAAGCGGTCCACCCTCATCAATGTGAGTGGGTGTTATCCAATCTGCTGAGGGCCCAAATGGAACACAAAGGCAAAAAATGGGCAAATTCTCTCCCTTCTTATCCATTTTCCCCTACTCTTGGACATCACAGTTCTTGGCTCTTGAGCCTTTGAACTCCTGGGCTTACACCACAGGTGCCCCTGATTCTCAGGCCTCCGGACTCAGACTGAATTATACCACTGGTTTTCCTGGGTCTCCAGCTTTCAGAGGGCAGCCTGTGGGACTTCTCAGCCTTCAAAACAGTGTGTGAGCCAATTCGTATAATAAATGTCCTTATATATGTCTCTATATATCCTATTGGTTTTGTTTCTCTCGAGAACCCTGACTAATACTTATTTTCACATACCACCCAGCATGGTCTTCATTTTCCTACATCCATATAAATTTAGATCCTAGAGAAAGAGATCCATAGCCTGAGTCTGTGAAACCACAGACATCTTGCAATTGCTGTGGAAACCTATGTATGTGTATGGGCATTATTTTTTTCTGAAGAGAAACTTCATTCCATCTTAGTCCAGGCATCAAACCCCTCAAAATGTTAAACAACAGTCTTAAGCATAGCCATTTTTGCTTTACTCATCTCCGTTTTTTTGTAAAGAAAATACTTGATGCTAATGTGGAATAAATGAATACATAAATGAAAGCTATAAAGTAGTTAAATTACTTGGCCCTTTACTGAAAATAATGATTCTATCTGGATTTGAGAAATCAATGATTCTCCAGATTTGAGTTCTCAGTTAAGCCAAAGTAACAGTTACAGTTCAACATAGAATTTTCTTATGTACAGTTGTACCCTCATAAATAAAGTAGCCCTGTGGCCTGGTTTATCCCTACTGTCCCAGAATATTGTTTCATCCTGTCTGGTTTGGCATTTGTCCTGGATTTTTCATATTTTAATGTGGTATTATTTTAATATTTGCACTCGCATAAACTAAGCTGGATTTGGTAGAGCTGCACGGTGTCCTTTAGGCTTCTGCCAGAGCTTGCAAATGAAATGTCTGACTCACAGGTGCAGGAAAAACGGAGAGCTTACTGAAATATGTGGTTAAATCTGCAAGGCAACTAGCTATAACCTCTCTTTTCCAAGCACTTCACAGACATGAGGTAATTAACACCTCTTTCTCAAGGACAGCAGGCAGGGCTCTCGCTGATAAAATTAAGTGCTCTGTGACAGGAGTAGCTAGGGATAATGACCCCATCAGGTTTTGGGCAGTGATGAAAGGAGAGGAGGATACTCTGCTCCTGCTGGTTACTTGGTGTACCAGACAGCTAGGCGGTGGTTTGTGCCAGGGCTTGTGGAGAGCGCAAAGCCGATAGGCAGATAGGGGGCAGTGGGGAGCATAGGAAATTAGGTTAGGCAATTACACGTTACGTGTAATTGTGTGAAGACATCCCAGTCTGGTATGCTTGCTACAGGGGGTTTGTTCTTTATGTATGCATAAGCCTACTTTATTTCATTTGTGTGTTTTACTGCTTTTTTGTTTTGTTTTGAAATAAGCCTTTGGCACCAAAGAGCTCAAAAATGCATGCTAAATTTTTAAAAATTCATGAAATTTGATGTTGAATGTGTAGTGTCTAAATCTCACCAACCACAGGAGAACCAGAAGACACAAATTTGCTGAAGAAGCATCCGCATCTATATCAAAGTCAGTTGCTATTTTCAGAAAGCAGTGCCCCAAGTCACCAATCCTCATTCTGCTGCAGAAAGCACTGGTCTTTTCATGTAGTTCAAGGAACTCTCCCCCTAAATTAATTTTGTTTAGTTTGATTCCAAATATGTCCTGTACACATAAAAAGTGAAACGGTTGCTGTTAATAAGTTAGCTCCATTTACAAAATAAAAATAATAATAACTATTATTATTATTATCATTATTATTATTATTATAACAGGAACAACTCCTCAAAAGTTAAATGATGCCATTTTATATTTGGGCTATCACACATTTTGTTCCTTTTTCCTCTTTTAAAAATTTGTTTTCACTTACAGTTGACATTCAATATTATTTTATATTAGCTTATATAGTGGTTAGACATTTTCTAATTTATTCAGTGATCCCTCTGATTAGTCTCGTACGCACCTGGCACTGTACATAGTTATAACAATGTTATTGACTATATTCCTTATGCTGTACTTTACATTCCTGTGACTATTTTGTATTTCTTAATCCCTTCAGCTTTTTCACCCAGCCTCCCAACCCTCCTCCCATCCAGCAACCATCAGTTTTTTCTCTGGATCTATAAATCTGTTTCTATTTTGTTTGTTCATTTATTTTGTTCTTTAGATTCCACTTATAAGTGAGACCATACAGTATTTGTCTTTTTCTGTCTGACTTATTTCACTTGGCATAATACCCTCTACTTCCACCCATGTCGTCGCAAATGGTAAGATTTCATTCTTTTTTATGGCTAAGTAATATTCCATTGTATATATGTATCACATCTATATGTAATTGTCTATTGACGGGTACTTAGGTTGCTTCCATATCTTGGCTATAGGGCTCTCACGTGTTTTTAATAAAAATTATTTGTTAATACATTTCGATAAGCATTTTGATTTTCTGTACACTTATTGGAGCCAAATTTAAGTGTTGGGAATTTTATTTGATGGTAGGTAAAACATCTGTTGTAATTGTAGATGCTACTTTAAATTCAGTAAAATTCTATTTTGAAGAAAATATTGTTTGATTTTGTAGCAATAATTCAAATGGAAATTTTGGTATAATACTGCATCTCAGTAAAATCCATGTTCTTAATAAGTTGAGAAATCTATAGATTAGAAATGTATTTAAATTTGGCATTTATCACACACCAGCTAGGATGTAGAAGGTCAGGAACTTGAGCCAAGTCTAAGGAGAAGCATTTCATGAGAATTTAGGATATAAAGAGCAACATACCATGTGCAAGAAACATTGATATTGTTCTCAACTGCTTCATCTACCTAGAATACAAAAGGGGGGGGGACAAATAATACAGAAGTCCTTAATAGGTCCAAATATTAAAATTTAAATTAAAGAACCCACAACAATGATATACAGAATAACATAGTGATAATTGGGAAGGTCTTTAAGAAAGCTTACTGCTTAGAAAAATTTTGAACCATGTTTTGGAAAAGGAGGTGGCAGCTGTCCATTCCAGAGAGCCAGCTGGAGCATGTGGTTGGGTGGGTGACTGTGTGTAGATGCAAAAAGCAAAGCCAGCACAACATCTTTAGAAGCCTAAAGGTTCCCAGCAGCCAATCAGGAGCTACAATCTCTAAGTGGAATGCTAGATTTTAAAGGTTGTATTAGGAATGCTAGACAAAATGGAAATATCACAGCTTCTTAAACATAAAAGAAGATATAATGAAATTTGCCTATACTTAAGAGTACCCATTTGGCAGCCATTTATTCATTCATACATTCAACATTCACTGAATTTAGCTGAATGTGTACAATGTACCAGGAACTGCTTTATGCAGTGAGAAGAGACCAATAAAGAAAACAAAATCCTTGTCGTCATGGAGAACTAGTAGAGAAAACAAAGCATACTTTATATAAATCTTAGATAACAACACAATATAGAAATGCAATGAAGAAAAACAAGGCAAGGTATGGGGATCCGAGCAGTGGGGGTACCGCTAAGGTGACCAGGGAATTAAGCTAACTGCTTACATAGTTCACTTTATATATATTATAACATATTTAATCCTCACCTCAATTGTATGCTATTATTTTCTTTTATATAGAAGGCAGGTATGCTACTATTTTCTTTTTACAGATGTGGAAACAGACACACAAGATGGCTTAGAAACTTGCCCAAGAGCGCATAACTAGAAAGTGGCATAGTTATTTCAAAGTCATACTGTGTGGTTTGAGTCCATCTTGCTAATCATCACGTTAATACTGCTCCACGACTCTGAGGAGATGACTTTGAGCTGAGACCTCAATTAAGCAAGGGAGTCAGCCATATGAAAATCTGAAGAGAGACTAATCCAGAGGGAACAGCAGGTGCAAAAGCCCCGATCAAGGGTATGCCTGACATGTCCAAGAACAGCAAAATTGCCTGATGGGGCGGAAGCTGAGTTAGCAAGAAGGAAATTGAAAGGAAACTGGAGTCAGATCGTGAATATATTGTGGTCCATGGAAAGGAGAGTAGATAATAGAGGTCTAAGTGTAGAATCAGAAAGATCAATTAGCGTAACACCATCCAGGTGACTAGTGATGCTGGCTTGGACTGAGGTGTTGACAAGGGTGATGGTCTGTTTGACTATCCACTTGGCGAGGCTACAGTCTCCAGTTATTCATTCGAACATTAATCTAGGGGAAGGTATTTCTGTAGATGTGATCAAAATCCCTAATCTGTTGACTACGTAAAGGAGATAAACCTAGATAAGCTGAAGTGGACCAAATTGAATCAGTTGAACGTATGAATGAAAGCAAGAGTGGACCTGAAGTTTCCCTGAAAAAAGGAAAATCGCCCACCCCAGCCCCGCAGGGGCAGCTGCTTCAATTCTTCGGGACGGACTGCCCTACAGCTTTCCAACTTGCCTATTCAGTCTCCACAGTAACATAAACCAATTCCCTGCAATAGATCTCTCAATACATAGTTCCTATTGTGTGCTAAAGGGGTACACATTGGTCAGATTCAGCATATATGCTGAAGGTAGCGTTAAATATTGGATACAGTGTGGAAGACAGAGAGAAGTACTCTCTTTGCCAACAATAGCACACTGTAATTCTTCTCTCATTGCTGCTGTCAAAAACTGTAGAGTCATCACTTTCTTAAACCTCTTTTAGCATTGTCTTCACACGCCCTCCTGTCTATGGGCAAAAATATCAACAAGAACAAAGCCAGTTGTTCTGCTGCATATCTGGAGGAGCCGTTAAAAATTCCTAAGGCTGTTCAAAATACCTAAGTCTGTAAATTCCTATGAAGGGCCCAGTTACAGAGTTCTTCCCTCAGAGCAGAGACCCTTTGCCGAGAGGCCTAACAGATGTAACAGCAAACAAAATCAATGTCTCCAAATGGGAAAATAGTTAAGTGAGATTTGGTCCATTCACACAATGAAAATTTGTAAGACATTAGAAAATGATGTTTGACCAAAAAAAGTAAATAATAAGGCAAACTAACTATACTATTTTGCCATTAAGGCTGATTCACTATATTTGGGATAGTAATTCAGAGTTCAAACTTTTATGTAAATAGAGCTAGATTTAAATCCTGGGTTAACTGCATATTAGGGCTCATCCTTCTCCGTTTGTTTAAACCGTCTGAACCTCCATTTCCACCTCTCCAGGTTAATGTTGTGAATAGAAAGGCTGAAAGCGCGCCAGTCAACAATCAGTATAGAATAAATCTTGGTATCCTTTGTGATAACTAGGATATCATTGTGTATTTTGTGTGTGTGTGTGTGTATACATATATGAAAAATAAATACTATTATATAATATAGTTAATATACATATATACACAGAGACAAGATGTATATGTATTATTAATTAGCCTAAAAACACACAAAAGTTTTTTGATTATATACTGAATACCAAATGTGAGTCTCTGGCTGGGTTTGGAGGTTCATTTCATTCAATCAATAAACATTTACTAAGTGCCTTTATGGTCCATGCACAAAATGCTAAGTACAGGGGAAAGAACAGTAAATATAGTTATTTCTTTTTTACTGTTTCCTTTATTTTCCAAGCTTTCTATAATGAGTTTGAATGACTTTTTAAATACTTAAAATTATTGTTAAGCACAATGTAACTTCCCAGTTATTATAAAAGAATATTAAATATATTCTCTCTAGCAGTGGGTGTACAGAAAGGAAACACCAAAAAAGTAACTACGAGGCACCCAGCTGCACCCTGGATAAGAGTGAGTCACTCTGAGCCTATACCTAGCACATCTGCTGTGACTTTCTCTGCTCTCTATGCTTAAGACTCAAATGCCCTCCAGCAGCTCTTGGGTGAGTCCTGCTACTTTTTCAGTGAGGTGTCATCACTGCATCTCCTGATGGCCTTCAGAGTCTCATGGACAGATTTCCTCTGGCCACCAGGCTTCCTGGAAATGTTCTCCAGCAGGAGTTGCCTTTACAGAAGTTGCCTCATCTGTGTTGAAGACAGAGAGTGTATGTTTGGCTCAATTACCCTTTCCACTACCTTCTGTTTCCTGGCTGGAAGAAGAATTGTAAGATATATGGTGTGTCTGGCTCTCCTATCACAGACATCCTCCATGTCCTCAATTTCTGTCTCTGTAAAAGGAATGCAATAACGGCCACCCTGCTCATTTCCCTAAATAGAATAGGTCAGCAGTTATTAAGTGGGTTTAGCAATGCAAACATACAATACTGATATGGAAGAGTGTTATAAACTGTGTGACGTGACTAGGAGCATGTCTCCTTAAAGCATTTTCCTTTGGGGCACTGCTTTCATATCTTACAAAAAGAAGGCCACTACCTGGACCAATTTCACAAAGAGCTACTACAAAGAGAATCGAAAATGTTATTTTAAGCTACTGGAAAATTATCCTCCAAAAAAAATGTCAGCTTAGCGCTTATCGATAATAATTTGAAATACGCAGAATGTCAGGGTGAACTATGTACTGCTGTCCTCACAGATAAAATATACTACATGAGTTCAAAAGCATTTATTTAAATGCCTCTCCTGAGAGGTAACAGGCCTGCTGCTGCTAGAACATTCGGTGCACTAGATGCAGAAAACCCAAGGAGTCTGTGGTTCTGGTGGAAGATTAAGGCCTCTCAGCTCCCCATGTCACTGCCAGCTCCCAGCGTCCTCATCAATCTCTCCAGCAGGCTGTGGGGGTATTGCTTTCTTGCTGCGGTTTTATAAACAGGAGGAAGTGAGCTATTGTTGCCACATACACTCATGCCTGAGTACGAAAAGATAAATAGTTTAACTCTTGAGCTTCGGAAAGTAGAAAATCAGGCTAAATTCCAAGAAAGAAGGAAATTAGGTCACTGCATACCCACAGAAATTGGTTCACAGAAAACCAAGTGCCAGCTTATTCCCTAAGCTCCAGATGCTGATGTCCATGGTGGCATCACACAGACATCAAAGGGACACTGCAGAGACGAGCACCGAGATTATTCATCAATATGCATTATTTGTTTAAGGGTGGTTCTCGATTCCATTTATGCTTTCCCTCTGTGTATAACATCCATGCCAGAATTAATCATTCCTTTCCCTGTGCTCTCCCAGCAGGTTAGTTGTACCTCATTCTGTCTTGCGTTGCCACCAGTTTATATCAGCTAGTCTCAATCTATTCTCTTCCCTTACAGCACCTCACCCCTACCGGACAATATCCCACACAAGATACACCCCACGGGTAGACCCACGGTAGTGCACTGTGCCCAATTCAAAAGCACAGTGTTCTCAGGATAACCTTGAATCCCCTCTGATTTTTTTTCTAAAATAAATGTTCCCAGAAGATCTGCAAGGCTTTAGAAGAACTGAACAACACCGTCAACCAGTTGGATGCGATTTACTGGTATAGAACACCACCAACAGTGGAATGGGCCTTCCTCTCAAGCATACACAAAACATTCGCCAAGATAGAACACACCCTGACAAACCCAACAGAACTGACATCATAAAAGGTATTTTCTCTGACCATAAAGGAATTAATCTAGGATTTGACAGAACTATAATAGGAGAAAGCACAATTATTTGAAAATTAAAGAAAAAAACACACAAATAATCCACATGGGAAAGGCTCCATCTCCAGAGAAATTGGGAAATATTTCAAACTGAATAATAATGAAAATATAGCATACCTGAATTTGTGGCATACAGCTAAAGCAGTCCTTGGAAGGAAATGTTTGGCATTAAATGTTTATATTAGAAAAAAGATATCAAATCAATAACCCAAGAAATTAGAAAAAGAAGAACTAAATAAAGCGAAAGCTAAAAAGCCCCATAATTCTACAGCTCTCACAATCTTGGCATCTATAAAAATTCCCGTTAAGCAATATCTCCAATACCAGGCTTTCTGTAAAAATGTGAGGAAGTGTTTAACATTTCCAGACAAAACACTCCAGTTGAAATATTTGAGTTGCACAACATTTATAGAGCTCCATTGTGAATGAGGCATTTTCCCAGGCACCGGCAGATGAAAAGGGCATGGTTCCTGCTCTCATATGTTTTCATCATAATGTGAAACCAAAAATTAAAAGCTAAAATTGAAGTTTAAAATATGATGGGAATAGTTACACCAATGCACAGGGTGGAGTGTTGCGATCAGGGGAGTCCATGATGACCAGTTTTCTTGAAATTCGTTACTTGTACTATATTTTATTAACTTTGCATTTAATAAAATTGTTTGTAGAGCTTATAACTTATCAAGCTATACTCACCTCTAGTACTATTTCCACCAAAAGAGAACTATGAGAGATAAGGTAACCATGATTACTCCCAGTTAAATTAGTGGAAACTGAGACCTAGAGATCTTATCCATTATGAAGACTTAATAATAGTTTCCAGGACATGGACAATCACAAGCTCTGACAAAACGGGCAGGTACGGGACATGGAGGGATGGCAGCCTCCAACCCTGCCAGCTCCTTTCTTCTCCTTTAGGACGTTCCTTCTCTGATGTAGAGAAGATGCCGTCTCTGAGGTAAGTGGGGGGAATATTTAGTTATGAAGCAATTCCACTTTATCCTATTGCTTACCTGATTGTTTCCAGGAAGCCATGCCTCATAAATCCATCTCTTCTGGGAATATTTACTGTATGCAAACCTTGACCAGGGACATCCTGTTAGAAAGAGTCAATAGATACAGATGGGGCAATAATTAGTTATGTCCCTGATGTGTAACTTAATTTCATTTCACTCTTGCAATAAGTACGCAAGGCAGGCTTTGTTATACCCATTTTAAAGATGGGGAAACTCCAGTGCCGGCGACATATGTGACTTGTCCATAGTTTAGCTCAAGGCAGGGCTGGGGGTCCCAAGGCTGGCAGATTGTGTCTGCATCACATCATAGTTTTATTATAAGTGCACAGGTCTGTGTCATCTGGCTCTGGAGCAGGAACTGAGGAGGGTCTCCTACAGGGCTGGCCCTTGAATGACCACTGTGAGGCCTCAGAACAGACGGGGTGCATAGAAATGTTAAAGAAATTGCTGTTGACTCCGTTGGGGATAATTTGATATTCAGGCAAACACAACAATCCCTATGGGCCTGAAAAAGTGAAACCCCACCCCCAACGACTTGGAACTGTGGAAAAATCTGCATGAACGTCTTTTGCCCTTGAAATTCATTTTATAAATTTGTAGGAGATTCATCATAATAGTTTGTCTATGAAGGTACACGATTAGCATCACTAGGTTTAATATTACTTGGTAGGTCTTGACAAGAGATCATTGGTCTTCTAGAAAACATATAACGTAAGGTTGGGACTAATTTTGTGACATCAGTCTTTAAAAGTCTTGGAGCTATTCACTCTGTGGAGAACTCTGTGGGACTTTTTTTTTTTCCTTTTGATGTGGACCATTTCATTCTGTGCTCCTTTTTCCAACTCAGTGTATTTTATAATGATATCCATCATGTCTGTTTGTCAGTTTATGGCAGCTTAAAAAAATTGCCTCAAGGCCAGTAATGAGAAGAAATCTTTCCCACTTCCTCTAGATTGTTTTATGTGCTTCACAGTTTTCTGCAGCAAATAATAAAAAATAACATTGCTTTCAAAACTGTCCTTTATCTTGCCTCCTTTTCTTCTCCTTGTAATACCTTCCGGTTTACTTCCCTTTGCTTTACTATGCTTATTCTACTGTTTTCTTCATAATTAACAAGATATAAACGAGAATATAGTCTCAAAATGGAAAGACTTCCAAGGGCCTTATTTCAGCTAGCCTTTAATTCAGCATAAACTATCTGGAGTAATATAGACCTAGATATAGATACAGATATAGATATAGATGCCTATTTATCTATCTATGCTTAGCAAACAGTCCAAACTTTAAGAAATGTTTTTTTAATAGCGAAATCAGTGCATGCTAGGATTAGGGTGACCACTTAGCTGAGTTCTCAAGAAACTTCTAGCTAACTTTAATATGGAAAGAAACTTTTATAGTTTCTTCAGTTCCATTCTATTGGCACCTGGAAGCGGAATGAGTCTTGGAAAGCTCAATTCTTACTGCTGTTACTAGAAATACATTGGTAGTAATCAGGAGAAGTTGGAGGGTTTTCCTGGATGACGTATCTTTTACTCTTCTTTTTCCCCATCTTAAATCCCAGCCTATCTAAAACATCAAGTTGTGTAATAATTCTATTCTTGGATTACCACTTAGCAGTGTTTGGCATTTTCACAAAACATTATTTCCACTGCCATTCTACCACCCAAAAGCCTTAAGCTACCTCCCAGAGTCAGCAGGCAGGTAGTAAATTATTCCAAGACCAATATTTTCTAACGAATATTCACCCTTTCCTGAGAATTATCTGTAGTTAACATGCTTCAGCAACTATCAATTCTTGATCACCCAGCACTTAACAGGGGATGCCTGGAAAATCAGTCTTTCGTAACCAAAAATGGTGAATAAACAAAATTTATGTTTATTTGTTTTTGACCTCAATCAATGTTTGTGTGAAGCAATGAATGAATGAGGAGACGGATGGATGGATGAACAAATAAATGGACAGATGGATGGAGGAAATAGGTCTTTGGGGAAAAGCCCAGCTTTTAAACTAAATTGCAAAGCAAACTGGTGCATGACAGCTCCAACACCTCCCTCCCTGACATTTCTCTGTTCTTTGTTCCTTGAGAGGAACAGCTGGAATCATCTTTCACCCTCATGTACAGCACACCAGCCTCTGCTAAACTCTCCCTTTCCTTAAAGCCAGTAGTGATTTGCTTACATTTTCCCTGGGATCAGGGAAGGAACCTTAGTGACTTAAATTTCTTTGCTCTCTAGATGCCCATTGGCCCATCACTCTTTATACTTTGAAGATAAACAGAGAGTAGTTATGGAACTGTTAGGAAAAAAGCCATGGTGTAAAGAAAATGAAATAATTTTTCAAAAGTAGTTGAAAAGAAAGTTGATACAGCTGAAAATTTTGAGTTGTAGGTCCACAGACAATCTCTGATTCTTTATTTAGGCGTAAAATTCCATCAATACCAAGGCAGAGCCAGTGTCCTATAGAAAATTACCAATAAAAGCCCAGCAGTCTGGAGGAGAAAACCCCCCCCCCCAGAGATACAGTAACTTTTGTGTGGATCTGGACCAACTGGGTTCTGCAAAGGTAAAGACTCTATGCCTGCCTGGACTCTCCCAAGGAAAGCAAGAGAAAACTGAGCCTGAACTTTATTATGCCAACAATATAACGCCAGGCATCAATGAAAAATACATATATATATATTTCTGTCTTAGTCAGTTTGGGCTGATATTAACAAATTGCCATAGGCTGAATGGCTTTAACAACAAACATTTATTTTTCAGTTCTGGAGACGGGAAAGTCCAAGATCAAGGTCCCGGCAGATCCAATGTCTAGTAAACAGCCTGCATCTTGGTTTGCAGACTGCCATCTTCTCACTGAAATTCAGGTGCCCTTTGTCCTCTTCTTATAAAGCACTAATCCCATCACGAGGACTCCACCTTCATGACCTAATTACCTTCCGAAGGACCCACCTCCAAATACCATCACATTAGAATTCAACATACGAATTTGGAATTTTGGGTGGACACAAAAGGCCTACGGCTACTAATATAGTATAATATAATATGAGATACGATATATGATATGATATGTAACATAATATGCACAATAAAGCCTTTTACTCTCAGCTCAAACATTATGGGGAAACTGAGGCTGCTTAGTAACTCACATCCACTCACCATCTTTTAAGACTTCTTTTCCTTCTCTCCTCTTTTTTTGCTTTCTTTCATCTCCATTATCCACACATGCACAGAATCATATATTTTGTCGTGTTCAGTAAAAAAGGAGATATGCTTATCCAAAGCAAAGTCCCGTGTGTGTGTGTGTGTGTGTGTGTGTGTGTGTGTGTGTGTCAGTAGTTTATTAAAAGGAATTAACTGTCTAATGAAAAGACTTTGACAGTTAGGTATGGGATTCCCTTGAGCACAAACCAGACTCTTATGGAGAACCTCATCAGTCACTGTGAAATCAGGAAAAGGTGCTAACAAGCCAGGAATAGGCCACAGACTGCCCACAGCAGCAGGATATAATAAGGCCCTCTGTTGGATACTTTTGCTTACATTGAAAAATGGAATTCCTAGGCAATTTGTTACTTTTGAATACCAAATATTCATCAGCAATTTACCATGCTTTGGGCTGCGATCTCCTCTTAGTTAGTTTTTTGGGTTTTTTTCTGGGTGCTGGTCAGTCATTACATTTAGGTCATCAGCCGTTTTGGCCCTCCCTGCCCTATGATCACATTAAATCTGTTTGTCTCTTCACAAAACCATCCTGCTGAGGAGTTCATTATCCAGCCACAGAAAATTGATAGGTGTTGACTGAGAAAAAGTCTCCATAGTGGGAATGTTGGCACCACTGGATGACAAAAAGTGAAGCAGATTATTTTTCTGAATTTCTCAGCCTTTATACCCCAAGTTTCCAAAAGAGATTTGTAAACGCTTCTCACCCTTACTGAAGCAAATAATCCTTCATCTGTGTATTATCTCATGGGATCACTGTATTTTTCAATCACGCTCTTGTGAAATTTTAGCTTACGGTGGCTAAAGGTAGTTATATTTTAGAATGTCTCTAGATAAAAGCAGCAATATTCTATTGTGATAATAATAATATTGTGATTAGCGCTATCACTGAAAATCTATTATATACCAGACATTACTGCTATGAACTGAATGGTAGGGGCTGAATATTTATGTCCCCCCCAAATTCACATGTTAAAACCCTAACCTCCCTCCCCCCCATGTGATAGTATTTGGAGGTGGGGCCTTTGGGAGGTGATTAGAGTTAGATTAGATCATGAGGGTGGACGCTCATGGTGGGATTAATGCCCTTATAAAAAGAGGAAGAGATGCAGGGCTTATCCTTGTCTTTACCTCTACTCTTATATCCCTCCCTCCACTCCCTGTTTAATCCTCTCAGTCTACAGTAGGGTAAGACACCTCACAGCACAAGAAGAGGGATTGGCTTTGGACAGGTAAACAGGTGGGTCCTTTAGCCTCACAGGAGAAGACAAGGACAGGAAGCACAAATGAAAGGAAGTGAACATTCGGGATGCAGACGTGAGTGAGCACCCATCGGATTTTCTTTGAGAAGAGAAGTGGAGGTGAGATTTACTCCCTGAACGCTTACTTAACTTGATTGGATTAAATTGGATTGGATTGGAGAGGGCAACTGACCCAAATACAATAAAATGAATAAATAGGACACTAACAACGTGGAGAAGCACTCAGAAAAGAACCAAATAAATTGAACAAAGAAAGATACAAGAAAAGAATGATCAACTCTGAACTGTTTTTCCTATACCTGCTCAGAGCTTCTCAGCTTCCCATTTAAGAAACCAGAGGCCTGCTGTCTGATAGCTCTCACCAGCAATAGACCAAAATCTTAGATCATCTTCCCAAACTGTCGCAACTCCTACTAAAAACCAAATCAGCATTTCTTAAAGTAGCTAGCTTTGAAAGACATAGGATAAATTGTTCTCTAGGGCCTGTTTAAGAATTTGGAAAAAATATAAGGCGATTTAAAAAGCAATAAGCTATTTTACTCAGCATTCTGACCATCGAAAAATGCATCCTCCTTTAGCTTTCAGCTCTGTCCCTGCATCTTTGATTTTCATCACCAAGAAATAACATTGCAATGCTTCTCTCCAAATGAATATGTTACTGGCAGTGTCCAGAGTGGGAGAGAATAATCAGAAAACACATATAAGCTTCTCTGCATTCTTCCTGTTATCTGATTGATGTAATTTTCACAATTAATACCATTTACCTTTATCCAAAAACTTTTTTTTCTTTTCTTTTTTTTTTTTAATTTATTGGGGTGACAATTGTTAGTAAAATTACATAGATTTCAGGTGTACAATTCTGTATTACATCATCTATAAATCCCATTGTGTGTTCACCACCCAGAGTCAGATCTCCTTCCATCACCATATATTTGATACCCCTTACCTTCATCTCCCACCCCCACCCCCCTTACCCTCTGGTATCCAATAACTTAATACAAGAAAACATGCAATGAGCTTAGGGTCTTAGTAAGATATAAAATTTACAAAATGCACCAATACTTGCAATCGAAGTATAACTGTCAGTATTAAAATTTTAATGATATTCAATTTGGTATTAATTTCATTTTATGATGACAGTCACACTATTTCTCAGTAATAACACTCCATTTCCAATTAACTATTGATTCATAATTTTAGATTATTTCCTATGTATTTGTGAATTCTGAAAAATTGAATATAATGATTATTTTTAAATTTCTATAGAAATTTTGAAAATTTTTAAGACCCTTGGAAATCATTTTCTTTTCATCCAGAGTAACATTTAACAATGTTTAAATAAACTATCAAAGATGCATCCACTAAACACTGTGTTGTAAATATTTTGGTTCACAGAAAAAGTGATAGATTATAATGTTAAACAAAAATAAGCAGGATAAATACAGTGGATTGATCACACAGAAACACTTGGATCCCTTTCCAAATTCCACTAAAGTGCGAGTAAAGGTATTTTTAGACATTGAGACACAAGAACTAAGAGAATGGGAGAAGGAAAAAAAAAATCCACACCACATTTTGGAAACTGGGAAACAGAATTCCATTTGTATTACCCAAATATTAGAAAAAGACAGAAGAAAGACACCTTTTCATGGCTTAAGTGTAGAGGGAAGGAAAGACTACTGTTCCAGGATTGGGGATCAAGAACAGTAAACCCCAAGGCTTGGGATTCAGGGAGGAGAGATCTGTGCCTAGAAAACAAGACTACAGCTAGGTAACTTGAAATGTGAAATGCTTAGCCCTACATTTCAGTTATTATTATTATTTTTTTAGTTAAATTGGCTTCTGGTGACCGAACCACCATTTTTAGCATCTGTTTCCATAGGAAAAGGTGTTTCCCATTAATGCAATCTATTAATGATTCTATACTTTGAAAGCTCACATTTGTAACACCACAAAGCCCAGTCATTCATCAGCCAGATTGCAAAAGTTCACTCCTACAGATAAGCAGTTTTTCATAAATCATGGTGAAATCAGACTGGTAAAGATGGCTCATAAGTCTTCAACATATCTCTCCCTGCTTAGCACCTCCTTGATGCCAGAGTTCTAATATATTGCTGTTGCTTTTCTCATGCATGGCTTATCTCCCTGAATAGGTTATAAGCACAGTGACAGCCAAGGACCATGACTCACCTCCCCCAGACACTCTCAGAAGAGGTCTGGCACCTCACAGTCTCACCCTACACTTAAGTGTTTAATTTCTGATTGGATTCATTTTACCAGTTCATGGCATATGGTGTCGCAAACCCAGAATTCCAGTGGTTTCCACTCAAAAAACTCAGGCACACACATTACATGCCTACGATGGCTTCTAAGGGGGCCAGCACGCACTGTGGTGTCATACAGGCAAAGGAACCTGAGTTGCCTCAACTCCGGAACTTGTCCTTGTTATAAACCTGGGGCCACACTGGAACCACACTACAGCGCCCCTTCATGGCCCAGAAAAGCATTCAAGCCAAACAAAGCATAGCAGAGGGTAGTCAGTTTGGAAACCCCAGCAACTAGACAGTACAACCTAGGAGACATCTGAAGTAAGAGGGGAGTAAGAATTCCTATCATTTTCTAGGGCAGACTGTGGGGGGTCTCCTGGGTTTCAAGAATCCAGATAGGCTGGGCAGTGGGGGGGGGGGGTTACTTAGTATGCAAAGAGAGTCTGAGAATCAATTGTCGCAACTGGGGCAAGAAGAGCCTTTGAGAATCTGGACATGTGGGAAGCCCACTGGGGACTCCTGGGAACTGCCAGTGAGACTTGCTCTGGGCAAAAGTCCCTGTTTCAGGAGTTCTGCAGGGACATGGTGAGAGAACAGGTAATCCCATAAATTCTCACTTCACGTGCCTTTGATTTTTTAGTGCTTAGCAAGTTGCCCTCACCTGTGCTTTGCTCACTGCTTCATCTGCTCTCAATCCTGTTTATGTTTTATTTTACCCACTGGATACTCAGTGCTAGTTTTTGCTTTACGCTAATCATAGTTGCCAGCTATTGACTGAATGATACTGCGGCTAGGGAAAGGAGAATGATCTAGCAGGAACATTACAGGGTGAAGATGCCAAGAAAAGCAGAGGGCGAGAAGCCTGGCAATCACACTGAGAAATTCATCAGACAGTATCTGAAGAGATCTGTAGATTTACAGTCTCCTGGTTACTTTGAAAGAATACACCACATATTTAAAAATCAAAATACATGCTTCATAGCATGAACCTTTCACTGAATTAAAATGGAAAGGCACTATAAACATAACAAAAAAAAAAGCCAGACTAGGATAGAGTTGTATGCCAACAATTAAGAGTAAGAGGCGCAAAATCTGTGTAAATGGCCCATTGGACTTGAAGTGGTGGTAGAATGATCCAATATCAACTCATTTGGTGGGGAGAAGGCAGGTTAAGGCACAGGGTGCTCTCTGAATTGAGTTCATAAAATTTATAAAGATACATGAGATAGTTTCCATGATGAAGCACCAACAAGATTACTTATGGCTGAGTTGGGAGCCTTTGTGGAGATTTAGGGTCGCCAAGAAGATAACTTAAGGCCCAAGTCTTGAGTATTGTGAAAAAAAGCAATATTTGAAGTTGAATTGTGACTAAAAGTTGTGATAGCTGGAGTATATATTGTTTCACTCGGAGCTGATTCTGTATGAGAGACAATGAGTCCCAGACAGCGTCACGAAAAAAGATGATGGTCCCTTTTCAAAATTTTTTCATCTACTACTCTGCTCATTCTTTACCACCTCCGATGTTTTCTCACCCTGTCCATGCATAAATTTACTGAGATAGGGATGCCCGATTGATTAGAAATGGCTCCGGGTCACTTGGAAACAAAGTGGCTCAGAGCACTGCTGGACAGGACAGCTTAGATAGTCACAAATCATCTGCGTCGCATGGGACCAATGCTGCAATTGGAGTGCACACTTCACTGGAACTCAGAGGAAGAAGAGCTGAATTCCTGCGGGTGGAAGAGGGAGGGCTCCGGGCACTTCCTCTGGACCTTACCCATCTGGAGGGATGTCAATATGTAGACTTAAGCATCCAAAAATGTTAACTTTTGAATTAACTCACGAATGGTTGAAGAAACTAGATACAGTCTGTTAGGGATAGAGGAAATCAATGGAAAACATTAGAATTGTCTTCAATATTTGAAGGATTGCCAGGTTGAGAAGGATGAATGTTTGTTGTGAGGTTCTCCATAAAGAAGAGCCAGGATGAACCAAGGGAAGAATTCAAGGAGGAAAACCTGAGGTCCACAGAATAAATTCATTTCTAACAACTTGAATTGAAGAAAATCTTGTTAAAAAGTTAATCTTTTCCTTCAAAAATCAACACAAAGAGACCAATATAAAAAGAACATTCTCCACATAAATAGTCACTCCATCTAGTCAATACCTGGAAAACATACAATGTTGAATCTATTTTTATAAATATGTTAATTATAAATGTTAAAGACAAACACCCCTTTAAAAAGTGTATTCTATGGTGGTTGTTCCCCCATGCCCCTGCCCCCGCATAAACAAGTGAGCTGTGTAGAAGAGAAACTCAGTCAGAAGTCATTTGTATAAGCATTGATCAATTATGAAATCCCACAGCAGAATAATAAGAGAAAAACTGAATTCAGATGAGTAACAAATATGTCAACAACCGCTTTGATGACAAATTCCGTATAAATACATTAAGCAATATGAAAGAGCGCAAAGAAAGAATTTGACACATTTCGATGTCCCTGCTGGCACACACATTCTTCAGAACCCTCTAAAGACCTATTTCTCTGTAACTAGGTTAAGTATCATCGACAGGTGTATTTCAGAAATATGGTAAAGGCACTGAGATTTACAAAAAACGCAGTGGATCTTATTCCTTATGTCACAGTAGAGCTGTGATATATTCCGAGGGCAGACACTCACTCTAATCGTTTGAAACAGAGGGACAGGATCATTCATCCAACTAATCAATATGAATTCCCTGGTCCAGAAAAGAAGTATAAATCAACAGCTGCTCCATGGTCAGTTTCCACATCCACCCCTCCTCCCAACCCAAGGAAGGGGAAAAGAAGAACATGTGCCAGCAGGAAAATGTCTCAGGCTTTTACACTGACGGACACAGCCATTGGGCTGCCAATTCTCCATGGCAGCTGTGCTTAGATCAACGCGGCAGAGGGGAGTTTGTGAGGCTTGGGTTTTTATTATTTTGTGCCTGATCACAGTTTAGGGTATTGCAGAAGATGCTGTTGTTTGTTAGGAACTGTGGAAGGAAAGAAATATGCTGCCAAGTTTGCCCTTACCCGTCTAGCGCGATGCACATTCAGATAAGGGAAGTATTTGGCTTGGCTTGTATCTGGTTCTAGTTAAAGTTGACCAATCACTGCATTTTTGATGGACACCGAAAAGATACCAGACAGGACTAAGATGCATCTCTCTTCCGCATTGTAATTCTCCCCTTCCCTCAGAGTCAGCCAATGAATTCATGACTGTTATGGTAACTTTGCCCACTCAAGAGCGGAGCGTGGCTTGACATGTGCACGGCCTCCCTCCCCCTTCTTTGCTCTGTGTGTGGATGCTCATACATCATGCATCCTCAGCAGCCTGTCTATTCCTCAGTCATGGCACTGACCCATGGAATGGATTTGAGATTATAGTAATTTCCTTTTCTAGCTCACCAGGCCATGGACTTCGTACATGCGGAAACAGATTTCTTTCACCCTTCTGATGGACCTTGAGATATGCTGCCCATGTCACCCTGCAAGAAAAGGCTCATTGCCCCAGCTGCTGAGCGTGCTGTCAACCTTTAGCAATTGCCTCAGCTACAAAGCTGCCTTGCCCAAGGTCATGCCCCTTCCTGGGGTGGCCTGTATCTAATGGCTGACAGATGTAGGAGTTTAATGTCCTGGCTCAATTTGGGACAATTCTGAATGGCTAATCCAGCCCCAGAGGCTGCCATGGGTTCAAGCAAGAATGTTGTTGGGCCTGGACTACAGCTCAAATTCTCCAACTCCTAATTTTTCCCGTCGCTTCGACAAGTGTTGATCCCAAGGTCACTCCTTATTAAGCACCCTGCTCACTAAACTGTATCTCTGAGTCTGCTTTGCAAAAACCTCATCCTGAGAAAACCCCTGTTTTCATCCCACTGAAGTCTCCAGCCAGCGGTGTACTGGTAAAGGCTGAAAAACGCCTTTTGGGCAGGGGAGCCCTGATCTGTAACATTTGTGGATTTCTGCAGTGGAAATACTCCCACCATAGCTGATATCAAACTACTGAGGATTTATCAAGCCACTCACAAAAATCCCTGAAAATTTAACTATTGTTTCTCATAAACGAGCAAGCTTAAGTACCTCACCGTCTTTAATCTCCAGTAGATACATAATACATTTCTGACAAATTGAAGAATTATTATCGGTCAAGCTCTTTGTTGTTAGTGTTTCACTTAATCCTCATGGCGACCTTGTGATGTTATATTTTCCATCTGACAGATGAGGAAACAGAATTTCTGAAATGAAGTAAGTTGTTCCAGAAAACTGAAAAACTTGCCTGCACTGCCAAGACTGGGCAAAGATACGAAGTTTTGGAAATATGCTGGCATCCTACTTATTCAACCATCTATTAATTCAGATAATTATTCAGTGTTCATTTTTTTCCAGCTAAGCCATGAAAGATGTCTAGGACTTAGCCCATCTGGAATGGGGGCAAGTGTCCCAAAGTCACAATAGTAAGAAACTGGTGGGCAGGGGGACAAAGCATTAAGACTGAAATATGGGATACATGAGGAACGGGAGGAGAATGAGACTGGGGAGAGACAGAGAGAATGGCCAGGCCCAGGCCCCTGCCTTTCCACTATGAGGTTATCGTCTTGGATCAACATTTAACTGTTGGATTAATCATTTAACCTTGTGTGAGTCGCAGGTAGTTAATTATGTTGCTATTAAGTTGGTGCAAAAGTAATTGCAGTTTAAAAAGTTAAAAACAATTGCAAAAACCACAATTACTTTTGCACCAACCTAATAGTTTTTCAAGGGTTCAGGGAATGCTTATGACCTTAAATTAACATCCCCAGAAATGTCCACGTTAGGGAAAGGAAGAGAGCAAAAAGACCTAAACATAGTCAATAGTAATTAATATATGTATTCCTTCAAATCGTAACTCACGGTGTCAGCAGGTCATCAAATTGACTTAGTGTTAACCAGCATTTTAAAATAAATAATAGAGTAGAAAATATCAGAATGCATCAAATAATACTGTTTTATGAAGATTTCATTTATCTATATTTACAGGCACACACACAAACACAGATATGTATGTATTCACACACAGTGAAATGTGGTGAGAGGCACGAGGCCATCAGCCGTGCAAACCCCATGCTTTGATTCCCATCACTACTCCCTGATTGCATTATGACCCAGCGTGGAAACCTGTCTGTGTGGATACTCAGGGTCCTCAGATTTTAGACTGACAGATTGTTTTGAAGACGAAAAAAATTCATATAGAGCCTGGAACTGAACAGTTAATAAATGATGATGAGTTTTATGGAAATCCATGATGTAAGAAGAAATTGTCTTTTAGGTTCCAAAATTTTTAGCAGATAAAAGATGCAGTGCTGAAGAGAAAGGAGAACATTATGAGAAATTGTACTCAGGAGGTTTTCTTATTGAGCATTAAAGCTATTGCGGGATTGGTAAGAAGGCAGTTTGGTGGAAGTACCAATACAAACGCAGGATGTAGACCACGGACACCGAGTGAGGTGATAAGAAGCCACTTGAGTGACCTCTCCCAGCTGGCCCCGAGTTTGCTCCTCACCACTGTCTCCCCCTTAGCCTTCCCTTTTGACAAAAATTTAGATATCTGGAAGAAACCTTCCATTTCTACCATCAGGATTACAGAGGAAAAACAAACAAACATGCAGATGTCATCAGTGTGGGTTTTCAGGAAGTTTCCTGTGAAGATTGTTTCCAAATACTGAAAAGAACTGTGTCACCAATAGGTGGCTTTTAACTTTTGGGAAACTATTAAATAAAGTTTTAACTTTGGGGAAACTATCATTTCTTGTTCTAAAGTCAAAACAAATCAAACCCTAATCAGGAGAGAAAGAGAGAAAGGGAGAGAGAGAGCTTTTTAGGATCATGAGCATCAAAGACTTTTAAATTTAGAAATCTAAAATACTTTTAAAAGTTTGAGAAAACAATTTTAAATATTAACAAAATTTTAGGAAAAAATGTAATATATGGGAAACTTTAGAAATGGTAGAAGAAGCTTTTGGTGTGGAGAGAGGAAAGAAATACATAAAGTCAAATAACCTCTAATAATAAATTGCAGTTAAAGAAATATTAAAACAAAATTTGGTAAAATTTGCTTTAAAGGGGAAAATACATTAGACAATGTTTTAGTTATTTATTCATTCCTTAACTGCCACTGGGTCTATCTTTTTTTTTTTTTTTTCACTGAAGGAAAAATTTTATAGACATATTTCATGGCAAAAATGACAGAACAACATCTGCTCATCGGGGGACTGACCCCACGTAGCATATTTTTTCAATACAAATTGAAATACTTGGGTGAAGGATCAGTTCACCAGGGAAAAAAGAATTAAATGATCCTTGCCCTTAAATGTATTCTCTGGGATCTCGTGGGGAGAGTGTTACTACATGTGGGGGCAGCTCTAATTACAAGAGGTAATTGCAGGTGAATACAAGGCAATTCCCGATCTCAGATGATAAATTATACTGCGAGACAAGGACACCCTGTGTGAAACACTAAGGCTTCCGTCTCCATGACATTGCAAGGAAATGCAAGTCCAAGAAAGACACCCAAGAAGAAGCACATTTGACAAATACCTACTAACAGGAGCTACTTAGTTCCATCTGCAGTGGAGTTTTAATCAGTAAACATATTGTAGATTAATATCAAAATATATTTATTTGTTAACAGTAAGTAAAAGTCTCTAAGATGAAAGAGTGAATAAGTTGTAGTGGAATGGGATAGGGAAAGCATCTTTCTTAAACGCTACATAACTTGAGGGTATATTCCAGATCTGAGAGTTACTCATAAAGTCCATATTCCGTAATTCTTTGTGACTAATGAATGCTCACTGTTAATCATTTCTAACTCCATTAGTCTTTAAGACACATTAGAATCACCTGGAGAGCTATAAAAATACTGATTCCGGGTTCCACTCTCAAGGATTATGATTGAACTGGCATGGGCAGCAGTCTGAGAATCAGGATTTTTAAAAGCTGTCTAGGTCATTCTAAGGTAAGTCAAGGTTTGAGAACCACCACTTTATGGGCACTTAAGATCTGGCTGCTCATCTTTTCCCTTAAATCTCACTGATTCAGTTAACACACTTTGCTGTGGCTCTGCCTCATTCAGTCATTCATTTGCAATTATTTCTATAAGAATACAAGAGGTGTCCTAACAATTGCTCCCAGCTACAAAGCAGTGTCTGATGTTTCGCCTTCTCTGGTTCACTGTTTTACAGCCCTGGTGAGGGCTCATGTTGTGAATCCTCCCTCCCAGAAAAGTCATACTCTGCCAAACGCCACTGTCCTCAAGACCCCCATCACCTCAAAACCTCCCATGAATTGGCAGCATAGTCTCCAGGCCCTCGTACACAATACTCCACAGAGATTTTGTTTCAAAACAGTCTTTGAGTCCATGAGACAAGCTGGTATTCAAATATGCAGGAAAGAAAAATCCCATGATGTTTCCTAATCCCCCCCTCATTATCTTCCAAATGTATTTGAAAGCACAGCCTGTCTGTATTTCACTGTAAAGTTCCTCTCCATTTTGATGAATTCCCAGTTAACACTTGTCTTCTCAGCTTCTCATTTCTTTTCTTTTTTTTTAAGATTTTATTGGGGAAAGGGATCAGGACTTTATTGGGGAACAGTGTGTACTTCCAGGACTTTTTCCCAAGTCAAGTTGTTGTCCTTTCAGTCTTAGTTGTGGAGGGCGCAGCTCAGCTCCAGGTCCAGTTGCCGTTTCTAGTTGCAGGGGGTGCAGCCCACCATCCCTTGCGGGACTCCAGGAATTGAACTGGCAACCTTGTGGTTGAGAGCCCACTGGCCCATGTGAGATCGAACCGGCAGCCTTCGGATTTAGGAGCATGGAGCTCTAACCGCCTGAGCCACCAGGCCAGCCCCTCATTTCTCTTTATTCTTCCCACCTATTTTATGGATACACAAACCCCTTATTTTCAAATCTCAAGATCAATTGTACTTCGGTTAAGTTTATCCTATAGAAATGCACAAACTTTTGCATAATATTATATATTCAAGGGTGTACACATGCAATGTTATTGGCGCTAGCAAATAATTAGCAAACACCCAAGCATCTCTCAATAAGGCAATGGTTAATAAATCAAAATGTTCCCATCAATTGCAATATTAATAATACTAAAAGGAAGGAGGTGTGCCTGTACATATACAGACAAGCTCTGATACTTTTATATAAAAAAGAAAGTAGCAGAACATGTATAGTATACCCTATCATGTAAAATGTTAGTTGCTATATGGAAACACACACACATACACACACACACACACACACACACACACACACACACACACAGATACATACAAATGCATAGAAAAAGAGGCATGGAAGAAGCCTCCAAGCTATGACTAAAAGTGATTAGATGTAGGGAGGGCTGTAGAATTGAGAATGTAGTGGGATGAAGGAAAATTTACACTTCTGCTTTCATCATTTTTATAATTCCTGTATTCTTTACATATATCTACAGCTTACTTTGGGAATTGTTTTTAAATTAAATGAGAAAATTACCCACCAGATATAGTAATTAAGTCATTGGTAAACTTGGCAAGATCGTCAGTGCAATGGTGGTGGTGGAGGTCAGCAGACAGTGGGTGATGGGAGTGTCTCCAAATCTTTTTGTTGCATCATTTTATTATAATAAATCTACTGTCACATACCCAAAGATAGATCCAGGTTTTATGGAATCTGAAGCTTACATAATTTGGGACTCTCTCTTTTAAAAAAAGAACAAAAAACTGTTCCTATAAAATTATATTAGAATAAGAAATCACAAATATCAAAAACTCAGAATATATCCAGACAAAAATCATAATATTTTATTATTTGTCTAACACACTTTGAGTAATAATTTTCCAAATATTAGCATCTGGCTCTGGATATTTCATGCCTTTCTCTTCCCACTATTTATGGTGCGCAGAGCCGTAGGATGTGGTTCTATGACTCCAGAGATTCTGGTCCTGTGCTTTCACATCATGATGCAAGGTACGTCAGCACGGTGGATGGGAAGAATATTCCTGGAAGACATTGCTATACTGGTATGACTAGCAATAATGTAATTATATATAGAAGGGACTGCAAACCATGCAATATATGATAGTAACCCTAACCATGTGTATCTCTGAATCTATTTCTCTTGAACTGGATTCCCAAAATGCCCATGACCTTTCCAACACTGACAAGAAGAGAAATAGGACAGTGAGTGAGGCAAACTGTGCGTGTGTGTGTGTGTGTGTGTGTGTGTGTGTGTGTTTTCAAGAATAATCTTGAGAATATTAAGCTCCTGATGGGGAAACTATCAGGAATATATGTGGAAGACTTTGAAATGAGCAAAAATGATAACCGGCATTTTGTCTAGTGTACCTTTCCAGGCTATCGAGTGTGAAAATAACCCAGATACACCGGTTGTATCACAAATCTCTTCTAATAGTTTAGCACCTGGAATATTTCAAGACACCAACCATCTCCCCTCTATTATGATGGCATCACTGTCTTCTTAAAAACCTGTGATGTCTCTTAACTGCTCTAGACTCAAGTCCTGATTCCAAATCTTGACAGTCAAGGCTTTCAGAATTTGGTCCTGTACCAAATTTCACATCACCCCATAGGGTGTCCCCATCCGATCCACACCCATTTATCTACCTTAGAAATTATTCTCCAGACAAAATGCTCTTCCGTATCTCACTGACTTTCTAGAATATTTGTCCTTTCCTCTTCTTCCATTCAATAAAAACCTTACTTATCCTGTAAGACTTAACTCAAATGCTGCCCTCTAGGTAAAACATAGCTCATTCTATCTCATTGGAATTCATTGCTTCCTCCTCAGTCTCCCCAGGCATTTTGCATAGAACTCTATTATTACACATAACAGAACACATAGCAGTGTCAGGCTTGGAGTTGTAATTGTGCCCTTGTGGACTTTATGGGACCCAAGTGGATCTTGATCTCTGGCCTGCTAGCATGGAGCAAGAGATCAATAAATCTCCGTAGACTTGAATTAGGCTGGATAATTGCCAAATTATGTCACTGAAAGTCAGTCTTGTTAGAAAGCCTGTGAAATGCCAAATGTGGCCTTTACTAAAGGTTGTATTATAGAAGAGGATTACTAAGCAGCTATTGTACTCCAGTGTTAAAAGCTATTTCTCTGGGAAAAAAGAAAAAAAGTTAAAATCATGACTGTCATATAAACATAAAATGAACACTTGTAAAAGACTTTGTTTAACTCATTAATTAATAAGCGGATGGGTAAGAAGTTAAAATTTGTTCAAAGAATTCTGAAAAGACAGGCATAGGCAGACAATCGGGAATACTGAGATGAATTTACAAACAGATAGAAAACTGGTGAAGAGCCACAAGGCAACAATCAATTATAGGGCACCAAGCAAAATTTATTTACATTTTGATGGACAATAATCATTTGCATTACTATCAGTTTTCTACAATTTACAGACTTATAAAGTAGCTCAAAGCCAGTGAAAGACACAGATAACCTGGAAAGGTATACTAGAAAGGACATCCATTTTTCATTTTTGCTCATTTCAAAGTCTTTCACATTTTCTAACATCCTCCTTCCCATGATCATAATAATTTCAAAGATTATTCTTGATCACAGAAAAGGCAGGTCTCATTAGGATTGGTCTAGCAGCTTGCTACATGTTAATTGCCTCTTTCCTTGTCCATCACCTCCATTAAAATGTCAACTTCCCAAGGAAAAAGACCCAATTTCTTCACTGTAAATATTAATTCTTTCTTCAGTAAATTCATATTTTCTTGGTTTTGATGATAATAGTTTGGTCAAGTAAAGCCACCGTAATGTGTTTTCTTTTTCCCTCGAGTAGAAAATGTATAAACTGCAGAAGCTAAAGATATATATTTTTTTCAAGTACGTCTTTATCTTGAAAAATGAACTCTTCAATATTAAGGAGTAATGACCTAGTTTGCTGCACTGTTAATATCAATGTGCTCAATCACTAAAGAGCACAGAACAGCTCTGATAGGCTTGTTGCAAATTAGAAACATCACACAACTAATTCCAGCTTTACCATTTCGTCTAAAGAATTTCAACCACATTACTACTGTTTTTGAAATCTGCTAGCAATTTCCTGCTTATAAGGAGACCAACTTAAAGACCCAATTAAGGGATGCTCACTGTGTTTCTATAAAAAGGTGCAACATATAGGCAGACTCTACATTTGAAAGAAACACTGTTACGTGTCGTTGTAACAGAAAACACTGGAAAATGTTTAAATGCCCAAAGGGATATAGTTTTACGAAAAGGTGATTCATTAGTAACATGTATTGTCATGCAGTTATTTTTAAATGATCATTTCTTAAAACTATGTTTCCAAAAGGAAGATACATATAATCCATTAAAATGAAATAGAACATAAAGATTTAGACCTACTTAAAAATATAGAATCACTGGAACAAGGCTTCAACAATAACAATACATATTGAAAAGCAGTGGATTATAGGACACGTTTTCTATTTTTGACATTTCCTTTGTTTGTTACATCAATGTGTTACACATTTCTTAAAAAGAAAGGAAGGAAGGAAGAAGTGGTGTTCTATAAAGTCTCTTCTGTAGCCTATAATTTGGGTCCTTGTAATCGAGCAAAGGGTTTCATTATGCTTTGTTTCACTAACAAACATCTGATGTCCTTCCTCGGGTGTGATTTTCATTATAGCTATTTTCAAAGTGCTTGAATTGGGATTTGTTACTTAGTAAGAGGCCTCTTGTTCTTTTAGTCACTAACACAATTTTCATATGGCCTAAAATGCAGAAGTCATCACTTTGTTGAATCCTTTAAGGACTGGGTCACCATGACCTTGAAAATTTCAAAAGAGGAAGGCTTCGACTTCAATAATACCACCCTTCAAATGAGAGGTTTGGGATTTATCATCAGCTTCCAACACTATACCTCTCAGGGCACAGGACCAAAATAGACTGGCATGACTTGACCAAGCTTGGTTTAAGGAGGGACCTTACTAGATTGAAGTCTTGCCCAGTTATTCATGGAAGTTGGTTGGCAAGTGCCAGGAAACAAGCTCTGGGTCAGTGCTGTGTTCTTATTAAAATCGCCTTAATGGAAAATGTCTCACTGGTCAAATGACCGGTTTTTGACCAATTTTTGTGGCAAAAGGAATACCTCCAAACAGATTTATATTCTATGAAATGTATAAACACCCATTTTATACATCCACAACACATTCTGGAGGAAGCAAAAATATATGATGCAATAAATAACAGTTTATATTTATAAATGTCATTGCCTATGTTCATTCCCCCACTTCTCACATTGCAGATAAAAAGCTAAACTGACCTTACTGTCTAAATGGAGGAGCATACATACTGGGGTGCTTTTGAATCTGTCATTTATTGCTTACTTATATGCAAAAAATTCTGTTTGAGTATCATTATAAAGTATCGTATTAATTGGATCTAGATAGAGATTCATGCTTTGGAGGGTGATGTGCTCACCCATTAGAGGTGGATCAATGCTCTCAACCAAAATGTGGTTCAGTTGCCGAGACTCATGACACCACACACTCACCCAGAAGGTATGGACAGATTTACTGCTCACATAATGGAGTTCACTGTAGAGACCTGGGTGGGCTCTCGAGGCACCACTGAGAATGCTTGAGAGAGCAGAGAAAACAACTGGCTTGGCATTTTGTGTTGGTCACAGGGTGGGATGGGGTGAGGAGGACCACGTTTGAGCCAGGGCGTCCTTTGTTTGAACGTCATGCTGGTGCCAAAGGAGGAAGAACCTGGGCTTTCTTACCACCCTTCCCAAAGGTGGGGCAAGAGGGGAAGGAAAGAAGAGTGATGAGGCTCAAAAGCTGTCAGTAGTCAAACATCAAAAGTGAAGTCAGACTCTTTATTATAAGGGGATAAAGTGGGAATTCAAAACAAGTCTATATTCACTTACCATTCCCATTAAATCTCTTGCCTCCCAAACTGTTCCCTTTACAGACTCCTGCCCTCTTCAAACCACAAAGTGGAATTACAACATAGTATGGAAAGCAATAAGTAAATCAGTAATTATAATTACAGAGAAAGAGCAAGAGCAACTTGCCCACTTATTCGACTACATTTATTCGATATACATTTATTTAAATGTATAATTAATTAATGGGAGCAGATGAGAGGAATATATTAGTAAGATTGGGGAAGTCAAGACCGGAACCATGTTGTGAAGAGGTGGAGAGCAGTAAGGAAAACATTTTTGACCAAGGAAATTGAATGTTCAAAGGCCTGGGAAAAAGAGAGCAAGACCCATTGAGAAAATATTCAAGAGCTCAGGCATGGCTATACTGTAAAAGAATCCTGAGAAATGAGGCTGGAAGTTTCCATGTAGGTCAGGAACAACCTTGAAAACAATGTCCCAGAAAGGTGTGGATTTAAAGGATTTTAAATAAGAAAGCAACAAGATTACACATGCTTGTGAGAAAAACCACCCGGGCAGCCAACTGAAACGGATGGATAAAATGGAAACCAGACTAGAAGCAAGGATACTTATGAGAATATTTTGCACATTGATGCAAAAATAAAATGAGAAAATGACCAGATTAGTCAACAGTGGGGAGAGTGAAGATGTGAGTAGAGATTTTAAAGAGATGGCTGCTTCAGGACTTAGTGGTTGATTCCATGACTACGAAGGGTGGGTAGGGATGCAGAGTAATTAAAGGGAAGAGACAATTAGGAGTGGCCCCTGATCTGGATGAGTAGGCAGGAGACAAACATATTTTGAAGAAGGTGAGCATGAGTTGTCTTCCCGGTAATATCCCAAAAAAGAGAGAGAGCGTTAACGAGAGTGAAGTTGGTAACACCAAACTACTCCAGAAAAAAGACAGGATGAGGCCTCCAGCCCTTCTAAAGGTACAAAAAGATGAAAGTTATATCTCATGACACCTCACAAAATAAAAACATTGCTCCCTAGGGTAGTGATATTATTCAAGAAACTTTGCATGAGGAAAAAAAAGTTTAGAGCCAAGTATAGCCATATTTCATAAACGTTTAGTTTAGGAATGGGTTTATAGACTAGTCTCTCCTGAAAAAAAATTTTTCACATACACTTAGTGATGTCATACCTGGTAGAATACACAAAATAATGTCAGGAAAAATCAGAAAATGAAAGTTTGAACCATACACAACTATTAGTTGTTGCTTAATTGAAAAAGCAGCACAAGTACTGGGTCAAGATTGCAAATAGTATTAAAGGGTATACAAGGAAAAGTAGGTCACCTCCCAGGTCCAGAATGCCAGGTCTCCTCTCTAAAGACAATGACTGTTGCCAGCCTCTTATGTGTTTCTCCAGAAATCGGAATCGCTTTGCTGTGAACACAGCAACTGGCTTTCCAACTAATCTTTCAAAAGGACTTACCGATCAAGAAGTCTGTGTTCCAGTGTCAAGACCCACAGAGCCAGAACTGCCCCTTAAGTGAATTAAGCAGCTGAAGAATAAACAGATCAAAGTAACCAATGGCTCTGAGACCTGGCTGAGTCCCTTTTTACAAGTTGAGTGATTTATTATCTGCTTTTATCTCCTGCAAAGTTTCAGTTCTTTCCATCAGGCTTCTGGCTCCAGGTGGTCACCTGTCTCTCAACAGAGCTCTGAGAATTGTCTTGCCTTAGAACCAACCTGCAACAGCACTGAGTAAGTGGCAATAATCTAACACTGCAAGAGGGATGCTTAAACAGAGGCCATCTCCTCCCTAACTGGGGGTAAAAATAGTTGCCTGGGGAGAAAAATACTTTGGGAGGTATATTTATGTAGTTACTTCTATTTCATAGACAAAAAATTCAAGGATGTAAATCACGACCACAAAATACTTCAATCCTGAAACATCTTACTGTTATCCTATCGTCTTTCTAAATATGAGATGCTTGGATAAAGCAAAAGATTTTTAGGTAAACTTTTTTTTTATTATGAAAGATACTGATACATTTGATAGAAAATACAAAAAATCCAGGAAAATTGAAAGAATATTAAAATAATCATCATGTCACCATCCAAAGATAACTACTGTTAACATCTGTCTAGCTATTTTCCATCTATATACATTATAGTTGTGCTTTAGATTTTTCTGAGTCCCCCCCCCCAATATACTAAATTTCCTTCAGACTCAAATCAAAAGAGATATGACAATGGGCTCTTTGTGTCTTTGTCCCCAAGCAGGGAGCCAGCTGTTTGGGCAGGTGTGGGAATGATGTAAAGTTCCACTGCAGCAAGTGTTGAAGACATTCTTTCCTTGTACCTTCTACCTCCTCCAGCAGTGCCCTGAGTTACAGAAATTATTCCCAAAACCTGCTCTGTGGAAGATGAGCTTAAGCAAGTGATTTGCACCTATGAGAAAAATTTTTTTGTTTAAGAGTCTCCTTAAATTATAGTTAAGACAGATTTGCTTTGAGCGCTACTGGTTCAGTTTTCACATTGGGAGAAAGCTCAGCGATAACAAGGGAAGATTATCTGTGCCTATTTGTTTAATGCCAGACTGGCTTGAGCTTCCCCACCATCCAGACTGTATCATTTTTTCCCCCCAGTAGTTTAATTAAAAAAAAAAAAAAAAAGAGGGGGAAGGGACACACAGAGCCTGTTATGGGGAGAAATCTTCCAGTCACATTTTTATATTCAATAACTTAAGGCTACTTTTAAAATACAGTTTCTAATGGAAGTAGAGTATTTATCACTGCCTTCAAAGATACCAAATACTGTTCCAATATAGTCTGGTGCAACTGATGACACATGGAGTATGAATCAATATAGGAAATGCAAGTTACATGGTAAGTCGAGAACACAGCATCACAAGCTCTAGTCAAGTTACATTCTTATGCTTAAATAAAGTCAGTAGATTTTTTTTCATCAGCAGACACTGCTGTATTGCTCTTTTCACAAAGGGATTAGATGACGTTGATATTACTGAACATCAGGTAAAAATAAATATAGATGCCAGTACGAATAGCAAATATGAAAGGGGAATAATGCTAAGGACACTGTTCAGTATAGCAAAATAAGCAACAGCGTATTCTCCATCTAAAACTAAGCATCGCATACAGTCTCAAAAATGGAAAACAGTTTTGCTAATCATATATGATATTATACTACTCTAAAAATCCTAAATGGGTGTCAAGAAAGTTGGTTTTACTATCATCTTTCATAATTTAAGCTAGTGTTGAGAAATCTTTAATGACAATAAACTTTTCTAGAAATGTAAAATGAATTCATTGTTTCGGATGTGTTTGGTTGTATTTTGCATCTTGGCTCAAGTCTAAGGATACAGTGTGGTAATCTGGTTTTAGAGGAAAAAGAGAGGCCATGAGAGTAACATAGAATAGTCCATCCAGTTAATTAAGGCCTTTAAAAAAACGAATTTAGACATAATACCTGGACTATTACTATACTGCTCCCTTAACCAGGTCTCCCTGGCCCGGCACCACTTTCCACACACTACCCCTTCAACCAATGGGAACTTTAACCTGAGTCCTTCAGGTATGTCTTGGTATCTCTGAGAATGTGTATTCTGCATTCCACCAAAGACCTTCATGGCTTAATAAGGAAGGCAAACAAGTGAAATCGAACGGAGCGACACTGTTGTCAACTAACCACATCAGACAGTGGATTTGAATTTGAATTTGCAATTATTAGAATCCCTCAGATTTTTCTCATTTGGCTCCTGATAATCCACGTCCTCCTTAATCCTGTGCATCCTCGCTTGCTCCTTCTGATTAATTTAAGTACATTTTTAGAAAAAGTAACACATGCATATTTAAGACTCATAAACATGGTTAAAAAGAAAAACTCAAGCCACAGAAAAATGTATGTGATACACGGAGGTATCACCTGCTGCCCGGATCCCCAGTCCCTAGGGCCCTCTCTACAGCAACCACTGTTACCAGACGTGGATCTCCTTCCAGAAATAGTCCCAGATACATATGCACACAGGTGTGTTTATATAAATGTGTATCTCTCTTTTTTTTCCCCACAAAGTGGGAGCCTACTATGCATATTGTCGGTGTTTTTCTTTTCCACATAGCACCGCGAGTCAAGATCGGTGAAGGATATTATTATATATGTCTCTATTATTATAGTTTTATATGCAACCAAGGGGATTATTCAAGCTTCTCAAGGTCACTTCCACCTAAAAAATCATAAAAGTGTCACCTATGTCTTCTTCCAGATGTTGAAGAACAGAACAAGGAGAGAGAGAGCCTGTAGCACTCCCTACCCCAGCAAATATTAATTAGCTCTCAACAGGCTTTGAACCCACTTAATAGTTGTGCTGTCCTGGTCACATTGTTTCATATCAGCGCCCGGGGAGGTAAGTCAGGAGCACCAGGAAACTTGAACATATGCAGAGCCATTTCCTCAGTTACCTCGAGTTGCAATTTTTATTGATTTCCCCCTATTCTTTCAGGTTTGGGGTGGGGGGGAGGCCTTTACAGTTTATGCTTTCTTATATACAAAGTGCTATGGACAGTAAGTCTTTACTCAATGAGAATGCTGAGAATCGCAACAAAATAAAGGTAGTGATAAAGACTATGAGCCAGAGTAGCTAGGTTATCATGGACCATAGATTCTCATGTCTCTCCAGGGCACTTGCAAACTGCTTAAAGTTCAAGGACACATCATAGCATTGCATACCTGAGTGTCACAGAACAGGTCATTTCCATGAGTCAGAACAACACAGTGACCAGATGGATCTCTGTGGGGATTTCCAATTCATCTGGGGCACTTTGACTTCTAAATCTAGAGCTCTAGCTTTTCTGTGTGAGAATTCATTGACACAAAGCAAAATGAACACATTCAGTGGACCATGGTACTTTTCACTGCTACACACATTTTCCAGGGAGTACGTACCATATGTTTTCCCTTTCTTTAAGCTTCTACTTTTGGTTCCTCTGGCAGGCATAATTCATTTACTACTGTTGGCCTGCGTCTATGCTTCTCAGTAAGTGAATAACCCAATAAAAATAATTGCCTTGATCATCTTCTAACCCCATGTTTTATGCTGAATCATATATATTGTGGCCATTGAGAAGTAACAGGTAATATTTAGTCTACGGACAACTTCCAATGACATAGTCTGTTGGAAAGAAAATATACTCTGATCATTTGAGGGAAGAGATGAATACAAAATTATGGTTATACATATGGTTTCAAAACTAAATACTGTTTATCACAGGTATGCTTTAAATCATTGGTGAAACTGTAAGGTTTTATTTATAAAATATAGAAAACAATGTTAGTCATATTTTAATTGTGGGTTTTCAGCATTTTTGTACAGCATTTGTAGGCACACTGCCACTTTTGTGAAATTTTTATATTTTGAACTTTTGTAAGGATGTCATTTCAAATCCAGTATTGTTCCCTTATGTTGACATTTTACTCACTCTTTCATCTTCGTAACAGTGCATGTCTTCTAACTGCGCTGGTTGCAATGCTATCTGCAGGAAGTAAATACTACAGTGCACATAAAGCTCACGTGAGTCATATTCTAGATGAGGAAAAACAGATAATTAAATATTACAATTACATCTGTAATGTCTAATTATTCTAATATCTATAATTATTTGAGACTTCTTATAATGTGACTCCCTGGATGCAATCCAATATACATTTTATTTGTGTGGTCACTTTTGCTAACTAGGTAATTAACATCATTTCCTTTCATCAACTTTTCATGCCATCCAATAGATAAGATCCGTATAACTTCAAACATGTGAAAACTTCTATTTTATAAAATTTCAAGATTTTCACCCATTTATTCCTATATCAATCAACAATGCTATGATATTTTCCATTTAATATATACATATTCATATATACCATGTTTCCCCAAAAATAAGACCTAGCCGGACCATCAGCTCTAATGTGTCTTTTGGAGCAAAAATTAATATAAGACCCGGTCTTATTTTACAATAATATAAGACTCGGTCTTATAATATAATATAATATAATATAATATAATATAATATATCGGGTCTTATATTAATTTTTCCTCCAAAAGATGCATTAGAGCTGATGATCCGGCTAGGTCTTATTTTCGGGGAAAAACAGTATACACATATGTATATATTTACTAAATGGGAGATATATATATATATCTTGCAAGGTAGAAATTATTACCAAGGCAGGAAATTGACACCCAGGAAAGCTAGCTAACATGTCCAAGTATTTATATGGCATGTGGGAGCCAAACCTACTGCAGGCAAGCTCTTATAATGTGGCAAGGAGTGAGGTCATAGCCAAAGGATTTTATTATTGCCACAGACAACATCAGAAGAATCGGGAGGAATGTTCTATCCTCGGTGCTGTTGTACCAATCCCTGTGAAGGAACATGATTAGCCAATGGGACATGTGCTCACTCCAGGACCAATCAATCATTTGGGCCATATGCATATGGTGTTACTACTGACCAGCCCGAGATCACCTTGTGGTCAATGGACAGAAAACTGAGTGGAAGCCCCGCGAGCATTCTATGCAATGAGTGGTAGGGGTGAAGAAGGTCCCCATAGAGATGAGTGATGTTACCAGAGGAGGCGGGAGAGTGCTACATTAAATACACACATATGCATAACACAACTCCAAATTCCTTCCGCATGCCTCCCATTGAGAAGTCGGTCTCATTCCCCTGGACTTGAATCTGGTTCTGTGCCTTCTTGACCAACGGAATATGGTGGGAGTGATGCTGTCGAGTTTATAGTCCAAAGAGGTAAGAAACAGGCAGCTCTCTTCTCTCTTGGAATGCTCACTCTTGGAAGCCAGTCGCATTGTTACAAGGAAGTTTGTGGGGAAGCCCACGGAGGGAGGAAGCAAAGTCTGAGGCCCTCATGCCCAGCTGAACTCCCAGTCAACAGCCAGGACTAAATGGCCAGTCATGTGATGGAGCCATGTAAGTACATCCTCCAGCCACAGTCAGCCAGGTCCAGCTAATAGCCAAGCCTTCCCTGCTGAGCCCTGCCAAAACTACATGTTTGTGGGCTGGTTATTCTTGTTCTTTTAAGTCACTAAGTGTTGGAGGCATCTGTTATATAAAAATAACCAGAACAACCAATCACCAAGTTTTTCTCTTTCTTTTGTTTTGAACACACAAATTTTGTTCAGCACCCTTTTCCCAGCCCTCTAAGTGCCAGCTTGTGGGAGCCAAACCTATGCATGCAAGCTCTTATTATATGGCAAGGAGTGAAGTCATGGCCACTATGCCAAGCACATTGTACTTGGGCTATAAATATTCATAAAATAATTGAATTATACATTCAGAAGGCATTACCATCTCTTTGTAATGGATAAATGGCACCAAGAACTTAAGTGAATTGCACAAGTGGGTCTTAAACTGAGCTGGAAATAAAAGATTTTCATATGAATGCATTATCTATTAGGACCCTCAGAATAGTCTCTTCGCATTAAGTAAAATCCAACTCTCATTAACAAGATGATGGTTGGTGGTGAATAGATTCTGAGCTTTAAAAATAAGAATGCTAAAGTATCTGGAAAGATAGGTTATAAACTATTAACAAATAGATAATTTTGGAGAGTAAAACTTGGGGTTTGAGGAAGCAATCGATTTTACCTTCTGCATCATTTTTATTTCTTACAATGAATATACATAAATTTTATACTTTAAAACGACATCAAATTTCCTAGTAATGAAATCTACCTAAAGGTTAGCAGCAACTGTCTTGATGATATGATTATGAGAGTTTTACATTGATATTTAATATCTAAATCATATGCTGGTAGTGAACATACGTTCCCCTACAGATCTCAAAGAATTGAATTTCAAATTCTTTTCCACTAAGATCCCAAATGGTATAAAACATTAAAAAAAAAAACATTGTACATTACCTGGATGTGTCATACAAGATCAACTGTAATGTACCAAGCTCAGATTCACACATGAAGAAAATTACACATCTGGTCACCCACTCCCACATGCACCAGGAAGCATTACGGGAGGAGAGTTTTGCTCTCATAGGACATAACACCAGTAAGAAAACTGCTTATCACTCCTTAATTAAACCTTGTTACTCTTGAAACTTTTATCTTGCCACAGCAGAGTTTCTAGAAAAGAAGTTGGAAATGTGCCCTTTCTCATGGTTAAGTGGGAAGATGGTAAAGAGCCCATTTGTGTCTAGTTCTGAGGCTGAAGCACTGCTAAGGGCTACTAAATCTTTGCTACTTCTGAAGCTTTCATACTTACGTAAAACCTGGAAAATTCGTTAATATGGTATTTTAGATTCTCCTCAGTTATAACTGAACATTTTCTCTGGGCATAAAATTTCAGGGTACTCACACTTTGCTTCCTTATTTTCTATTTCTATCAGTAAATTGAGCAATTTTCAGTACAAATTACAAGTTATCAAAGACCAAGCATTTTATTCATTCATTTATACATTCAACCCATAGCTAAAGAGCAGGTACCATGTAACAGGCAATCTACTGAAGAAATATGAAACTGGAAGATATATAAAGAATAATTCCGAGTGATGTCAAAAACACGGCAGCGTGAGGGGTCCCCCTTGATCTCTCCCCTTGAGGTTACAAGTTGAAAAGCTATAATTCAACAAAGGATTTCCCATGCAACACACAAACACATCTGAGAGGTCAGTGCATCGAAACATATGAAGGTGGGCGAATCAGGGTGAACAGGGTAGGAGGGAAAGCAGAAGAGCAAAGACAGGTGCAGTGGATGCAGCCCAGAGCTCACTGTGGTCCCAGGTGAGGGGAGAATTGAGACTACGGGTGCACTCTCTGTAGCTCCAAGTATTCCTGCCTGAGTGAATAGCAGGACCCAGTGACTGGGGCAGAGAACCTGGGGCAAAGACCAAATACAGAAGTGCGACAGCTGTGGTGTCACTGCCAGGCAGAAAACAAAGCCAGTGAACCAGGCCATCTCCCACAACCCTCCCAGTGCTAGCAGTGGACCCCAGAAGAAACTGTAGCCGTGCATGGTTAAAGAACAGAATATCTACATCCCTGAGAACTGGAGAGATAGTTACTGAGCAGCAGACACACACTATGGCTAATTCCAGTGACAAAGAAGGAGATACAGGAGCGAGGCAGCTGTGGTCTGGCAGTAGTTATTACTTGGAGGAGAACAACGACACAAACACACCACTAGTCTCTGCCAGCCCACCCTGCCCCCATCTTTCCAGTTGATCCCAGCAGGGGCACCCAGGGCTGCTGAGGTACACAGCTCAGCATCTGGCTGCAGGGGGAGCACTGGGATTTCAGGGACTCAGAATCCCATTGCCCACTACTTCCTCCTGTGGAGGTTGTACCCTGAGACCAAGGTGACCTGGTCACAGAGGAGAAGCCCACTTCCCCAGGAAATCTTCCACTGTGAGAAGCCAGAATAGGGCAAGAGAGAATAAAACATTTCAGCACTACCTACTGGAAAACAAAAGAAAGACTTCTTTGTACCAACCTGCTGCAAAATTCATTCCTATAGATACCTAGGAAGAGAAATTATCCAACAATTGCAATAAATAACCAAAGTAACAAGGAAGCTCAGAAAGGAAATGAAAAATCTCCAGAAAATAAACTTAAAGACATGGGAATATGTGACTTAAATGACAGAGAATTCAAGGTTACAGTTCTAAAAAACCTTAACAAAATGCAAGAAAACTCAGATAGGCAGTTTAATGAACTCAGAAATAAAATCAGTGAACAAAATGAAAACTTTACCAAAGAGACTGACGTTTTAGAAAAGAACCAAGAGAAATTCTGGAGCTGAAGAACTCAATAAAAGAGATGAAGAATGAAATAGCCAGCTTAGGAAATACAGCTGACCAGATGGAGGAAAGAATTAGTGATATCAAAGATAGAAATCTGAAAATGACACAGATGGAAGAAGAGAGAGACTTCAGAGTTAAAAGAAATGAAAGAACTCTACAGGAACTATCTGACTCCATCAGAAAGAGCAATATAAGAATAATGGGTATACCAGAAGGAGAAGAGAGGGAGAAGGGCACAGAGAGCCTATTCAAACAAATACTCGACGAGAACTTACCAAACCTATGGAAAAAACAGGATCTTCAAATCCAAGAAGCAAACAAAACACGCAATTACCTCAATCCTAAAAGGTCTTCTCCAAGGCACATTATATTGAAACTGTCAAAAATTAATGACAAACAAAGAATTCTCAAGGCAGCCAGGGAAAAGAAGGCTACAAACTACAAAGGAAAGCCCATTTGATGATCATCAGAGTTTTCAACAGAAACTCTAGAAACTAGGAGGGAGTGGAATTAAATATTCAAACTATTGAAAGAGAGAAAGTATCAGCCAAGAATAATATATTCAGCAAAGTTATCCTTTAGATATGAAGGATTAATAAAGATCTTTCAGGTATACAGAAGATGAGGGAATTTTCCACCACAAGGCCTTCATTACTGGAAATACTGAAGGAGGTTATTCTACTTGAAACAAAAATACAAAAGGATACAAATCTATGAGTAAGATTAACAAACAGAAGTAGGAAATGGGAACACCTATACAGAATAGGGCACTATACACTTAAACATAACGTAAAGGGTAAAGGAGATTAAAAAAATATGAAAAAAGGAAAAAGAGAAGAAGACAATTTGCTACTGCAACTCAGAAATGAACTCACAGCATAAACAGGGTTAACTTGTGACAACAAAAGTACAAAACAGAAGGGGATAAAGGTCTGAATTTGCAAAGGGGAAAGGAGATAATATGCATGCTGAAGAAAAAGGACTACTGCATATATAAAACTTTCTTTTACATAAACTTAATGGTAACCGCTCAAAAAAATCCAGAACTGAGACACATAACATAAAAAAAGAGGAAACAGAGGGGGGAAAACAATCATGGAATACCACCAAACTAAAATAACAGAAACACAAAGGCAAAGAAACAGTGGAGACACCGAGCTACCAAAAAACAAAAGGTAAAATGGCTATAGGAAATCCTCATATATTAATAATGATCCTAAATTTAAAAAGGCATAGAGTAGCAAATTGGATCAAGAAATAAAACCCAACTTTCACAAGACACATCTCAGCTGCAAGGAAAAATATAGACTGAAAGTGAAAGGGTGGAAAATGATACTCCAAGCAAATGGCATCCAGAGAAAAGTGGGTGTAACCATGCTTATATCTGATGAAACAGACTCAAGGATAAAAAAGGGAATGAGACAAAAATGGATGTTTCATAATGATAAACAGGACAATACAAGAAGACATAACATAATCAATACATGACTTCACTCAAATGTGGGATATAAAACTGAAAGTAACAAACGAACAAACAAAAAAAAATCATACACAGACAATAATTTAGTGGCTTCCAGAGGGTAAGGGGGGGGGTAGAAGAGGGTAAAGGGGGTCAAATACATGATGATGAAACTGGGTGGTGAACACACAATGCAATATATAGATGATGTATTATAGAATTGTACACTTGAAACCTACATAATTTTACTAACCAATGTCACCCCAATAAATTTAATAAAAATTAAAAAGAATAATTCTTACTCTAAATGTCCAAAAGGATGATCTCTTGTCTGACATGGGCTATGTTAGTTACCTACCCAGCTATAATCCCTACTGTCTATAAATCAAATTTATATAAACTGAGAGTAGAATGGTGGTTACCAGAGGGAGGGATGTGTGGGGGACAGGAATGGGGAGATGTTAGTGAAAGGATACAAACTTTCATTTATAAGGTGACTAAGTCCTGAAGATGTACAGTGTGTTGACTATAGTTAATGATAAAGTATGGTATACCAGATGTGCTAATTAGCTTTATTGTGGTAATCATTTAATGATGTTAACATTTATAAACTTATCACATTGTATCCCTTAAATATATAATTGTATCAATCATACCTCAAATATATAATTTGTCAATCATACCTCAATAAAGCAGGGAAAAAAAGTTGGCAGTAGACTTAGTAACAGACACCTCACCCAAAAAGATATACAGATGGCAAATAAGCATGTGAAAAGATTCTCCATACTGTATGTCCTCAAGGAAATGGAAATTAAAACAAGGAGATACCGCTACAGACCTATTAGAATGGCCACAACCCAGAACACTAACAACACCAAATGCTAGTGAGGATGTGGAGCAACAGGAACTCTCAATTACTGCTGGTGGAAGTGCAAAGTGGTACAGCCACTTTGGAAGACGGTTTGAGTTTCTTACAAAACTAAACATACTTTTACCACGTGGTCCATTAATTGCACTCGCAAAGGAGTTGAAAACTTTTGTCCATACAAAAATCTGTACACAGATTTTTATGGCATCTGTAATCCTAATTTCCAAAACTTGGAAGCAACCAAAATGTCCTTCGGTAAGTGAATGAGTAAACCTGTGGTCCATCCAGACAATGGAATAGTATTCAGCACTAAAAAGAAATGAGCTGGACCGGCCCGGTGGCTCAGGGGGTTAGAGCTCCATGCTCCTAACTCCGAAGGCTGCCGGTTCGATTTGCACATGGGCCAGTGGGCTCTCAACCACAAGGTTGCCAGTTCAATTCCTCAAGTCCCGCAAGGGATGGTGGGCAGTGCCCCTTGCAACGAAGATTGAACACGAGCTGCCTCTGAGCTCCCGGATGGCTCAGTTGGTTGGAGCGCGTCCTCTTGGTTGGAGTGCGTCCTCTCAACCACAAGGTTGCTGGTTCAACTCCCGCAAGGGATGGTGGGCTGCGCCCTCTGCAACTAGAAATGGCAACTGGACTTGGAGATGAGCTGCGCCCTCCACAACTAAGATTGAAAGGATAACAACTTGACTTGGAAAAAAGTCCTGGAAATACACACTGTTCCCCAATAAAGTTCTGTTCCCTTTCCCCAATAAAAACCTTTAAAAAAAGAAAGAAAGAAAGAAATGAGCTACTGAGCCCTGAAGACATGGGGGAAACTTAAATGCTTATTACTAATTGAGAAAAGCCAATTTGTAAAGGCCATATATTGTATGCTTCCGAATAATGTGACAGCCAGGGATTTGGGGAGAGGGAAGGATGAACAGCACAGCACAGAGGATTTGTCTGGCAGTGAAAGTGTCGGTATAATACTATGGTGGATACATGTCATACATGTGTCCAAACCCATAGAATGTACAACACTAAGAGTGAACCGTAAAGTAAACTATGGACTTCGGGTGATAATATGTCAATGCAGGCTCATCCATTGTAACAAATGTACCATTTCCACGCAGGATGTTGATAGTCAGGGAGGTTGCACACATGTGGGGATGGGGGTATATTGGAACTTTCTTTCTGCTCATTTTTTCCATGAGCATAATACTGCTCTAAAGTGTAAAGCTTATTAATTTAAATTTAAAAAAAAAAAAAAAAGAGTAGAGGAAAAACACTGTTAATAGTCACCATCTCCGCAATGAAAATGTAGCTGCATTTCTTTTCTTTTTCATACTTTTCTACATTTCCAAAATTAACCACTATTAGAATTTATTGACTGCTTTAATTTTCTAGTCAGAAATGTGTATTTACTGATGATATCTGAAGATTTTGCCTTTCTCTTAGTTCCCAGTATTGCTACTCTAATTTAATCTTCAATAAACTCATGCCTGAACTACTGCAACAGTACCCAAGCGAGGTTCCCCATCACCACACCTATGCTTGGGTTCACCCTACATATATTACCATATAGCATTCTTCCTTAAGTACCATTTCATCATGCCATGACATTCTTCGAAGTCTCTCGCGTATCCATTGTCCTCTTCTTAAATCCCTCCCATCCTTCCAGGGTTGGTGCCTGCTCCCTCCCCACATATACATTTCTCCATTCATCTTCTTCCAATGCTCCAACCCACAGTGATTGTTTTCATTATGTTATTTTATAAAACAAAGGCCAAGTCTTCAGGAAACTGTAAACCAGTGTATGCCATATATTGGTTTCCTGGTCTGTGGTACATGGCGCCATCTCCTCAACCAAATTTTAAATCCTGTCATCTCAGGAATCATGCATTACACTTGCCTTCTGTGTCATCAACTCCATTTTTGATGGGCAAAATGACATGACACATGGAACTTGCTTTAAAATGTTCCAGCAGAAATACATGTGTGTGTGATGGTAGATTAAAAAAAGATTGACACAATGACACAATGTTGATATTTGCTGAATACAGATGTTAATTATATGGGGATTTTAAAAAATACAATTTCCCTAGTTTGTGTGATTTTTGAAAATTTTCATAGTAAAATGTTCTGGAAAAGGAGCTTTGTAGAGTGTAAGCCTGTTAGATTCCATTTCTGAAACTTTATCAGAAATGTTTGAGTTCAACATCACTCTATAAGTCACGTCTTAAACTCTTTTCCAAATTATTTACACAGTCAAATCCATCCACTTTGCACACATATGATTTTATTTTTAATATAAACTATTTCACTTATACAAAAGTTCCTACTGACTGTAAGTCATAAAATGTTTCCATTTATATAAATTATACAAAGATTAAATACCTAAAAATTAATTTGGAAAATAAAGTACCTGACTTGTGACATCATTTTTTACTGTCCAAAGAAAAAGTGAGCCCCACTTCTCCTTATTTTGCATCATTTTCATACACTGACCTCAATCTGGGTTACAAAATGGTAATATTATTGCAGTAAGCATGATTAATTCACTTATTTGTTTATGTAGTTTATAAATCATTTTAATTAAATAGCAATGTCAAGGAAGTTGAGCCCTCGCATTTAGAGCTTTAAAAAAAATGAAATGAGGCAGAAAGATGATTTTCATCATGGCAAAAAAAAAAAAATGCTAGTTTTGGAAAGCATTTTTTCATATTAAAATCACAAACAATTAAAAAAAACAAAACAAAACCCTGACCCCTTCCCCCAATGAGCCCTCTTTAGTTGTGATAAATGGAAGCTTATAAAAGTGCCACAGTTCCTATTTAGTAACTAGGAAAACTTAGGCTTAGAACGTCTCAGTAGAGGCCCCAAGTCTCTTCATCAACCCACAGCAGAAGTATAAATAGAAAAAAGCATGCAGTTACTCACCATGTAAGGCGCCCACACGTGTCTTCAAATAGGTGGGAATGCCTACCACGCAAATGACTTCTCATCATCTCTATTCATGTCATGCTTTTCAAATTCCTAAAAAATGTGGTCCCTAGCCTGGAAATTGTACACAAGAGCTTAGTTTTTTCAATCCTCATTTTCCTCACTCATTTAAATTGAAATAATAACAGCATGTACCCCCCACAGAGTTGTGGTTATTGAGATAATGCATGTGGAATGGTCACAGTACCTGGTATAAAAAAAAAATCTCAAAATGTGAAAATAATAATAGAATTTCAAAAAGTAGTTATGGGATTATTTTTTTTTCTTCTATTTATTTTCATCACTCAAGATTTGGGGATGGTTATAGACAACATGGTTTTGTAGGTGGTATTCTTGCCTCCCATGCCCCTGAACAATCCTTTTGGCCTGAACTTCCTATCAACTCTCTTGAACAAGGATCTGGTGAGAGACAATTCCAGGAACCAATTGTGCCCAACTTTAAAAAAAAAAAGACTATAAAATCGCAAATACAGAATTATGTGCAAGTGTGTGTCTTATTTAGAGTGATAAGAGAAATCACAAAGGTTATCACAAAATCCAAACACATGATATTATATTAATTAGGCACCTTCTAGACATCCATAAAATACATATTTTTTCCTTTTTTGTAACCTGCATACTCTTTGACTGCTTTCTTAAATGGCAATAATTTTGCAATTTAATTTTCTCTAGGAAGAATAGAACGTTAAATTAGTTTTTCCTCCAACATGGTTGATTTGACTCTTTGTTTGTTTCGATAGTTGATGTTCATAAAACATGAAACTTCACAAATAGATATACTTTCTGATTGTAGTACTACTCCAGAAGAGTGCCTAACAAACAGAAATTCTGATAAATTCTATTTCATACTATTTCCATAAAAAAATGTAGAGTATTATGTATAATTGTATATGCTACATATATTCCTATGAAAAATAAAAGATGAGAGAAACACGCCTAAGGTTACACTTCCGGCAGATTGCTGAACTGGGATTCCGGAATGTTCCTGACAGCTGGCATCTGTTATTACTCAGATTATTACCCACCACTCCATGCAATGCCTTCCAAACTAACACCCGGACCTCTCACATCTTCATCGACAGTGAAGAGGAAAGGGACATGAAGGGAAACAAACTAGCATTTACTGAGCATTTCTTGTGTGTCTGGCTCTTATATTTGGCACTTTCCTTATCTCATTGACTCCTCAAAGAAACTCTGAAAGGTCAATGTCATTTCCCCCAATTTACAAATGAGGAAACTGACACTGAGAAGTTCAAGGTTACAACACTTAAAGAGAGGCAACTATGACTCCAAAGTCCATGTCTTCCCACTATACAAATCTGATTCCTTAAAAATGTAAGAGAAAAATGTGGAGTGTCTGCGACAAAATTTAAAAATTAGATTCCAACTAACTTATTTTACTTATTTAACAAATACTCTTCTTGGTTCCATCCGTTCTTGGGTTGTAAGTGAACCAAGAAAAGTACTTGGTATTTGCTGCACTAAACACTCGTTGATTATGGTTAACCTCATGCAGACCTACCGTGGCTGATGGACACTTAACAAACCTATGTTGGTGAGGAAGGGGAAGAACCCATGGGAAATATACAGTTGCATATTTTGGTATTTACAGCAAACATGCATTTTTGCTGCATCCCTACAGTGTTTAGTGCCACACCCAAAAAGCATTTCCAAATCCATCAAACTCATTTGGTGACACTTTATCTCCAACAACACTAGAATACTATTCAATACATTGTCCGTAATACTAATAAAACCACATAGCTCCTTGTGATGACTTTCTAGTTTTTGTGGGGGATTTGGGGTTCTAGCTCAATTTATTAGGGTGGGGAAAGGACTGCCTCCTTGTTTTATTTTTTTTTATTGTGGTAAAATATATGTCACATAAAATTTACCATTTTAATCATTTTAAAGTACACACTTCAGTGGCATTAAGTACTTTCACATTGTCTTGCAAACATCATCCTCTATCTCCAGAACTTTTTCATCTGCCTAAACTGAAATTCAGTAACCATGAAATAATAACTCCCCATTTCTCCCACCTGCCAACCCCCAACCCCTGGCATTCTGTTTTCTGTCTCTATGAATTTGATTACTCTAAGTACCTCATATAAGTGGAATCATACAATATTTGTCCTTTTGTGTCTGGCTTATTTCAGTCAGCATAATGTTTTCAAGGTTCATCTATGTTATAGCATGTGTCAAAACTTCATTCCCTTTTAAGGTTGAATAATATTCCATCACATATATATACCACATTTTGTTTAGCTGTTCATCTGTTGGTAGGCATGTGAGTTGTTTTCACCTTCAGGCATTTGTGAAGAATGTTGCTATGAACATTGGTGTACAAATACCTGTTCTAGAATTTAAGATGAGGAACTTAGCATTGTAAATACAGTTAGCTTGAAAATCAGCACAGGGGACCCTGAGGGCTCCACCCCCAGTAGTTGGGTCTGAGGGAGGAGTGGGAGGGAACACATTTGAGGTTCTGCCATAATCCCTGCTTGTCAGAGGTAGCTCCTGTGGCTTTGGCCAGCATTACTTAGGGTTATCCCAACACTGTTGTCATGGTCCAGTCTGAGGGGGGCGAGTTGTAGCATTTCCTGAAATATCCCATCTTATGTCGTGTGCATACATCCCCGGGTCCACATGAAGTAACCTCCAAATATAATACAAGAAGGTTCAAACTCAACTTCCTTAGAGCCTTCACTTCATGGATGACAGAAAGAAAATCTTGTTCCACTAGCACCAGTGGGGTGTTTCTCTGGGGCAACCCCACCAAGCAAGATCAGAGGTCATCTAGATTTGGGAGCCAACAGGATATTTTCAAAACAGCTAGACCTGCATGGGTCAGTGTTCTTTTTAATTAAGGTAAACATATACTCTTTTCTTGGTCCTATTGATCAACTACTCTAAGGATTTTAGGGTAATTACCTGGTACGACACTAACCAAAATCTACAAATGATACGATTACTGTATAAATTATTTTTAAAGATCGGCTTTAGCATGAGTGAATTGCTGGTTCTACATTGATTTCATTTTGAAGTTTCATTAATAGATTGATTATTTCTTAGGCTTCTAGTTTCTGATCAGTTTGGCATTATAGATCATCCATTTAAGAAACTGTAAGAAACAGTCTATATTATACAATGAGAGGGTGAAGGAGAGGAATAAAGGGAAGGGTCTGGATTAGGATTTTTACCTACCATCTTCACCAGAGCTCACTGCTGACTAGTCAGCAGTGCCTGGTAGTTTGCTTTGTAATCCCTGAGAAATTAAATGGGGTTTAACAGAGCAAACTCTTTACTGAGCTTCAGGATAATAAATGTAGACCTCCAAGCAGAATCCCTGGAGTGCTCAAAGAACATAGGCCAGGAGGGAGCTGGGGAGTACAAGTGTCCACATCCTGTGACAATCCTGACTCTGCATTCTCAAGAACGAGCACTAACTGTCCTGGGGTCAGGACCTGGGGCCAGGGCCTGGACAACTTCAGGTCCCCTCCTTTTTCCTTTAGGATTCTTTAGAAATGGGGGGTGGGAGCAATAGTGAGTCACACAGCATTTCACTCTGTATTTCCATGATTTAAACACAGGTTTTCACACCCCAATGGCTCCGAAATTGAGATATGTCTTATGATGGATCACGGTTGGCCAGACAGCAGCTGTGGCCTACTTATTTCCTGAGCATATGTGAACTTTATCTCTCTTCTTCTTTTCACGTGTGCACAAGAGCCACACAGATTTTAACAAATCTACATTATGTCTAAATAAGTAGAAAAGGGCTCTTTCAATAAGTCTAAGATTACGAAGAAGGCATTCTGCCGTGGTTTAATTGTTGGCATTTCTTTTTTTCTTTCTGGAATACCCAAGGGTACATCTTTAAAACGACACTTTACATTTGATGAAATTATAGTGAGTACTAGTAATGCTTCATTTATTTTTTTCATTCTTATACTTTGAAAAGGATGGAGATTCTAATCTTCGCAAACCCAGAAGATCCTTTCGTGCATTTCCAGGATGCACACATCTCTGTAACAGCCGCTTGGAAAAAACTTGACAGGTGATTTCCTCTTGCTTAACAATAATAATACAAACACTGTTAAAAGTAATAAAGAAGGGGCCGAATCTGATCTTCTTAGAGACACTTTCTTCCTGGATACAAGCTTTTATCAGAACTGCCCTCCCTGACACCACGGCTGGATGACTCTGCAGAAGGTTCAGAGACATCACTTGCGACCTTGATTAGCCCATTGGCTCAGTGAACACAGCTGTTTCTTTCTAAAGTCTTCAAAAACAATCAAATTATTCTCCAGCTCCTTGAGTTCCACAAAAATCTTATTATCTCTGGCTGAAATGAAAGAAATATTAATGCAAAAGGAAATCATTTCTTCCTGGGTTACTATTCAAATAAATTGTAGCTTTATTCTTCCCCAATTTATGAAAACCCTCTCGTTCCTTGCTCCTCAGAGTGGGACCTAGGATCCTCAAGCCCAGACCTGGTGGAGCCGAATCTGCCTTTCCCCAAATCTCCATGTGTGACACCCTCAGGCTTCAGAGGCACAGCTCTCGGTCTCTTCTGTGCTCAGACTGAATAAGGGAGTGATTTATTTTCCCGAAAGAGGTCATTGCATGTATTAATCCTGGGACTGTCACTGTGCCGTCTCTTTCCTAGGAAATTGAGTTTATTTTTGATTGTGATGAGACTGACAAAGCCTGATGAAGTAACTCAGCAACTCAACACTGATCCGGGAAGTCTCATTTGCAGCTCTCTCCTTTGAGAAGAAACTCTTGAGCCTTCCTGCTGAGAGTCCCCGCTTAAAAATGTGTGCCCAGGCATGAGAAGGAAAGCTGCTATTTCAAAGAGGAGTGAAAGCATTTCACTCCTCTTTGAAATGAGAAACTCCACTGCATATCTAGTCTGTTTTATGGGTTACTTTTTCTAATCTGGAAGAAGACTGTTTCAAGTAGCAGTCTAAGGGAAAAGCATCGCGGCACATGCAGTGTTTTCTTATCCTCTTATCCTGCTTCCTCCCACAGCGTATCATTCTGCCCAGAGTGCATCAGAAGAAGAATGACAACAAATCTATTAGTTCAACAAGTATCCTCCATATGCCTTCCAGGGGTCTGGCATATTAGGATCGAACCCTCAAATCCACAAGAAAACGTAGGCAGAAGAGTGAGATCTTTTGAGATAGTGCTTCTTCTAATATTAAAACCCCATGTATTTTAGACATTGAATTAGGGATTGGTGATATCTTATTTAATAATAGCGATACATACTTGTACATTGTTAAGAATAATAAAAGGTAAAGAAGTTTGACGACTCCAGACACAGTTACTCTCTGAATGCAAATCTATCGGAACTACCCACCACCATGAATGCCTCTGGGTATATGCCTCTCTTGAAATGTCACTTGAGATCCTGGTTAGCTTTATTGAGCAAAAGTTTGCATACCATAAAATGTATCCAGTTCCAGTATACAGTTTGGTGAGCTTTAGTAAATTTATACAGTTATAGAATATTTCTACCACCCCCAAAATTACCCTCATGCCCATTTTCAGTCAATCCCTACACATCTATAGCCAGCCCTAGGCAACAACTGTTGTTTTGTGTCTCCATAGTTTTGCCTTTTCTACAAATTTCAAGCGGAATCCAGCAACGTGTAGTCTTGTGTGTATGACTACTTTCATTTAGCATGTTTTTGAAATCCATCTTTGTTGTTGTATCTATCAGTAGTGTTTTCTGCTGAATAGTGTTATATTGTATGGAAACACCGCATTTTGTTCATCCATTCAACAACAAAGGGGATACAAACTATTTAGTTTAAAATTTTTAACTTTTATGAACTTTTATGCAAGTCTTTGTGTGGACATCGTTTTCTTGAATAGATTCCTAGAAGTGGAATAAGTGGTTTGTATTGCAACTCTATGTTTAAGATTTTAGAAGACGGTCAAATGCTTCCTAAGTAGCTGCAAAATTATTTTTTTCATTAAATTTGAAGACATTAGCCATTATTTATTTAAACAAGTTTTCTACTCATTTCTCTCTGTCCTCTTTTTGGAATTCCCATACATTGGTTGCTTAATGTTACCTCTCAGATCTCAAAAGATTTCTTCATTTTTCTTCATTCTTTTTTCTTTCCTTTATTCAGATCGGATAAATTCTATTGATCTATCTTTATGTTCTCTTATTCTTTCTTCTGCCATTTCATATCTGCTGTTGAGCATCTTCAGTGAATTTTTCATTTTAGTTGTTGTATTTTCCAACTCTAGAATTTCCATTTGGTTCTTTTTTTGTAATGTCTATCTTTTTATTTAGATCATTAGATGAATCTGTGTCCTCATGTTTTCCTTTCATTATTAAAACATGGTTCTTTGGTTCTTTGAGTTTATACATAATAGCTACTTTGAAGACTCTGTCTTCTAAGTCCAACATCTGGGATGTCTCAGAGACAGTTTCTATTGACTAATTTGTTTCCACAGTGTGTGTGGATAACACTTTCCTATTTATTTGCTTGTCTCATAAATTTTGTTGTTGAGAACTGTATGTACCTTTTAGAAAATATTTTATAGCAAATCTGGATTATGATGTTCCTGTTACAGATTTTGTTGTTGTTGTTGTTTAGTTATGTACCAGGACTAACACTATATAGAGTCTGTCTGACCTGCAGTATGTGGGCTCTGAAGTCTGCTCATTTAAAAAAAAAAAATGTTGTTATTTTTTTATGTCTGGCTTCCTAATATCACCTCTGGGTCAGCACAGCTTAGGGGTCAGCCAATGACTGGTTATAGGTTATGCTCAAATGCCTTGAGCCAGTAAGACTTCTAACTTTTGCCAGTAGATCTGTGCGTAGGTTGGGAAGTGCATTAAAAATCCAAGGAGTTAATAAGTCTACTGGGCCTTTTCATATCACCTCTGCATGTGTACAAGGGACATGTGAAATGTTGGGAACCTCTCTTCTGTCTCCTAACCATATGCAGCCTTATTAGGCATGGACACAACTGTATAGACTTCCAGGGATATGTGAGAGCTTATTGTTGTCTACTATGGCTCTTTCATTCCCAGATTTCCCTGTTAAGTTTCCGGCTAGTCTGTCTCTCCATTGCTTCTCCCATGCAGGATTAGACCAGCTGTTATATTGGTCTTCCTTGTTCATTTGCTACTGTATACAACAATTCCCACAGGCATTCTTTTATTCCATGCTACTCCAATTTAAGCCAATCCTCTCTGATAGCAAAGCTTCTGATTTTCACATCTTACCTTGCCCTGGTAGAACTACTATGCCAATGGTGGGAATGGGGTGGGACGAGAGCACCCTCAGGCTAAAATGCCACAGTCTCCCATTGTTCTTATCCAAGGTTCAATTATTTATCCTTAATAAATTCTTGCCAAATTATTATATGCCTTTGGTTAATTTCCAGAGTCCTAAAATGGTTGTTTTTGAAAATTCTGTCCACTTTTATCATTGCTTGTTGATGACAGGAATTGCCTTACTCTGCCATTTTTCAGTCTGACCATCTTTGTTCATTTATCTTCAATCTTTTTTTTTTTTTTCCTCTCTCTATTCACTGGGTTGGATAATTTCTATTGATCTATTTTGAAGTTCACTGACTATTTTTTCTGACAGCTAAAATATGCAAGTGATCCCATCCAATTTTTTTTATTTTATTTCAGTATTGCCATTTTCAAATAAATTATAATTTCAATTTTTCTATTAAGATTCTTCATTTGGTGAATCATTGCCATCATGTTTTCCTTTAATTCTTTCAACATGAATCTCTGAACATATTTATAAGCATTGATTTTAAGTCTTTGACTGCTAAATCCCGTCCTCATAGAGTCAGTTTTTATTGCTTCCCTTCCACCCCCACCCCGTGTATGACTTATATATTTGTTTCTTTGTATGCTTCATATTTTTTATATTGAAAACTAAACATTTTAGATAATATATTGTAGAAATTGTGGATTCCTTTTGACATAATATGTGGTAGGAGCTGTGGGTTCCTTTTTAATTATTCCATAAATAATAATAGTGATTATTATTATTACTTACTTGTCTGGGGAAAAAAAGAAAAAAAAAAAAACTGTCCCAAGTAATTTGTTCTTTTATTCTTATTTTTTATTCTGGTTCCTTGGGGGTTGCCCTTATGTCTGTATAATTTAATGGTCAGGTAATAATTTGGGAGCAATTTGTGCTCAAGCATCTCAAGCCGATAATACTCCCCACCTCTACCAACCATTTTGTGTTTACACTGGGGAAAGCACTCAAAGTCACAGCTAATTCGCCAGTGTCCCTTGGTGTTCTCGCTTTACTGAACTCTCCCAGGCCTATACTGCACATGTAACTTCCTAGACAGCCAAAGATGTGTAGAGAGTTTACCTCAGCCATTTCATAGCTCTCTCATTTCCAGGGTCTCCCTTTGAGAGCATACACTTTAAACAAATACTATTCTATTGAGATATTCTGCTTTTTCAATCCAATATGTCCCATAAACATACATAAATTAGAAGCTGATAGTTCTTTATCCAATGAATTTATGGAGATTCTGTGTTTTGGTTGCAGGGTTGTATTAAGTGTTGGGCTAGTGTGTCTGGAGAAGGGCCTTCAATTTCAGAATAAGCGTTAGAAGAACAAGTGAAGCACTTCTCAAATTTATCCTGAAGTCTTCATGGATGTAAGTTTATACGGTGCTTGTAGCATTAACTAGTGTTTTCAAAACACCTGCCCTCTATATCTTTATGCTTGGGTGATAAAAACATGCTGAAAGATAGAGTCAGACAAAAGCACAAACGCAGTGCTTAGAAAATTAAATTACAGGAAACCTCGATGTTTGTGAGGGTGCAACATGTACATAAAGGTGAACCAAGAACTATTGATTTTTGTAAATATGGTATATACATGTTGTTTCACATTTTAAGTGAGGGATTGTATAGATAAGCTAAAATTCTAAGTTTCTAAAGTTCACAAATTTAATAACTTCCCAATAATATACAAGTAAAGCAAACAAACCTTTTCTAAAAATTTAAATCACCTCAAGATACTGAGAAAAATAAGCAGTCATTTTGTTTTGTTTTGTTTTGTTTTGTTTTTACAGAACTTGAAGATATTTTGGTAAGTTTTTTTTTTCTGTAGCATATAGTGTACCATAATGGCTGGGTGCGTATATTCATTAATTTAAAGTAGAAATACTAAAAACCCTAGGAGACACAAGAATGCCTACTGTTAAGATTCTTTGCTTAAGACCCACATGTCACAGTAATTATCTGGTCCACCTATTTAAGGAAATAAAAATAATTTTCTTCGACTGCCCATAGAATAGAATCCCTGCCCAATGACACCTTTCCTTCAAGACAGGTATTAGCACTCCTGATTCTGGATTGGTTAGAATTACTCACTCCTAAGGCCTCCTGTACCTTTACAAACTGAAGAACTACGTGGCAAAGCAGGCCTCTGTTCTCATAGCTCATTAAGTGCTTTCTCTGTGAGTACCCACTTACAAAATGGAGAGAAAGGAAGAGGGAAAACCCCAAAGAGAACAATTAATCAACTATTTTTTCACTCCCCTGCATTTTATTCCTTCATTAGATTTTTCCCTCAGAACCAAAACCACAAACAAAATTAGCAAACCAATAAAAAACCTTCCTGCCATATGACTATCTCACTCTTTTCTCCCGTTTGGATGCAAATGAAAGGTCACCCTGTTCTTGGCTGGAGGCCTTCAAAAGCAGTACTTTGAATCGAGTTCTCAAGTCACCTATCTGCTCAAACCTTTTATTAGGAGAGGAAAATAAAAGGTGGTGTTTCTTCCAATAGTAACTACCCAATATCACACGAGTCTCCCAGGCCAGCCACCTAAACTCTTGAGTGGACATTCAAAGAGTTTTTTTCCTACACTGAGAGCTGTATCTTCTAATTGAAAACTGCAGGGATGCTCAAAGATGCTGCTCTCTGAAATGTCTGTGCTGCCTACATTGTCTTTTTATCAATCCCGAGGGTAGACGTTCTCACTAGGAGATGAGTTTCACTAACCGTCATTTCATGAACAGAAGATAAGAAGCCCAGAGCCAAGAAAACATGTAGACTACTTCACTGTACAATTATCAGCTCAATCAATTTCTGGTTCTTCATTGAAGCCTAAGTTTCCCTTTGAACCCGGAGAAAACTAAGGCTTTCTCGTATCATTCCTTCAGGTGCAAAGGGAGAATGGGCCATCAGGTACAAGTACAAAGTTAAAAAAAAAAAAATTAAAAAAACTTGAAAAGGGAAGAGGATTATGTGAGGGGAAAAAACCTAAAAGGCACATATAATAATCCTATAATAGTTGCCTAGAGCTATCTAAAAGTCTTGGTTTCTTTCCAGTAAAGGTTTGCTCAAAGGAATTGGATTCAGTCAGGCATAAATTGAAATCCTAGCTTAGTCAATTACCAGATGTATTTCATGGTTAATTTCTTTAACTTTTTTGCACTTCAATTTATACCTGTAAAAGAAGGACATGGGTAGAATCATTCCTTTTTGTTCACCCAGAACCTGGCATGAAATCTGAAAACATCTGTCCCTAATATTTTTGAAGAAAGAATGAGGAAAGGAGGAAGCAAGCACTCTGCTTCTGCTTAATAAACTCGGAAGTATGTTGGTATAGCTTCTGTAAGTCTCTTCCATTTCCAAGCACACAGATTTTCTGCAAATTCTGTGCAAAAGATCCTTAACTAAATCAAGTGGAGAGTGTTTGAACTGGAAGGACTGGAAAGGAACAAAATGATGAAATAGGCAGCCCTGGACCCTCCTTCCCCCACAGAGACCTGGATTCAATAGCACAACAACAAAATACCTGTGAGAAATCCAGAAACCAGTTAAAGGGCTCCTGTACCCCAGGTGAATGAGACGCCAACCACATCAAAATGCAGTAGGAAATGCATGACACTCTCCATTGCGGCTCCGTCAGGGCCCTTGTATGGGTAAATATATAGACAAATACAGAAGCCTGTGATATTGAAAAGTAGGTAAATAAATCCCTTTTAAATATGTATAGAATTTTTTCAGGTGTAAAAATTTTAAATCTGTGTTAATAGATATTCAATATAAAAAGAGCTAATATGTGTCAGTTACATAACACACAAAAATTAATTCAAAATATATGAAAGACCTAGATATAAGACCTAAAACTATTATACGTCTTAAAAAAAAATAAAGGAAACGCTCATGATGTTGGACTTGGTAATGATTTCTTGGATATGATACCAAAGCACAAGCAATAAAATAAAAAAAACAGACAAATGGGACTACACCAAATTTAAAAACTTCTTCACATCAAAAGAAACAAGGAACAGAGTGAAAAGGTAACCTATGAAATGGGAGAAAATAATTGTAAATCATGTATCTGAGAAGGGCTTAATATCCTAAATATATAAGAAACTCCTACAACTCAACAAGAAATAAACTAATAACCCAATTAGAAAGTGGGCAAAGAACTTGAACCGATATTTCTCCAAAGAAGATATACAAACTACCAATAAACACATGAAAAGATACTCAGCATCACTAACAGTTAGGGAAACATAAATCAAAACCACAAAGAGCTATCACCTTCCATCCATCAGGAGTGCCAATATCAAAAGAACAGAGAATAAGTGTTGGTGAGGATGTGGCAAAGTTGGAACCCATGAGCACTGTTGATGGGAATGTAAAATGGTGCAGCTATTATGGAAAACAGTGTGGAAGTTCCTCAAATTAAAAGTAGAACTTCCATGTGATACAGTAATTTCACTTCTGGGTATATACAACCAAATGAATTCAAAGCAGGATTTTGTTTGTTTGTTTGTTTGATCTAAAAGCAGGATCTTAAAGAGCTATTTGCACGTCCATGTTCATGACAGCTTTATTTACAATAGCCAAGAGGGGAAGCAACCCAACTGTCCATCAACAGCTGAATGGATAAAGAACAGGTGGCATATAATGAGGCAGAAAAGGAGTTAATAAAAGTGAGCTCGAAGGGGGACTGCCCAGGCCTGCATACCTTCCCCTGGGACAACCAGGCTCATCCCCCTAGAGATAAATTAAGCTGTCCGAACACCCTTAGAAAGAGAAGATAAGACCCTAAAGGGAGTGATCTAGTTTTAACACCTGCACAAACTGATAGAGCCTGTCCTTTGTTTGAATTCCAACCTCATTAAAATAAAATGGACATTATGGCTTGCCCCCTCCCCCACTTTCCCCCACGGGTTTTGCTGTATGCATGCTGGGTAAGAACATGCTCAGAAAGAAACTAGTTATACAACCAACATATGTCAATCAAATGACCTCAGTCTATATGTCTATATGTAGTGTTTAAAGAATAGTTTCAGCGTTGCAAAATGAAAAAGTTCTAGAGATGTATTGTACAATAATGTGAATATACTTAACACCACTGAATGGTACACTTAAAAATGGTTAAGATGGTACATTCGATGTTATGTGTTTTTCACAATAAAAAAAAAAAAATAGAAAAAGCCAGATTGGTTAAATTTTCATTTGAACTGGTTTGTTAGGTTGTTTTTCCTTGGGTAATATTTTTGGGAAACAAATTTTTTTAGTTCAATAGGAAAAATAAGTATTTAGATTCAATGTGCAGTTCCACAAAATGGGCCAATCCAATTAAGACTATTCCTAATGGGCCAATCTGACTTGGGTGGCAGATAGTTGGTCTATTTTAAGCCAGCCTGTGGCTATTCTGTGGGTTCATTCTGCACTTCAAGCACTCTGGGGCTACAAACACTACTGATCACAGCCCTGATTTCCTAAAAATGTCAGGGACATTTTGTACTTTTTCTCTGAGGTGTTAAATATCAAGCCTGCCATTAACCAGATTGTGATAACAGACACAATAAAGCCAACTGCAAAGTTAACATTAAAGACTATTTCTCCAAAGGTCATCCTGCAGCTGGAGAACAGCATAATGACCCTCTTCTTTGAGGGCTACTGATTCCTAAAAAGATGTCCCCAGCCCAGCTTTGCAACTTCCACCTCTCCAAGATAGCAAACAATTCAAAGATAATTCCTGCTGACTCTAACCCCTCCTAAGAGTCATTTAACACAAACCGAAGCCTCATTATAAAAACAACAACAACAACAATCCCTCACTGCTCCTTCTTACTAAGAGACACTTCATAGTTCACCCAGCATGCCCTCCCTCACTGCAGTAAGTCAATAAACCTGCTTTGTTAAACAAAAGGTTTGCCCCGGGTGGTTTTTAGCTATTGGAATTTTTTAGCTCCCTTGCAGGAAAAGAATGTTTCCAACAAATCCCAAACTAGCAGGCTGAGGAAGAAGGGCGTGCTCTTCCCCCACAGTGAGGCTAAACCTGAGACTTGTAAAGAGTTATTCCCATCTCCTGGCCTGCCTCCCCATCAACCAGCCTGCCCAAATCAGCAGAACGGCTGGAAGCTGGGGAAGATGCTCTCTCTCTGTGCTAGACTCAGCAAGTTTCTTTCTCGAACCCAAACCAGTATTTTCCAACCTTTCCCTGAAAACAGTTACGTGTCCTTGAGATCCTTTCAATCAAATACCTCCTTCTTAAAGTTTAGCATTTGACACTCATCCTCCATCTCAGGGCAAGACAGATTTAATCATTCAAGGCCTTGCTGAAATGTTATCTCTTCAGAGACACCTTCTTTGATCACTTTAAACTAAGTAGCTTCTTCATGGACAATCTCTAACCCAACATCTGACTTTCTTTTTTCTTCTTAGCACTTATCACATAAGGAACACTGAGCATTTTATATATTTAGTTCACTACTTTATCAAATTCTCTTCTTAATTTTCATAGTTTATAGTTTCATGGGGTTTTTAACTTAATAATCATGTCATCAACATGCCTCTTTTCTACAACATTTATTGTAAATATGTCATTTCTTGTTCATGTTGCATTAGCTGTTGATCCAAAGAAAGATCAAAATAGAGTAATGACAGACTCTGATTTCAAGATTTTTTTTTTTGGGGGGGGAGCAGGGTTTCAAATATTGTTATAAAATAAAAACATTTTATTTCTGTAAGGAACTTTAGCGGTTATAAAAACAGTTTCTCTTTATCTTGCAGAATAAAACTGAGGGCTGAAGTGTGGAGGCAATTTGAAAATGCCCTGTTTTACTGGTGACTAAATGCCAGGTGATGCTTGATTAGAAGAGGGATAAGGGCGAGAGCATATTTTAAGTTCTATACAAGTTTAGCATTTTGCTTTCTTGAATTAATGAATATTTTTTAAAATGAAAAATATATAATGTATACAGAGTTTAAACAAGTATAAACTGAAAAACCGTGAATAGTCCACTCACCTTAATAAATGGGCAGTACTAGCAAAACTCTCACTGTGACACTCTTTAATCACCTCCTTCTTTTATTTTATATTGTGGAAGGGCCAAGGAACTATTTTGAAATTTCTCTTAATCATTCCTCTGTTTTTATTTGTAGTTTTACGACGTATGTGTTTCTGAATTTACACGAATGGTTTCATACTGTACTGCATGCATTAACAACTTGTTTTTTCATTGTTTTTGAGAGTCTTCATTTTCATGTTAATTCATACTGCTACACTAATTTTCAGGCCTGTACAATAGTCAAGTGTGTAACAATGCCATAATTGATCCATCCTCCTACCGTGTGGATAAGTTAAAGTTAGCTCCTTGGGCTGACAGCTGAGGTGACTTGAGACAACATAACTTAACTATTTGCTCTACGAGAGCCTCCTGCAGAACGATAAGACTGCAAACCTGATAATTACCTTCACTACTATCTGCAGGAAATTCTTGCAGTTCACTTTATCCAGGCAAATAGTTTGCACATTTGGAGAAACAAATCTTTTGTAAGGACTAGAGTGTGTTGATCTGGATATACGGTGAGCTTATCAGAAAAATGACATTAAGAAAATCTCTATTAACCCCAAAGGAGGCAGGAAAAGTGGGGAAAGGATGGAAGAATAGATAGGACAAATTGAAAACAACTACCGTAGCAAGATGGCAGATTTAAATCTCACCGTATCAATAACATCAAATGTAAATTCTCTAAACACCACAAGTAAAAGACTGTCAAACAAGATACAAAGCAAGAACTATCTGTCATCCACAAAACAGCAACTTTCAATATTAATAATAGGCAGGTTAAGAGTAAAAGGATGCAAAAAGATATATTAATAGCATGAAAACAACGATCAAAACAGAGCTGGGTAATTTAATATGACAAAATTCTCTGGTTCCTTTCTGGTGTAGGGGCAAGGTTGAAAAAGCCACACAGGAATGAGGAGTCGTTTGTGAGGCTGGTGGGGAGGGAAAGAACTGCCATATACACTTACCGTGACAAGGAGGTCACGAAGGTCTCAGGTTGCAGGATCCAGAACATGCAGCTGAGCTGGGTCGCTGTCAAGGCTTTGGACTGCTATGCCTCTCTCTGTAGTCCTGCCACAACCCCATCATCACACCAGATGGCTTCTGTATGAGCGTGAGGCCATCCTGGAGTATATTTTGCACCAGAAGAAGGAGACAACCCTGCAGATGAAATCCTACAAGCAGAAGCGGGGCACAGGGCATGAGGAGCAGAAACTGCTGCAGAGACCTTGGCGCAGGAACAGGTGCAGGGCTTCCGGGAGAAAAAGGCATGCATCGCGAACCACGCCCTCAACCCCTCACACCCAAGGCTGCCTCAGGGCATGGCCCAAATGACGCCCAACTTGCAAGCAGGGACCAGGACTGTGGGGGCAGAGCCCCAAAAAGCAGTTTCCAGGCTCTCGGCCTCACATAGAAAGGTGTTGGCTCAGGTAGTAAATGGCCAACTGTGATTGCATGGCCATCAGCTGTGGCTAGTTGGCCGTCAGCTGTAACCAGTGAGCCATTGGCCACAATATAACTGCTGTGGCTACGAGGAGGAGAGAAAAAGAGAAGAAGGATGGGGCTAGCAAGAAGATGGCGGCTGGGCTGGCAAGCGTGGATGGCGGTTTGCGGACAGTGTGTATCCAGCCTCCAGTGAGAGTATAGTGCCGCCAGAGAGAATAAAGTGTATGGGGAGCGGGAGCAGAGACCCCCAAGGCCGCCCCGCACGACAAATGGCGCAGCGAGCAGGGTCTCCCGCATGACACATGGCGTAGTCGGCAGGATATGGTGCCGGCCAAAGCTCTCCAAAGGACGGTGGAGCAGTTTGTGTGTATGAACACTCAGTCTGAGGAAGACCAGGAGGAGCAGCTGCCGGAGAGCTGGACCCCCGTGGAGGGGTGGGAGGACGTGGACGGTTCTCCCACCAGCACAGGAAAAGCCATGCAGCTGCTGCAGAGATGGAGCCCCGTGGAGAGGTGGAAAGATGTGGACGGTTCCCCAACCAGCACAGGCCGGAGAAAGCGAAGGTCGTTGCAGCCCTGTGGGCCGGGGAAGTTCCTGCTCAGGCAGCCCGGATGCAGGACTTATAGTCCCAGGAGGTAACGCTTGCTGAGTCCTCCGTGGAGATAGGGTGAGGTCACGGTCGTCCTTCACCCCCAGGACAGCCCTGGCGAATGACTATGGACTATGGGGAATTGCCTTCCATCCCTAATTTAATGGACCGCTTGACTGTTTGTTTGGGAACTGTTGTTAGTGGAACTGGGGGATATTTGCTTTTGTCTCTTGACTGGCCGCCATTGAGAATATGTAAGCACCTTGATTGTGAGTCGCTGTTGTTCCAGCAGGGTACCCTGAGAGGCACAGAGAGAGTGGCAGTGCCCTGAGAGCCCTGGCTGAGTCCAGGAAGTCTGGCTGAGCCCTGAAGATACCCTGGCTGTGCCCAGGAGGTCGGGCTGTTCCCAGAGAGAGTAGAGCCCTGGCTGAGTCCAGGAAGTTTGGCTGAGCCCTGAAGGTACCCTGGCTGTGCCCAGGAAGTCGGGCTGTTCCCAGAGAAAGTGGAGTGCCCTGAGAAATCCTAGCTGTGCCCGGGGAAACTAGTGGTACCCTAAGAAGTCCAGGAAGTCTGGCTGTGCCCAGGAGTACTGGTGGTGCCCTGAGAAACCCTGGCTGTGTCCGGGAAGACAGGTGGTACCCTAAGAAGTCCAGGAAGTCTGGCTGTGCCCAGGAGTACTGGTGGTGCCCTGAGAAACCCTGGCTGTGTCCGGGAAGACAGGTGGTACCCTAAGAAGTCCAGGAAGTCTGGCTGTGCCCAGGAGTACTGGTGGTGCCCTGAGAAACCCTGGCTGTGTCCGGGAAGACAGGTGGTACCCTAAGAAGTCCAGGAAGTCTGGCTGTGCCCAGGAGTACTGGTGGTGCCCTGAGAAACCCTGGCTGTGTCCGGGAAGACAGGTGGTACCCTAAGAAGTCCAGGAAGTCTGGCAGTGCCCAGGAGTACTGGTGGTGCCCTGAGAAACCCTGGCTGTGTCCGGGAAGACAGGTGGTACCCTAAGAAGTCCAGGAAGTCTGGCCGTGCCCAGAAGCACTGGTGGTGCCCTGAGAAACCCTGGCTGTGCCCAGAGAGCCTGGCTGTGTCCAGGATATTGCATTCACCCCCAGGCTCCTCGCACAGGTCCCCTCGCGGAAGACGCTTGTCGCGTAGATTGTGAGGCGAGAGCCTGTAGGGGTGGAGTGTGGGGGCAGAGCCCCAAAAAGCAGTTTCCAGGCTCTCGGCCTCACATAGAAAGGTGTTGGCTCAGGTAGTAAATGGCCAACTGTGATTGCATGGCCATCAGCTGTGGCTAGTTGGCCGTCAGCTGTAACCAGTGAGCCATTGGCCACAATATAACTGCTGTGGCTACGAGGAGGAGAGAAGGAGAGAAGAAGGATGGGGCTAGCAAGAAGATGGCGGCTGGGCTGGCAAGTGTGGATGGCGGTTTGCGGACAGTGTGTATCCAGCCTCCAGTGAGAGTATAGTGCCGCCAGAGAGAATAAAGTGGTATGACTCCCCTACCTATGGCTCCGTGGGTGTTCCTTTTTGGCCTCACCATATCCTGCGTTATGTGGGGAGCGGGAGCAGAGACCCCGCAGGCCGTCCCGCACGACAAATGGCGCAGCGAGCAGGGTCTCCAGCACGACAAGGACAAAGCGCAGTCTAACCTCTGGATACTGTCACTGACCCCCGAGGCCAAGGCCACCACGCTGGAGAAGCCCTCCTGCATCGTCAGTAGTCCCATGTTGGGGAAGCAGTAACGCAGGTCGGACCTGACGCATGTGCGCTTCACACCGCTCACAGGCTGCGTGGAGAAGCTAATTCAGAAGGACGAGGAAGGCCCGGTCAACAGAGGCAATGCTTATCATCGACCTCGCATCATTATGCTGCACGGCCTGAGTGCGCGGAAGACCAAATAAAAGGGATTGGATGCAGGTAAGAAACAATTCTGGAACCAGATTGCCTGAATGCAAATCCTGGCTCACTGCTAACTAGCTTGCCTAAGTTATCTTAAACAATTTCTGCCTCATTTTTTCCATCTTTAAAATGGGGATGTTAATAGATTCTTCCTCCAAGGGCTGATGTGAAGATTAAATGCATAAATATGTGAAGTGATTAGTACTGATTCCAGTTTTTAATGGCAACTGGCCTTAATATTTACCCTTTAAAATAGTGTTTGCTATCTTTAGTAAATAGCATTTGCTTAAATAGCTTCTTTCTAATCCTGCTCTCATTGTAGTTATTCATAATAGCTCTACATTTTATTGAATAGTTTTTCAACATCTATTGATATCCATTAGTTTGTTGTTATAATGGAATAAGTTGATAAAGTTCCTATTTCTGAAGTCCTTGCTTTACTGAAATTAATCCCATTTATTTATATTATAATTTTATAAATGGATAGCTGTAGTCAGACTTATAATAGTTTATTTGAAATATTTGCTTCTATATTTGTAATTGGAATTCATCTTTTTTTTTTCTCGTATACTATTTTTCCAATACTTTATACATTGAATTAAGGGTCTTTCATCTTTTCCTGTGGGCTGGAATTATTTAAAGCAGGAATTATTTAACATAGGAATTGCATGATGTATGAATTCAGTTGAAACTCAGCAGTAAAACCATCCAAGCCTGCCACCAAATTTGGTTCTGGTTATTGGTCTGTTCAAATTTTCTATATCATTTTGGGTCAAATGGGATATTTTATATTTTGATAACAAGTTATCCATTTCTCACAGAGTTTCCAAATTTATCGTCATGAGTTTGTACAAGATGCTTTAATATAAACCCTTAAACTTTTCTGTGGTTGAAGATTATATCTGATAAACATTATGCATTCTCTCTCTCTCTCTCTCTCTCTCTCTCTCTCTCTCTCTCTCTGACAGATTTGCCAGGGATTTCCTTTTTTATTCTTTTCACAGAGTAAAATGTATATTTTGTGTCAGAGAACATGTAATCTATTACAAAAATATAAGGAACTGTGTCTTCAACAAGACAAAAAAGTTCATTTCTGTCTCATGTAAAAGAGGCCCAGAGGTGTACAGACCGGGACTGGATGTCAGCACCCTGCCATCAGCAGGGACCCAAAGTTAGTCTTCATGCTCTGGTTCCCAAGGCCTGGCTTCCATCTTTGTGATCTTTAAAATTCACAATAACTGTTAGAGAGCTAATGATGAGAGTGGTGTTTCTGGCCAGCAACAGGTAGAAGGAGGGAAAGATAAAAGGATGACTTCACCAATAATTTAACCCCCCTTAGTAGCCTTCCCAGAAGTTCCTGACCATACTTTTCTTTGCATACCATCTACCAAAATGTAGTCATAGAGCCACAGCATGAGGCAAGGGAGTGCTAGGAGCACCTGGAGTAGATGTCCATCTGAAAAACAGTTAAAAAATCTAAGTTCTATTAGTAAATGAGAAGACAGGAATGGATATTGGAAGTATCTGTTATAATTCCATGTATCCTTTCAAACGTTTCTGCTTTTACTTCTACTTTAAATTTTAATAGCTTTCTTCTGATTTAATTTTTCTTCCTAATTTCTATTGGTTTCTTTTGATACTCATCTTTTAAATCTGAGGTCCAAAGTTTTTGTGTATTTTTTGTCTTTTTAAAAAATTACAGTAAAACACTTTAGAATAGACGTTTAAAATCCTGTATTCCATTGCCTCATTTGCTAGAGCTTAACAACCCTTACCCGTGGGGTAACTGTTTATGGAGCTGTCCAAAGACAGCTGGAACTAAGAACATTAGATTTTAGGGTTTATGATCTTTGAACATATATTCCCTGAGCTGGGTGGTTATTTGACATATTAAATGTCTCTTCTTGAGCATATAGTCCCTCATATCATAATTCATTTAGCAAATTGCCTTTTGCCAGACATTTAGTGGTCTCCAATTCTTCAAGATTATAACTATTGCTGCATCTGCCATCCTTAAGATATATCTTCATCCACCTGTGTAATTATTTCTGTAGGATTAAGTTTTAGAGGTGGAATTGCTGTGTCAAAGGGTATAAAAATGTAAAATCTGATACCCATCACAAAACAAGTTATTAGTTTGGTTGTTTTTTGCCCTCCAAAAAGTTCTCCAGAAAGTATAAAATTGCTTTCTCATACATTTTTGGTGAGAGCATAACTTGCTAAAGCTGATAGCAATCTGGTAATATCAGCCAAAATTTAAACAGGTATAGCCACTAATGCAGCAAGTTCTCTTTTACGAGTTTTTCTGACTTGCTTTTGTATGTACGTAAATATACATTGTATGTGGTAACTTGGAAATATAACCCAAAGACATTAAAATTAAGGGGAAAAATCACTTTGAAGACACATATATATTATGATTTCATTTGTAAAATAAAATTCTCTGTGCATGTATAAACGTATATAGGTACTTAAATGCAATGTAAAGGCATGAAAATACATATCCAATAATGGTTAGTAGTTACCTCTGAGGAAGGAAAGATACTGGATCCAGCAGAAGGAGATTGTAATAAAGAACAAGGTCCATGTTTAAGTAAATATACTTTTGTATTAAATGTATCTTTTCCACTGAGAATATATTTTCATTTTACTATAAAGAGGAAATGGGGTATTTATTAATTAAAATTCAATTAGAATGTTGGTACATACTTTTAACTTATCTGTACTATCATTTAAGTATTTAGCAACTTATATTGCTTAGTTATTTATATGACTGCTTTATTTGTGTTTCAGTTCTTCAAAAACATCATCAAGGGGCCGGCCCGATGGCTCAGGCGGTTAGAGCTCCATGCTCCTAACTCCAAAGGCTGCCGGTTCGATTCCCACATGGGCCAGTGGGCTCTCAGCCACAAGGTTGCAAGTTCAACTCCTCGAGTCCCTCAAGGGATGGTAGGTTCCGCCCCCTGCAACTAAGATTGAACACGGCACCTTGAGCTGAGCTGCCACTGAGCTCCCGAATGGCTCGTTTGGTTGGAGCGCATCCTCTCAACCACAAGGTTGCCGGTTCGACTCCCGCAAGGGATGGTGGGTTGTGCCCCCTGCAACTAGAAAACGGCAACTGGACCTGGAGTTGAGCTGTGCCCTCCACAACTAAGACTGAAGGGACAACAACTTGAAGCTGAACGGCACCCTCCACAACTAAGACTGAAAGGACAACAACTTGACTTGAAAAAAAGGCCTGGAAGTACACACTGTTCCCCAATAAAGTCCTGTTCCCCTTCCCCAATTAAATCTTTAGGAAAAAAAAAATCATCAAGGAGCTAGGCGCTTTCTCTCTTGCTACTCTGCTAGAACATAGATTGGTTGTCACTGTCCTAGTGTCATATAGAGACCCAACAAAATCCAGTGAAAAAAGGACTACTTTCACAGTGCTCCTCAAAAAAAAAAAAAAAGACATCTTAGCTAGCAAACCACCAGTAGTCCTCTTCTACACACACACACACACACACACACACACACACACACACACTCCCTCCCACCCTCCCACCTTCCCTTCCCCCCATGGTCATAATTTTTCCCATTTCTGTACCTACTCAGTCCCTGGCAAGGAGAATTAATACCATGATAGGCTTAAATGAAGAACCTCACCATCACAAGGAAGGTGGGTTCCTGAGAAAAACCTGGAATCTTTATAAAAGCAAAACTGGGGTAAGGCTATTGCATTACCTACAAGTTGTGGTGATGTGGTGAAACAGATCCCTCCTCCCCCATGATAACTACTTTCCCCCTTTTGATTATTTTAAAATTAATTATTCTGAAGTTTGGACCTCGAAGTAAGTCTTACAAGTGCACTTCCCTCAGGAGGATCAGTTGTCATGCTTCAGCCCGTGTCAATTGTGATTGGGGCTATTTATATGGAAAGCACATGTACCTGTTTGGGGTCTAGGATGGTTCCTGTTCTGCTTGCATCCACAGATACGAAAGTTCCATAGGGAACTTAATGGATTACCATAGTTAAAGAGTATAAGAGTTGATAAATCATAAAACAAATACCTAGTTTTAGGAATTTATCTACGGCTGAGAGCCACAGCCCTTTCCCCCCGAAAAAGAATCATCCACATATAGTAGTTGCCTAGCTTTGGGGCTGGGTGCAGAGAGTGAGTTTAGACCAAGAGAACAAAACCCATAGCCAAGGTTGGACAAATATTCCTTCCCCTATCATAGGATGGGCTTCCCAGAATCAGAGAAAGTCTTGCTACAAACAGAACTTTGCCCTGAGTTAGGAGATCATTCTATTTTTTTTCACCAAACCAAGCCATATAAGCCAAACAAGTGGGTAATATTTCATCTAAAATTTTTAACAACTTGCTAAAGATCAGGTGTAGGGTAGAGTGAGACTATAGAACCCCTGAGAGATTCAGACACAAAGGGAGCTTGTACCGACTCACAGATGATTCTTCATGGCCATCACTGGGTACTTAAAGAAAGATGGAGGACAGGGTGGTACTGGAGGCATAACTCCCCACCCAGATCCTCCTCCCCCATGGGACAGAAAGTAACCACAGCAACAACAAACTGCACACCTAGCTCAACTGCTGTTAAGATTTTCTGTTTATCTTTTGTGTTTGGCAGTTTAAATATAATGTAGCTGGCTCTGTAATTATTTGGCTTGGTGTTAATTGAGGTTCTTGATTAATGAAGTAATGTCTGTCACCAGATTTGGAAACGTCTAGGCTTTTATTTCTTCAAATATAATTTCTGTACATCTTTTCTCCTTTCTTTCTGGTTTTCCAATGACATATACATTAGACTTGTTGACAATGTCCCACTTCTCCTTTTTGCTCATTTCTGGGTTTTCTGTTGCTTTTCTTTGCTCCTCATGCTTCATGTACATTGACCTTTGCTTTGATAGTTCTTCAAATTTAGTAATTCTGTTTCTATTGTGTTCATTCTGCAGTTAACCCATTCACTGAGTTGCTTGTTTCAAACACTATATTTTATTTCTACAGAATTAATTTGATTCTTTTTTATAGGTCACTGTTCTGCATTGAAATATAAATTTTACTTTTTTTATTTTGTCTTGTCTTTTATTTCATATATTATTCAGTTTTCTGCAGCCCTTGCCTGCCAACTCTAGGTCTGTTTCTATTGACTATTTTATCTATCATTGAATGCTTTTGTTCTTGTCATATAGGGTAACATTTTTATTGCATGCTAGATATTGTGAATGAGACTCTATATTATGTTATCTTCCTCTATGTTTTCTTTTATCCTAGCTGGCAGTTAAAATACCAACAGGTTACTTTGTTCCTGTTGGTAACAAAACTACTTTTAGGTTTTGTTAAATTGGGTCTGCTACAGTTTTTACCCATCTGGCATTGACTTTATGGGATCTCAATTGAATGTCCTGATTGTTCATGTATTTTAAAAATAGAGGTGTTTCTTTTTTTTCTGAGGAAATGGTAATCTTTCTTTATTTCCAGCCTCTATAAACCTGTTCAATTTTCTGCTCATTAAGTGAATTTGAAGCATACATAATTGGTGGGGGGAAAACAACATTTGTTCAACTTGACCACTGCTAAGTTATACCAGTTGTGCTTTCTCTATAGTTCTGTGCATAACAATGCCCAAAACTGTATTTTCTAACCACGCAGCCATAAAAAAACAAAGATATAGTCTGAGAAAAATCTCAGGATTAAAGAGAAATAGGAGTTTATTACAAATAAAAACATAGAGTCTCCTGTTCTTTTAAATCCCCATTGTGTCTGCATTCATAGCGAGTGAACTAAATTGAACATTAACAAGAATGAATGTCAAGTTCAGCACTTGAATTAAAAATACCCGTTGCAAAGAATAAAATAACATTTGACTTTAATGAGGTTCTCATCTGAGAATAAAACTTAATCTGGGTCCTAAAGTTAAGGCTTTAAAATTAAAATTAAACATATATTGGTTAGGAGGGTTTAGGTACCTGAAGATATGGGTATCTGAATATTCTGTAAGATCCAAGCATTTTCTGTCTCCATGACTACAAATGTGTCACTGACATTCCTTACAGGACAGGTCCTGGAATATCCTTATTACTTTCTCCAAGCCTGACTCCAGTGAAAGAACATGAGAATGCAAAACTGGACCCTTAGTAGTGTGGCAGCATGTAAATACAAAGAGTAGCCAACTAGAAGCATGGGACCTAGAGCTCCAAGTTTTCCAGAAATATCATGGGAAAAATTGAATAGCTTGATTTTCTCTTTCCCACTTTATTTTGATGTTTCCGAAGAGCGCATATCTAAAGTTTGCAATCAATTTTGTTTCCCTGAGGAATCAGGCTGCTCAAGTAAATACAATAAATGATGTTTGTAAAAAATGTAGAACAAGAAAAAGGAAAGTACTAGTGGTCTGTCTAGAACTGAAATTCATTTTACCTTATAGGTTCTTACAAGTTGTGGCAATTATTCTCGTTGAAGTTCAAGTTGGAGAGCAGTTAGTTAACTTGGAAAATAACGTGAAAGAATGATACCCATGTTTAACTTATTAATAACTATCTATTTGAGTTGGGTAAGCACATATTTCATATCGTAAACGTCCTGGATATCACTTGATGAATGGGATATATGAGACTTGCTCCTAATATATGCTAAATGACATAAAGTGGAAATCCATTGGAAGCTTTTACCAAATGCTTCTTTGTGTTAGATAACCTGATTCGGTCCTTGTGGTTCAAAAGTTCTAAACTATGGCAGGCAACCCACTTAGAATGTTAAATGGATGTTGATCATATACACAGTTGGGTGCATTTAATTTAATGCCTAGAATAAAGAAAATATTTGTTTTTTTGGTGGAGTCATTCTCGGTTAACATTGATTGACTGCCAACCACATTCCCGAGAACAAGGACCAGGAAACACCGCGTAGTGGGCAGCAAATCGATAGCAACTTCCTTGCCTTTTCCTATACATTTTCTCCCTTCATCTCCAAAATTTCCCTATGAGGTGTTTTTTCATGCACATTCCGTAGATGATGAAATTGAAGCCTGAAGCAGTTAATGGGCTTCTCTGACCCAGGTCCCAAAACTTGAGAGATCGTGCAGAGCGCCCCCTACCTGTGCCCCTAACAGGGTGCAGTCGTATGGCCTGGGGAGTGAAAAAGGAACTGGAGTTGCAGTTGGTAAAAAAAAGTAGATATACCCATGTGCTCCCTGCTAAGTAAAGTGAGGTTTGTGAAACATGTTGGAGTCCAGGCGTAGAGGGGACAACAAAAAGACAAGCGTAACTGTGGCAGCATAACCATGCACAGGACACCACTTGGGGAAGCTGCGAAGGCAGAAAGGGAGCTCATTGAAGAGCCATGGATGGGGAGATAGAGAGTGTGAGATTGTGATTTATAATAAGACACATATACCCAGGAGCCAAAAAAAATGTATTCACATTGTAAGAGATGTTAACACTTTGGTCACCGTTGCTCAAGCCGGACTTCGCCATAATCAGTAGTGTCTGGATGCTGATGGTAACCACTTTGAGCACCTCTTGTCATTGCAGAAGTCAGACGTGACTTGTAACCATCTTTTGTTATTGGTATATACTGAGTATTACAATTTTAATACAGTTTTCCTTTCTTAAAATGTGTAGACATTTTTTTGGCACCCTCTGTATTTGGTCTGCAACCTGTTCCTGGCTAACAGCTCCTAAAACCCTTGGAATTTCCTGTGATAAGAGCTATAAAGATGTCTTTTTATTATGTGAGTGAGGTGACTTTTGGAAAGCCCTTAGGTAACCAAAGGAAAGGGAACCAATTATGTGATTAGAGGGTTGGAACTTCCAGTACACGTCCCCCCAACCTCTGCGGTGGTGAGAGGAGCTGGAGGGCGATTTAATCAATCACGACTACGTAATGAAGCCTCTATAAAAACCGAAAAGGACGGGGTTCGGAGAGCTTCGGGGTTGGTGAACACAGATGCTGGGAGAGCGGTGCCCTGCAGAGGGCATGGAAGCTCCGCACCCTGTCCCCGTACCTTGCCCTGTGCATCTCTCCCATCTGGCTGTTCCTGAGTTACTTCCTTTTATAATAAACCAGTGATCTAGTAAACAAAATATTTCTCTGAGTTCCATGAGCTGCTGTAGCAAATCAGTTGATCCCAAGGAGGGAGGGAGGTCTGGGAACCTCTGATTTATAGCCAGTTAGTCACAAGGACAGGAAACAGCCTGGGCTTATGTCTGGCATCTGAAATTGGGGGTGAAAGCAGTCTTATAGGACTGAACCCTTAACCTGTGGAGTCTGATGTTGTCCCTGGGTAGATGGTGTCAGAATTGAGTTGAATTTTGGGACACCCAGCTGGTGTCTGAGGATTGCTTATTGACGCGGGGAAACCCGTATACACACATTGGAATTTACTTAGCGAGAAAGCTAAATTATCTCAGGTGCCTGGGCAAAGGGACTTGATGCGGAAAATGGGCGTCTTGAGAACTGACAGTGAGGCTGTATGATAGAAAGTTACCAAGCCAAAGTTGTGAGTGGAAAATGAAGCTCGTTAAGAGAGATGTGTGGTTACTTAAATTCCACGGCTGGTCACTGGTGGGCCAAACCCCAAATCGGGCCTAAATCATCCTTCCTTTGCTTTAAAAATAATGGAATGTGGTGCCTTGACTTAGAGTTCATATTCTTCAAGATGCCCATTAATCCTTATTCACGCATTATACTACCTGCCTGGCCCCTTACCCACCCACAAACTCCCAGTAATGCACATGGGCCTGTTCCACTGATGTGGAAGCCCCAAACCCCAGTTCCAAAAGGAACAAAATTTAGACCAGCATGGAATCATTTTTTTAACAGCTGGTTGATGGATTTCTATGGGCTCATCCTTGTTTTTTAGCAACTTCTTTGAACCTGACTTACAATTATGCAACTATAGTACCTGCTAGAATCAATCAGCCTTCCAAAACCAAACACGCTCATCTTTATCCAAATGTAATTTATCTGAAGTGCCATGTTGGTGTGAGCATTATGTATTAGGCTTTTATTTTCTTCTTAAATAATGAAACACCCTAATGGAAGCTATTCCCTCTAAATAAATTTTAATGAGCACTTATTTGCCAAAATTGTTCTTTCTCTGGATGGCAGAAATTTAATATGAACTTGAATTATCAGGGGCTTTTTTGTTATGATGGGCTTTGGGAATAAATCATACAAAATGACTTATTTTCCTCTATCTTCCGAAGCTGCAAGTGCTGCTGTCACAACTTCTGCTTAAATGCAAAGGGAGTGTCAGCGTTTTACCTTGCATCTACACAGGAAAATGTCACATCAGAAAGCATGTCAAGGTGTAAGATATTACCGGAGATTGAAGTAAAAGAGTAAGAAGCCTAATTGCTCTAGAAGGGCATGTCTCCCAGACTTTGATACTACAAATGAAAATGTATGTGTCTGCTACATTTTTTTTAAACTCCAGCCATTGAATTGTTTTTCTGAGGAAAGAAAGCAAATGGGAACTATGACTCTGTATCCTGGCAGGCTACTGAACTTGGGTTGCATTGTGCTCACCAAGACTTAGAGCAGGGCCAGATGCAGGACTTGGAAACGTGCCTTCCCGAGAAGAGCTCCAGCCTCAGCAAGAATTATGAGCCAGTGGAGTCAGGAGCCAGATCAGAGAGTGCTCCCTTAGACTTCAGAAAGCACACCATTAATTGCTCCTCTAGACTTTCCACCTGAAATACTGCCAAAGGGAGCCATTGCCATTTCTGAGTTTGTTTTTGTAATAGCAATGATCCTGAGCGGGGTCATTGAGTTTGGTTTTAAAAATCTGTATCGTATACCTACTAGAAACTTCTGGTTATTAAAAAAAAAACAACAAAAGAGAGTTTCCATGTTCAAGAAGCACTGCTAGGGGATGAAAAACGCACAGCTATGTCAAAACTCCAAACTCCAGTGAATATCAGTCAGATTCCTCTTTTTAAACCAGAATGGTGCCAGCTCGGTGAGCACCTCCGAGGGGGTGCGAGGGGGACACAAAGGCAGCAAAGTTCCTCCTGGGTCTGGTGGGAGAGCTGCCACCACATGCTGACTGGCTCCTCTACTCCCCAGCTGCGTGGTCTTGACAAGGTCAATTAATTCCCTAAAAAGTCTGCTTCCTTAACAGCTAAATGGGAAGAGCACACCCATCTTGTAAGACAGTTGTGAGATGCACACAGATAGTAGACATTCAAAGAATATTCTCGTCACCTCCTCTCCTCTGAGCCATCTCCTGTCACCTGTGCCCCCTCCACATCATCCTAGGACCCCTACCCACCCCCTCAACCTCCCCCACTTTCCTACCAGTTTTGGCCAGGACCAGCTCTGTCCACAGAAACAAGCAAAGATTAAAATATGGGCTCTCAGAAGATTTGGGAAATGGCATTCTTTAGTCCATGTAGAGAGAAGTCCATGTGGAAATACTATTAAATGTGATTAAGATTATTTTATAATCAATAATAGTAATACGCTTCTCATAATTTAGGTATCCTAATACCAATTATTCCTATTAAAAAGCATAAAAATAACATTCATAAAACATTTAAAGGTACAAAGCACTTTATATTTTATAATTTGATTCACAGAACAATCTGCTATTATTAGCAGGACAAGAAATTTTATTACCAATTTTAAAGACGAGAAAATTGAGACTCTGAGGATTTAGATGGCTTGATCCAGTCACAGAGACTTTCTGGAAAAACACGCTCAGGTAAACCTTTGCTTCCAAATCATATCTCCTTACGGCATATCGTATTGCCTGAGTAAATGTTGGTAAAACAGGTCTAGACTTGACTTTCATGCTGTATCAATATGCCTACTCAACAGCTCAACTTGTGAATGTCAAGTAGGTAATTCAAGCGAGGTCCCAAACTTTATTCATGAACTCTCACCACACATCTTCTGTTCCTTTAAAGCTTCCTGCTTTGATGCAGGAATTACCAGTCAACCAGGTGTTCACACCAGAAGCCTCGTGGTCACCCCGACACCCCACCTTCACCCACCCAGTGTCCTGTTACCCATCTCAGTGGACTCCACCTCTTAAATATCTTCTGACTCTGAGTCTGCCATCCTAGGCAAGCCACCATCGTCTCTTCCCTCTCCTCGCCATGGCCACCCAGAATTCATTCTTGCCCTGTAATCTGATTCCCCAGAGAACCACCAAAGTCACCTTCTAAAGCATAGATGTGGAGCCACCCCTTCCTTACCTAAATCTTTCCTCAGTCTTCTCAGAACGTAGTCATATCTTTCATGCGTTAGCCACTGCCAGCTGCTTTGAGCTCAGCTGTTCTCACTTTCTGTCTCCCCCCAATACCTCCCCAGAACTGTTCTCGTTCCAGGCTGACAACTCTCTTCCCACCTCTGGACCTTTCCATAAGACACTCTCTGTGAATGGCGTGTCCTTGCTGCTCTCTACACCTGCTTCCCGCCTAGTCTCCCTCAAGAAGTCTTCTGAATACTGTATTGTCCTGATGCCTTTTTCTCAACTCTTCTACTCCATGTGGTAAGCAGAATAATGGCCTCCTCACGGATGTCTGCATCCTAACCCCTGGAACCTGTGAATATGTTACCTTACATGGCGAAAGCGACTTTGCAGATGTGAGTAAGGACCTTGAGAATAGATTAAGGAAGATTACCATGGATTGTCTAGGTGGTGCCAGTGAAATCTAAGGGTCCTTATCAAGGAGAGGAGAAGGCAGGCGAGTCAGAGGAGGAGATGTGACGAGGAAGCCAAGGTGGGATGCAATTACTAGCTGGGAGCCACAAACCAAGGAATGGGGGCAACCACTAGAAAAGATAAGGAACTAGATTCTCCTTAAGAGCCTCCAGGAGAAACATGCTGGCCAGAAGGCCTTGACTTTAGCCCTGTGAGACCCATTTCAGACTTAGGACCTTTGTTTTGTTCTAAACCATCACTGGCACTGATAGGAGATTAGTCACCTTCAGCTCCCATGTCCCAGGTCCTTTTAGGCTCCCTTGTCTTGTTTACCTGACATTCTGTACCTCTCTTAACTGCATGGAGATCTCTTGCAAATATGTGCTTGGAATATTTTGTTCAATGCCCATCCATCTCATCAGAGAGTGTGGTACACCTCCCATTACCTTTTTTGGTCACCCCTGACTCCCCAGATTCTAGCATAGGATAGGACTTGGACCAAGAAGGAATTCATTCATTAGGGAAAAGGTTCACAGAGCATTTTTGTGGCAGTAATGAAAGTACTGAAAATAAATAGGCTGTTTTCAAAGAAAGGGGCAAATTATAGGCAGCGTGTGTTGATCAAGCAGAAAAGGACTGTCTCCCAGCGCTAGCTTACTACCTCTCCAAGTTGGCACATGTGTGGGTAAATGCCACGTTGCAGGGAGTGGAACAGCCTCTCCAGTGAGCTTCTGAGTTGACTTTGGATGGCAAGTGGTCAGATGCCTCTGAAGGGCAGAGATCTGGCCTTCTGGGGTCTTCTACTCTGAGAGGGAGTCTTCTGCTAGGCAGGAACGTGGGGCAGTGTCTCCGTGTGGGGAAAGGGGAGTATCTTTGAGCACCTACCATTTACTCATACTCACTCCCCAGTGGCCACACACACACACACACACACACACACACAAACGTTGTTTAGGATGTAGCAGGCAAGCCCTTCCTCTGAGGAGGAACTCCAGTGCAGTGCTTGAGATGTTCCATTCCTAAATTGCATGCATCTGACTTCTAATTCTGCCTGTTTCAGTTCTAGTGATGGGACTGGAATCAAATCCCTAAATCTCATTTTCCTCATCTGCAAAATAAGTTTGTAATACTCCCCTCCTCAGATTGTTCTGATATTCCAAGGATTAAACAACATGCAGATTAGATACCCGGTGCATGTCACATGCTCCATAAATAGTAGGAATGACAGTTGTGGTCTGAGGGAGAGGAGGATTATGCGTTTAATGGGGAGCTTTTGGAAGCTGTGCGCTTTCTCAGGGGCATCCACAGTTACAACCTCCTTGTATCCCCACCTTGCCAGTGAGGTATCTGGCTTGTGCACGTGGTGAGATTTGCCCAGAACCACACAGTGTATAAATGGCAGAATGTTTGATCATTCTAGAGCCAGAGTGGCCTCGCTGAAGGTGGGCTTGGCTGTTCTTTTACGGAGGGAAAGAACAATCAATACTTCTGCACGAACACTGCTGGAGAGAATCCTGATGTGAGCACAAAGTTTCTGGGAACAAGAAATTGGCAAAGCTCACTGTCAACAATCAGAAGGCGTCACCAGGAGAAAAGTACTTGGAGGAAGCATTGTTTTAATATCTTCTTTGAAACAGAGCTGATTTCCCTAGACAAACACAGAGCGAAATGCATGTAATTATCTATGCATACAATCCTGCCACCTTCTATATATGTAGACGGTGCATTTTTTTTAAGTCAAGAAAAAAGACACAGACACCATTACTCACATGGTAGCCAGTGGAAAAATCTCTCTCCCCTTTGCTTCTCTCTTACAGTCATCAGTACACTGTGTTATGATGAATTTGGGGAGTAGGTCAACAAATGTAGCTGTGAAAAAATCTGGCGAAAGAAATGTTTCCTGTTTCCTGGTGCTCGTGAGTGTGAAAATAGAATCAATTGCTTCTTGACTCTTTGCTCCGGCATATAGGAACATGAACTCACAGGGCAGACAGCCATCCGCGTCGCTCCCCACTGCACCCCCACATACCTCCTGGACAACCAGCTCTTCTTCACAAGGCCCGTCTAGGTTCTGTATCTCCAAAGAGGGGAAAGTAGGTCTTGCCATCTGTTTGCCTAGGCTCTTGTGGGACTGTGGGGGTGAGTGTGTTTTGGGGGTAGAGGGGATCAGGCATGTGCCGGCCAGATGGCAGCGTCCTAGAGCTCACGTGACCATGTCTGCCCGCTGCAGAGGACATGCGTTATTCACACGTGTTGAACTCGTTGTTTCCTTCCAACACCCCCTCTAGAGGCCTACAGTGGTAAATACCCTTCTTCCAAAGCCACAGAAGCCCCAAGACACATTTTCAGCTACCTTTGGAACTGTCCGGCAGGAAAAAGTCAACTTTTGTACATTCTGAAAATACAACCTGTTGGAATATTCAGTCCTGGGTTCCTCAGAAAAGCGAATGGGAATGAGAGTGGCTGGTCTGCGCCTTTTCACATGAGAGACTGGGGGTGCCAGGCCCAGCGAGGTCAGAGAGAAAGGACCTGTGTGAAGCCACCCTGGAGATGCAGGACAATGGCCAGAAACCCCAGAATTTACCCACAGGCCTCAATGAGGCAAAGGATAAAAGTAAGTAGGTTATAAAACAAATTCTACAGTACAATTTCGTTAAAACGATAAACTACATATGTTATATTCATATATTTTGAATAAAACACCAAAAGGAAATATATGAAAATGCAAAATTCTGAGCTTTTCTTTCTTCCCCGACTTCAAGGAATACAGGTGATTTTATTTATTTATTTATTTACTTACTTATTTGTGTTTGTGATACAGACCCATTTTCCCCCCAAATTTTCTACATTCAGCACATACTATGGTGATAATGAGAAAAAAGCTACTGTTCGAAAAACATCTACACTAGCCTCTGAGTTGGAGCCAAGCGAGTCCAATAAAAACAGAGTCATTCTCCAAGCGCCCCTGTGCCCCACGGATGGCTCCTCTGTAACCACGAGAATGGAGCTTTAGAACATGCACATCACCAAAAGCTTCATCATTAGGACACAACAGTTTTCAGGACGTGGATGTGACTGCCTTTGTCCAGAGCAGACCAAGAAGCAGAGGCAGCTTCCTCTTACCTAGTTCCTCACCTAGGTAAGGAGGGCGGTAGCCTTTGACCATCTCCATCCTCACCTGGAGGTTCGGGGGACAGTAAGCTACACACCAAGGTCTATAGCAAAGGAATGGGACTTGGAGAAATTGTCCTGCTCACACTCCATCGGGTCTGACCCAGAACAAGAGCCACACTGAGGACGAAGCAAATAAAGGTCTGGTCTCAGTTTGGCAGCCATTTAGCTGGCACCTTCGGGCAGGTTCTGTGGTCTCACCTGGCCTCGGATTCCTCATCTGTTTAGGGGTCTTCCCTTTTGTCCCCACGTAAGCATTGCTGAAATTTTGCAGAACACTCTGATTTCTTCTCAGAACAGGAACTGGAAAAAAAAATTACAACTGTGAATCAGAACCACAAACAAACCATCTTGGCTCGGTAAACATGGAATGGAAATAAATGGTTTGCATTTATTTTTCCTTAAAATCCAAAAAAAACCCCCAAACACCCCACTCTTCCACACCCCAGATAAATTGTACAATAATTGTATAATTACTTTGATGTTTCCAAGGACATCCAGAATGTCAGAACCTTCTATACCTCTGTGGTCCGGTATGGTAGTCACTGACCGCATGTGGCTATTGAAATATGGCTATTCTGAACTGAGATGACCTGGAATGTAAAATACACCCCACATTTCAAAGATACAGTATGAAAAAAGGTAACATATGTCATTCATAGTTTGCATTGATTACATATTGAATTTATATTGGACATAATGCTTTAAATATATTATTAAAAACATTTCCACCTGTAATTTCTCTTTTAGCGTGCCTTACTAGAAAATTTAAAATGACTTATGTGGCTAGCATTATACTTCTCGTAGACACTGCTGATCTAGAAGGTTTTCTGTCTGGGGATAGGCTGTTTGTTCTTCCATCGCCAGCTGGCGTGACAAGAGAACTATGTGAAGTGCATTGTACACAGGGACGGTGTAAAGATTAATTGTCTTCTACCACCTTAACCCTAATTGGGTTATGTTGGCTGTAATCTGAGCTACTTTTCCCCCTTCTTTGCTGCCTTTCCCCCTTCTGCCTCTTCTTCCTCTTTTTCCTTTTTTCTAAAATCATCTATGCCAAAGTGGCCTGCCATGGCTGAGCTCTAATAAGAGTGAGATAATTAGCTACTGTTATACTTCACTCATCATTAGCAACTGATTTACTGGGAAAGCTTTACTCCAGGAAAAATCATTACCTGCCAGTGCGATGTGACTTGTAGTCAGGTTTTGCCTGCCCAGAATACTTCCAATGTGCTTTAACTAACAGTGCCCTGGTTTTTCTTTGCAAAACCGATCAATGCCTTTGGTTGTATCAGTCACGGGGCCCTAGACTCTTCCCCTCCCCACTGGACATTCAGGACAGTCCAACTCCCTTTCCCAGAACTCGAGTCTCAAGAGGCGTGAGACACCATGGGAATGGAGGTGTATGTAAGCCATTTGGATATCGGTCTCCAAAGGAGACTGACCCGTCGCTCCTGCTACTGGATTCTTAAAGCTGCCTTCATATTGTGCCTGATTGATTTCCAATTCTTTCAATCTGATGAGCTACCCAGTAATCTTGAAATAACTTCCTTTTGCATTTGAGCTACCTAGAGTCATTTTTCATTCTTTGCAGCCACAACTCTCTGTGTTATTGTTCTGATTTTGCAAAACAGCGAAATGCAATAAAAGATATTTAAGGACGTTTATCCCTAGCTGCAGTGGACCTGGTCGTGGGTTAGCGCAATTCAACACAGAGCTGAGTCCCTCACCTGCTTGCCAGGGGGCTGAGCTCTGAGAACTGGGAGTTAAGTGGAAAGGGGTGGCCTGGTTTTCCCCAACCTTTCAGTACAGTGAGTTCTCTCTCACTCAAGCTGTCCCTTATGAAATGGAGGTTTTTTGTTATTGTTTCATAATGCACATATTTATTACGTTATATATATTCCATAATATAGTTTATAATTATGTTTATGCCACATATGGAAGGCGTTACCAATTATTATAGAGTTGGTTGGATCATGGATCATGTTGTACACGAAACAGAGAGAGATGCTGGGACAGCAGGTGACACCAGAAATGGCTAGCCCTGGAGTGGATAAACCCATCCATGATTTTATTAGGAAATAATCATATAACCTTATCTTGTATTTTACATTATTTTAGGTGTTTGGTTGATAGTCACGAGTGAGTGCAGTTCCTTTGAGAAGTTGTGTATCTTGGATGCAGAGCCAGAGAATAATAAAGTTATGTAGTTGCCGAATATTTCTTTAGAAGAATGGGATCTAGTCATGAGAAGTTTAGAAACTTGGGACTCCGGGGTAGTGGTAACCTATATAATGAGCAAGTTTCTTCCAATTTAGCTTACCTTAGGGGAAACATGGCAGGATGAACCTAGAGGTAAAGTTTGTTCAGATCTACCTGTGAGGAAGGACAGCCAATAAGTCACAGGATGCCTGAAGGGGACAGTTTCCCTAGCTCCTGAAACTTCAGGCAGCAGGACCTGGGAAAATATGCTACGGCTGTGGTATCTGTGCCCAAAAGAGGACAATGGCTTCCTAACATCAGACAACTTCAGCTTGATGGATGGGAACTGGAGTTAAGTTTTAAAAAGTGGTACCTAACATACCACTTGTTGGTTTAGTGTACCTAACTACCCTTGATGAGGGAGAGCGAGAGAGAAGAAGGAGGAAGGGAGAGAGAGACTGAATGAAAAACAGATGTCACAGAAAAGTTTATGTATAATCATGGAGGAGAATAGGAAATGCAAAAATATATAAAAGTTTGAATTAAAGAGGAGGATAAATGATCTTTATCAGTGATAAGCTCTCTGCTGCTGAAACTTTTATTTATTTTTGGATGATAAAGAAATAGTTCATGAAACAACAAAATAAAGATGATGCTGTGCCCCATGGTACTCTTCCACATTTATTCCAATTCTGTGAATCTGATCAAATTGAAATTTGAAATCTGTTTCTAAAGGAAGCACTGAGCACCACTCTGAAACATCAACAAGTGTACAACATCTATAGCTCTGCAGCTAGACATGCCATTTAGAATCATTCTGCAAAAAAATCCCAAAAGCCAAATGAATCCAGCTCTAAACATCTTTCAGTCTGATTGGAAAATAACCCATAGAATGCCTGTTGACATGGAGGAACATGGAAGCCCTGTGGTTACAAGGAGGGAAAACAGAGATTGTCCTACAGTGGAGGCCAGCAGAGGTAGCATATATTCTGAAAAATTTCTAAGCCAAATAACCTCTACCCTTTATGCTTCGTGGCTAGTAAAAGGTGACTATCTGGATCCCCGTCCCGGCTCTCCAAGTGCTGGCCTTGTCACCTCAGACAGGATGTTGAGCTTCTCTAACAATCAGTTTCACCAACTATTACAAATGGGCACAGTTATATTTGCTTCATAGGACTGTCGTAAGGATGGAGCAAGGTTAATGTGTATACATGAGCTAGCTTAGTCCCTGGCATGATTGGTGCTTAATGAATATTAGATTTTTTTTCTCTCTTAATTTGAGAATATCTAACACTTCTGTTTGAAAAGAGCCCTGATTTTAACTGCAAACATGATCGCAGCCAACTTGTGGGTTGAGATGAGAGCTCCGATGAGAACGCCGATCAGACTTCTCGTCACGTCCTCATCAGCCTTGCAAAGCCGGCAGCCAGTGAGATGTGGAATTTTAATTTTCTGAGATGCAGAAGTGGGGAGTTGTTTTTACCTCCCAGGATTGTGTGAGTAGGAAATAAACGCTGTAAAACACCAGACACTGTAACGCGTTGACACCATGTACGTGTATGGGGGTATCCTGTTGAAGAGATTGTTGCCAGCCACTGAGTCATAAGGATATTCTCCTAAATTATACTCCAGACTCATTCTTGTTTTATCGCTCATCTTTAGATCTACAATCTACCATTGATTTTTGAGTATGATATGAGAAAGGGAATTTATAATAACTATGGATCATGTGATACACCCAACTCATTCTCCAGTAGCTTCTTCTTGACCCATGGCATACTCGCATGACCTTGACCCTACAGAATTACCAGGGTTACACTGCACTCTGTTTTCCTTCCTTTGTGGCTCCTGTCTGAAATCCTTTCCCACTCTTAAAACCAGTCTCCTATATGCGCAGACACATCCAGCTAGGGATAGTGGTTGCCCATCTGTCTTCTTGAAGCCTCTATACTTCAAAAAGGATGGTCTTGGAGAATCTCTACAAGGCTGGAGAGTACGTGGAAAATCACAGGGGGAAGAACCACAGCACACCCCACTGCTCTTCCTAATCTTCTGTTTATATATGCTTGGCAGGGAAGGAGACAGCTCGGAGACTTCTGTGAGGATCTGCGATTTGATTATAGTTGTCCCGACTGCGTATGATGCCTATTTTTCCTCAGCTTTGGGTCTCATTTATCAATTCTTAGGCAACCAGATAATACCTACAGATCAACCTCCCATCACACTGGGGTGGACATGTAGGGGACGAAGGGCAATACAAAGAGGGAGCTAGGGTCCAAACACATATGGTGGCCATTTGACAACTTTACCAGAAGCTTTATCTGCTCACAAGCTTAGAGAAATAAGGAGCGAGAGCTCCCCATGCAGTACAGAGCCCCTGGTACCCAGGAGGCCATCAGTGATTCAGACTGTGACATTCAGAGTGCAAATCTTACAAGAGGCTCTCCGTCATCCCCAAAAATGGAAAAGAAAATTCTCACAGCTGAGCAGCTGACGATAATGTTCATTAAAAACAACTAAAGCACTCTCTGTGTTATCAAAGAGCCGTATGGCACCTGGAAAAATAGCATTCTGATATTTTTGGGGGGGAAAAATAAAAGAAAAGTTAAAAGGAAAAAGAAAAATAATTTTTCTATCTCAAAAGACACAGATTTCCCAATTCTGAGAATGTGAATTACATACAACTTATAAAGTCCTTTGAAATTAACAGGTTATATTAGCACAGCTGATACCTCCTTATCTAAAAGTGAGCAATGACAGCCCCATTACGATGGAAAAAACAAAACAAAAAAAACTTCTAACACATGCTGTGGCCTGAGACAGAGGAAAATTAACGTCTTTGCATAATATTGTTCCAGAATGAGCCCATCGCTTTTTTTCCTGGGGAACTTGGATTTGGGGTCAACAAGTCAGATTTCTTGTGTTGCTGAATCCATAACGTGGGGACCTCAGAGCTGTGGGTGGCCAGGATATTTGCTAAGAGAAGGAAACATTCAGGGATAAGCAATACAAATAGTGGAGATGTACAGAGATAAATATGGACGGGCATAGGAGGTGGACAAAATAAGAGATAGGCTATTTCTTGTTTCCGATTTCATTCCTTCTGAAGTCCAGCTGCCTTCCATTCCATGTGTCATGAGGCGCCCCTTAATTGATTTTATAGCCACCTTCTTAATGAGCTGCCCGCAGTTGGGTTCTCTTACTTCCTACCAAGAATCCTGAGTGCTGAATGTTTTAGGAAATGGGCCAGTAAGTAGAGAGGCTATTTCTAGGCACAAAACTGTGACACAAGACGCCGTGTCACTGACAACCCTCCCTGTGTCCCAGGGGTGCTGACATGTCACACAGAGTTCTTGAGCATCGAGTGATAAACTAGAGAAGTACTTCAGATTGGCTGTGTTTTGCCCTCGGAAGTGGTGGAGGACAGACGAGCTGACATGTCGAAGCCGCTGGGATGTGATTTAATGACTCCATCACACTAAGGAAGGCCATGGAACCTGGAGCCTGCAGGACAGTCCTGCTTTGAAATATTCTGCTGCCATCGGCTTAGATATTGTCACAATGCTCCCTTAAGAATTTATGCTCGCCCTTACTCACGGGAGCACAGCTAAAACTGTTTCCCAGAGTCACGCTTTCCAGTGGTCCAGGGATGAGAGGATTTTAATACATGTATCAAAGGGACAATTACTTTTCATCTGAATTTGTAAAGCCCTAATGATGTTAACATCAAGACCATATTGTTAATTCTGTGCAGTATAAGTACAAATTTTTAAAGTTGCTCACATTTTTCTACTCATATGAACTTGAGCAAAATGCTTAAACTCTCTGGACCTCTATATATTTATATTATTGTGACTAGTAAATAAATTTGCCAATATAAAGTACTTAGTATAGTACCTGGCACATAGTAAGTGCTGAACAAATAACAAGCTCTTACTATAACTAGAAGTACCTGGCTGCCTCCGCTGTCTTCATTTCAGAGGCAGGTGAACTCTCCCTTATCCAAAAATATTTTAGATGCCACTCTAACCATTAGAGATGCATCCCTTTGGATTGTCAAATAATCTCTACTGTCAGGCAGAAAATTCTAGTAGGACATGCAAAATACTGCCTCGTGGTCATTCCAGCCTTTCATAAAATACAGGTTTCAAAGTAGATTCCTTCCTCCTAATAAGCTTTAATGAAGAGAAGGGTGAGATTAGCCGTCTGACTCCTGAGAGAGGTACAGATTTGGAGGATTGACATGGAGTGAGCTGATACTACAATGATCCCTAATTTTCTGTACTCACCAGGCAGATGAGCTCGTCCCATCAGAGACACCCAAGAGCGCCAGAATTTTAGAACAGGTGCCTCCGATCCGATCGGGTACGTGGATTTTTTCTGCCATCTAGTGGTGTCTTTATTGAGGACAGCAGTCTTTATGTGAGCAAAGGAAGCCTGGTACCTCTCTGGATGCGTGCGTAGGAACCTCCCTGGCTTCTGTGAATCCGACTGTTTTAGGGACCTCAGAGAACTGGAGTCATGGTTTCATAGGTGGATGTGTATTTCCAGACTCATCAAATTCTATACATTAAATATGTGCAGGTTTTGTGTATCAATTATACTTTAATAAAGCTGTTGTTTTAAAAACAAAACAAAACAAACAACAACAACAACAATTCACTGGCTCCCAGCGTACACTTTATGGGGGCTGCCCCTGAGGTCCTAAATGAGGCCGGAAGAAAAGCAAAGTCTTGGATCTGCAGGGAGGAGCAAGCCCCCGGACTTGGCTATTTGAAGGCCAGTAGCTTGGCCACTGATTGTCTGGGTGGCCTCACGCCTGTCACTTCTCTGTCCCAACCTATTTTTCTCCTCTATCAGATGAGTCACACTGGCTGGCCCCGGCTCGCTCTAATATTCTGGTATTCTAGTGGCCTTCAAATTGTAAATCTCTGTTTAAAGAAACATATCTATACTCCCTTTATCAATAAAACTACATTGAGAAATGATAACATTTAGACAATTAGCTAATTACTATTCCTGAGGACAACACAGTGCTAAGGCGGGTGAGTATGACATTTCTGACATCATCTTCTTGGGAAAGCTCTTCCTTCTTAATTGCTTCGTAAAGACCATATGAATCATGGATGCATTTACTCTGAGGTCCATAAGTTAAATGCAAAGAGCAGTGAGCAAGTGGCTTGTTTCTAATATTCAGATATTGCTTGACGAATGCCCGAAAGGCTTCACTCACACCAGTAATGCACAGTTATGTATTCATTGGTTGCATTTATTTAACCTAGAATTTTCCATTTGCCATGACACAGCACTGGCTTACTCCCTCCCAAAAAGGACTACTGTATATTCTTTAACTTTTTTCCTGCTTCTAAAATCTCTCCTTTCCCTCCATCATTATTCTATCTAATCAGTAAGATAGAGGAATCTGAAAATAATTGACTACCTAAACATCCCACTGGCTTCCCATGGCCGCCATCATCCTGTCCAAACCTGCCTCATGCCATCAAAACACCCCTTGACTGGGCCCTATCAGTCGCATTTGTTTACTGCTTCCTCAGCGTCTCCATCCCCCACCAGCTGCAGCACCCTGAATTTTGTTTGGAAAAATTACTCCCTTCTGTGGCGTGAGTAGTCTCGACCTCACTTCCAAGGTCAGAGTGAATCTTTACTGCCTTAGGCCACTCTAAATGACCCTTCTCCTGGCCACAATGATTGGTTCAGGGGTGGACACATGATCCAAGCGGAGACAATGAGATTTCGATGGAGACTCCTAAGAATTAGACCCCCCTCCAGTCCCTTCTGGATGTAGCCAGAGAAACTGCTGGAGTTATCTTGGAGTCACAGGGGAGAGACTTCTAGAAATTGGAGTGAGCACCAAGGAAGAAGAGCAAGAAATGGGATAGAAACTGAAACCAGGTCACACCAATAACCCTGAGTCAAGCCTCCCTTGGGGCCAGTCATTACCTTTCTCTTCTATCAGCCAGTAAAGTTCATTTGTTTGAGTCAGTTTGAATTGGGTTTTCTGTCTTTTGAAATAATGGTAACAATGATAAGCATAATTCATAAAGGCCCCACGAAAACTTTCCGTACACTTTGCATTATTTCTCATAGACTCTCATCTTCTGATGTCACCAGACTGAAGGAGAACATTCAGGCAGAAGGGACGGTGCGGGTGAAGGCCCAGCCATGCTCATCGGGTTTTGGGGGTGCTGACTAGGTCATTAATCATTGGACCTGGGCATGGGGGCGAAGGCAGAGGCAAGAGTGGCCCCACAGGGGACAGACGTGAGGCACTTCGGGACTGCCTGCTACCGCCGTGAACTAGGAGAATAAACGAGCTTGGGGGAAGGAGACAAAGTTCAGTGTAGAACAATTTGAATTTGAGGAGAATTATCATAGTAAGCTGCACAAGTTGATGACTCACCTACCATCCCCAGGAATGTAGGTCCGTAACGGCAGGGACCCTCTGTTCATCTTCCTCAGTCTATCCCCCAGAAGACCCCAAGGACTGACTGTTCAATTACTATTCAGTGAATGAAGAAATAAATCAATGAAAGCTAGATTATCCAAAAATAATTAGAGCACCGTGTCTTCGATGGGCCTAATGATGGAGTTCAGCAGAAGTTCTGCAATGCCTGCTGGTAGGAACGGCAGACTGTCTTGTCGGTTGGAGAGGTAGCGCGGAAACTGTCTCCTACAGATGTAAGTGGAGGAAGGGGAGTGGTGGTCTAGGCTGGGGAGGCGGCTTGAGCAAAGTTGCTCCTGCCCCCATGTCTGACTGGGGAGTAGCGCTGTATTCTGCAGAATTATATCACTGTTCCAAATAATTGGAGAGAGAGCTAGAGTGAAGCAACCAACGAGGGATCCCACCTCACCGGACAACTGATGACCCATCCCAGTGGCCAGAGCAAAGGATACCAGGAAGGGGCTGTGCTTGCAGAAATAGGTCACAGAAGATTTAACAAAAAAAGGGGGCTTGTAACTGCAAGTTTCTCTGTCCTTCAGCTGAGTCCAGAGACTATCTGGTGTGTCTCTATTGAAATCCCAGGAATAGGAAATGAGGCAGCTGGTACTGATGTTTTGTGTTTCTTTTTTCTGATTACATGCAAGATGGAGAGAAAGAAGAGGGTACTTGGAGCCATTCTGATAAACAAAATCCAGAAGCTAATTGCCTTGTTTTGCTGTCTTTACCTCTAAAGGAATTTTCTGGAGGAAAAGTTACACAGAAAATTTCTATTTAAAATGAAGAAGAATCTAACTCCCATAATTGTTTCCAATTTAAGGGGAAAAAATCTTCAAAAGGAAAGCATTATTTCTAAGCTTAGTTGTTTCATATGCATTTTAAAAAGAAAATATGGCACAACTTAAAGCAGTTTTCTGTCAGCTAGTGGGGATTTGCATGAGAATGATCAAAAGGGGCCCTTTTCTCTCTCTTTTATCAGTCTCCTCTTAAAAGACTCTCTGGGTGTAGTCAGTTACTCCTCTATCATAGCTATTGACACTCACAGGCAATATAACTCTCATGGCTGGTTTTATGACTTTCTTAGCCGTACACAAGGAAGTACTTTGAAACATTAGAAAATCCATTCAAATCTTATTTCACTGGCAGCAGGTGACTTGGAAATGATTTTGTGCCCTTTTTTGTTTTCTTATTCTTTGAGGAGTGATGCTGCTGACTGGCTTCATTACGACCACAGAGAAAGAGATCTGGGATTCGGAGACCTGTGAAAACACAGGAACTCAACATCATCATGATCCAATTGACACCTTCTGAGCTTTCGGTGCCCAGGTTAGATTTACCCAGAGGAATAATGAGGTGATTGTGGCCTTGCATTCTGAAAATTTGCATGTGTTTTTGCATTTTAATATGGATACTATACAGGAGAACAGAGGTGGTGTGGAATAGTGGAGGAAGCATAGAACTGGATCCCAGGAAATCTGAGATGCAAATTTTAGTTTGACTTGACTAAATAATTTAACCTTTGTAAGCTTCTGTTTACTCTCTCTCTAAAATAGGATAGTTATATACATTCCAAAGGAGTGCTGAGGATTAAGTAAGATGATATACCTCAAACATCTTCTATACAGGATACACAGTATTGGTTCAATGAATTGGTGGGGGAGGGGTGCTGCTGGTAGTGGTGTTATTATGGATCTTTCAATACTCATTCAAATTATCTATGATGATTGCAAATGGTTATAGTTGGAAGGATTAATATCATACATAAGTAATATGAAATTGACATTTTTCAATATTTTTATTTGATTAAAGCTAATACACTCATTTGCAAAGATGTAAATGATACAATTGTATAAGGTGGGAAATTAAAGTCCCTTATAATTTTGTACTTTCCTGCTCTGAGATATGGTGATTATGTTTTCAAATTTGTTTCTGTATACATATAAAAATAGTGCTAGAAAATTCTAATGCATTTTTCACTCAATAGTAGGACTTGTTCTTGATGTGATGGTGGACCATTTGATCTCTAGTGCCTTATCTTTGGGGTGGAGCCTATTGGCAACTTTAGATTTTTTCTGATCCAGTTTCTAAATCAATAGCAAGTTAGACTTTCAGATTACTCCAACAGAGGGGCTTTGAGTTGTCTATTATCAAATAATGTCTAAAAACATTAATATGTCTTGTTTTGCTTCTCTAGTAATGACTTTTGTTGAAGGATAATTTCAAAAAGTTAAAAATATGACTCATATAAATATATAATAAGGACATTTGTATTTAATTCAGTTTATTAATAAACAAAGGAAACACTCAGATGACATACCCAGTTCAAAGTGGAATTCAAGGAACAGAAATGTAAACAGTTGTTCAAAGGAATGCTGAAATGAATTTGTTAATCAATACAAAACTGCTTAATGCTCTTCAGGTTCCAAAAACCTTTGGAGTTTAGAGTTCTAATCAGACAGAAATCTAAAACTCAGTATATAAAATCATAGTATCGATGATCCCATCAAATAATAAAGAACAAAGTTAAACACAGATTCATTCTCTTAGATTATAAAATAATCCTTGGATGAGACCTTTTAACACTCACCTAGTATGACTTTGAAAGGACATGTTGTCCGCTTTTGTTTTATTTCTAAGTTTTAGATGTTAATTATTCTGAATACTTATTTAAGCTTGGTTGTTATGGTCCTGGTGTCCCTGTTATCTATCTTTTGATCCACAAAATCTTTTCACTGCCTGTGTCTTTGATTTCCTTTTCATGTCTTTCAGAATATAAAAAAGAAACTTTTATAAAGAAACAAGATCTAACTTTTTTTTTTCACTTGCTCTTTTTATCTCATAGATACATGAAACAGCAGTGGGGATACTGGTTCCTTATTACCAAACAGGTCAATTTTATCTCCCATTCTAGAGCAAATTCCACTAAATTTTAGTGACTATTAAAACTCCTGGCCTATTACTATGTTTTTGTGTATTTCTGTAAATTTCAAGTTTTAGAATAAATCCCTCTCATGCTCTGTCTCACCCCCAGGACTGCATAAGGTGTCTCTTCTGTGTCCTAACGCGCTTGTTACATTATTATGATACACTTCCTACCTATCACCACCCACACACCCTTCTATTAACTTGGATTCCTTAAGGGCAAAGACTGTCTTTGTCCCATTTCCTCAGGGCCTGGCTTTTATTAGATGCTGGATAAGTCACTTGAATCAACAAATGATATATGGACACTATTCTTATGGTCAACAAAGCAAATGTAAAAAACCAAAATTAAAAATAAATGCAAAATATTCTTTCTCATCTCTCTCATAGTTTTATTTTAGTCACTCTACCAAACTTTGTCACTCAAACTTCGTAAGACTCTCCATGTTTTAACATACGAAGTTCAGACAATTAAGTTCGCGAACTTAATTGTCCAATTTTCATATTAACTGGTACTCTTACCTTTACTCAAATGCATTACTCTTCTGTAGGTAAAACATAGCAAAATGGTCAAAATCTGAGTTTCCTAATTCAAAGTTGAACTTAGCTTTTCAAAACCAGCTTTACTTAATGTTAACAGAGATTTGGTTTTGCTCTAAGGGATTTTTCGCCTCTCACAGCTAAAAAACCATTGTGCACACCATTCTAATGTATTGGAAAAGAACTGAATCAAACACAGTTCCTTAACATAAAGCAATTTTATGGTGAAATTAAGACAAGTTCTCGATACACAAACTCGTGGGTAAAACATTATATGCTACAGTGACAAGTGCCCAACTAGCGTGACACACGTCCCTATCCATCTTTTCTCCAAGATACATGGTCGACGGGGACCAGCCATTATGGGCCATGGTTAGACAATACCTGTGATGCCTGTGAGATGATCAAAGACCAAGGACTATTAGGTGAGTCAGGAGTAATACTTAAAACACGGGGCAGTCTCACATTGCCATAATGAGAACTGAAAGATACTAGAGAATTGAAGAAGCAAAACGCTAGCCTTCCCCTATTATTCTTAATATCTCTGGTGGTCAACATAGTGAGTGCTCAGTAAATGCCTGTTCATGCTACTGCTGTCTCCCCATCTTTCAGGTGGGGATGGGACAAGGCCATACACACTGACCAAGCGCCAAGAAGGAGCACTGTTTCTAGGAGAGCTGGGGAGATAGGAAGTGGGGTTTCCTTCCTTTCCATAGGAATTGTTCAGTGCCGCGGTAGTAAAGAGTGAATCACCAGCACTGTGGAACTGGAGAAGTCTGATTTTTCAGCATTCGACAGTTTCCATGGTATACTTTTGTCGTCCCATCACCAATTTCAAGCTACTACCAGGACTTTGCTGAATTATTTTATGTTATATTATATGAATTCTATACATTAGATATTTCAGCTTCCCCCTTCAGTACCTTATAAATAAACAGAAATTACTGACTATCTAGAAGACATGAATAATACTCTCATGACCTACATGACCTACTGGAGAATGGAAGATCATTCCACCAAACAACAGCAGAATACTAATGCTTTATACTTGAAAATGAGACATTCTCCAATACAGATGATATGATGTGACATTAAGTTGATTTTAATTATTTAAAAGGATTGAAATTAGACAGACTGTGTTCTCCGACCACAGATGATTACATTTATAACAAGTTATTTGGAAATTTCCAGATATTTAGGAATTGAACAGCAAGCATACTTTCAAAATAACCTATTGGCCAAAGAAAAAATCACAGAAGGAATTAGAATATATTTTAAGTTGAATAAAAATTAAACCAAAACATTTCTAAATCTATGTGATAGAACTAGAAGAGTGCTTAGAGTATAATTTATAGCTTAACATGGCTTATTTTAGAAAAAGAAGAAAAGTCTAATATCAATAACTCCAGTTTCTACCTTAAGATGTTGGAAAATAAGTACATATTACATTAAAACTCAAGAGAAGAAAGAAAATAAATATGAGTGAAAATCAATAGAAAAATAAAGAATATCAGTTAAGCTAAAAGGTTGTTTCTTGAAAAGGGCAACCAAATTGACAACCCAGTAGGTATAATAATCAAGGAAAAAGGAGAAAATGTGCAGATGACCATTGTCTGGAATAATAAAAGAACCTTACTACATATATCTTATATACATAAAAGTAGAAAAAGAAAGTATTATAAAGAACTTTATGCTAATAAATTTGAAAGCTTAGATGAATTACACAAATTCCTTGAAAGTTAAAAATTTCTAAACTATCTGCAAGAATAGAAAATTTCAAAAGTTCTATAACAATTAAATTGACTTTGTATGCTGAATTTTTTTTTTATAATCTAAATAAACTTTACTTCACTGGTTAGTTCCAACACTAAGGAAAAAAATAATACATTCATTAACAAACTCTTGAAGAAAATAGAAAAGAAATAAATCTTTTAAAAAATTATTTTATCAGTGAAAAATTATTGACACTAAAATTACAAATAAAATGCAAAAAAAAAAAAAATACCTTCTTATATTAACATTCCTCATGAACATACACACAAACTTCACAAGAAAATGTTTGCAAATCAGATCTAGCAATGCATGACTGATTGGCATTTTGACACCAAAAGCAAAGTTGGTTTATTTTCAGGAAAACCAAATAATATAATTTACTACACATTAACCAAATAGATGGTTAAAGAAAGCCTATTTAATTATATAAGTAGGTGTAGAAAGAAACATCTGGCAAAATTCAACAATCATTCTTGATAAGAGACCATTGTTAACATATTAAATAATATATAATAACACTACAACTAACATCATACTTAACTGTGAAAGACTGAATGATTTCCCTTTAGATCAGCAACAGGGTAAAGATTTCTGGTCTTTCCCTTTATTCTTCTTTGTAATAAAAGTTCTAGTCAATATACGCATATAAAGCAATTTAAAGGAATAAAAGTCATAATGATTGGAAAAAAAATAAGAAAAACTCTTTATTCACAGATGACATAATCTTGTATGTAAAATTTCTTAAGAAATCTAAAGAAAAGCTACAATGACAGATAAGTAAAGTTTAGCTAGGCTGCGGAGACAAGAACTATGTGCAAAATTCACTTGTATATATTAACGACAGGAACAATTACAAATTGAAATTAGAAATTGATACTACAGTAGCATAAAAATAAGAAATAGTTAAGAACAAATTTAACAAAATATGTGCAAGATTCATAACCCTGTAAATACCAAACATTGCAGAGAGAAATTTAAAATGGTATAATACATGGAGAGATACAAAATGTTCATGGATTAGAAGACTCAATTATTGGTGTCAGTTTTCCTTAAAATCATCTCTAGATTCAAATCATCCCAGTCAAAATCCCCGTAGGCATTTTTGTAGATATTGCTAAGTAGTATCTTAAATGCACGTACAATGGACTTTGCATACAATGGAAATAGCCAAGATAGCTTTGAAAAAAAGCACATTTGAAAGACTACCAAATTTAAAATAGATCTACAGTAACAAAATATGGTATTAGCATGAGACCAGATATACAGACAATGGAAGAAAACAGTCAGAAACAAATCCAAATACGGAAGGTGAGTTGATTTTCAACCAAGAGGCTAGGGTAATAAAATGAAAATGGATTTTTTTCAAGAAAGTATGCCAGAACAATTGATGTTATATGGAAAATAATTAACTTTGATTCTGTTCCCAGACCATACACAAAAATTAACTTGAAATGGATCATAGACTAAATGTAAAGGTTGATGCTTACAATTTCTAGAGGAAAACAAAACCTTTTTGCAACATTGGCATAGGTAAAGAATTCTAATACTGGACAAAATAAAAAAACATGAAGGGTTTTAAAAATAGCTTTTACTTAACTAAAAGAAAATATTTATTTTATTCAAAAGACACTGTGAGGAAAAACACAAATCAGACTAAGAGAAAATAGGGAATATTTCATGCAGTAAAGTTGAAAAATAAAACAATTATTTCTTTCTTGAAATACAGCAATGTGGCTCCATTTGCCTGGAGATGGTATAAATAGCCTCATAAAGAGTAAAAGAGGTGGAGTGTAACTGGCAGAGCTCTGGTTTTCTGTGTCCCTGGATAAGAAGTGTGTGTGTGTGTGTGTGTGTGTGTGTGTGTGTGTGTGTGTGCCTGTCTCTATGGTAGTCAAAACAATGCCCCCCCCAAAAAAAAAAAAAGACAACGACATCCTTTTCCTTGGAACCTGTAAATGTTCACTGACAAGGCAGAATCAATGTTGCAGGTGGAATTAAGTTTGCTAATCAGCTGACTTAAAATTAAAGAGATTATCCTGGTTTATCAGAGTGGAGCCAGTGTAATCACAAAGATCCTTTAAATGTGGAAAAAGAAGGCAGAAGAGTCAGTCATATAGTGTGATGTTAAGACTCAACTAGCCCTATCTGGCTTTGAAGGTAGAAAGGGGCCACGAGACAAAAAAAAAAAAAAAGAAAAGAAAAACAGAAAGAAAAAGAAAAAAAAGGGAGCAACCCCTAGCAGTTGGAAAAAGCAAAAAATGCAAAGGAAAAAAATTCTTCTCTAGAAGAATATTAAAGCATCTAGAACATATTTAGTTATGTTTTAAAGTCTCTGTACTGTGGTATTGATGAAGGAATGGTCACATAGACTAATTGAAGAGAATAGAAAATTATGATACAGTTGCCAAATGCATATGGAAATTTAGTATATGATAAAGGTGACATCTTAAGTATAGAAAAAGGTATCTTTGTAATAGAGGTATTGGGTTAATTGGATATAATAAGAACAAAGAAAAATTATGTCCATGAATCACACTGATACTAGGAGAAATTCCAAATGGCTTAGAGATCTAAATATAAAAAAATGAAATTATGCAAATAATGGACAAAATCATGGGTAAAATCCTCTAACCTGTGTTAGCAAGGGAAACCTTTGCTAACTATGACTAAAACTCCAGAAGCAGTAAACCAAAACATTGTTAAACTGGTTATTTTAAATAACTTTCTAAACGCAAGAAGAGTAAAATATTATATGAGTGAAGTATTTGCAATCATACCATGAAGAGTTAATATGGTTTCTTAAAATAGAGGAAAGGTCAATCAACTCTATAGAAAAAAATAGGACAAGATAGAGACAAGTCACACACACAAAAAATTACAAATGGTCCTTAAACCAATCCTATTTATAGAAATCCCTTCTAAAGACACATTTTCAAATATAAGAAAAGATGTATTCACATGCCTAGACATTGAAACACATATTTGTAAGGGCAAACAACAGAAAACTATGGAAAGGACCAACAATTTGAGACTTGTTGGATAATCCATGGCACAACAACATGGAGTATTATTACACAACTGTACAAAGAATAAGGAATATATACTACTGTAGTGTCATCTTACGGTATGCCATAAAATAAAAATGGCAAGATAACAAAAGCTATGTATAGTGTGGCTGAAGTTTTACCTAAGAGAGGGAATGAATGTGCTTATGTCTATGCTTGGAGATGTTTCAATTAAAAGAGCAATGAGAAGATAAACCATAAGATAATAAATGGAAGCCTGTGGGGTAGGGCAGAGAATAGAGGTTGGGGGCAGGAATAGAAGTTGGGTAACTGAATAAATCTTGTTTGGTAAATTTGGGGTTGGAGGTGATTTTCTTTTCTCAAAATCCTAATCAAATTTAAATGGTATAAAAGCCCTACATATATTTTTAAAAACTAAAACAAAGGAGTCTATTAGTTTTCTTAGGGCTGCCATAACAAAGTACCTCAGACTGGGTGGCTTGAACAACAAAAATGTATTTCCCCTGCAGTCCTGGAGGCGGGAAGGCTGAGATCAGAGTGGCCTCAGGGTTGTCTTCTTCTTAGTGTCGCCTTAGTTTCTAGGTGGCCATCTTCTCCTTGTATCTTCACCCCGGCTTGCCTCTCTGTGTCTGTGTCCTAATCTTCTTATATGGATACTAGTCACATTAGATTAGGGACCTCCCTAATGACCTCTTTACTATAATTCCCTCTTTAGAAAGACCCTATCTTTCAATAGTCACATTCTGAGGGATTGGGGGTTAGGACTTCAACCTGTGAATTTTAGGGAGGCACAGTTGAACCCATAATACTGTCCAGGAATGTGTGGAGTTAGTAGCTCTTTGAATAATGATACAGAGAAGAATTCCAAGTAACAACTGCACCCAATAGTGAGACCAAACCTGCCTGGTTGATACGCCTGAAGGATGAAAAGAAAATGCAGATGAGAGAAAAACAATTCCATGTGACTGATACGCCCAGTAATCAGATTATATCTCCCTGGAGACGCCCCAGGGTGAAAAGGCAATTCGGACAACCGTCTTTCGTGGTGCTGCGTGCTCTGTAGAAGCTGTAGAAGCTCAGACTGACAGAGGTAAGGCATTTTAGACATGGGACACAAACTGCTTGCATGCGGTCCCCAAGATCCTGGGGGCTGGACTGTCTTTGTAGACAGTCCTCCAAAGCTGCTCAGTTTCTGTCTCTAGGTAGATGAGGGAACTGGGCATGAAATAATTCATGATTTAATGCATGCCCTGTGTCCCCCAGGGTCCACCATGGAGCCCTCATTCCTGCTGTCCTTTTCTTTGCTCCTGGCTCTGTCAACACCTTGCAGAGCTTGTGAATGTAAACTTCAGCACCCTCAGACATATTACTGCACGTCAGACTTTGGTAAGTCTAGGGAGACACCAGAGAAGTCTCCACCAAGAAGATCTCACCATGGAGAAATGGAGGGGGTAGGGGTGGGAGAGGGTTGTTCTGTTGATCTGAACAATGTCTCCAGGAGACTTAGGGTGGAGAATCTTAAATCAATGAACCTATGGGCTCCTGACTTGTTTCTTCCTCCTCCCAGTCATACTAGTGGATCTATTAGGACCAGGAAACAACACCCTGCTAAAACGAGCTTTCAGAGTCAACGTCATTAAGGTAAACCCGATACCTCCCTTCTTAATCCCCTTCCTTCAAAATAAACAATACTCCAATCTGTTCAGGCTGAGGTACTTGGATGGCTTCTGGAGCCCGGCAACTCCTATGAAAACTTAAGGTCCTAGCCTCGCTTTCCCTCCCATCACAGATACTCAAGCCTCCCAAGAATATGCCAAGAATTAATAGTATCTACACCCCTCTCTCATGGGAGAAGTGTGGTTATGAGATGAGGACCAGATTTCAATCACAGTTACTTATTGCAGGTGAGCACCCCTGTCCACATCCATCCTCTTAACCTCACCGCCTCCCCCTGAACAGACCACTCCTGCAACTCTAGCACCACCAAGGACCAAAGGCCCCTTTTCCATGATCTGACAGATAACGTCCTAGGAAAGTGCTGGGCCATCATTCATGGCTGACTGTCCCAGCCTGAGGGTTTTCAGACTCTCTCCGGCTGACTACCTCAGGGCCACAGCATGTCCTTTCCGGGAGACATCCATGCATGCTGCGCTGACTCTCAGGCCATACTCTCTGATCACTGCAGGCTATCAGAGGGCAGGAAGACTGAACTTCACAAGATGCCATCTGGTATATTTCTGGCACGCTATGACCAGAGAGCAGAAAATAGGTTTCGAGGGAGCATATAGCAGAGGATGCAACTGTCAAGTGAGTAGCCTCCTAAGTATGTTTCTTTCTGTCACTCAGGCACTGGGCCTTGTCCCACTTCCTTGTTTCTAGATCTTCTTCCCTGTCATCTCCCTCTCTGGATGACCCTGGCTCCCCCATCTTCTTCCTGGTCTCTGGCTTCATCCCCTTGTTTCCTTCCCGCTCCCTGCCCCCTCTCACTGTTCCTTTTAGCCTCTACCTGTATTCAGACCCACCTCCCCCAACCCCACCCTGTCACCCTTGTATTTTTAGATTGGGATCTGTGAACAAGAGGTGGGAAGGGAATGGCAACAAGTCCTGTATCTCCCTCCACCTCTAGATTCCACCCTGCCTCCTCTGCTGGCGCACTTGCCCTGAACCTGATTTCACAGAGTGTGCGTGGCAACAAAGAAACTGTGAATATTATCTATGGAGAGAATACCACTCCTCACATGCCATGTGTGTCCCCTCTACATCTGGTCGCTGTGAATGGATCCAGGGCCAGAGATACCGTAACTACCAAACCCAAGCTCCAACGGCTTTTTCAATGACTACTCTTACTGCTTTGCATTAGGTTCTAATACTCTTGTTTCTTGATCTGGCTGATGCTAACAGAATTGAATTAGTTTTGTACACATTTATTGAGTAGTACACTTAAGTTTTGTTTATTTTCTGCAAGTAGTGTCTGCATCAGTAAAATTTACAAAAATAAATCCCAAGCTGACAAACCCGACTCTGGTGACAATGGTGACAAATTTCCAATATCTTCACAATTCTTCAATCTTCTTTTATTTCCATTCATCCAGCAACAGCATGCCTGACCCTAATCCTTCTCATTCCAAAGTTACTGACATTTCGTCATCCTACCAAAAGCAAGAGCCCAGACAAAGGGACAAATTCAGAGACTGGGGTCAGACTCCACCCAACACGCCCTAAACCCTCCCCAGATGATTTGCAGAACCAAAAATCACTTGTTCCCACAGAATCAAGACTCCTTTGCAAATACAAAAATCATTTCTTGTAATAGTAAAGTCCTGAGAATAAAATAGAAAACTTTTCAATCTTTAAAAGAACACAACGGGGAATATTTTTAGGACATCAAATCACAAAAGGTACAAAATATGAAGGAAAAAAATTGATAAATTTGATTACTACTTTAAATTTGACTACATACTTCCAAAAATAAAGTACCATAAATGCTATAAAAATATGAGATGCAGATATAGATCGAAAGTGCAGAGGATTTACAGATTTATGGTAAAAATGAGGTCTGGGCAATGAATGTTTTGGGGAAGTGATTGAAGTTTTCCTTTGAACGTAATTTATCCACTTCAATTTTTTTCAGAGCCCCTTCAAAAACAGTCTCTTCTCTCTTTATTTTATTAATTTTGAAATAATTTTGGATTTACCAAAAGAGGTGCCAAGATGGTACAGAAAATTCTTGTATAGATGCTCCCTGACTTACAATGGTTCTTCTTATGATTTTTTGACTTTATGATGGTGTGAAAGAGATAGGCATTTAGTAGAAACCGTACTTAGAATTTTGAGTTTTGATCTTTTCCCGGGTAGCACTATGCGATATGATATTCTCTGATGATGCTGGGCTGAGGCAGAGAGCAACATCTCCAGATTGTGTTGAGCACACAATCACCAGAGTTAAACAACCGATGCTATACGGTGTACTCATTGGGTAAGATGACTTTGCCCAACTCCAGGCTAATGTCAGTGTTCCGGCATCAACCTGTTTAAGGCTGGCTAGGCTAAGCTATGAGGTTCAGTAGGTTAGGTGTATTAAATGTATTTTCGACTTAATGATCTTTTCGATTTACAATGGGTTTATCAGGACGTAACCCCATCGTAAGTCAAGGGGCATCTGTGTCCCCTTTACCTAATCAGCCCTAATGATAACATCTTATGTAATGATGGTATGTTTGTGAAAACTAAGAAATTAAAATGAGTACAATACTATTAACTAAATGACACTCTGTTCAGATTTCTACAGGTCTTCCTTTTTTCTGTGCCAGAACCCAATCCAGGACACTGAAAAGTTAGTCATGCTGTCTCCTCAGTCTTCTCTGCTCTGCGACAATTTCTTAGTTTAACTTTGTTTTCGACCACCAGACAATTTTTAAGAGTCCTGGAAGGTGTTCCGTACACTGTCCCTCAATGTGGGTTTGTCTGGTGTATTTTCATGATTAGACTGGGACTATTGATTTTGGGGACAAATACCACAAAGAGGAAGTACTTCTGTCTTTGCACCATATCACAACATAGCACTGACATCATATTACTGGTGATGTTAACATTCTTTACTTATTGCCAGGTTTCTCCACTGAAAAGCCACTGTTTTTCTTTTTCTATACTCTATTGGCAATGCCCCCATTTTTTAAAATTGCCCAATGGAATTTAGAAACCTCTATCTGGGCTCTGGGTTATTTGTTGCTACTGGGGTATCACTGCTTCTAGGCCCTCTCAATAGAGCTAGGAAACATATGTATGTACACTAATTCATGTATATATACACATAGTTATAACTTTCTCTATTGCTCTCAATATATATTAAGATTAATAAGAGTTCATACTACCTTCAATTATGGAGTAATGAAGGGTTCATTCTAGCCCTCAATCCTTGATTATTTGTACCTTTTTTCTCTGGCAATAAGAAATCTGACTCCCATGTTATATAATTTATTTACTTATTTGTTCAACCCTAATATACATGTAAAATAGTTCCAGAATTGTCAACATATACCTCTTGGAAAATAAATTTACCAACTAGTGTAGTAGCAGGCTTATGTAGTTCTTACATAAATCCACTTATTCAAACTCAAATGCACATGGTCCCTACCATTGGGCCCCAAAGGTTCCCAAGAACACCTGGGTCCATTCTGGGAGAGGTAGCCCTGTAGGGGAGATGGTCCTCCTGGCATAGACACAGAAATCCAAGTGGATTAACATACAATGTCAGGAATAAAGGCGATACCTGGTATTTACATATTTACAGTCTCCACCTAATTTATCCAGACCCCCAATTTCAACCTTACCATAAGCAGGTGAACTTCCCATCTAAAACTCTCAGAATAAGATAGACCAAAGAATCAAGAATCCGAGAAAACAGAATTGTGGTTAATGGGCATAAAGGAGGCTACAAAATCCATGCACCAATTGTCTGTGATCTCACCCTATGTGGAGGTCAACCATCAACCTTGGAACCAGAGAGTGATTCTAGAAAGAGAACACCTATGGGACAGATGGCATGCCTCACACAAACTTTATGAACCAAACTGAGCACAGGGAGGTTTTCTGTGGCTACAAGGTCACTCTCTCTCTCTCACACACACACACACACACACACACACTTACAAAAATGTTTATAAATATTTGTATATACACAGGTAACATATATGTCCTAGCTTTCCCTCCTGAGAACCTAAACAAAACAAAATTTATCAGTTGCATAGGCAACAGTTTCTTAGATGGGGCACAAAAAACAAAAACTATAAAAGATAAACTGATTAATTATGCTTCATTAAAATTTAAAACTCCCACTCTTCAAAAGCTGTAATTCCAAAAATAAAAGACTAAGTCCCAGAGAGGGGAGTTGTATGCAAAACACATATATCTGACAAATATCCTATAACCAGAATATATTAAAAGAAAAAAAAAGAAAAAGAAACCTCCTACCACTCGATAATAAAAGGAAAAAGAAACAATACAAATGGGCAAAATATTTGAACAGATGCTTCATAAAACATGATATATGAATGGCCAACAGTCCCTAACAATACTTAATTTTGGAAACATGTAAACCTCTATAAAATACCACTTCATATTCACTACAATGGCTAAAATTACAAAAGACTGACAATACGAAGTGTTGACAAGGATTTGAAGTAACTGGAAGCCTTGCTCTTGGGAGTATAAAATATTGGAACCAATTTGGAAAAAGTCCAACAGTTTCTCATAAAGTTAATGATACAATTATCACATGACCAATGGATTACAACCTTAGTATTTGAACCAGTAATGAAAACACAGGACAACAAAGAGACTTGTAATGAATGCACATAACAACTTTATTCATAATGGCAAAATCCATCAGTAACTGAACAAATAAACAAATTTTTGTATATTCGTGCAATGTAATATCAACCAGCAAGAAAGGGAATGAATTATTAGTACAGGCAACAACATGGATGAATCTTAAAAGTATTGTGCTGAAAGGAAGAAACCATTTACCAAAGAGATTACACTGTATTAACCTATTTATATTAAATTCTAGAACACACAGAATTAATCTATAGTTAATAGAAATTAGGTCAATGTTTCTCTGAAGCTGGCTTGGGGACTTGATTAACTCCAAATGGGTATGAGGGAATTGGAGTCTTTATGCTGTTTTTCTGTATCTTGATTAAAGTGTTGTTACATAGTGCATTTATTCATAAAAATTATTCAGAGTGTGATTGAAATGTGCATGTTGTATTGTGTCTCCATTTCCCTTCTAAATTTGATTAAATTAGTAGCCATAATTTTATTATTTCTCATGATTCCATGGGTTGGCTGGGTGGATTTTCCCCTTCATTGGACACCATGTGAGGCTGCAATCAACTGCAGAAGGAAATGGACTGAAACATCCATTTGCCACTTCTTATTCATATATTATTATGAGCTGAATTGTGTCCCCTTCAAAATTCATATGTTGAAGTCCTAACCTCCAGTATCACAGAATGTGACTGTATGTAGAAAGAGGGTCTTTAAAGAGGTAAATAGGGTAAAATGAGGTCATTAGAGTGGGCCCTCATCAAATACGACTAGAGTCCTTATAAGAAGAGGAGATTGGGACACAGATATGCAGAGGAAAAACCATGTGAAGACACAAGGAGAAGATAGCCATCTACAAGCCAAGGAGCGAAGCCCTCAGAAGAAACCAACACTGCCAACCCAGCTTGACCTTGAGCTTTTTGCCTGCAGAATTAGGAGAAAATAAATTCCTGTTGTTTAAGCCACCCAGTTTGTGATACTTTGTTATGGTAGTCCTACTAAACTAAGACATCTATCTTTTAACTTCACATCACTTCTTTTCCCACAGAAACAATATGACCAAAAGTACTTCCTTGTGCTCTCTACTGAGAGGATTGTTCTCTACCACTTTCTTTCAAGATCACTCTTGAGTTGGCCTATCATATGGCAGCCATCTATTTTGAGCTTGTTTCAACATGCCAAGCCAACCCATCTATTAACCAGTCTGAGTTTGCGTTTTTCCCTCAGGTGGTCAAAAGCTGTGAGTGAACAAAAAGGCCTTGGTTCAATACTCCTGGATCATACAGCCTCTGGGTTACCTGTTCATACAGTATTTTTGCCCCTCAGAATCTGTTTATGCTCAGTCCTAGGTGTAACACTTCCCTCTTTTGATAAATTTTTGCTGAGTGGCTTGAATGCATGACTTGGAGGTTTGACCAAATCCATTTAGGGCCACATAGCCCTTGGATCTGCCTCTACAATGGTACAGCAGCCTCCCATAAACTCTATTTTTAAGGATCATACTGGGAATTTAAATGCAAATATACTGGGGACCTTAATTCATTCTTCCTTTAGGACTTTAATACTGGCACTGATTTCTGCCATTAGCCCCAAATTATAATATTGTTTTATTACCTTGGCCAGGGTTCAATTTCAGAGGCTTCCGCCTGGTCTTACTCAATAAAATAGCTTTCACACCAGAGAGGAAAAGCCCAGTGTAGTACTTATGCCAACCACCATTTATACCTATCCCAGTTATATGTTTAGAGACAAAGATCTGAAATACTGACTGTGTCTGCAGACCTAGTAGATACAGTGTAATCTGTTCTACGGCCAACTGCATTAACGACCCCAGTTCAAACATGGATTCCTAAGGATACTTGGTGTTCCAGATATCAAAGTCAATTCTAACCTATGTCTTACAGTCTTTAAGATGCTTATTCTTCTTGCCCCAGAGTATAATTACAAAAAAAAAAAAAATGCATTAAGTCTTTACGTGGTGAAGTCTTCACCATATAAACTTACCCTGGTGTCACAAGTTCCTCTTACCTGTGAACCAGTGCTCTTCTGCATTCAATTCCAGGAATAGATACAGGCCAGGTGTGGCCTCTTCAAGCAAAGGAAAAGTGCTATCCCTTAATAAGGAAGAGTGGACCACCAATTCTGTGGGATGAGAAGGTCACTGGGAATCTGGCGTCTTAAGACTTGTGAGTGCATCAACCCAGATGTCTCCATCCCAATTGTCCATGGCCCAGGGCAGTGGATTCTTGAAAGCTGAGGTTTATGCTGGCCTGAGCTCAGGCCATTCAAAGATCCATTAATGTGTTTGAGCTTATTGCTGCTTATGCCATTGTCCCCATCCTTGGTCCCATACCTTCTTTCACTTTTACCGCTTTTCCTATGTGCACAACAATCAAAAGGTGAGGGCAGGCCCTGGGAAAACTTAGAAATTGGATGTATACAGAGGGTGCGAAAAAAATGTAAACGCTTTTTAAAAAAGGAAAAAAACTATTAAAATTGCAATCTTCAATATGTACCGATGACAAAAGATGAATACAAATCACGTTTGACTTCTGCAATTACAAGAGGTGTTCAGAGTGTCAGCAACCAGACACTTCTGATTACAGAAACTACAGCTTGAGCAACGATGACCAAAGTGTCCACTTGTATACATTTTTTTTGGCACCCCCAATATATATTTTGGGCAAACTTTTTTTAAAATTAGTTTTTAGGATGTGTGCAACATAGTGTATTTTATACCATTTTTCTCCACAATTTCAAGTGTGGAAATGTCAGTAGGTCATGTTTGATGTACCTAAAAGAGGAGCTTTAATGGTGGAATAAATAATGTCCTGTTGTTCTGATCAGAGGATAAATTAATTACCTTAGGCCTCAATTTACCAATGGCTTCAATCTACTCCAGAATACCTAATACTGTAGGCTTACTATCATTGAAGTGAAGGTTACATGAGATGCTAACAAGGGTAAAATGTACTCTTCGGTGACAAAGCTATGACAGTGGCTTTCAGGAACACTTGGATGGAGTTTTAATCATTTCACAATACTATAAGCCCCCTCTTTATTCCCAATAGCACTGACTATTTTTTCTATTTTCCCTTTCGTGTTTTTCCTTTTCCATCTTTAGTTCAATCAAGGTTGGCTCTTAAATAGGACTTTCACTTTATCCTAAGTCCAAACTTTCTTCTTCAATAGGTTTTTCTCCCTGTTTTACCTTTGTTGTAAACCCCAGATTAGGGCTCAATGCAGACTTATACAATAATTCTACATGATAAGTGACTACCTCCAAGTCTCTGCCAGGGTCAGTGAGGACCCTGAGATTATGCAGGGAAGGAAACTCATGTTTCCAAAGAGAGCAAAAGGAGAAGAAATGAGCCCAGACAGAGGGTGTGGGGTTCAAGTTCACAGTCTTGGTAGTGAGGACTCATTTCTCTTTGAATTTTTGGTCCAAGGGTTCTTTAGAATGACATTTCCTAATACTGATTACCCAAGGGCATCTTCCCACCTATAGATACCTTGCCAGTTTCAGAAGACTTTTCCCATGAATTTCATGGTCCATACTAAAGATTGTACTGGGGGGAGGGACAAGAGTTGGGAGAAGGGAAAGGTGTCCAGCCTTGCCCTCACTAACCAAATACATCGATTGTTTCCTATTGTCTTTAGGCTGAAGATTAAAATTCTTATATTGGTCCTTGAGACTCTTTCAAATTTGTCAATTAAAAAAAAAAAAACTCCATGGAGAAAGGTGTGTTTCATAAGAACACTCACCTCCATCAAATGTGACAACTCACAGTACTCCTCTCACCAGAATCGCAATCAAGAAAGAGAATACAAATCATGTAAGTGTTGATAGATTTGAGGAGGTTGGTGTGGAATCTGGGAGGGTCTTATTTGAGTTACATCAAAATGACTGTTCACAGAGTGGAGACAGGTGCTCGGTTCGGTAAATTGGACTCCTTGAAAACAGGGCAGGAGCAATCTTACCTGTATGATTGTATGAGTGTGAGGAAGCAGTGACCACTGTCTCTGGAAGTCTCTCTGGAGGTTGCAAAACACAGAGCAAAGTTCAGCACATCTTACTCTGTGCCCCTGTAGACACTGGGGGAAAACGTAGCAGGACGTGAAGGGCTGGAAGACAGTCCTGGGAGCAAAGAGAAGGTGCATGGAGCAGAGGGAGGGAACAAAAACACTGCAGCAAACAGCAGACAGTAGAAGCTGATAGAAATGATAGAGAAAGGGGAAGACCCGGAGGCTCCTCAAATAGAATGGGCAAAAACAGAGAAAACAAGGAACAAGGAAAGGCAAAAGGACAGAAAGAGAAGAGAAAAGGAAAAGGGAGCGAGAGCAGGGTCCAGTGGGAGAGAGTAAGCAACGGATCCTCAGCTGAAAGCGCAGCTGGTCGGTCACTCATGGTAGATGGACCTTCTGTCCTGTAGCTACCAAGATGCTGCCTTGACCCTCCCGTTTGTACTCTTTTCCATAGCTCATGCTACGTCTATTCAATTTTAATTTATTGTTACTCAAAACTGTTCATGAGGTCAGAAGTCAAAATTGGAAGGTCAGCACACTGTGAACACTCTGTGGTTTAAGTGAACCCAGTCCTAGGGCCTCAAGATACCCTGGGCAGGGAACCAAGTCAGCCATGGATGGGCAGTCCTGGGAGCACAGTGTCCTGAGTTACACTGTGGGAGGCCATGCCTGTGTTTCTGGTTTATTGGCCAACACTGAGGGTTCTCTGCAGGGCGTCAGAGAAGACAAAGGCCTGGGGGTATGTGAGCTTACCCTAGGTGAGGTATGTTTAGTTCAAAATATCCACACATGAATGTAACCACGATATTTTTCCTCGTCTCATGTGTAGGTGATTTCAAATTTCTCCTCAGGAGAGTTGATCACTTGTGGAGGAAAGAGGAAAATGATTTGGCACTCAGGACATATGGGGTGAGGGGCTGGGGTGTGGTGTTTAACCAGGTCCTGTCAGACTCCAGACACTCTGCATGTTCTGTCAGTCAAATCTTCTGTTCTCATGGGGAGATAAGAATGGGGAGGAGTTGGTAGGGTTACCCTGGTAATGGGATCTCTTAGAGCTGCATTTTCCTGTTGACATGGCCAGGCCCTAGAATAAAGCAATAATGATTGAGAGAGTGGAAAGAGTATGCATGGGACTCAAGATTCCACTTAAGTGCCTCTAGCCAAGTCTCAAAACAACAAAATCTGAAGCCCCACTACACCTGTTTCATTCTTTTGCATATATCTGTCAAGTTTTCCCAACACCACTTATTGAAGAGACTGACCTTACCGCATTGTATATTCTTGCCTCCTTTGTCATAAATTAATTGGCCTTAGAGATATGGGTTTATTTCTGGGCTCTCTGTTCTGTTCCATTGATCTTTGTGTCTGTTTTTATGCCAATACCATGCTGTTTGGATTACTATAGCCTTGTAGTATATAGTTTAACGTCAGGTAGTGTGATACCTCCAACTTTGTTCTTACTTCTTAAGATTGCTTTGGTTATTTGGGGTCTTTTGTGGTTCCATATAAATTTTAGGATTATTTATTCTAGTTCTGTGAAAAATGCCATTAGTATTTTGATAGGGATTGCGTTGAATATTTAGATTGCTTTGGGTAGTATGGATATTCTAAGGATGTTAATTCTTCCTATCCCTGAGCACGGTATATATTTCATTTGTTTGTATCTTCTTCAATGTCTTAAGTTTTCCAGGTAAAGGTCTTTTACATCCTTGGATTTTGATTGTTTTTGATGCAATTATAAATGGAAGTGTTTTCTTAATTTCTCTTTCTGATAGTTTGTGATTGGTGTATAAAATGCAACTGATTCAGTATTAATCTTGTATCCTGCTACATTACTGAATTCATTTATTAGTTCCAATAGTTGTTTGGTGGATTCTCTAAGTATATAGTCTCATGTCATCTGCTAATGCATTATATTTAAATTACAATTCCTTTATAAGCCTCTGTTATAACCTACTAAATTTCTGTGACCACTCACTTTAAAATAATGCAACAAAATTACATGCTGACCATTAGAGATTTGTCCTCATTTTTTGTTGTTGTTGAATTTTCTCATCTAGGACCCACTAACTCAATGGAAACAATTATTCTGAAAATGTGACTATTGGAGTATAGGGGTCTAGCCCTATACTTTCCAATCTTTCAGGATGTTTACTGAGAATGTGACTCAAATTACATACTTCGCTATGAGATAATCAATTCATATTGCTAATGACAGAAGATGGAGCCGTCTCAGCCTTCATGATGCTTGGTGCATATATGTTGAAATATGGTTGGTAATTTCCAGATTTTCTTATAAGCATGTTTCAAAATTCTCTCTTTCACATACTCTGAGCTCGGGTTTTGTAGGCTGAAGAGAATTTAGGGGTCTCTGACATTTGATTGATACTATCATTGCTTCTCAAGGAGATGAGCATAGTAAATAAATAATAGGGATCAGGCCATTTGCACTAATTTACATCATCTAGGAGTGGTTAAGTCATGCTCTTGACACCACAACATTTCTGCAGTAATACAACTAACCATTCCTTGTTTTTCACATATGGATCTGTATTTAGGCTTTAGGAATGTCTAATACTAAGGTTGAAAAGATTTTAGTGGATTTTCCCCTAGGCGATTTGCCTTCAAAATAATTATTTCATGATCTTGTCCCTAGATTTTTCACCTAAGAAAAAACAGAAAATAACAAGATAGCACTGCTATATCTTTGAATAGATTCATGATGCAACACCAAATGTTAATCCCACCACCAGATATCAAGGCTACTTTGAAGGCTGATGAATGGTGATGTTCTGGGGCTCTGTTGCTTATTAGACTCCCTTCTTTGAAGATGTTTACAAGTAAAATAATCAATCATTAAGAGAATGATTAAATAGGAACCCTCAGGGCCTGTTGTGGGTTGAAGCACACGAGCCAATACATTAGGTTGTAAGTGACAGAAAACTAGCTCAAAGTCACTTAAGCTGAAGAGAAGGTATTTATGGGCTCTCATACTTGGTTTATACAGAACTTCTCCCTGGCTTCTGGCCTGGCTTGACCCAAAAACTCAGTACTTTTAGGTTTCTTGGTCTGTTTCTCCAACTCACAGCTCTGTTCAACTCTTCTGGCATCATTCTCAGACAGGCTCTCATCTGCAAGGTCAGCAACCCCATCTAAGAAAAGGCAGCCTTTACTCTTCTCTAGTGTAAAAATTTCCAAGAAGTTTCACAGGGTTATGTGCCGTTGTCTGACCAGTCATTATGTTCAGGGCTACTCCGATTGTATGGGCTTGGCCCAGGCCTTCCACAACTCTGGCCAGGACCCAGTGAATCATGAACCAAAAGGGCTCTATGAGGAAGGTAAGAAAAGTTCCTGAAAAAGGAAGAAGAGCAACACTTTAGTAGACACGGAATGGAAATCATAGCCTCCGCAGCTCTCTCAAGCAAGAGTGTTCTCTGACAAGAAAGACCGTGATCATAAGGCAATCATCCACAGGAACCCAAAGGAGACCTTGGATGGCGCCTCACACACCATCAGCTGCCCCTTCACTGTTCTGAGCAAAGTCTATGCAAAGCAAAACTATGAAGAGAAGCTTCTCTCTGTCGCAGCCTGGTCGATCTGTACCCTCTCTCTCACAAGTAGTAGCGACAGTGCTCCTCTCTCACACATAGTAGGGACAGGCTCCCAGAAGCCTGTCATATTTTACCACATGACCCTGCCCTGCCCACAGATGATCAGTGAGAAGCAAACACAGAACTGAGCTCATCAGGTATTTGCAGAGGAACTTGATAATGGGGCCGACAAGTCAGATATTCCTGTGTGGCTGAACCCAAAACATGTGAGAGCTTTATGTGGCCAAGATTTTTATTTGCAAACTGGAAAAGCTGGAGGCTGAGAAATAACAGAGAGAGGTGTGGAGAGAGATAGAAGATGATAGATAGATAGATAGATAGATAGATAGATAGATAGATAGATAGATAGATAGATAATATATATGTCTGTATGTATAACAAAGATATACAGAAGGAAGCACAGGCATACCGCAGAGATACTGCAGTTTTGGTTCCAGATCAGCGTAATAAAGCGAGTGTCGCAATAAAGCAAGTCGTAATCTTTTTGCTGGTGAAGGGTCTTAGCTTCAATTTGTGAAAAACGCAACTCTGTGAAGAGCAGTAAAGCAAAAGTGCACTAAAACAAGATCTGGCAATGTAGGGAGAGGGCAGAGAAAGAGATCTCAGGAGCCCTGTAGTTCCTGATTCCATCCCTCCTGAAGTCTAGCGCCTTTCCACCCTGCATTGCATGAGGTACACTCTGATTTCTTAACTCCCTTTTTAAAATGAGCTCGCTACAGTTGGTTTCTCTCACTTTAAAACCAGAATCCGAACAACCATAGCAAGTTTTAGGAAGTGGGCCAGCGAGCAGGAGAGGCTGTTTTCCAGGCACAGGACAGTGACACAACATACCGCATCTCTGACAAAACTCACTCTGTCCTAGGGGTGTTGATGGTGAGTTGTCACACAGAGCTCTTGAGCATTAAGCTATACCCCCAGGGGAACACATTGCGTTGGAAGCACTGAGTGATGTTTTGCCTGTGGGGGAGGGAGAAGACTTGAGTTGGTCCCAGGAAGCAGCTAGGATGGCTCAAACACTCCACTGCACTAAAGAGGGTCATGTGACATGGAGCCCACAGGACAGTCCTCGTTTAAAATACTCTCCTAGTATCAGCCTGGATACTGTCACAACGCTCCTGTAAGAATGTATGCTCATCCTTACTCAGGGTAACCCAGTTAAAACTGTTGCTCAGATCTAGTAATGAGAAGATTTTAACATGTGTCACAGAGTCAAGAGAACAATCTGAATTCATCAGGCCCAGCAATGCTAACATCAAGCGCCACGTTCTTAATTGCATGTGGAATGAATACATAAAAGAAAATAGTCCTGAGCGTTTTTCTAATTGTGTACCTTGAACAAAGTACTTGAATTCTCTGGGCATCAGTGTGTGTCTTAGTAAAAAAAATATTAACTATCCATCACTTCATAGGATTATTACAAAGATTCCATTTGCCAATATAAAGGGCTTAGTACAACACCTAGCACACAGCGAGTGCTGAATAAATATCAGCTCTTATTAATATTACTAAAAATATAGGGCTGCATCCACCAACTTAGTTTTAGAAGCAGATGAACTCTGCTTATCCAAAAATATGACATACACCACACTGTCCATTACTTTGGACAGAGATTCATCACGTTGGATTACCAAATCTCTGTGGTAACGCAGAACACTCCAGTAGGAAGAATGAAATGCCACATTCAAGCCTTTTAGAAAATAGTTTTCAAAGTATATTATTCCTCCTAATGGGTTTTAGTGAAGAGAAGGGCGAGGTGAACCACAAGACTTCAGACAGGTACAGATTTGGGAGTGGGCTGATCTGTGTTATACGCAGTGGGCTGAGGTGGCCTGAAAAGAGAATGTCTCAATGGAAAGTATTCTCATAGCACAACTATCCCTAATTCTCAGTATTTACCAGGCAGGAAAGCTGGTCTCAGAAAAACTTTATATAGACTCTCAAAGCTCCGTCACCTTTGGAACAGTTGTCTACGTATCAAAGTCATGGGTTTTTCTGCCATCTACTGGTAATTTCTGAGGACAACAGTCTTGATGTGACAAAGGTGACGGGGTCTTTATGTCGCTTCTGTCTTCGCCCACCTTGGGCCTTACCCACAAACCTCACTGAAACTCTGGGGTGTGGAAGTGGGTTTGTGGAATAACTGATAGGGCTCGTTGGGGTTAATGGCAGGGGTGTATGGAGACACTGATGAAGTGTGGGGTTAGTGATGAGCACCTGTGAGTTCAGTAGTAGGCGTCTGTGGGTCAAGGAATGGATCCATCACAGATACTCAAGGCTCCCATGGGATGGCAGAGATCCAATGTGCCTACTCACCCTTCAATTGGGAGGACTGTGTGTCCCCTCAGAATCTGGACACAACTCCACCATCTCACCCAATGACCCCACAAGCCGATTGAACTCTAAAGCCAATAAACCTTTTTCTACCCAGTCCACAAACAACAACTCTGAAGGCAAGAGCTCCGCCAGCCCATTTAACTTCCAATCCAGAGTCGTCTAGCCAGTCCACTCACAATCTGAACCCAAGGGCTACTTCAGCTAGTGCTTTAACTGCAGGGTTATAATGTCTGTCCCTTGACATGAAAAATGGTGACAAGCTGAGGTAATTTTGTGAAAGTTCATTGAGTTGTATACACTGTTCTTCACTTTCCGCAAGTAGTATATGCATCAATAAAATTTAGAAAAATAAATCTCAGGATGACAAACTCCACCCTGATGAAAAAAATCCCTTTGATTCTCTGAATTCTTAATTCATCTTTTATCTCTTACTCTCCAGCAACCTCATGACTGACTCTAATCCTCCTCATCCCCAAACTACTGCCACCTTCTCACTCTACCCAAAGCAAAACAAAACCTAGACCAAGGAATAGATCCCAAGAGACTCGGGGTCAAACTCCACCTGACATGCCCTGAACTTTCCCTAGATGATTTGCTGAACCAAGAATCATTGGGTGAAAGAAAGGGAGGATACTCTAGTCCCCATAACACAAAGCATTTACACCTTTGTCATAACACAAAGAAGAATATTTTTAGGACTTCAAGATATAAAAGGCACAAAATATGAAGGCATTTAGTAATCAAACTGACAACTTTAACATAAAACATGTTTCCAAAACTAAAATAAAGAACCACAAACACTATGAAAACACTATAAGATGCAGACGCAGGTTGAAATTGTAGAGGATTTACAGCATAAGTGAGCTCTGAACATTAATGTTTGGGGGAATTTGTTGAATTTATCATTTTAACATAATTTATCAACCTCAAATTTTTCCGGAGTCTTTCAAAAACAGTATATTCTCTATTTTTTCATTCTATTCAATTTTTGATTTTAGAATAAATTTAGATTTGCACAAAAGGTTCTAAGATGGTACATAGAATTTTTTATGCCCTTCACCTACTTTGTCTTAACAAGAACATCTCACATAACCAGGGTACATTTGTCAAAACTGAACGATTAACATGGGTACAATGCTATTAACTAAATGACAGCCTCTATTCAGATTTCACCAGTTTCTCCATTAATTTCTTTTTTCTGTGCCAGAATCTAATCCAGAATATCACTACATTTAGTCACCCTGTCTCCTTTGTCCCCTCTGACCTGTGATAGCATCTTAGTCCTTCTTTGTTTTCTATAACTTAGAAAATTTAAAGAATATCAATCATGTATTTTGTACAGTGTTCCTCAATTTTGCTTGTCTCCTGTATTCTCATTGTTAGACTGGGGTTATGGTTTTTATAGGGGGGAAAAAAAAAACCCTGAAAAAAAGTGCCCTTCTCATTAAATCATATTAGGGGTACATTATATGCACATGATAGTATCTCTAGAAATGTTAACCTTGATCTCTTGGCTATCAAGGACACTCCACTGTAAAGCCCACTTTTTATTTTCCCTTCCCATGCCCTATCCCTTGAAAGCGAATCACTAATTTCAGCTCACACTCCAGGGTACAGAAAGTAATTGGAATTAATTCAAGTTGTTCCATAAGGAAGCTCTGCTCCTTCCCCTCCCATTATGTATCTGTTCAATTATTCATCTATATTATTATGGACTCATAGATCTTTATTTTGTTTCTTGGATTATAATTCAGTACTAACATTATTTATGTACTTGCTCAAATTGTTCCAGCTTTTCCTATTAGGAATAATTTCATGTTGGCTTCTGTACCCATTTGCAAAGCTCATATTTTTTTAAAAATCAGAGAATTGTATTTAAAAACCAATATTTGGAGGAGTAATGTCAGCGAAATGGCAGAGGAGGCAGCTCCAAGCTCTCATCTCCCCACAGACACATTAAAAACAAGTAGAAAATGTCAGAACCGATTCTATCAGAACGCTCCAAAATATTTCAACAACTTACAGCAACCAAGGAAATGCTGAATCAAGGAAAAACACAACTTCAAAATTGTAGAAAAGTTCGGTGGTGACTTTACTTGCCTTTGTTCCACCTCCTCCCCAGCTATGTAGTGGTTTGAAAGCAGTAGCTACACACATTCCCAGAAAGGCCTCCTGGTCCCTGAATCAGAAAGGAGAGCAGACATTATTTGCCAAGTATTGTGTGTGTCTATTCAAACCTATCTGGGGGTTACCGCAAAGACTGATGAAAGTTTTTCATATCTGTTTCATCTAACTTAGAAGCCAGCACGGGAGAGCAGGTCGGAAAAGAGTCAGGCGTTGTTCAAAAACACTGCAAGGCATGCTAGCGGCCCTCAGATGCCTGGGGCAAAACATTCCCTGGTTTTACATAGTTTATCCACTTTAACACGCCTACCTCAATAGATCTGTGTTTCCTATTTCTACTGTCTGCCGTAGCAGTTCTGGCATTTCTCTAGCAAGTCCTTTAGTCATTCCACATCTCTAGGAGCCATCCTAGAAACATGTTCACATCGTCTGATGCAGTTCCTGCCATGGTGTTAAATCCTGCATCCTTGCCCCAGCCACCTTCCAAATGTAATTGTCAACACCACTAGACAGCAACTTCAGACTCTGCTCTCATGTCCACTCGCTGGCTTCTTGCCAGTGTCTGACATCATCACATACTACCGTTATATTGGGATAGCATCCCTATTTTACTAGCCGGCTCTACGTGTCCCTGGCTGGGCTACAGTATGACTTCTTCCTGGTTATTGACTTAGTGGGAAGCCCTTGGAAGGCTCTGCCTTAGGAAATAATTCAGTAGGCTATGACAAAGAGCGCAGCACCTGGAAGAAATGGCAGATTGGAGGGCTGAAGCAGGGAAAATGCAGAGAGAGACATCCTGTGGGAAAATGCAGGGGAATCCTCTAGTGCCATAAATCAAGGATGTGCATTTTTTCCAGCTTTATTGGGATACAATTAATAAAAATTGTGTATGTTTAAGGTATATGGCATGATGGTTTGATATACATATACACTTTGAAGTGGTTACCATCGTGAGGCAAAATGAACCCATCTGTCATCTCACATAGTTACCTCCTTTTGGTGTGCTGAGAACACTTAACATCTGCTCTCTTAGCAAATTTCAAGTAGACAGTACAGTATGGTTAACTAAAGTCACCATGTTGTACATTAGATCCCTAGAATTTATTCATCCTGTTAGCTGAAAGTTTGTACCATTTAACCAACCTCTCCCTGGTAACCATGGTGTGGAAGGATGTACAGTATAATTTTTCAATAAATAAAAATTAACAGAAATATCAAAATGACATAAGAATAGATCTAAAAGAGTTCACAATGGCTAAAGCTGGAATAATCTGTCCAAAATATATAATGATAGCATTGGATTATACCCCCAAAAGCATAAAATAAATATCCATAAGCTTGGATGTAAATAAAAGATTGAATAAAGAAATAAATGAAGAGGAAAATCTTTCCTACAAAAGATTCCAAAAAACATGTAGATACCCATCCAGCATTTCACTTCCCACTTCTTTAATTCAGGCTGGACTTAGTAATTCACTTACTTCCAAAGAAACAAGTATGGAAAGGTAAAAATAGTGACTTTACAGTGGAGAAACCTGGCAGACAACTTCTTAACCATGTGATGAAGGTGAATATCACCAGTGATAATTCATATTGATAAGTGTATATGTTTAAGGGTTTTGTTAAATTGGTAGATTTGGGGGTTTTAGAAATTTAAAGAAGTTGATTGGCTTGGGGAGGATGGTAGGCTGGGGAATGGAGCTAGCCTCCTGTTGAATGAAATAGAGTAGAGTGCAAATGGCTCTGAATTTGTGGTTCCATTTACATTGATTAGTCCCATGGGGTACATAGGTGCTAATCTTGTTCAATTGTTACACTTGATGAATTTAGGGCAGGGGGTATTCCATGCAAAATTATGTATCTAGGAGAGTATCCATCACTTTCACTGTGGAAGTCTAGTTGAGTAATTCGATAAGTGCAGCTAAGATCATCATTCCTCTTCTCCCAATGCCTGTCCCCAGCTCACTATGGATAAAATAATAACAGCAGGGGATCAAAGACAAGGAGAGTGACAAGTAGAGACAGAGGGCAAAGAGCAAGAACTGAGGAGACAGAGCAGAAAACAGCATGAGGGGGCAGGAACAAAAAGTAGGAGCAGGGAACAGTGATGCAAGTCAGAAAAGAGTGTGGAACAAGGTGAGGGGGCATGGAAAAGAAAGACAGGGCAAAGGCCAGCAAGAGGGGGCAGGAATTAGGGAAATAAGGGCATCAAATGCTCTTGCACTGCAGGTACAAATGAAGGAACCAGTCACAACCACACAATACACTACAAGTTGCCTTGTTTCTGCTCACAGCTGTGTTCCTCTTCCCACTCCAATTCATACCATATATATTCAATTCCCTAGCATTCAATAAATCTAGAAGGTAAAAGAACACATAGCATGAGCATGAGGATCACCATAATATATCCAGATAGGCACAGGCACGTTCCTAACATGGTTTATGAATTGTCAGTTCCAGGGGCTCAAGACATCCTGTAGCAAGTATGGAACTAGGCATGGTTGTTCAGTCCTGGGAACGTAATGTTCTAGTGACCTCAGGAAAGAAAATGTGCATAGAAAGGGACTTTGTCCTGGGCTTGTGGGTGAGGCTCAATATGGAAGTGTTCATGCAGAATGAGAGGGCAAGTATCTGGAGACTGATCAACTCCCTCCAAACGAGGAATTTCTCATTGGGGATGCCCACTTTGGGATGAAAGCACAATTATTCTTCTTAGCAGTTATATAAATGAACTCAAATATGCTTGATCCTCTGTAATGAGGATTGAAGAGTATTTATGTGAATCCAGGGTCTTACTATGTCACCGGGATTTACTGGACTCCAGAAACTCACTCCATTCTTTTGGTCACTGCTGTTTTTTAATGTATTTTGGTGGAAACATGAATGTAGGAAGAGTTGGTTTGTTTAACTGATGATTTTGATTCATAAAAAAGCATATTCTCACTGACATGATAAGGACCATGAAATGTAGTACAGCACAATAAGGGAAGAATTTAGCCGTCAGTCTCCTGAGGAGTGATCAGAGTCTGTTTCTAATAAGATTCCCCCATGTAAAGGGGAATCCTGCGGATGATAGAGCTTTGCCCCTGGGGGGAGGGGAGCCTCCGGATGGGCGCTACTCTGCAGGCCAGGAGAGGGTGGGAAGTCAGAGACCAAGAAAGAGCGATGTGAGAGCGACAAAGGGTAAGAGAGAAAATGACATACTGGAGGAGAGAAAAATTAAAGAACGACTGAGAGACACAAAGACCTAGAGACAGAGCACAAGGGTTAAGGAGGGAGGGCGCACAGACCTGCAGAGATAGACACCCAGACACACAGACAGAAAGATTCAGAGACAGGGAGTCGCAGGCAGAGACATTCAAAGCAAAGGAAGAGAGTCCAGAGCAGACGCGTCCACACCCGCGCTCGCCCTCACACTAAAATAGTCTGCTAGGACCGCTCTAATGCCACCCAGGTTAAGAAAATCAGATGCAGCCGCTGAGCTCCTTTTTCTATACTGATACTCTCCAGGGGGCGTGTCCCAGCGGGGGGCGTCGTGCCCTCGCCCAGTCAATAGTGGCGCGCAGAGGCGGGAGGGGCATTTTCCCCCAAACAACCCGACTCCTGAGCTTCTCAAGGACACGCCCACGTGCACCTCCGTTGAACCTGGACTCCTGGTCTGTATACTAGCTCCGTCCACAGTGTCCTGTATTAGAGAGGGAGGTCAGCTTGACTTGTTGCCCATCTGGGCAAGCCCTGATCAGCCTGCACACTCACTTGGCAAACTAACTTCCCGGCGCCGTGAGGATGTCGACGGCTGGAGCTTCCCTCCAGAGGGGGCGAACCTTTTGCCTGGATGAATACAGAGAGAAACTCGCGAATACGTCCTACTTCTGAGAGGCCCGCCTTCCGCTTTCGTGGCCGAGTCCCATAGGCTGGCCAGGTTGCGCACGGCACTCCAATTGGAAGTGGCGACTGTCCGTCAAGTATTCACTTTCTGCCCAGACTCCGCTCCAACCTCATGCCCCCCGCTTTTCCTGGTGGATAAGGGAGGGGGAAGTTGCCTCGGTTCTCTGCGGAAGCATGTCTCTTGGTCGGGCACGGGTATCTAAGCATCATTACTTAGGCTGTGAACTTCCTCAAGTGAAGACAGGAATTACCTCGAGCCTTCGATTGTTAGAAAAAATGTCCGTCAAGGGATGGGCGGGTGCAATCGTAATTCAACGAGCAGTATTGGTAGAGAGACGATGCGGACAGAGTGGGGTAGCACCGCGGGAGGGAAGCCGGCTTCTCTTGATTGGGCCATAAGGGAGGCAGTGCCGTACCGGATTGGCTGAACGTGAGCCGCGCCCCCCTCACGCCGCCAGCCTTCAGCACCAGAAGTGGTACTCACCAGTACTCGCCCCGGGTGAAAGCGCGAGCCAGAGCGGTGGCAAGGACTGCAGAGGGGGCTCGCTGGGTTCCCAGCCAGGTCCGGAGATCCGCAAGTGGCGCTCGCCATCTCAACGGTGAGGGAACACCAGCGGGCGGCGGGAGAAAGGGGTTGGGCTCCGCGGGGAGCGGATGAAACTCCGCAACAGGAAGTTCCTTCGGAGAGGCATCGCACCCGGAAGTGTGGCGAGACAGCCGCCGCACCCGGAAGTGTGATGCTTCCGCGGCTACGGGAAGTAATGGTACCCGGCCAATTGAGACACCGGGTTAAAACAGGTGTTTATGTGTCTTTATTTCCTGAGGCTCGGTAGAGCCTTCCTCTTCGGAAAGTGTTGGAGGATGCCAGTATTTGGTCATGTTTTTTAATGTCTCACCCTGTTGAAAACGGAGGGGAAACGAGCACGAGGAGTGTGTACCGGGGTGCCAGGCTCAGTAAAGGCATTTAAGAAGTTTCTTTTGCTTCCCCTCATCCTCAATTCCCCTCCCCCACAGGGATGTGCAGATGGAGGCCGGAGGAGACACTGCTGCCCCTGCCCCCGGGGACGCGGAGGACTTGGAGGACACGCGGTCCCCCAGTGAGGAGGCTGGAGACAGTGGAGGAGTTCACGAGGACCCGCCAGATCCCAGAGAGGAGGGTCTGGAGGAAACAGGTATGCCTTCCCCTCACTGGGGTCTTAGAAGGACTCTATAGCGGGTGTCATTGTTGGGGGAGGGCAATGGGGGACCAGAGAAGAGTTTTGGAACTCAAGGAAGTAGCTTAAAACATAGCCAGGTCAGTAGGAGGTCATTGTTGACTGACATTGTAGTTTAAATCATTGAGGAATGAATAGGACATCAGTGGGCATCAGTCAGTGTTCACTGGGGACTTGGAGTGAGTTTATGTCTGTGAAGAATCAGAAAGGGATCAGTTGGTGTCAGAGAGGGGCATTGGGGATTTAGGATGTTTGGGTCAGTGACTGACCAAAAGAAAGTTAATAGGGTCAGAGGCAGACTATTTAGAAATCGGGTCTTTGGGGGCTAGGGTGTTATTCTTAAATAACGTTGAGGTGGGTTAAGGGGATCAATGAGGGCCAGTGGGCACTAAGGATGTTTACATCACGGAGGAGTGAATGGTCAGTTGTTGGACAGAGTTTTTAAGGAACCAGATGTAAGTGGATGTTAATGGTGATCATTGGTGGAGAAGCAGTGGACATCATCAGTGAAATTATTTGGAGAGTCAGAAGACCAGTAGGAGGGTCTTTGAAGACCCAGGTGGATGGGTAAAGGTATTCTGTGAAGAATCAATGGGGGTCATTGGGAAATCATTGCTCATTGACCACTTTGGGATTAGTGGATGTTAATGGGGTCATTGGAAAGGATCAATGGACATCACAGAATAAATGGTGAATCTTTGAGAACTTGGGAATTATTGGAAAATAATGGCCGATATTGGGAGAAGGTAATTGGTAATTGCGGGGGCATGTGGAGTCAATGAATGTCAGTGAGAGAATGAGAGAATGTGGGATTCCCTGATTTGGAGGGAAATCATAAAATCATTGGGGGATTTTTATGGGAAAATTGTTGAGATATAGTTGCCAATGGATAGTAATGGTTGTTGGGGGACCAGTGGACATCGACTGGAATAAATGGGGGAGGAGTCAGTAGGGGGAATAAAGTCGTGGGTTTCATTGGTGATTGTTAATAATGATCATGGGGAAGGGCAGTGGAGGTCATTATTCAAGTCCTGTGTGTTAGTGTATATTTTGGTGGTTATTGCAGGGAGGGGAGTGGATATCACTGAGAATAAAGGGGATCAGGAGAGTCAGTGGAGATCACTGAAGTCCTGAGTGTTAGTGGAAATTGATAGTGATCATTGGGGAGAAGGGAGAATGGAATAAAAGAAGGTCAAGGGAGTCAGTGGAGGTCACTTGAAGTCTTGGATGTTAGTAGAGGTTAGTAGTAGTCATGGTGGGGATGGAATGGACATGAAGTAGAATAGACTGTGGGTCAAAGCAGTCATTGAAGGTCATTGAAGACCCAGGTATTAGTGATGTTAATGTTGGGTCATTGGAATGTTAGTGAACAGTGGTGGGAGTAACTAAGGGTTTAAGGAAGTCCTGATGATCTGGGCGTTGGTGGATATTCATGGCAGTCATGGGGAGAATTAGTGGTCATCATCAAGAATATAAATGGGTGATCAGGAGAGTCACTGGGGTCATTAGGGATCAGTGGACATCCATGAGAATAAATAAGGGGTTAGGGTAGTGGGGACGGGAAGCATTCAAAGATCCAAATAGAAGTAGATTTAATGGTGGTCATTGAGGGGTGAGTAGCTATCAGGAGAATACATGAGAGGTCAGAGGTATTAGTGGGGGTCATTGAAAATGAAGGTCATTCAGAGGCAAGCAGTATGGTGCTTTGAAGACTTGGGAATGGCAGTTATTGAAAGGGGAATAATTGGTCTCTAGAGATACAGAGGGTTCGATTATAACAATGGGAGACTGGATTATCATGGTTTTAAGGAGATCATGTGGATGGAATTGAGGGGCAAAGGAGATACCTGGAGGTCTGTGTCAGTATCAGTGGTCATTGTGGGGCTGGTAGGGATTTGGTCAGTACTTCAGCACATGGGGTTAGTGGGAGTCCACAGGCAGCTGACCTACCAGGGGCTCCCTTTCAGGATCCGAGATCAAGGACCAGCCACCCGGCCTGCGGTCACCACTGCCCCAGTTGGAGGCCCCATCATGTACCTGTCAGCTCTGGGATCCTGCAGCCTCTGAGAATAGTCCCTTGGATGACCCTGAGAGTGGCTCTGGGAGCCAGGGTGGAGACCCCAGTGATGAGGACTGGCGCAGCAAGAGGAAGCACGTGTTTGTGCTGAGCGAGGCAGGCAAGCCCATCTACTCGAGGTACGGTAGTGTGGAAGCACTGTCGACTACCATGGGTGTGATGACAGCCCTCGTGTCCTTTGTGCAGAGTGCAGGAGATGCCATCCGCGCCATCTATGCTGGTGAGCAAAGGGGCAGGAGGCAGAACAAGACAGTGACTGGGAACATGGATTTGGTTGGCTTGCAAGCTGTAGGTCTGTCTGTCTGGGTTCCTGGGTCACTGTCCAGCCAGCCAGGGATGGATCAGTGGGTGTGGATGGATAGCCAGATGTTTGAAGAAGGGCGGTGGGGGCTGTGTCCATCTGTCTGGTCTTCTCGGTTCTGAGTGATGAAGTCACTGGGATCTAAGTGACTGGCTGCATACTTATCTGAGAGCATGATTTTGGGGGCTGTGTGGCTGAGTTAGGTATCCTTCTGGTGGTGTGTCAGTCCTTGCTCTATCGTCCCCAGCTTCATGCTGTGTGTCTAACCTGATTCCTTGACCATCTGATCACGTCTCTCTACAAATGCCTAAACTCCCCCAGCTGTCCTTAACCCTAGTCCAAGTGTCCACAGAGTGAACACTCAAGCTTGGGCCAGAGGCATGTGTGTTCAGGGAAAGGGCAGAAGAGCTTCACCTATCTCGCTCCAGCCCTCACTGAGTCACCTCTACCCCCTGCCCCATCTCTTCCCTCCCCTAGAGGACCACAAGCTGGTGTTCCTACAGCAGGGCCCACTGCTGCTGGTGGCTGTGTCTAGGACTCCTCAATCAGTAGCCCAGCTGCGGGGGGAGCTGCTAGCTGTGCACGCGCAGATCGTGAGCACGTTGACACGTGCAAGCGTGGCCCGCATCTTCGCCCGTAAGCAGAACTATGACCTTCGCCGCCTGCTGGCCGGCTCGGAGCGCACACTAGACCGGCTTCTGGACAGTGTGGAGCGGGACCCCGGTGCCCTGCTCCTGGGCGCTGTGCGCTGCGTGCCCCTTGCTCGCCCGCTGCGGGATGCACTGGGCTCACTGCTCCGACGTTGCACAGCGCCCGGCCTGGCACTGTCAGTGCTGGCGGTGAGTGGCCAACTGGTGACAGCAGCCCAGGAGCGGAATGTGCTGGCTGAGTGCCGGCTGGACCCAGCTGACCTGCAGTTGCTGCTCAACTGGGTGGGTGCACCAGCCTTTGCGGCGGGGGAGGCCTGGGCACCTGTGTGCCTGCCCCGCTTCAACCCTGACGGTTTCTTCTACGCCTACGTGGCCCGTCTGGATGCCACGCCTGTCTGCCTGCTGCTGCTCAGCACCGACCCTGAGGCCTTCCACGACATGGCCACCTGCCGGCGCCTGGTCGAAGACGGCATGCACACGCTTGGTGCTATGCGTGCCCTTGGGGAGGCTGTCAGCTTCTCTAATGCCCCATCAGCCATTGCCCTTGCCTACAGTGTGCAGGCTGTGGGGGCATCAGGCCTCCGGCACTTTCTCTATAAACCACTGGACATCCCCGACCATCACCGCCAGCTCCCCCAGTTTACCAGGTGGGTCCTGACGCTGTGGGCATTTGGCCGGGTGGGAAAGCTTATCTAACTGGAATGTTTAGCATCTCATAGACATGACTCGGGAAAGAAAGGCAGCCATGCTCTAGAAAGATGCAATAAAAGGGGTCTCTGACTGATGAGGGAAGCTCAACCACCACCCTCAAAGAATCCCTTATTCTCATGGAGAAGAGGGCCCCAGGACTCAAGGAATCTCCTAGTTTGATGGGGAAGCAGGGCCTCCAACCACTGAGATTCCTCAAATCTAATGGCAAAGACTTAGCTCCCTCACTTAATTGAACTCCCAAGACTGAGGGGAGATAGGCCAGCCAAGAAAGCTCTAAACTGACCTTGTGCCCTGCGCCGCTCCGTCACTGCAGCCCGGAACTAGAGGCCCCGTACAGCAGAGAGGATGAACGGCAGCGCCTGTCGGACCTGTATCACCGCCTGCACGCACGTCTCCATAGCACCTCCCGGCCCCTGCGCCTCATTTACCATGTGGGTGAGAAGGAGACGCTGCTGGCCTGGGTGAGTTGGGCAAGGCTCTGAAGGGGCGAATTCCCCATTTCAAGGCTCCTTCCCCTCCGTCGTATCCAGCCCAGCCATAACAAACTCCATCCATCAAGCACACTATGCCTTGCCTGAGCTGTGTGTTTTTGCCTCCAGCACTGTCCCTGTCATTGCACAGGTGTCTTTGAAACCCATAAGGATCAATCACAGTATCTACAAACCTCCATTGGCCCCATGATTCTGTTGGCTGTTCCCCCATTAGCAACCAGTACAGTGTCTTCAACTTTCAAGAGGCTCCATTCTCAGCCATTGCTGTGCCTGCTGATTTCCCATTTTCCCAGTAGGACTGCCCCTGTGTCTGCGGACACCAGTTCAGTTTTGACTCCATGAGTCCCCAGCACTCCTTGAACACCACAGGCTTGGTCCCATGCTGTGCCTTCTACTTGGGATGTCCTTCCCTGGGGTCTTTTCAGGGCTCCTGCCCCACTCTTTCTATGGGTCTATGAGAGGTCAGCTATTCTGGCAGTTTGGTCAAGGTGACCCCTTTGGCAAGGGCACTTCCCCCCAGGCTTGGCCATTTAGTGCACATTTATTAAATCATTTATTGTGTGCCTTTGGTGTATCAGGCGTTGTTCTAGGCCAAGGATTTTATTTTAGTTTTAGTTTTCTTAACTTTCATTTTCAAGCAGTTTTAGACTTCAGAAGAAGTTGCCAAATAGTACAAAGAATGACTATAGTTCCTTCACCTAGTTTCTCAAGAGGTTAACATGACAACAGGAACTTACCAAAATCAGGGAATTAACCAATCAGTACAGCATCTAATCCAGACTTCATTCACATTTCACCAGTTGTCCCACTAATGTCCTTTTACTGGTCTAGAATCTAGTCCAGGATCACATGTTGGATTTATTTGTTGTGTCTCCCTCGTCTGTTTATTCTGGAACAGTTCCTCAGTCTTTTTTGTCTTTTATGACCTTGGCACTTATAAAGAGTTACCAGCCAGTTTGTTTGTAGAGTGTCCCTGAACTGGGTTTTCCTGGAATTTTATCATGACTAAATTGAGGTTATGCATTTTGGGGAAGATTGTCACAGAACTAATGTTGTGGTCTTCTCAGCATCATATCAGGAGGCCCACATGTCAGTCTGTTCCTTTGTTGATGATGTTGACTTTGATCACTTAGTTAAGGTGGTGTCTGTCAGATTTCTCCACTATGAAGTTCATTTTTCCCCCCTTTGTAATTAGTAAATATCATGTGGTGATTATGTCAGTGTTCATCCACTGATTTTAATATCCGTTAATGATTCTTGCCTGCAACAGTTATTACGCTGGTGTTTACTAGATGGTTATTTTTCTAACTATCATTCCTTCTACAGTTAGTGTTTGAAATTCTACGGTATGGAAGCATTTGTCTTCCTCCGGTATTTGTTGAATTTTTAATTTTATATCTGTTTGGTCTCATGGATTTTTCTTTAATTCGGTGAGTGGGCTAAAAGCCTTTTCTGTGCTCAAATTGTCTCTGATTTAGCCCGTGAGAGCCATGATTTCACCAGGCTGGCCCCTGTGTCTTTTTGACCTGTCCCCGTCACTGCGTGAGCACTTCTTTCTGGCATAGGATGTTCCAAACTCATCTTGTACTTTCTCTTTGCCAGTCCATAAAATCAGCCATTTGTCCAAGGAGCTCTTGTACCTTTTAGTGCAGAATGGTATTTCAGAACCAAGATATGGTAGGCCCAGGATTTTCAATTGGGTGGTCAGGGGATGCCTCACTGAGGAGATGACATCTAAGGGGAGTGGGTAGGTAGTGGGCCATGTGTGTATCTGGAGGAATAGTACACCTGCCAGAGGGAAAGGACTGTGCAAATGCTGTGAGATGGGATTGGGCCTGGTGTATGTTTGAGGAATAGCAAGGAGAGGCTACAATGGCTGGAACAAAGGGAGTGAAGGGGAGCAGTGAGAGCTGGTGTGGAAAGATGCTGGTGATCTAATCAGGCTGAGTCTCTCAGGTTGGTGTGAGGATTAAATTGAATTAATCCTCATATTACACTCAGGCTACAGATCATGAAAACGTAGGTTTGTGGAGCTTAGAACAGGACCTGTATACAACAATTGCTCATTAAATGTTAAGTGTTGTTATAACCCAGTCCACTGATGAGCAAACTGAGGTTCAGACCACGCATGCAGACACACACACACACACACACACACACACACACACACACCAGCATCACCCAATTGAAACCAGTAGATCTAGATGATCCCTTGGCCCAACTGAGAAGCCCTAGCCCACCCATGACACAATAATACCAGCTTACCTGCTTTAGCCCAGTGACCAGGCAGCACCAGGTAGGAGCTGCTGCCAGGTGCGTCTCTTCTAAAAAGGAGACAGGCATGGGGCTAGGGTCAGGTGGACAGGATTGGACATGGCCAGCTCCAGCCCAACTGACTCTGTCTCCCCTCAAATCCACAGGTGACCTCCAAATTTGAGCTCTATACCTGCCTCAGCCCCCTGGTGACCAAGGCTGGTGCCATCTTGGTAGTGACCAAACTCCTGCGCTGGGTGAAGAAAGAGGAGGATCGGCTCTTCATTCGTTACCCACCCAAGTATTCCACACCCCCTGCAGTCCCAGCTGCCTCTATGGACCAAGCTTCCCATAATGGCTTATTTCCTGGACCTTGAGTGGCAGAGCTCCCAGATTGGGTGTGCTGGGAACAACCACCTTTGGCTTTTACCTTTTGTCTCCACCTTGGAAATGGGGGGCGGGGGGGTGGCAGGTGTCGTGTGTGCAGGGAAAGGAGGGGTGATGGTGGTGATGGTGGTGTCTGTGGCTGGTGCCTCTCTCCCTGGGCAATGGGGCAAGAGCAAGATCTGAGGGCCTGCCCACAAATGAGAGATGGGCGGCAGTATGACTGCACACAGGTGAGCAAGCTGTATTACCAGCCCCTTCCTGCAGCTCTACCTTTGGAGAAATCCTTAGACCGCTTCCCCTCCCTCTGCCTCACCTCCTCCACTTGGATGATATTCCAGCTTCCGCCAGGGCCTGTCTCCTCCAGTTCTAAGCACTCCACCCTCTTCCTGCATCCAGAGTCTGCCTGCGCTTGAGTGTCCAGGGCTGGCCAAGGTCTCTTTGGCTGGCCCTTGGGGGTTCTGGAATTGGGAATGCAGGGCCAGCCTGTGCCAGGAACTGGCCTGAGAATATTTTAAAGAAACAAAACTATATCAAAGGCTTAAACCACTCCCCACAAGGACATTCTTTTGCCTTTCCTGTACTTCATCCTTACCCGTCATCAGTGTTGGCTGCTGCTGTTAATGAGAAGGTAGCCTCCACTGTCTACGGGGTATGTGACCCAGGGCAAAGCCCCTGACTGCACACATTGGCTGAGATCCAGAACTTTTACATAGAAGGTCCACTTAGCTTCTAAGGCTCATTCATGAAATGGAGATATCCTCTCACAGGCTGTTAAGTGAGGATTTGTAAACGAAAAGGGATTCGAACTCTTGTGTACCACCGCGTAACACATGCACATTTGTCCCAGATTTTCTCACAACCGGCAGAATTACAAGCAACCTGGAGAAGGAGAGACGGCCCTAGGTTTATATGTGTATGCACAATACTAACTCCCCAACCCACTAAGGCCCTAGTTCTGCCCGTGTTTTATCTAAACGCGTTGCAGAGGCATGCCACTAACTGCCTATCAGGGACTCGGGACGGTCCGCTTGTCATCATGAGGAGACGCACACGGCACGCATGCGCACTGCAGAGCATTTCTAGCGTCCAGTTTTTCCCCCCTCCAACCAATCACCCAAGGCGCAGGCGCGAAAGCGCGTTGGAAAATGGCGGGGAAGTTGGAGCCTTTGAAAATGGAGCCGCTGGAAGTCGAGGAGGCTGAGGAGGGTGAAGGTAATAAGGGCCTCTCCCAGCCAGGGCAGTAGGATGGAGCCTTGTCCTAGTACAGTAATGAAATACTGTGATAGCAGTAAAAATTTTAAAAAGTTAAAAAAGGTAAAATTGTAAGCCTCATACTGTTCAGCAAAGGAGATAAATAATACGCATATTCTCATCATCTAGATTAACTCATGTCAGCTTTATTGGACATATTGTTTAGTTTTTTAATGTAAACAATAGACTAAATAGTACGCATCTTTTGTATATTCCCTGTGCATAGAGGAAATATGCACTGGAACGTTAACAACGAACTAGGGGTGGACATTCTCATAAAAATTACTCTGCTGCCGCCACATCTAAGAAAAATAACAGTAATTCCCCAACATCACTTGACACCCAGCTCATATCACGCTCTGTATGGACTCTTAAATCTTAATTGAGAATGGCACTCCTACAGACCTTTTTCTTTTCTCCAGGGCACTTTGATAATGACACCCACCCTCTAGTGAGGGGGTGAAAATTGTCCTACAGACAAGTGGGAATTGCAATCTAGCCAAAAGAAGAGACTTTCCCAAGACGGTGATCTACTATTGTACCACTAGCATTTTTTTATCTATAGGAATTTCCAAAATGTACCAAAGTACAGAAAACAGCATGATGAATGCCCATGTACCCATCGTTTCAACAGTTGTCAACTTTCTGCCCTCCTTTCATCAATCGCTAAACCCCCTTCCTGCACAGTCTTGAAACCTCTGTATTAATAAATGCGTTGGATTGCATTTTCCCAGACCTTTCTATGTAGACATCAATAACAATGATTATTTACTTGTTATTGTCTGTCCTGGGATGTTAGAATCATTTATTGTTGTTTCCCCAGTGCCCAAACAATGCCTGCTTAGCAGATAGTAGGCGCTCAATAATTTTCTTTGTTTATTGTATGAATAATGAAATAATTTTAACATGGAGAGCTCTCAGGTTAGGGGCATACATTGAATGCCAGCTTTCAACAAAGGATGGACAGAAATGAGACATGCAAATCTCATTTATTAAGCACTTACTATAGCTAGCTGCTGAAAAATTTTTAGTATCTCAAATTCATCAAAATTGAAGTTACTAACTTCACCAAAAATAGAAAAAATGTAAAGCATATCAAGTTCCCATTTCTAGCCATCAAAATTGGCTTTGTAAAATGAGGGATAATATCATGTATTGATTATTCTGTGGGGAAAAGGCTGTCTCTTTCCTTGCTGAGAGCTGACCAGGACAGGTTTTGCTAGAGTCAGTTTGGCAGAACACTTTTAGCATCCAAAATGCTATTCCATATCTTCAGTACCATGCTTGGTAATCAGGAGAATGCACAGATGTGTGGACCAGGAAGGAATATTGGAGTGTGTTGATGGAAGCAAAATCCAAGGAACAATCATAGAAATGGCTAAATTTTGGTATATCCATGCTTCGTATGGAATGCCTGTGTGGTGGACTTTTTTTTAAGCTGCAGGAAAAAAATAATTCCAATTTAATTTAAAATAACTAATTTTAAAAGGACAAGGTCATGATTTATTGACACAGAATGAGCTCCAAGAGAGATCATATCTTTATGAGAAAACAATTTGGGATTTGAAAGGGAGGGTGGGTGGTAGTGTCAACTGTAGCCTTGTGTGGGTTGCACAGAAAAATGTCTGCGGGCTAAAGTCCAAACTGATGGCTTAACAAGGGACTTGGATTTGGGGAGCTGTGCAGAAGTACAGGTATTTTTGTGGTTTTTTTTTTCTTTTAGAAAAATATAAGTAGTACTGTATAGTTTTAAAATGTGAGTAAGAGGGAAAATTTGAATCACATCCAAGGATCATATATTAATATTGATTACTATTAACATCTCGGTTTTGGTGGTTATACTGTGGTTATCTGGTAGTTTCCCCTTGTATAGAGGAAATATACACTGGAACATTAAGGAATAATGGACCATGATGCCTGCAATTTGTGGTACAGAAATGGGAAGCCTGATACAAGAGCAAATAGGAGCATGGTGGTCTATTTCTACAACTTTTATGTACATCTTGAAGTTTCAAAATAAAATGTTTAAAAGGGTATCACGCTCTATAGGGTGTTTTGTAACAGATTTTTAAAAAATTATCAAGCTGTTAGATGGATTATATAAAAGATTTACTGGTCACCCATGATTTTACCCCAAGACTAGAACTAGAAACACAGGGGAGAGGAAAACATAGATGGAACTTTCACAGGTATGGTTGTAAAAGCCAGCTATAAAAGATAAATGGGGACAGAGAGGGAATCATGTTCTGGGCACTGGATGATATTAATGGTCCAGTGATTAGTGATGATTGTTAATCTTGGTGTTATTTGTAGGATTGGAGTCATCTAAGAAAATACCTTCAAGTAGTGAAGCTCTTAATGAAGTATCTGGGGATGAAATGTTATGAAGCCTGGGACTTGCTTGAAAATACTTTAGTACAAGAAACACATAGCTGAAGCAAATGTTCGTGAATATTAATGATTGTCAGATCTGGGCAATCAGAGTTCGTCATGGTATCTTCCCTAGTTTCATGTACATTTGGAAATTTTCATAATGAAATATTTAGAAAGAAAACATCCACAAACACCTCTCATTAAAGTAGCTTTAATTTTTTGTTTAATTTCCAAATACTAAGAGTATTTTTAAAATTTTAACATCTCAAGAGAGAACATACTAGCCTATTAAAAGTAATTATATCAGAGAAAGGCACTGAGATTTAGGGCCAAGCAGAGAAGGAAGGGTTTTATTTTTAACTTCACACATTTCTTTAGTGTTTAGATGTTTTTAAAATGTTACTTGGATAAAAATACAAAAATTAAAGGAATACATGAAATACATTTTACTAAGAGATCTGAGTGTCTTCGTGAAAATGTTGGTAGTGGTTACTTCTGGGAAGGGGAATGACTTGGAGAAGGGGCTGTTGGTGAGGGGAGACTTACTTTTTCCTCTATGTTCTACATTTGTTTATTAAGTAATTTAGAAATTCAAATGCAAAATTAATGCATACAAATTTGTAAAAGATTTCATTGAAGACAAAAAGATGTAAAGAAAGTGAACATACCGTGAAATATTACAGCAATATTTAATAAGCTCCGGTTAAGAACCCCAAGTGTACAACACGATTTTTAATGGCGACAAAAATTTCATCCTACAAATGTGCTTTGGGTTGCTTCCATCGTTTAGGATTACAAACAGTGAAACAATGAATATCCTGTCTCTGATCCTTAATTATATCCTTAAGATAGATTCCTAGAAGTGGAGTTTCTGATGTAGAAAAGTTGAGTAATAAGTTTTGGATATTAACTACCAGAAAGTTTTAAATAAAATGTTGTTTTCGCCTATTAGGTTGGCAAAAATGGAAAAGGTTGAAAACATACTTGGCTGGTAAGAGTATGGGGAAGGAATCCTTTCTGGGCCTGCCCAAAACAGGTGGAGGGCAACTCCATAATACCAGTCAAATTTAAAAATATACATGCCCTTTGATCCAGGAGGTAGCCTTCTAGGAATTTATCCAATAATACTCTCCCATGTGTGCACAAAGACGAATGTCCAAGGATAGTGTACTGGGTTGAATTTTGTCCCCCCAAAATTTCATTTCCACTAGAACCTCAAAATGTGACATTACTTGGAAATAGGATCTTTGTAGATACAACTAGTTAAAATGAGGTTATACTGGATTAGGGTGGGCCCTAATCCAATGTATCTTTATAAGAAGAGGGAAATTTAGACAGAGATAAAAAAAAAAAAAAAAAAAGAAAGGTGAAGACACACAAAAAGGAAGCCCCAGTTTGTGGTACTTTGTTTCGGCAACCCAAGAAAACTAATAAAGATGGTCACTGTGGCATTGTTTGTAACAGCAAAAGAAAGGAAACAAACCAAATATCCACCAGTAAGGGACTACTCTTAAATTATTGTATATTCATTCAGTGGACCACTATGCAGCCACTAAAAAGAATAAAAAGATCACCAGTACCCATTGCCAAATGTAAAATACAAGTTGTGCAACACCACTTATGATACCACTTATATAGAAAGACTGAAAATATGCTTGTGTATGAGTTGAATTATCTCCAAGTATGCACAAATAGCTTGTAACACTAATGACCTCTGTGGAGGGGAATTGAGGAATTTGGGGTCTGAGTGGAAGGGACTTGCTTCTATATAGGACCATGGGTAAGCATTTCATTTACTTTTTGGCTCTCATGTGACTTGTGAACTGCCTTTCATTCTTTGCCAAGTTTTCCTTGGAGAAGAGTGAGTCATTGGGCTTTGACCTTTTATCACTGATTTCAAGAGTTTGTAAGATATTAATATATTTTTCTGTTTATTTTTGTTGTTATTTTAAAAGTAACATGGGCTCATGTTAAAAACATATAGAAGTGTATATGGTGAAAAGTGTGTTTGAATCAAGATCCAAATAAGGTCTGTTCATTACAAGTGATTGATATATGTCTCGTCTCTTTCAATCATAGTTTCCTCTCCTTTTTTACTTCTTTGCAATTTATTTGTTGAAGAAACAAGATTGTCCTGTGTAGTTTCCCAGAGTCTTATGATGCTGATGGCATCCCAATGATATCATTTAACATGTTTCTCTGCCCCTTGTATTTCTTTTACATTGGTATTTAGGTATGGAAACCTTATAAGGTTCCCTTTTTGTGGTTGGCAAAAATCCTTCATAGGTGGTGTTATGTTCTTCTCAGAATACCCAGTTGTCTTTTTTCAATGTTAGCAGTCATTAGCAGTCATTAATAACTATTTCCTAGATCCATCAATTCTTTAAGAATTTGCAAACTGTGGTCTATAATAATTTTAAAGACATTCATATGAAATTTTTCTGTCCTATTGCATTGATTAGAACTTCATACCGATTTTGAGCAGCAGCAGCAAAAGTGCTTCCCTTTCTCTCACCCCTGAGTTTCATTAAGTGGATGTATGTGGAGTCCTTTGACCTCTTAGGAAGAACCTGACCCTTAGGGGTCCTGATTCACCCAGCACACTCCATAAACCTCAGAACCTCAGGGACAAGGCACAGGAGGGAGCCTGCTCTGGCTGGAAGCCTGGACCTCAGCCTATCCTCGGTTCTGGTCCAGCGTATCTGCAGGACCCACTGGACTTCCTTCCTCCCTTCCCATTCAGGCCTGGCCCTTTCCCCAGTCACCTCTCACTCTAACTGGATCCTGTAATTCTAGTTTTTGTCTCCACAGGGCAGACCAAGTCTTCAAAGAAGACTGAAGATTTGCTGGCAATGGTGAAAAAGCTACAGAAAGGTCATGTGTCTCCTTGTATCTCAGGCCTCCCTGGGATCTTGAGTCAGGCATGTGCCTGAAACCTTGGGAAATTATCCCCTTCATCTTTCTCCCTCTAATACAATTTATTCTTTGAACCAAAAATACAATGTTAAAATTCAAGAGGTATAAGGGGATACAAAAACCCTACTCTCTTAATACACACACACACACACACACGCAAACACACACTAGTCATCCATTTCCCTGACCCACAAGCCAGCAGCAACTATTTTTAAATTCTTGGGTATTTTTCCAGAGATTTAAAAAACCAACAACATACATTCATGGGGGTGTATTCTTCGTCCACCCTTTTCATATATGAATAGCAATACAAAGGCTTTGCACCTTGCTTTTCTTGTTGAGGGAGGCGGGGCTGGGTTGACTGCTGGCTGGATTTGAGGTTAGACCCCCGCCACCCTTCCCCAGCCTATCCTCAGGTTAAATTCTACAATGCATTTCATTGGTCTGTTCCAAATAAAAGGGAGCCTCCCATTCCCCTCAGCCTGTGGCTACCTGCAGCAGTGCATTAGGGCTGCTTCCTGGGCTAAACTTAGAGACATTGCAGGACTGGAAATGCAGAGCGCCCCTGACCCCCTAACCCCACCCCCAGGGAATTGTCAGTCACAATCAGCCACTTGGAAAAGCACCCACTGTCCTCGCAGTCACAGGAACTGGATTGGGTGGCCTCGGAAAATCCAGGGCTTGAGCTTAACTGCAGTGTGGGGTCGGTAATGAGACCCAGCTAGCTAGGGCTGGGAAGCTTTTGCCCCAACTCTGTGCCGCTGACCTTGAAGTCAAGATGGCTAACGAGGAAGGCTTGTCCATATTGAGCTGTGATATCGGGGCTATGAGAAGGTATTGATGGCTCCACTAAAGAGGTAGTGACCTCCTGTCACTGGAGAATGTGAGGGCTGCCACCCTCAAAGGAAAGCGGCATTTTCCCCATTTCTCTAATGAAGCTAATCCCAGAGTCTGGATGGACAGAAGTGACAACCACCCTGCCAGGCTATTAACAGGGTGGGGCAGGCGGAAGGTCCCTGTTGGCTCCCACCACACTCAGAATTACACCTAGAAGCCTCCACCGTGTCCCAGGAGGCCCTGGTGGCGCGCACCTCCACTTCCCCTCACCTTGCCTCCTGCTACTCTCCACTTGCTTAGTAGACTCACACCTGCCGCACCAGCTCCCAGCCATTCCTTTGGGTATGTGCCTCCCTCACTCCCACAGCAAGGACTACACACGTGTCCCTCTGCCTGGCATGGATCGTCCCTCCACATGCCCCCACCCCCACAGAACTGCAGGGCTCCCTTCCCTCTCTTCATTTGGGGCCTTTCCAGATCCCAAGAAGTGCCTTCTACCCTTTTACTCTTCAACCCGTTGCTTCACTTTATCTCCCTTCACAGCAGTTACTGCCACCCGCATTGATATTATATATCTTTGTTCAATGTCCATCTCTCCCACCCAGAATGTAGGCCTTGCTGGGGGATCTTACAGAGGCCAGCATACAGCAGGCACTCAATAAATGCATGTTGATTGATAGCAGCAGAGACAACAGTGCCAGCACCCACCCTCCTCCATCTGCCTTGAACAGCCAGGCCTCTGTCTTCTTTGGCTCAATCTTTCTTTCCTTCTGCAGAGGGAAGCCTGGAGCCACAGATAAGAGACCTGATTCACAGGATTAATGAGCTTCAGCAAGGTAAACTCTGGGGCCTGGCCAGCTGGCCAGGAAGGGCCTGAATAGCTCTACTCCCTCACCTGTAAAATCCAGGCCCCTCCAGGTTGTCTAAGGTGAGTGTGCAATGTCGCAACCTGAGAGAGAAGAGCAAGGCTAGAGGCTGCACTCACACAGTGTCTTCTTCCCTTCTTTGGCCCAGCAAAGAAGAAATCCAGTGAGGAATTGGGAGAAGCCCAAGATCTCTGGGAGGCCTTGCACGGGGAATTGGACTCCTGTAAGTGAGAGCCAGAGAGGGACCATGACGGCTGCTGCTGCTCCTGTGCATACCTGAGGCTCTGCATGGGCTGCTCTCTCTACCTGCAGTGCTCTTACCCTCTCCAATCCAGATGGCTTCTTGCTATCTCAAGTCATCTTTCAGCTCTTGGTTCAGACTTCACCCTACCGTGATGGTCCCGTGTGAAAATAGAATACCACCTTCTCCCTGCCACTCTCACCGCCCTGCTTGATTTGTTTCTTCATAGTCTTTATTTCCATCTGACTTGGTGCATTTACTTATTTCTAATCATCTCTCCTCTCAGTATAAACCCTGGGCATTCTGCAGAGTCTTTGCACCTTTGACATTTGCAGGAAATGTGAGCAGCGAGAGGGAGAAGCTGGATGAGCATGGACCCCAGTAGGAGATGGGTGCAAGGTGGCAAGGACATACCTCCCCTCCCCTGGGGCTGTACTGGACCTTCTGTGTGACCTTAGGCGTGCCCTTTGCATGAAATTCCCGTGGGGGCACAGGATGTCACCCCTTCCTTGGAGGTTCAAATTGTCACTGTGTTTTCCAGTGAATGGAGAGAAAGTGCACCTAGAAGAGGTCTTGAGTAAAAAGCAAGGTCTGTTTTTTATTTACCAGCTGGTCTGCCTTCATTATTCTACCCCATCACCCCACAAAAGCCCACAGTCCCCACAACAGCCAGAAGAATCCCGCTGAAACCTGAGTCAGGGTGCTTCCCTCTGCTCAGATCTCTCCCTTGCTTGCCCCCTAACTTGAAGTAAATACTAAAGTCAGTGCCCTCCAGTGCCCATCACCTCTTCCCACGCCTGACTCCCCAAGAGCTCTCACAGGGCCCTCTGGTTCTCCCTACAGAAGCACTGAGGATCCTCCAGCTGCACTGCCAAACGACGGAAAGTGAAGCTCAGAGGTAAGCGGTCATGCCCAGCTCTTCCCCATAATATTCCCCAGCCTGAAAGAGGACGGAACAAGAGCTAGGGAAAATAAATCTTGGACACACACTCCTCATTTTCCCTTTCTATAAAATAGATTGGCTAGACAAGAGACTTCCATGTTCATCTCTGATATTAGATGGTGGTATTAAGATTAACTCACCCATTTAATCATTCATTGCTAGTTTCTTTATAAATAAATTTCATCCCCTAGTGTTATTCTAAGTCTTCTCCTATTGGTTGTCTAGCTCTTCTGCCTTCCATTCATTTATCTGTCTGTTCATTTAGGCCCCCAGTCATCCATTTACCCACCCATCCATCTGTCTACCCATCCACCCACTCAGCTATTCATCCATTCGTCCATCAATACATCTGTCCTACTATCCAACCCTTCATCCAGTGAGCCAGTCAGGCATTATCTCTCTGGCCTCTTATCTAAGCATCTTTCATCCATCCAGTCATTCATTCATCTTCTCTCCATCTTTCCAATCATCGAGCTGTTCATTTATTCACTCAATCATCCACCCAGACATCTGTCCATCCTTCCAGCAATCCTTTTATTTCTCCTTCCAGCCATCGTCCCTCCACTCTTCATTTCTCTAACCAGCCATCATCTCTCTTCAGCCAGCCATTTACCATCCAATTAACTGTCCATCCAACTATCTGTCCATCTGTCCATCCTTTGAACCTTAACACATTCTTGTGACTAGAGGTCTCACACCCTGGTGCACCAGGATTTTGATTGTGTGGGAGAACATAATGGATAGTTAAAGTGTGTGCATGCTTAACTACATCACACACAGTCTGAGAAGCAGTTTATGTTCATTTATCAACCTAATCCTCACAATGACAATTAAAGGGCTGATGTTACTCTCCCATCATTACCACCATTTTACATATAAGGAACCAGAGACCCAGAGAGATTAAGTAACTTGTACAGGCTCACAGTGGAATAGCAGATCCAGGCTTTAAGCCAGGACTTTGGAGTCTATGAAACTAAAGTACTTCTCCCCTCACAAAGTTTTCTTGGGAAGGCATGGTTTGATGAGGGACAGGATGGACAGGGCGATGGGCTCGACAAGAGGCCCATAAAGTTTCATGTTCAATCAACAAAAGAAAGGAAAATGATGAAGGTTATGAACAGGCCCCCAGACCCACTGTTGCAGGAGGAAGTGGGGCATCATTCAGAGAATATGACTGAGGTTGTCTTTCCCTTTCCTGGAAGCACATGTTGCATGAGTGCCTGGACCAAATTTCTATCCATAATTCTCAGATTGAAGAGAGTTGTAAACAGAGGGACCTGGGATAACTGCTGAGGTCACCCCAGGTCAAGAACCTGGTGTGGCACTGGGTGAGGAGTGGGAGTGGGGCTTGCATCAGGGAGAGTTTGTTGGGAAAGGAGCTGCTGGAACCAAGGCTTGGAGGATAAAGCCCAGAAAGGAACTCCTAGCAGAGGAGCAGCAGGCAAAGGTGTAAAGGCCTGTGCGTGAGGAACCCCCAGACTGAAGGAGGCTGGATGTGGGTCCCAGCAGGTGTTCTCATTCCTGGGTGTCGGCCCTAGGTTGCATGCAGAACAGTCGGAGGATTTGACGGGCCAGCACAAGGCCCTCTGGGAATTCCAGGTGAGCCTTTGTCATTGCCTCTAACCAAAGCCCCTCCTCTCCTGGCCTCAATGTCTGCACTGGCTGCCCGGCCCACCTCCATGGGATAGTCCTCGACTCCTTCCTGCCTTGTCAGCCACCCATTCAATCCTTCAGCGTTTATCTTTAATCGGGCCACCTCTCCCCATCCCCCACTGCCACTCCATTGCCCAGACTGGTGCAGTAGCCATCGCTGACCCTGCTTCGCTCCTGCTCACCTAGGGTGCTCACCTTGGGTGCTCACCTTGCAGTGGCAAATGGCAACGCTGAAAAGGCCATGGTCACATCATTCCTTATTTAGCTAATGTCACTGGATGCATTCCACAGCATTCCAGGCAGGAGGAGACAGTAGGGAACCCAAGGGCTGAGGATTTGCTGTCCCCGGGATGGCTGGGGGCAGAAGGAGGCAAACCCAGACTTTAAACAAGAAAATAAGCAGGTATCTGGGTGCAAATGTTCCTGGCAGAAGGAAAGACCAGTGCGCAGGCCCTGAGGCTGAACTGTGCCTGGAGCATTTGAGGAAGAGCAAGAGGAAGGTGAGCAGGGAAGATAAGGAGAGTGGGAAGAGATGAGATTTGAGAGTGCACGGAGATATGGGGAGCAATTGAGGGGAAATGCATCTCCAACAGCACCCAGCCAGAGCAGAAACTGCACGTTGAGTTAATAGTTGAATGAATGAATGAATGAATGACCTAATTCAGGTAAGGACTTTGAGCGGCGTGAAGGAGGAATGGTCCAAGAGGACAGACGGACAGGCCTCTTCTCTTTCCTCACAGATGCTGGAGCAGCGACTGGCCTGGGAGATCCGTGCCTTGGAGAGCAGCAAGGCGCAACTGCTCACTGAAGGTGGGACTAAGGAGCAGGGTCGGGGGCGAAGGGCGGTCCCGCCAGCCCGCTGGAGCTTCAGGCCCCGCCTGTGACGCCCCCACCCCCGCAGAGAATTTGGCACGTGCCAAGCTGGAGCTGGTGGAGCAGCAGCTGCGCTTGCCCCCTGTGGTCGAGGGTGCCCCGGCAGTGAACGACGGGTGAGAGGGAAAGACGGCCTCGGCGAAGTGAAGGGGGCAAGGAGGAAGGAATGGGCCGATGCCCCCACAGCACCTCCCCTCCCAGAAGGGTTGACTCTGGGCCGGGTTGGCGGGGCCTTAGCGCGTGAGCTCTGCTCCCGCCCCGGCCCTCCAGCCTCGGCCTCTCTCGGCGACTTCAGATCTCTGTGCCTCAGTGGCTTCCTTCCCATCCCCCCCCACTCTAGCTCTCCTCCTCTTCTCTCCTCTGCCCCTTCTCCACAGGCTAAAGGCAGAGCTGGAGGAATTCCGGGGGCAGGTCCCTGTCCAGACCCAGAGCACCCCAGAGGACCTGGCTGACAAAAAGGAGAGGTCAGGTGCCCGGGATGGAGGCCAGGCGGGCAGAGCGGGAGACAGGACGGGCGGGGGTGTCCCCAGAGTCCCTCAGAGAGAGGGTTTGTGGGGAGCAGGGCGCCCCCGGGGGCTGACGGTGACCGGGCAAAGGCAGCTGCGGTCCGGCAGCCTGACTCCCGGCTCTGGCAGGCCCGCCCCAAGCTCCTGGGCACCCGCCTCGAGGATGACCGGGAGCCGCCGGTGGAGCTGGCCCTGACGCCCCGCAAGGCCAGTAGGACCCTCCCGGTCCCCATCTAACGTAAAGGCCCGCCCAAAAATAAAGGCTGTGATTTCGGACGATCCCCCACCTCCTCCGCTGAGTCTGTGCTCCAGGAGTCACGGGGGTTAGGGAGTGGGGGTGAGGGACGTCTGCGGGCCTCCAGGCACTCTGGGCGGGGCCTCGGCCGGGCTCCGCCCACTAGGCCCTGGGAGGGCTCTCGCAGAAGCTCAGTGCTGTGGATGTCCCTTATCAGCTCAATGAGTAAGTGGGTGTCAAGGCCACCCATCTCCACCGCCGCATCGCGGGTTCCTGAACCATCTGTCTTATTAACAAAAGCTAGAGGGAACGTGTTAAAAACCCACATCAGGTCCCTTGGGTCTCCTGTGGTTCAGAGTCTAATCCCAGTCTCCCAGGGACCCTGCATTCCCACAGACTCCCGCTGACCTCGCGGACCGCTCAGACCTGCCCGCCCACTTTGGCTCCCCTTCACACATCCAGTTCCAGATTTCCACCCTTCTCCAAGCACGTTGTCATCTTAGAGCCTTTGCGCTGCTGTGCCCTCATCTGAGGTGCTTTCCCCCAGGTCTCCCCCGGCTTCTGCCCTTAGTTACCCAGCAGGTCTGTTAGGTATGTCAGCAGTTCAGGGGGCGGGTCCGGGGAACCCCATTCCAACACGCACGTCACACCAAGCCGCTGCCACTTAGCGTGTATTGATGCAAGAAGCATTTGCTGGGTGTCTTTTGTAGCAGACACTATTGTAGGCCCTGGATTTTAAATAGCATGGTCAGAGAAGCTCTCACTGAGGAAGTGATGTCTGAGTAGGGAGGTGAGGGGGGCAAGGGAGGGAGTGGGCTATGTGGGTATGTGGGGGAAAGGTGTACCTGGTAGAGGGAATGGCACATGCAAAGGCTATGGGGGGACTGAACTTAGTTGTGTTTGAGGACCATCTGGAGGAGGCCAGCATTGTGAGGCACAGGGAGGTGAAGACGGAGGGGAGATGATATAGAAGAATTGATGGGACCTAGGAAGTTGGGCCTTGTCTAGCTAGTCTGTTCCGAGACCAGGCCCTGGCACACAGCAAACACTCAGTAAATGTTACCTATCACTTATGATGATGATGATTCGTTATTATTCCCGGCCCATCAGTGAGGGGAACTAAGGTGTGTGAATCACTTAGAACAGGGGCTTGTAATCCATTAAGTGTTTAATGAATTGGTATTATAATTATTATGTTATTATTGTTATCCCTAGGCTACAGATGAGGAACACCAAAGTGTGTATTTCTCTTAGAACAGAGGTTTTTTTATGCAATAAATGCCCAATAAGTGGTACCTATTATTTATTATTTCTCATTACTCTTCTTATTATTCCCAATTTAGAGATGAGGAAAATTGAGGCAATGAATGTATACAGTAAACCTACAATAAATGTTAGGTCTCACTATTGTTGCTATTAATATCCCAAGTGCACACATGAGGCCCAGGAAGCTTTAATCCCTGCATCATGGCTCACACTAGGCCCAGCTGACCCCAGGCCTGGGTACGGATCCCCTACCCCCACTGACACTGCCCACCTTCCTTAGTCCAGCTGCCAGAAAACTTTAGTTTCTTCCTCTCTGTCACACAAATGGGGAACATCCTGGATATTTTACTCATTTATCACTTTCCGCCTAGGATTCAAATCCTGGCTTCCCTGCTCAGTGACTGGGAAGTTTCCTGCTCAGGCAAATTGTTTAACGTCTCCAAAACTCAATTACCAAATTTGTGAAATGGTGATACCAACTGCACAGAACTTATTATAAACCTGGCCATCTCCTCACTCCTCCTGCAACCTCCTCTGAGCCCCTAGATAAGCTCAACTGCCCTTTGTGTGGATGCGGTGTAGTACAGGAGATGGTTGGTGCACAGGAGAGTCTCTCCCAGATGGAACTCTCAGCGAGGGGACTCACCCCACCCACTTCGTCTCCCTGGTGAAACGCCTGAAAACAATAAAAATAGACACTCTTTAGCCTTTTCATCTTGATTGTGTTGGGATCATGGGTTGGGAAGGGGAGCTGAAAAGGCAGGAGGCTGGTCTTTGGCAATGTTGACTAGAATGTGAGCCTTGCACTTCCAAAAGACTATGCTATAGATTAGAGCTGTGCTGTCAGATGTGACAGGTACTGGGGCTACCGAGCACTTGCAATGTGGTTGGTCCAAATGGAGGCATGCCCAAAGTGCAAAATACACACTGGATTCCAAAAACTTGGTACAAGAAAATGTGAAATATATCAATAATTTCCATATTGATTACATATTTAAGTGATCATATTTTTAAAGAGTTATAGTCATAATATTTCATTGAAAATGGGCTTCACTATTGAAGTTAGTTTTGCTTTTCCTTCATCTTTTGAAATATGGCGAGTAAAAAATTTTGCATTACATACGTGGCTCACAGTATATTTCTATTGCACAGCACTGTTTTATTAGAGGGTGTGGAAGGGGATTGGGCCATGTGCTGTGCTCCTGGCCCCTTTGTAGCCATTATCTGCAGGCCACATAGTTCCTAAACCATCTAATGTCCTGTTCTAGCTTGATCCCTTTGCTGCCATGAGTTCAGCATTGAAGAATGGAGCAGCAGTTTGTAAGTCAGGTGCTGATTCTGAGATGGACGCACAGGGCACACACACAGGGATTTGCATCCTGGTCCCTTCTCTGTGTACAAATCTCAATTTGGGGATGAACAGACCACAGAGTCTTGCATTCAGAAAATAAAATTTAAAAAATAAATTTGCAGAACCTTGTTTGGAAATTCTGGGTGTAACCGGGTTTCCTCGATAGCTCCAGCACGAGCACTGATTTGACCTCCTGAATAACTAGATCAGTACAAAGTTTTTTCTAATGCCATTAGCAAGAGGCTCAAAATGTGTAGACGACAAAATTCACCAGGTTCCCAGAATACATTTTATACAACTTTCATGCCACCAAAACTTGAATGACTTGTTGAGGAGCAAAATAATCACATGCTCTTCAAGTTTTATCCTATGGTTTATTTACTCGCTCTGCAAAAGGATGTGCCTTTACAATGGGAAGGTTGGAGGGCTACCACCTGAGCCAAGGACCATGTGTAGGGACCAGTTATGGGACAGTTTGACCTTATCTTCTTCTTGGTGTGATGAGTGGGAGGCACACATCATCACCCATGTGGGGTTCTTGATGAAAAGGTTTAACAAGTTTAATCAATAGAAAACAGCCACAGTGAGTCCTATAGGACGATTGCCCTAGACACCTGAATGGAGTCACTGTCATGAAGAATAGACTGTGGAAACAAATTACCACAGACTTGGTGGCTAAATACAAATTTATTACCTTCCATTTCTGGAGGTCAGAAGTGTCAGCTCTGGGGGACTTAATCTTACAATTCTGCAGAATTAAAATCAAGGTGTCCTCAGGGCCATGTCCCTTTCGGATGCCCTTGGAATCTGTTCCTTACCTTTTCTAGCTTCTCAAGGCTGCTTGAAATCCTTCACTTACTCTGCTCCAACCTCTGCTTCCATGATCACACCTCCTTCTCTGACTGGACTCTCCTGCATCCCTCTTATGAGGACCCTTGTGATGACATTAGATCATCCGGGAAAATAACCCAGCTCAAGCTGTCTTCACTTCCTCCCTGTATTCGGTTCCCCAATTTTTTGTTTTGTTATTTTTTTGTTTTGTTTCTTTTTTGGTTCGCAAACTTTGTTCTCAGAATTTTGCTTCTTTGCTTGTCTTTCAGGTTCAAATATGAATGGACCTGGGGAGCTCAGCATTGCCAAAAGGCTGAAGGGTACGCCTAAAAGAATTGAACTGGAAGGAAACCAGCTGTGAACAATAGAGGAGCCAGAGGAGGGACTGGGGAGATGGATTCCAAGCACAGCTTGAGCTGCATGGTGGACAGAGCAGAGGAGAGGGCGTGGCCACGAGACTTCATTAGACTCTTCAGGTGGGTAATGATTCCTCCTCCTGGGCAGGCGATGGAGGCTGCTAGTTAACAGAATATAACCAGAGGCCAGTCTGTCTGCGTTAGAATCCCAGCTCTGCCGCACACTAGCTGTGTGACTTCTGGCAAGTTACTTAACTTCTCTATGCCTCAGTTTCCTTGTCTGTAAAGGAGAGGGCTGTTGTGAGGGTTAAGTAAATTGATCATATATAGAAAGTGCTTAAAACAAGAACTGGCACATCAGAAACACTTGGTTGGTGGTAGCCATTATTATTATTACCAAGAATTTTCATATCCTCATTTGGTCATCACCCCGATCATCCTACACAGGCAGAAACATATGTTTTTGTTGTAAATGAAACTGATGGTGACGTAACTAAAACCAGGACAGAACTAGTATTTCAGCCCAGGTCTTCCCACCACAGGCCCAGAATTCTTCCTGTTCTGCATGCCACAGCACACTGCATTGTTTTCCATTCCGCCCAGGTTTTTCTTCTTCGTTTTTTTTTTTTTTCTTTATCTGTTTTGCTCCATCTTGTTAAAAAACAAAAACTGAATAAATTTGAAAGATCTTATTGGTTTTATTAAATGATTCACAAATCTGGCAGCATTCAATCTACCAGATAGAAAGTAGCTCCAAGTAGCTGTGCAAATGAAAGACTTTTATAGGCAGAAGGGAGAGGGGTAAGGGGGAGAAGAGGAAGAAAGGTAAATCAGGCAAAAATGCTGGTTGGTTATTGCAAAGTCACCTTTGTTTAGGTGATGGCTGCAGTTACCCGTCTAACTACCTTATCTTCAGTTTGCTTCTTTATATCCGGGAGAAGATCTTCAACTAAGATGAAAATTAAAAGATTCCTATGTTCTAGATTTAGAGCTATAGGTCTGCAATGTTTTAGTAAATCCTTCTACAAAGTCTTCAGAATGTTTTTCTTTACTTCTGGGTACATAGTTTTATTTTAGCTTAGGGGAAAAGGCATAAAAAGGAAAGTTCCTATTAGCTGTAAATAACAGCTTCCAATTTGGTCAACTTCTGACCATGGAGCTACTTTAAAAAATAACCCTTTCAAATATCTTGTCAGATTTAAGTTGGGACAAATAGTAAATATTTCTGGCAGTGTTGAACAACCCCTTGAACACAAGAAATGTCCCCAAAGAGGGCACAAAAACTACTACCCTACCAAGATCCAGAGCCACTCCCAAAGACAGCCCAAAGAAAGAAAGACTTGGACAACTCCCCTGACAACTGGCAACAGTCAGCAAAACCCTAACTGCAAAGGGAATGAAACCTGTATTTCTGTCTGGCCACAATTTGAGAAGCTAAGCTGTCAGGACACAAAATGAGACAGACAAGAAGGCAATAATATGACACCTAAAGCACAAGAAATAAAATAAAAAATAAACAAGTGGGACTACATCAAACTTAAAAGCTTCTGCACAGCAAAAGAAAGTGAAAAGACAGCATGCAGAATGGGAAAAATTATATGCAAACCATATCTCTGATAAGGGGTTAATATCCAAAACATATTTAGAACTCATACAACTCAATAGCAAAAACCCCAAATAACCTAATTAAAAAGTGGGGAAAGGTCCCAAAAAGACATTTTTCCAAAAAAGATATATGAAAGGCCAACAGATACATGAAAAGATGCTCAACATCACTAGTCATTAGGGAAATGACAAGTAAAACCGCAACGAAATCTCACTTCATGCTTGTTATTATAGAATGGCCATTATAAAAAAGATGAGAGATAAATGCTTGTTTGGATATGAAGAAAAGGGAATCCTTGTGCACTGTTGATGGGATGATATATTGGTACAGCCACTGTGGAAAACAGAATGGGGGCTCCTTAACAAATTAAAAATAGAACTACCATATGACCCAGCAATTCTACTTCTGAGAATATAGCCAAAGGAACAGAAACACTAAGTTGTGAAGCCATCTGCACCCCCATGTTCATAGTGTCATTATTTACAATAGCCAAGCTATGGAAACAACCTAAGTGTCCATCAATGGATGAATGGATAAAGAAGTTGTGGTACATATCTACAATGCGATATTATTCAGCCATAAAAAAAAACTGAGAAAACCCTACCATTTGTGACAATATAGATAGACCTCAGAGGCATTATGCTAACTGAAATAAGTCAAAGACAAATACGGTGTGATCTCACTTATATTTGGAATCTAAAAAATAAAATAAAAAATCCAAACTCATAGAGAAATAGATCTGATTTGTTGCCACCAGAGGCAAAGGGATAAGGGGAGGAGGAATTGAAGGGAGGTGGTCAAAAGGTACAAACTTGCAGTTGTAAGTTAAGTACTAGGGATATAATATACAGTATGATGACTATAGCTAACACTGCTGTAGGATACATAGAAAAGTTGTTAAGAGAGTAAATCCCAAGAGTTCTCATCATAAGCACAAAATTTGCCTTTCTTCTTTTCTTCTTTCTTTTTATTGTATCTATGTGAGAAGATAGATGTTGGCTGAACCTAGTGTGGTAATCATTGCACAATGTATGTAAATCAAATTATAAAAAAAGAAATTAATTCACATTTGGACAAAGTTAACCTGTTTGTAAGTCTCTGGGCACCACTTAACAGAAATTGCATAAACTTGCATAATAGCAGATCTACTGAATACTTTAGAAGTTTGCTGATTTAGCATTTAATTCTTGCAGAGCAATTATTGCGAAAAGATGTCCTGTCAAGATAATAAAATTAACATTGCTACAATATTTAGATCTTTTTTAAAGTCTCTGGTGAGAAGATGGATTTGGTGGAGATAATAGATGAAATATGTGTGTGTTCTGTGTATATATACAACATATACACAGGCATATACAGAAACACACGCACACACACATCCTCCAATGGTATAAAAAAGTCACATTCATTAACTCTTAAAAAAAAAAAAAAGCTGTCCTGGGAGAGAAACATTCAACAACCAATGGGCACCCCAAAACCAAATTCACACAGTCTGAACTTTCAAAAGACAATATGAAATTTTACTTTTCTCTCTGGACCAGGCACCATAGATAGAGATCTGGGACAGCTGACTTTGGTAAGAATTCTTACCGTTTGCTGGCTTCTGCCAGTTTTCCTCAGGTCCCTTCTGTAGGTTCTGCAGCGAGAGTGTCCCAGCAAGGCTCATCTTCATCACCTGAAACTGTAGAGGAGGAAAAATAATTTTTCTCTACCATTTACGGGGAGTGCCTGCCTGAGACCCCTTTTCTCTAGGGCAACTCGTAAATTGATAAGCTTATCTAGGTTTAAAAGTCCTCCCCTGTGGCCACTCAAATTCCATTATCTTTGATAAGTTTAACCTGCTTGCTCAGCCTTAAAATTTGATTCACCTGAGCCCTCACATTGGCTGCATGCCGGCTTAAATAGACCCAGTCTGGGTTCTAAGTCAGACCCAGTTTGACTTCGGCAGGTTTCCGCACCAGTCCGGGGAGAGAAATGCTCAAAGTCTAACAGCTCATGACACAAAGCTGCAGAGCTAGGATCCAGGATCCGAGAAGGACGTGTCCAACTCCTCCAGAGGCAGCGAGAAAGCAGCGAGCTCAAGGGCTCAGCAGGTACCCTCTCCTGGTTCCTTGTTGCTCCTGAGAGGCCATGGGGTGTCTCCTTTGGTTCTCTCTTCTGAGACCAGAACTATTAAAAGATAAACTGGGGCATATTAAAATTTTTAAGAGATTATTTGAGCAAAAATCGATTGAAGTAGGGTGGTGTCCCACCTAGCAGATGGAAAGGAGCTCGGTGGAGCTGTACAAAAAGACTTTTATAGGCAGAAGGGAGCGGGAACAGGCAAGTTTTATTAGGCAAAAAAGAGGTTGGTTATTGCAGTTTCTTTTTTTAGGAGATGGCGGAGGTCTGTCAGGCTGCTTATCTAACGAGTGCTTCTCAGGTGATTCCCAACTGACTGGTTTAAGATTCCGTTTCTGGGAGAACTGAAACTGTAATTCAGTGAAGTCTCGGTTTGGTGACATGGGGCTGAGCATAAGCCCCATTTGGGGCCTGTTGTCTTGTTTTTAGAAAGGCTAGGGCCATTATCCTTGTTGAAAAGATGGGGTGGAAGGGACACCTTGGGCATTTGAAATGGCACATGCAAAGTTTTCTTTATATATCACGTATATGCGTGTGGGTTCCAAGTATTTCTGCAGATGTTGTGAAAAACACAGCTTTTGGGTTGTTTTATTTCTGCGCCTGAAGTAAGTTCTTATTAACTGAGTGTTTCTGCGGACCTCATAAAAAATACAGCTGGTTGGTTATTGCTTTATCTCTGCACCTGAAGTAAGTTGTTGTTAACCGTCACTGCTTAAAATACTGCTTTCATTTAAAAAGAAGCCCAAATCAGATGTCGTAACTCTTCCTGCTGAAAAAAGCATCATAGATTCATGTATGTGCATACATATAGAGAATATATATATATATATATATATATATATATATATATATACACATATATTTGTGGTCTTATTAAATTCTCAAAATAATAACTTAAATAAAAGGTAGATGTGGCAGAAACTAGGAGGTTTCGCTTGTAGTAGGAAGAATTCTGGAATGACCCCATGACCCAAAGCCATGTGTAATCCATCCTCTTGATTGGGGGGCAGGACCTTTAAAAACGATGGGCTATCACACCGTGATTACATATGTGATACGGCACAGCTGACCTCAAGAAATGGCGATTAGCCTTGATGGGCCTGTCCTATTCCCATGAGCCTTAACAGGGATTGGGTGCTTCCTGGCCAAAGAGCTTTAAGGCCTGTGAAAGACTCAACACGAGGGATGTCCTCCCGTGCTGGCTTTGAAGCTAGACAGGACCACATGACAAGGAGTAAGGCTGCTTCTATAAGTTGACGGTGACATCCAGCTGACAGCCAGCAATGGAGCTTTTCAATTTCATTTACATTATTAATAGTTTCTCCATCAGATTTGGGAAACATTTCTTGGAAAGGCCTACTAGTAAATATTTCAGGCTTTGCAGCCACATACGCTTGTCTCTGTCATGTATTCCCTTACTCATTCCCTTTCTTCCTTCTTTACTTCATTATTTTTATACTTTAAAATATTTAAAAATATCTTTTTAGTTTAAGGACTGAACCAAAGCAGGTTGTGTGCTGGTTTGCCAGCTCAGTGTAGATAATCAATTAAACAATAAATTAAGGCCTGGATTGCAGTATTTGCCAATTTCTACAGTGTAAATACACCCATCATGATTGATTTCAAGCTACCGACATGAAGTATCTTCACTGTCAGAAAAAGACACGCAGTAGCATACCATGATGTAGTGTTTCCATGCACAGGCAGTAGGAGGAAATAACCATAAGGGCTTAGATAATAGTGAAATATAATGATGTAATTAAGGAGGGTTGGTTTTCGAGTATTTGCTGCCCTTGTTTTCAGTATAATTTGCTTAATTATGAATTTCTGTAATTTGACTTTTACTAAAGGCTGTGTTTAACCGCCAACTCATGTGATTCCTGAAAAGTTAACAACTGGCTCTCATGAGCTGGTTGGTACCAGCCACCTCCAGCACAACCCTGCCCGTGCCCTTAAAAGAGAGAGGTATGTGTTCACTCTCATTTTTCCCCCTTCTGTCAGCTAGAATGTGAACCCAGCTTGCAGACAGTAGGGTCTCAAAATTTAGTTATTAAATAAGAAATGTAAGCACCTTGTAGGACCAGGTTAGGTGATCAGATACATAAGATAGCTAAAAATCTGCGTAAAAGTTGTAGAATATAATTCAAGGCAGTAGTACTCCAAGTGTGGTCCCCTGAGTGAGGAATAAAGATTCTTGCACCAATTCCTAGTCTAAAGTTAACCCATTACTTGTGCTGTCAATACCTGACTAATACTTAATTGGAAACCTAGGTCCAAAACACTGAAACTGAATCTTCACCCCAAAACAAAAACAAAATACAATGAGTAACTTGAAGTTTATGGCATACCGTTTAGGTCGACACACATACGAGGAGAAAGGGGAAGAGCAGAGCTGGGTGACAGAACACGTTCAGTCGGGGTAGATGTTTACACAAGGAGTGTAGGGGAGCATCAGGAAAAGCTCTGTACAGATGCGCGTGTGTGTGTCTCTTGGGGCCCCAGATCCCTCCATGGCACATGGAAGAACAGGGAGCTCAGGGAGGAGGCCATTCCTGTCATTGCACTTTTAGAAGCTCCGCGTCAAAGACGAAAGTGGCCTTTGGTGGGATGATGCCTGGGTGCCCAGTGGCACCATAGGCAAGTCTGGGGAGATAGTCAGTTTAGCTCTCCAACCCACGCTCATCTGCTCATCTGGGCAACCCCTTCCCAGCCTTGCCAACACGTGTTGTTTGTTGATTGGTTCATGATGGCCATTCTGACACGCGTGAGTTGATATCTCGGTGTGGTTTTGATTTGCAGTCCCTGACGATTAGTGATGAGCATCTTTTCATATGTCTGTTGGCCGTCTGTTGGAGTACATATATGTGAGAGGACTGTCATTATACATACACCCAACTGAGATAAAATGCAAAATTTGTGACCTTTAAGCTTACTGTATCAATGTGTTTTTAATGACTTTAATTAAGGTAGGACATAACAAATTTTTTAAAATGATTATTCCATACAAATAACACAAATCAAACTAAATTTTTTTTAGGATATTCTAGAGGAAAGTTAAAGAATGTCAAATTAAAATTTAAAACAACACAAGTAAATGTATTACTTATACTCTTATTCTAAGTTATACTCCTAGCAGCAACAATCATTAATATTTATGTTGTGTGGTATTCTGAACCTCATGTCAGAATCTGTGCCTAACTAACTCCTTTTATCTCCATGACAACAATGGAAGATATTTGTTGCACTCCCTGGTTTGACACATGGTGAAAGTGAGATGTAGAGAAATTAAGTAACTCATGCAAAGTCTTGTAAACAATAACAGTATTGTTAGAATTCATGATAAGTTCTCAAATCAAAATTGTAGGGAACAGATTCTTTCCACTTAGTGTGTATCTTAAGGAAAGAGTTTATTAGAAATAGCTGCACTTATGGTCTGAATGCAGCTACTGCTGTCAAGAGCCATTTTAGACATACAAAAGCATGCATACATAGATGGCTTACTGGATTGGGAAGAGAGGTAGAGATGGGAACAAGCACTATAAGGTCCTTATGTATATGTTGTCAGGGAGATCCTTAGAGAGTAGGTGGACGTTAACACCTAGAATCTGGAGAATATGATTATCAGCAAAATGCTACAATTTTTGCAAAGGGACACTAGGTCATTTAGAAAACAATTACAGTTGACCCTTGAATGCCATGGGTTTCAACTGTGCAGGCCCACTTATATGTGGATTATTTAAAATAAATATGTACAGTACTGTAAATGTATTTTCTCTTATGGTTTTCTTCGTAAAATTTTCTTTTCTCTCTAGCTTACTTTATTGTAATAATACATTTGCGGCAACATGGATGGAGCTAGAGGGTATTATGCTAAGTGAAATAAGTCAGACCGAGAAAGACAAATACCATATGATTTCACTCATGTGGATTCTAGAGAACAAAATAAATGAACAAACAAAACAGAAACAGACTCATATTATAGATACAGAGAACAGCTGATGGTTTCCAGATGGGAGGTCATTTGGGGGACTGAGTGAAAAAGGTGAAGGGATTAAGAAGTACAGATTGGTAGTCACAAAATAGTCATGGAGATGTAAAGTACAGCATAGGGAATATAGTCAATAATACTGTAATAACTATGTATGGTGTCAGGTGGGTACTAGACTTATCAGAGGGATCACTTTGTAAATGATATAAATATCTAACCACTATGCTGTATACCTGAAGCTAATATAAAATAATATTGATGTAAACTGTAATTGAAAAATAAAAAGTAAAAAGAATAGAATAGGTACATTGTGCAAAGAAATACAATGTAGCAATAAAAATAATAATCTAATTTTTTAAAATATAAAAATGCTTTTTGTAAAGCTTCAAATAAAAAGCACACAATTCTAATTAAGTTAAATTCTTATTCTAAAAAAAGAATGCAGTATATGTAATACATATACAAAATATGTGTTAATTGGTTGTTTATGTTAACAGTAAGGCTTCTGGTCAATAGTGGGCTATCAGTAGTTAAGTTTTTGGGGAGTCAAAAGTTATACATGGACTTTTGACTACACCAGGGGTTGGTGTCCCTAACCCCTGCATTACTCAAAGGTCAACTGTACTAAGAATGAAATCTAAAGTCCTTACCATGGCCTCAAAGACCCTCCAACATCCAGTCTCTTCTTGACTCCTTTTCTAGACTCTCTCCCTCTATTCATTCAGGTCCAGTTACCTCCCTGAGGCTGAAAATGCTCCTGCCTCAGGGCCTTTGCACTTGCTTTTGCATCTTCTTTCTGATGACATCTGTGTCAGTTCCATCCCTAATTATTACATATTTTATATTATTATAAATGATGTTTTAATTTTTAATTTCAATGTCAAATTGTTACTTTCTTGGATATATAAATATAATTTTTTTTTGTATATTGATCTGCATCAACTTTGCTAAACTTAGAATTTTAGGAGTTTTTAATAGATTTTATAGCATTCTTTATATAGACGCATGTATTTGAGATAATGTGCATTATCCTATTTTTGATGCAATGTTCTATGAATGTCGATTAGGGCAATCATTTTGGTAAATAATATTATTCAAGTCTTTTCTATCTTTCCTGATTTTCTGTGTACTTTTTCTATCAATTATGGAGAGAGGAGTGTTTAAATATTTGACTATAACTGTGGATTTGTGTATTTCCTTTGCACTTCTATTAGTTTTATTTATCTTCGTGTATCTTGAAGCTCTGTTATTAGGTGGATAAAGGCTTAGGGTTGTGTATTTTGGCGAATTTTTCTTTATGGCTGCTTTATCATTATGAATGAAACTCTTTGTCCCTGGTGTATTCTTTTCTCTAAGATCTACTTTGTCTGATATCTTTTTCCATATTTTAATTTTAAATTATTTGCATTTTTTGTATTTAACATGAGTTTCTAGTAGGCGCCTTAAAGTTGGGTGTTGCTTTTTCATCCAATCTGACAGCCTCTGTCTTCAATAACATGTTTAGACTATTTACATTTCATGTGATTATTTTTGGTTGGGTTTAAGTTCATCATCTTATTCTTTGGTATTTTTATTAGCTTCATCCGGTGTTTGCTTATTTCTTTCTCTTTTGGTAACTTCTTTTGTATTTTTCCCCCATGTTATCTCCATTGTCGATTTATTAGTTACAATGATTTGTTATTTTAGGGCTTGCTCACAGTAAATAATATAAATCTTCAAGTTATCTCAATCTATTCGAGTGATACATTTTTTTGCATATAATATAGACATATTTTAATTATACCATTTTAGGGGTAAAGAAAGTTGAAACTCATAGAAGTAATCTGACTTGTCTCTGGCCAGTAACCTTGGTTAGGGCTAAAATAGGGATTCTAGTGTACAGATTTCAGAGTGAGGGCTTTTTCCACAGTGTAATGCTCGGATAAATGTCAATGTACTTTCTTTGGAGAATATCAAGTTACCACAATTAGAGATTATAGTTTTAAGCACCAATGGGGAAAAAAGTTTGGACTATTTTTTTCTTGCTTAGGAATATGTAAGTTTTCTTACTACCTGATAGAAAAACCATAAAAATTCCCTGCAGACCATTTGGATAGGCATCACACATGGGCATCAGGAGAACAACTAGCGATAAAGCTGTGAGCCAGCATTTCACCTGAGGCCCTGGAGTAGAACTGGGATTCCTTTGGCTTTTCACATTAGCCACTCCAGCAGAGCAGTGCACATCCCATAAATCACATTTAGACTGTTACTTGTAGTGTTGTCTGAAATTGTATTTACTCATCTTATTCTGTGTGCCCAAACTGAAGAACACCTGAGACTGTCACCATCATAGGTACCTCTACCTAGGCCTGGTTGTGTAAAAACTTAGTGCAAGATGCATGTTTACTGCTTGCATTTGTGACATTAGGATTGAACTGTCAATTGATCTGTTAATATATACATTTGGGCAGATCAGATTTTATGTTCCTGGATCATCAAAGGAACAAAGAAAAGAGTCTATTGATAACTTAAATAAATATGTCAGTATTACCTTATAATATGAGTATGGCATAAATAGGAACCAATACATATTAAAACTCCAAATAAATTTTGATTTCTCATAATTCTCTTAAATCGGTTTTCCTTAGTATAATTGCATTTATGTCCAGCTTTACTCCAAGTATTACATGTTTATACAAGATTAAAATGAAACACCTCCTGGGTATTTACACGCCATCATTTTTTGTCCTTCTTGTTCGTGAGCTCTAAATAACAATGTCTTAATGTCTGACTTAAGGTCTGAACCTAGGAGATAGATTATAAGTGTAATCAGTTGTTACAACTAGTCAGACTACTGCTCTTCTCTGGTTGAAGAAAATAAACAGTAGAATTCTTAGGTTGAAACAGAGTTTGTCAGAGCAGGGATGCATGTATGTATGTATGGATGGATGGATAGATGTATTTTTCCAGAACTTGCTTTTAAAGACTATCAACGATGTTAGAATGCCTAGATTTGTCTCTTATTTATAAGAATATTATATAGAAATAGCCTCAAAATATAACGTTTTGACTAATATTTATATACTTGTTAGGTTAGACTTCGTTATTAAGGTGTTTGACAATCTGTAATCAGCTTCCCCAAGAAGTTCACAAAAAGGAGTAACCGTTACTCAGTGGTTTCCTCTAAATGCACAGTAACGGCTGTGTGCGTGTGCAGGCAAATGGTCGTCACAAACTTGGGCCACTGAAAACAATGGCAAGAAGAGCTTCTGTGCTGGATATGCGGTAAAGGATAGTGGAAGGGGAAAAAGTGACAATGAGGCCACTGAGCCTAGTCTAATCACTCTTGCTATACAGCCATCTATATATATAAAATGGGCCAATATGGTAACCCCATTTCTTCTTTACTAATTGGTATGTCTTCTGTTATTCAATGTAAATTATTGAACAAATACAGTTTGTTGAATGAAATGTTATCTTATTCTACATTTGTTATCAGATATTTATTTTAATGGTAGCAAATAATCTCAGACCATCCAATGAAAAAGAACAGGCTTGTGAAAGGGCAGACTGCTGAAGGCAATAATGACTTTGAAATGACATAGACAAAGTTAAGAGGTGGACACATATTTAGAACTCATTTCATGTTTAATCTTTAACATGATTCTTTTGAACTTCAATGGATTGAAAAATCTTAGGTTTGTTGTGTGATGGTATCATGTGACATGATATGCTATATGATAAAAATAGTATGACAAACAGAATTCAGGAATTGATAATGTAATGGAGATGGAACCATTTGCCAGTTTGGATCACTGTACTTTCAAAAACTATGGAAATGAGTAGAAACTTAAACTATTGTGAAATACACATGCTGTACCCTATCTATGTGTCAAGAATGTTAAAATGAAGAACGTCCACAGTGCTGTGAAGCATTTACTTTTCTTCAGTTGTTAGGGAAGTCATGCAGGATCGGTTAGTATTGGGGACAGCGTTGTCATCGAAAGGACATTTCCATAATCATTGTTTACCCTTCTTTCAACCTCAAAATGTATTTTTCTCTCTACCAGCTAGCCCTTCACGTCTTCTGTGCTTTAGTCTCTTCCATATTTTTGAGTTCTTTCAATAGTGCGCTGTCTAACATATTGTCCTTTACACAGTAATTCACTATTTTTTATAATTGCTAGAACCCCTCTATGCAAGACATCTAGTGAAGAAGACATTGTCCTTCCTCTCAAAGTACTGAAGCTTGATCAGGAGGAAGAAATATATACATTGACAATTACAATGCAGTAAAAAAGTTAGTAGTTGGTGCAAGAGAAATTGAAAACATCTGGGAGGGGTGAATTCAGAAGAGAGAGAGTGATAACATTTGGTTGGGAGGATGAACACATTTATAGAGAGAGCAGAATTTGAATCAATCCCTAAAGAATGGGCATTATTTGCAGGTCAGGAAGGGAGTTCCAGGTGAAGGAATTGGCGAGCAAGGGCGAAGCATGCATGCACTAATCTTGAGAATAGCATGACTGCTGCAAACTGCTTGTTCTGACATAAGCCAGTATTACCCAGCTTGTTCACCCCTTTATCCATCTTATTTGTCACCAAATGACTCTTGGTTATTATCAGAAGTAAAACTTACCTAGTAAGATAAAAATATTTATTCTGATATGGTTCATTTATGTTTATTTTACTGTGGGATCCAAGTTCCCAATGATGCATACCCTTCTGTAGTTTACTCCCTAATGACCTTATATTCTAGGTAATATTATTTCCAATCTACAGATGAAGAAACAGGCTTAACATATTAAGTTGTTTGGAATACTTGGCATTGGAAAGGCAGTTGTAAGTTTTTTAAAGAATAAAAAGAGGAAACAAATGAAAGAAGTTATTTTAAAATATATATAGAGAAAAATAATAGGACAGAATTTTGAGGGGAGAATATTTCTTGAACAACAAATTTTTAGGGACCTGATCTAGGCTCTGATAAGATGACAGATCAATTAACCGTGATCTGATCATGAAGGAAATGCATTGCTTCCCAAAATACCCCATAATGGTAGAAGCGTGGACTGAGGGGAACAGTGAGAGCTGTTGGACCTCACAGAGGGGATGGTCCTTTACAGTGAGATGGGCTACATGCTGAGCTTTGATGGATTAGTAATATTATAATTATAATACATTTTCAGTAGGCGGAAGTGAGAGAAAAAAATCTTCTAGACCAAGAAAACTGGGTGACCAATAGTAGGAAAGTGAGGAAGTGTATTAGGAGCAAATTTGAAAAATAAAATAAAGTTAATGCAGAAATGTAGGCAAAATAGGGGGAGGGTCCCTGCGTCTTTCTCTCCTCCTGAAGGTCAACATCATGACCCTACTCTTTCCCAGTCTGAAACGCAGCACCTGTTTCATACCAAGTATGTTAGTTTGCTTCGGTTGTGATGATAACTAGCATAGCTGAGCTGAATACACACTTCCTAACTGAATTCAGTAAAAATCTCGAAAGTTCTACTCATTCTTCTGAATTATTTTTCTGAAGCTGGCGTGTGCCTGGTTCATCTGATTACTAAATTATCTGTGGCTCGAGGGCAGGATCCACGTAGAGTTTATATATTCGCATTGATCAGAGTGTCCGTCACAGACCACCACAGCAAGGCCCTACTAAGTGTTTGGGGAAGAGTCCTGGGGTTGAGGTGCGGCGAAGGGAGTCATGTGGAAGTGGCTGACATGGTGGTTACCTCTCGGTGGGAGAAGGAAGGGAGGTGTGGCGAGCACAGTCGGGAACCAGAGCACAGGAAGTCTGTGTTGTGCGTGTTTTATCGAACAGTCACGAGCAGCCACGGAGAGGTTTCTCGAGCAGGAGAGTGATGGGGAGCAGAACCACTCTTTGAAAAGTGTAATTGAGTAGGAGATCAAAGGAGGAAAGCTGATGTTGGAATCACATGTAATAGTTCTGGAGGAGGCAACAGGGGCCTGACCGAGGCAGTAAGAATAGGAGGAAAGATGTGATCACATTGAGACCTAACGAAGACGAGGATAGAGGTTCAATTCTAATTCCTTCTTTGAGCAGCTCTGAAGTGTGGAAATCAAGTGAGTTATTTCATGTTTTAATTGTCGAGCTCAAAAAGCAGCATTGTGTTACTTGCTGCTGGTGGAGCATATGTTGAGTTGTAGTGTATTGGTGTCATGCCATTGACCTTTCGTAGTGCCCGGTACCTACTCGTATTTGGGTAGAACACAGCTTCCATCCAGGGAAGTACTCAAGTTCTGGTCAGACTGCTTACTGGGTTCAAATCCGTGTCTTCCCACTTGTGGGGCTGGCAGTTCATCGGCTGCCCTCCCTAACCTCACTGTACAAGTGCATGTGAAGTTCGGGTGGTGTGAGTTCAGTGTGGTCTCTGTGGGGATCAAGGGGCTTCCACAAATCCGTGAGCACAGGGCTGACCCCCGTGAGTGCCCCTGCTCACTGACTGACCCGCCAGCAGTGACCGAGGCTCACGCTTCCAGAATTCGGACAAGCCACGGAGCACACTGTCCACTTGATATGGTCGGCCTGTGCGTGCCGTGTTCTTAAATGCTGGCTTCCCATTATTTTTACAATGGGCTCCTTTAAGCTTATTTTCCTAAGAACAAAATTGGTATGTATCACCCATTTTCAGTGAACAAAATAAAAGATTCACTTTCAAACTTTCTTTTGAATAAAAGGAAAATCTCCACACAATGGAACCATAAATTTAAGTGAAAGAATACACTTTGGAATTTACAATAGATGGCAGGCTGTGTTCTTAGTCTTCCTGAAGGTGTGAAATTGTAGTTAATTGCTCTGTTCTCAGTTTTAAAGAGCAAAGAATTCATAAACAATACACTTGAGTGGCAGTTTGCAAAGTCTCTAAAACCTTTCAATGCATTTTTCATTGCCAATAAGTAATTCTTCCGTTAACTAGTCCCATGAATTTTAAAATATTTTAAAATACCCTTCAGAGACTAAATATGTGAAAATCATATCCCAGTTCCCTTTGAATGTCAGAGCTGTGTGTGTCAATGAGAAGCCTACTACCTTTGGTTTCCTATGACACATGCATTTTTTTAAAATCAAGGTATAATATTTATTAAAAATATAATGTAGGGTTCTACAGTGAAGGGTAAATAAAGAAATTACTGCTTCCAAGATATACAATGATAAGTATATTTTCAAAAAATTTCAGTTACACACTGATATGTGTGTGTGTGTGTAGAGAGAGAGAGAGAGTCTATTTTCTTATCTAGCAGCTATTTGTTCACTAAAAATATCAATCATTAAGTGACAGCATGATCTACTGTATATCCTAAATTCTTCTGGATTACACATTTCACCAAACCTTTTAAAACACTTATGTATATGTTTAGTACTGTACTATCCTTAAAGGTACAATAATATGCATCATACTTGGCCCCCTCCCACCAAAAACCAGCACAAATAACGTAATAGAAACCACCCCCATGTGAGGTAAATATTCTTTGGGACCTCAGCATCATTAGATTGAAATTTTCAAGGCACTACGTCTTCCTGGCCATGTTGTGTCATCATTTTCTTTTTTTTCAGGCATGTTTTGTATATGAAGGAAGAACTTCCACGTGTAACAATGTAATCAGAATATGTTACACGTATAACATGTACAGCAGATAATAGTAGCAGCAAATAAACACATAAGCAAAGTGACCAAACCAGGGCATGACGAGAACAGTTGTTTCACTAACTCGGCCCCCTGCCCTGGGCGTCTATGGGGGATACCAAGGTTCATTACATTTACGTTACTAAGAATCCCATTTTCCTCTGGGTTCTTCAAATCCCACAATTTTCCATATGAACAATTGGAAATCAGACCTGAAATCACAATTTAGAGATAACAAACAACAAATTGCTTCACCTGCTTGTGAAGTTTAATATAATTTAATCGTATCTTTTGTCTTTGGGAAATTACAAGAGGGAAAAATCTGTTTTTGGTGGCAGTGAACATTGCAGTGTCCATGCCATGAAAACCAGGATTTTCCCTGGGAAGTGACCAGGACTCGGGTTTTGAATACGGCATTTGAGTTCCAACTTGGCCACTAAGAAATCTCTCTTGTTGGGCTGCACTGTCTTCTTTTAATTAGGTTTCCTTGAGAGTGGAAGGCTTGAGAAAATGTTTTGTAAATTTAAAATGCTATGCAAAGATGAATCACTATGAGTTTTCCTTTTCTTCCTCATTCCAAACTCTTTGAGGAGCTGCTTTGTAAGCCCAACCCAAGCACAGTCCAATATCATTCAAGATTTAGGTATCATGTCACTACTAACATTATTAATAATTTGACTAGATGGAAAAAAAGAATATTTCACCAAAGAGCAGGTGTGTCTGAGAGGACAGCGTAAGTCTTCACTGTGTAATGACATTGTTTTAGAAGCCAGGCTTAGAATCTGCTGGTTTTCTTTTCACTCCTGTAATAAGTGATAGACTTTTGTAGGCAGAAGGAAGTGGAAACAAGGAAGTTATATTAGACAAAAAAGCTGGTTGGTTATTGCAGGGTCACTTACCTGTAGGAGATGGCAGGGGTCTGTCAGGCAGATGACCTAATTAGTGCAGCTTAGGCAATTCCTGACTGGCTGGCTTAAGATGCCATTTCTACATGTCGAATCACTATGCTGTTTTGTACACCTGAAGCTAATAATAATAATAAAATAATAATAATAATAGATTCGTTTTCTAGGCAAGCTGAAGTCTTGGTGTAGTGATGTGGGGCTTAGCATTGTGGGCCTGTTGTCTTATTTTTAACAGTCTTGTAGTGAGTAAAGATCACAACCCATTTGACTTAATTCTTCCAAGTTCAGTGATTCAGCTTGAATTCATTGAGCATTTGCCATGTCCCTGGCATTTTGTTAGTCATGCTGAAAATAACAGGAAATGTATAGTCACAGGTTCTGCTCTCAAAGGAACTTACAGTTCACTGGAGGCAGAAGATTTACTCAGTGTGGGGGAAGAATAAACTCTCCTCCACTCTTCAAGGTTCTTTGGGCTGCTGTAATAACTAAATCTATATGAGACTGATTAACGAGAGAAGATAACCAAATTTGATTACATATGTACCTAGGGGAACCCCACACACATGCGAGAGTCAGAGACAGAGAAAATGAGGTATATATTACATTCTGAGCCAAGGAGGAGGTAAGGTACTTTGGGGCTTTGCCAGGGTGGGAGAGTGGGGGGGAGGTTAGCTGTAGGACAATAAGAACAGATGTTTGATAATTAGAAGTTTGCCCTGCCCTATAGATAGGTCATAAAAGTTACCTCTGCTGATACCTTGTGGTATGGGCAAAGCCCCTAATCTGAATTCTTTAAGGGAGAGGGAGAAGTTTCTCATGAGCCCATGAGCCTGCAGGGTCTCAGTTGCCTTCAACTCAGAATAATTCACGTGACAAAGTGGCACATCTTGGGGAGGCCTGTTCTGAACCCCTTCAACAGTAGCAAATAGCGCACATAAAACACTATGCTTCTGTAGGGGAGGAAGAAAAGATTTCCCTGTACCTTTCTAGGTATTTGGTTGAGACCCTCTCCCCCATCCCCTTAATAAAAGACAGATTGACAGGAGAAAAACAGAGAAATATAGAGAACTGTATACTTCCTGTATAAATGGGAGATACCCAGGAAAACTGAGTCACTCCCCGAAATGGCCCAAGCCACCACCTTAAGTAACATCTGCAGCTAAACAGGAAAGAAGATTTAAAAAATAGTAACTCATAGACATAGACAATAGTTTAGTGGTTACCAGAGGGTAAGGGGGTAGGGAGGTGGTAGATGATGGGATATGGGACATATATGGTGATGGAAGGAGAACTGACTCTGGGTGGTGAACACACAATGGGATTTATAGATGATGTAATACAGACTTGTACTCCTGAAACCTATGTAACTTTACTAACAATTGTCACCCCAATAAACTTTAATTTTAAAAAATAATAATAACCATCTCAAAATAATCAGTAAGCCAAAGAGGCATTTTTTGGGGGTGGCATATTCTGCTCCCCTTTACTCCTAAGAGGAAGTGAGGCCACTGGAAAGAGTACCAGGCCAGGAACCAGGTGGTTCCTTTTTTTGAGTCAGCCCTGGTTCACTGTGTAACCTTGTTGGAGAAATAGGACTAAAGTAAAATCTCCCGCCAACCCAGAAAACCTCTCCACAAAAAGTTGAAGAGAAAAGAAAACAAACCAGTTTTATTATTGAAGAAGCTTAAACCTAGAATGTGATGCCCACTGAAGATCAGACAGAAAGAAATCTCACCCTTTTATACAGCCAAGTAGATGCAGTCCACTGATAAACAATAACTAGTCCTCAAATAGCAGGCTTGATAGCACCATTTGTCACACCTAAGTCCTCCTGAATTCATTTGGTAATTGGAGTGACCATCTATGTTAGCTAAGTGGCTTTACCCAAAGGAAAATTAAGTGACAGGAGGTGGTTTGGGAGCAGAGCACCTGCTACATCAGGCTGCTATCCTCCTGCAGAAATGAGGTGACAGGGGCATTCCCTTCCTGGATGATTCCATCTCAAAGAGATGGGTCCTTTTATTTATTTGTTTGTTTGTTTGTTTGTTTTTTTCAGGTCATCTAACTTTTTTTTTAATAGTTAGACATTTATCATTTATATCCCTCACGCAGTGACAACCCCCCTCCCCCCATCCACTATAAAAAAAAAAAATGAGAGATGGGTCCTGTGTCCTTAAGGCAGACATTCCTGGGTCATAAAGGTGATAAGAGGTTTACTTAGTTTTGTCAACGTAAGAACATGCAAATCTGTAGAGAATCTTTATAAGAGTTTATTTGAGCCAAAACTGATGAGAGTGGCTGGGAAGCAAGCTCTCAAACGTTCTGGAGAAGAACAGTTTGCAGTTTCTTTTATGCATTTGAAATTCAGGAGGGATTACACGTAAGGAAGATTACATGAGAGTGGGAGGAAGCGGACCGGGATTGGATTGCAAGACAGTTAACAAGATTATATGCTCTCTTGACAGCTAACTCCTGCAAGGGGTATTACTTGTATTTCAAAGGCTTGTTAACTTAGATGCACAAGAACAATGGATAGGGTCGGCTTAAAACCTTTCACTAAAGAAGTTGCAGGCCTGGGGCCTGACTGCCCACCATGACCTGCCCAGTTCTAATCAGATCGCCCCGTGAGGTTACTTTCAGTAGAACCCCACTTTTTGTGCACAGCTTTTAGAAAGATTTATATACATTTCAAAGAAACAGAGGAAGAGCTGACAAGGTTTATACAGTAGATGCTCTACGAAAAAGCAAGTAAAGTCTCTTCCCGTTTTTCAACAGGGAGAATTAAGACTCTTTTGAAATTCATCTCTGCTGTTACCGTCTTGCATAAGTCACTTCATCTTTCTTGGCCTCTTTTTCCGCCTATGCACGTGGAAAGAGGGGGGAAATCTATATCAGCATTCACAAACGACTTGCCCACCAAGTTGGAGAAGTACTGACCTGCCACAAGGAAGAGCTTCTGAACTCCATATTTTCATGTCTATTCTTATGGTGGGATTAAACAAACAAACAAACAAACAAATTAAAAAAACCCCAAAACATAACCTTTGAAGGAAGAAAATGTCAGGTTCAAGTCTGGGATCCCCACCACTAAATACGTGACCCGGGATAAATTATTTTGCTCTCTCATCTACAGTTACGTCACCTATAAGTAGAGATTGTGATAATAATTTAATTAATGTTATTATAGGATGAAATAAGATAATGTCAAGGTTTCTTCTTCCTTATTAAAGGGACCACTATTTTGTAATACGCAGTCTATGCATTAATGGGAATGATAAGCATATCTGTATGTCCACCCTCAATCCCAGCTTTGAAGGCTAAATAGATCTGTCATAATGTAATAGTCTGTATCAAGTAGCTTAGGTCAGTGCTTCTCCACAACTGGGACTCATATGCTCATGATCCACGTGGGGCAGGTGGCTCAGTTCATGACATTGGATCACATGGTGCAGATCTTCTGACCCTTTCCAAGTTTTCAAAATGGTTAAATACGTTTAGAGAAAACACTCTTTTTTAAAAGTCTTTCTCACTCTAGTAAACTACATAATGTAAAATGTGCCACGCTAACCATTTTTAAGGGTATAATTCAGTGGTATTACGTACGTTTCCAATGTGGTACAGCCATCACCACTCTCTCTTTTTAGAACTTTTTCATCACCCCCAAAAGAAACTCTACCCATTAAGCAATAACTCCCCAGTCTCCCCTGAAAAAAAATATTTTGGTTTAAAATGCCTAAAATCCCTAAAACTTCTAATGGCCTCCCTTTCAATAAAGCCTTTGGCAAGCAACTCTATTTTTCTAGATCTTAATGTACTTGTTTAGTTTTCCCTCTATTTAGTTTTGCATTTTATTTCTAAAGACAAAGGGTGCTAGGCTTTTGTATGTGATAGTAACAAAAAGGTTCTTTGTAATACATTTGTGTTTTAATACAAAGGAGCTTATTTAAAGAAACATTTAAAATAAAATGAATCCCTGTTGTGACCAATGAGAGCATGTGTTCCAATCAGTATTTCCTGGTACTTCAAGGATGGTAAACAGAAACTACAGCCTGAAACTGTCATAATCAGAGAGAAAGAGGAGGACACGTCTATGGGAAGTCTGAAAACAGAGGCCAGAACCAACTTTGTGATGGTATAAATGGGAATAATTTATATGATGCTAAATGGCCAGGATCTGTGTACAGAAAATGTAGCAGTCGTTCCTGGGAAAGAGACCTGGATGACACTGTGCATGAATGTTTACTAACCCGTTAAAACCATATTTATACATCTTTAAACATGTTGATCCGACGTGAATGTTCAGCACAAGGAGATCACGGTTCTGCTGGCTTAGTGCTGCTCGGGGTGTTTTATAAAACTCTCGTCAACTCAGTCTGAGATGGATATTACAAAATGAAGCGCATCCAAATACGTAGGGGAAGTAGGATAAAGATTTTGAAATCTAGGTCATGAAACCTAAGGCTGAAGAACCTAAGAATATTTATTCTGACGAACAGAGACCTGGGTACTAAAACTCTCTTTGTCCATCTGAATATATATCGTGAGAAAGGAACCAATGAAGACAAATAAGGACTTGCTGACAAATACCAACAGCAGGATCAGCAGCCACAGTGGGTAGTGAGAGCTCTGTCAGCAGAGGTAATCAAACAAGGTTAGGCCACAGCTGACGAGTCACAGATGTGTGCAGTGGTTGGGATGTTAAAAAGGCCCGGTTGGGGTGTGGTGTGTTGAGTGGGCGGTGATTAGAAAGGGAGTTAATATGTGAAGAATACCTACTATGTTACAGGCTATTTACCACTACTTTGGATCACCTGTTTCAATGTGTTTTCAAATTTAAAAAATTACTTTCTGGTAAAGTTGCTTAACTCCTACCACCACCACCACCACCAACAACAACATAGTCTTCTCATAACATTTATGCTCCTGAATCATGCCTGTCATACAGGCCTTCAAAGACAAGAAAGAAAACTAGGAGGACAGGCCACTTTGGAAAGTACAGTGACAGAGGTTTGCGTAGGGGATGAGGGGCCCAGAGTATGTCTTAAGGTAATCATGGGCTCTGCTGACAGCTGGCTGTTTTTCCTTTGTGTGTGTGTCACGCCTTCCCAAAGCCAGCTCTTCAGATTCAGGTGTAAAACGCCTAGCCCTTGGCAGCCTCCAGCCTAGCACACCGAACACGCTGAGACTTGCTAAGTGTGACTCTTACCAGGGGATGGCAGCATCTGCCTAGAGATGCGCCCACCAGCTGTGCCTGTCTCCCAACTCCAGGGAATACGTTTAAGGAACACTAGAGGGCTCTAAGCTCTCATGGCTGGTTCCAACGTGTCCCGGTACAGAGGGTCTCTGTAAGTCCTCCCCATGTCTCTACCCTCCAACTAACCTCCTCCGCACACACGCCTACAGCTATGCACAGAGAGGGTTCTGCAGCTGTTTACATACGTGTAACTGTTACACACACACCCAAGCTGAGACAGAGCCGGGGAGCCCCCATATCTCAAGATTCAGAGGGACCTGTCATCTTTCTTTATCTACTTTTTTACACTTTGGAGATCACAGGACGTGTTGTACATTAAACACATGTTTCAATGGCAGGATTTATTAGACACCAAGGTCAACCAGGATACCAGATGGACAGAGGTTGTATCCAGTAGGAAACAACAGCAAATCAAGAACTAGGACTCGTTCTGTGCTTCTGTGCCTGGCATTGTGATTGTGGAGGGGTATGTGTGTATCCGATGACTTTTATATAACTTAATTTTGTGAGAGTAGTAACTTTATCCCCCCTTTATACTTTGGGCAACTGATTCTCAGTGTCATTTCTTAGTCACTTCTCCATTGTCATAAACTGCCTAGTGGCAGAAAGATCAAATCCCAAGTTTATCTGATTCCAAACACTGTTTTTTTTCTACAGCCTTTTTCTGCTGTTTCCCCTGCAGCACGGGAACATTACAATTCTCTGAAAAAATACTCAATTCTCTGAAAGGAATTTAGTATCACATGTAATTGTTTTTCCTTTTCCAAATAGAATACACTTGAATTAAACAAAGAACTTTTGCCAAATGCTAAATAGAAACTTTTCTACCAAAGTCAAGTTCTAGTTAAGTGGAATGTGCTGTGGAATTCTGGCTTGCTGTGAATTCACAGGAGCATTGCATAATCCATTTTCTGTAGTAGTCACAATAGCACCCAACAAGCCCAATTACGATATACGTTTTGGAACAAGGCTAAACGAAAAATGCTGTGCTCGTTCTCTAAAATGTTAATAAATAAAATAAAATCAACTGCATATTCTCGAGTCAGCGCGAGATGTGAGTGAACGCTGACCCAGGAGTCTCCTTCACACAGGCTGCTGAGGGCGGAATTATAATCTGTACACTGAGTCTGTCCAGTAAATCAACATGAACTCGGTGCCATGAATTTAAAAAAAAAAAAAAAAAAAAAAAAAGTTCGAAATAATGGATGTGACCATTTTCCTCTACTCTATGTTGATCAGATCATTCCTGGTGGTGCTAAATTCTTGTTGCCACGTTTTGGCAAGAGGACAATTGTCAGGTCCACAACTCTGGGTGAGACATGCCCAGGGGCCTCAGCTGTTTCTTACACTGTAGGCTGAAGAAGAGATGATTTAAGGAGAGCATAGCAACTGTATTCAAATATGCAAATATGCAGGGGCTGTTTGGGGAGCTCGCTGTGATCAGATATAGGCTTGTGGACAGAAGATAGACACTGAGGCCGAGGAACCACAGTCACACATATGCTGTCCCACAGTGGAACAGGTGGCCTGGTGAGGGGATCAATAAACACATGATGGACTGATTTTATATATATATATATGTATGATACATCATACATATATATATATCTCCTTTCCACACATGGCACATGTTAAACTAAAGGTAGAAACACAGTAATGACTGAGGCAGCCTCTGCCCGTGCCTCATCGAACCTTCAGTCTGATGGGGCAAACAGGCATTACAACCATGGCGTGTGAGCTGTACTATAAAAGGGGAAAAAGCGGGATGCTAAGGAGCCCATCAGAGAAGCACCTAAGCCCCTCTCAGGGGAGCTGGAGAAGAATTCCCAAGGAAAGGTGATGTAATTTGAGGCCTGAATCGTGAATAGGACTTAGAGAAAGAGGGTGGGAGAAAGAGAAGATTTTTCATAGAAATAATCTGCTTCCCATACACACAGGTTTGCGTGACTTCCTATGCGAATGTGCCCTTTCCCAAATACTGAGAAAAACGTCTTACTGTATCTATTATCTACCGCTGTCTAACAAACCGCCTCAGAATGCTGTGTCTTAGAACCATGACCATGTATTTGCTCGTGACTGTGCAGTCTGTGTTGGGCTCGGCTGTGTGGTTCTTCTCCTGACTTGTCTGGGGATCAGTTGGGCTGTTGTCATCTGTCAGCTCGACTGGGCTGGATGGCCTAAATGGCCTCAAATTTCTGGCAGTTGGTGCTAGCTTTCTCTGGGTGTTCTTTGGTTCTTCTCTGCAGGGAAAGGATAAACAGATCTCCTTTATATTATGGTCTCAGGCCAGCATTCCAAGAGGACAAAGGGCATTTCAAGGCATCTTGGGGACTGGGTTGAAGGACTGAGGAAGTGTCACCACATTCTATTGATGGAAATAGGCTCCAATTTTGGATAGGAGGCATGGCAAAATATTGTGGCCATAGTTTTCAACCTACCACAATCATGCTAAAACCCCAATCTAGACTCGATTAAAGGTGACTCCAGAGAGGCAAAGCTTGAGCTTAGTCTTTAAGGATAGATAAGATTTTATTAAGGAGAGCAGAAGAGGGCACCGCATTGCAGGGAGAGGTTGGAGAGCGTGGCTGAACTGTTTGGAGAACTTCACAGGGTTTGGTATGGAAGAACCAGGGGGGCAGTTGTGGGGAAAGACACAGCAAGAAAAGAGTGTCATCCCACCTAGCAGTGTCCCACAATGCACTGGGTTGCCTGTGAAGTGCTCGGTAAATACTGATTCTATCTGGAGAAGCATGAGCTCATGAAGGGCCTCATGATCAATAGAGTTTAGCAAGAGAACATTTCCATCAGGGGACTTAGACAGTGAGTTTTGGTGCCGTTTCACAGAGCCTGCGTTTAATAGCCTTGGAATGATTTCATTCCTATGATTTGGTCAGAAGCATAATTATTGGTGCTTGCTGTGTCCCCTGGTTTGATCGTCTCCGTGAGTCCTGCTTCCTTGTTTTGGTCTTGTTCCTTCTTGGGAGTGGAGGAGAGGTGTTGTTTTTTTAGCTGGCAGCAAAAACTCCTTCTGGCTTCATTGTGGACACTGAAACCAGTGGCTCTCGGGACCACTGTGCAAGCACGTGGACTGCAGCCCATGTGGGCAGAAGCCATCTATGCCAACACCTACCGACCACCACTTGGATTTCCATGGGATTGCCCCCCGCCCCCTATTTATCTTCACTCAGTAGGGAGACGACATTTTATTGCTGAATGACCTTTGAGAGGAAGAACTGAATAGCAATCAACTTTTTGGCAGAGCCAGGGTAGAGGTGACTTAGATCCACAAAGGTCATATGATAGCCAAATGATCTAAGCCACTGGGGATGGATAGCAAACTTTCCCTCACATTTTGGGTCGCTCTGTGGGCAGGAACAAAGCATGACTGGAAATTAAAGTGCAAGCTCTCTCTTCTGAGTAAATCCGTCTGTCATTTGGAGGTGGGCTGGCAACCACCTAGCCTTTATGTTCGAAAAGGCTTTTGAAAGTCAAGTAGAGGCATGCTCTTGAAGCCATAGCAAGCATAACAAGTGTCTTCCGTTTCCTAAGTATACCCCTTTGTTCCTTTAAACCCAAAGGAGCATCTGTAGAAACACAAACCAAGGATCCAGCAATTCTTAATAGTTAGCAGTTGGGGTTCCTGTTGTTCCATCAACCTTAATGCGGGTGAAAACTGCTCCTTTGTTTTGCTTTGGGGAGAGGTAGGGTTTCTTAGAGGTGGCAGGAAGAAAGAGCTGTTGAGTCAATGCATTTTGTGTTAGATTAGCTAGACTCTATAAAGTGACATGCTCCGGCACCTCAAGTTCCCTATATTTTGCTAAGATAGCAAGGATTCCCTCCGGGACAGACAGGCCTGGGGCTAATTATGCTGTAGGGTGAATTCATCACTAAATCTTTTTTGCTAACAAAGACAAGTGACCTCATACATTGTAAAAGGCCCTAAAAAATTAGGTGAGTGAATCTAACTTGCAGCCAACACATCAACCCAGAGTCAGCAAATGGCAGTCTGCCAGAGAGGCTCTTCACTGTTGGTTTGCATAGACAAAGATGAGAAATAGGCAACCATCATCGGGCATACAGCTTAAGAGATCTTTCACTTACCATCATTGAGAGAGAAGCATTGTTATTATATTCATGTGCAAATGAGGAAAGTGTGGTTCAGTAACTTCAGTTACTTCAGTTACCAATCAAAAGTGCTTGGATTTTGCAGACATACAGCTCCATCACTCACTGGCTATGGGCGTGATGTGTACCAGATTTTTAAATCTCTTTGAGACTCAGTCTCCTCATCTTTATAACGGGGATGATAATACCTATCTCATAGGCTTGTGACGACGGGAGAATTCATTCACACTTACACACTCATACATACAATACATACGCCTCAAAGCATTTCTCTTATCAAGCAGTTATTAAGCAGTGGACCCTGGAGTCAGACTGTGTTCCAACTCTAGCTCTGCTATCTGCCAAAGGTCATAAATTGAAGAACTAGTTTAGCTTCTCTGTGTCATATTTCCTTATTTATAAAATGTGGACAATAATAACAACTTATCCAGTGGTTTGTTGTGGAGGTAAAACCAACCAGTAAGCACTATGGCGATGGTGATAGTGGTGATTCTCTTCTCCCTCAAATGATTTGTCCAGGGTCACACAACCCATAAGGACCAGAGCCAGGGTCCAAAACCAGGAATTCTAACTTTAAGTTTTAGGGTTTTTCTATTGTGAGACAGGAGCACAGAATTATGGGCAAGGATGGGAAACAATATAAAACCCCCAGAGATGGAACTTCTGTGATGGTGGAAAAGACTTGAGCAACTTTCAAGAGACAATGAAACTGTGGGAGGGCTGAGCTAATGCATTCCTTATGGCCTGGATGGGACAGCTCAGGCTTTGATAGAGAGGCTCAGAGTGGGGTTCTGTTGCAAGATCTGCATAGCCTCTCTCGTCTGTGCACAAACGGTGTTGGTGATGGGACTGCGTTATAGAGCTGGTGAATCTCGGGTGTGAACTTCAGTTCAAGTTTGAGAGAGGTAGCTCTGCCATGGTCACGAGGCATCCATAGTCCTTTAGTATTCCTCCCTTTGCCTCAATAGCTTCTTTACTGGGGGGAAGTACCCAGGGTTTTATATCTGTAGTAAAAAGTGTCCTATCCTCTGTCATTCATTCATTCACTCATTTTCTGGGTAATCATACTTGCCCAAAGTCAAGCGGCTGGTATATTAAGCTTCCATTTCCTTATCTGTAAAGCTGGTAATAAGAGTTTCTATCCCTTAGGATTTTAGATTTGAATCAAGATGTAAGATAAGGCAGGTAAAACGCTCGGCTATTATTTATTAGTCACTGCCTTACTATTTATTGATAACTATTGACAACACATTAGGGATACAGTAGCAAGAAAGGTATTTGGTCCTTTGGTTACTGTCTGAAAGTCTAGGTCTGAGACCAGGCTCTGCCACTGATGACTAGGGCAACCTACAGAAAGTCACCTTTTTTCTCAAGATTCATTTTTTCTCCTCTGTAAAATTAGGATATTGGAAGAGGTCAACATTTAAAGGTTATTTGCCAAGGAACATTTGTCTCATAAGATTGTTTTTAGAGTGAAAAGGAGGAGATGCAAGTCTGGGAAAGTTTATATCTTTTATTCCTTTCCTAGAAATCCTCAATGCATATTACCAATAGCCAACAAACGCCCTGCAGGAAAGGAGTCCTCTCTGAAAGAAACCTGTTTGATTGGGATTAAACTAAAGTTTCCCAAAGTCATTGGATCATGGGCTCTATTTCCTTCTATAAAAGCAGATCTCTTCCCATGGATTACTCAGTGGCATACTGAACTGGGTGATCTAAGAGCTTTCTCAACTTTGAGAATATTTTTCTCTTAACCCACACACCTATGTTTGATGTTTCTTTCTGTGGTTTCAGCATCAGATACAAGTGGGCATAGGGGCCACATCTGTCAGTTCCAAACCACATGGCACAGGCAACTGGGAGGTCTATATTTACACAGAGCCACCTGGGTAAAATGCACACCCATCAGTACATGTGCAAAGAAGATGATAATGAGCAAAATCTAAAGATGTGTTTCACAACATTTTTGTTGCTGCCAAAACTGTTTGGGTTTTTTTTTTTTTCTCTCTCTTTTTTTTTTTTCACCCATGGTTCCCTGGGTAGCTTTTTCTTTCAGAATTGTGTCCCATTTTTCTCACTCAAGTGGAAAGACAACTTGGAACCAGAAGGCTTTACTGCCTTCTGAGTAGCTGAGCCGAATCAGAGTGGTGGTCTGGAAACCAGAAAGTTTGGATTCCAGTTCTGCCTGTGCCATGAACTTGACCTTAATTTGGAGCAAGTCATCTGTCCAATCAAATCCTGCATTTCTCCATCTAAAAGATGAGGAAGGCGAGCTCTAGTGGTCTCTGTGTTCTCACTCAGCATGAGAAGTGGTTTCTTCTAGAAAGTTGGCGTCGGAAGCCTGCTTTTGATCCAGCAGTCCCACACGTTGTCCCTGCAGCCTATTGTAGTAGCCATCTGCTCCTGTGTGGTTTGCATTAGCCTCTCTGTGCTGACGAGCAATAGCAGGGGATGGGAACAGCTCGAGCCCATCTGGCTCTTTTAAAAGGGGTTGCACTTCACACTTCATGGGCCACACCCACACGGATGTCACCCTCATTCTTAGGGAAAACGCTCTCCCCATCTGTTGGGACAGCCTATGTCCACTAGATCCATGGCCTGGGTTGTAAGGATTTAGGTGTTTTCTTTCTTCTTTTATAGTATAACAAAAGAAATATCATCAACACAAACCCTGATTGAAGTTATGGGAAGGATCTCACTTAAATCCATCTGCAAAAGCAATGAGAACCAGACCTGGGCTTGCAAGTAGGTCCAGACATAATGGCTTAGATTAAGGCACGAGGATCAGCTTCAATTTTGAGGTTAGAGATTGTTCTTTCTTTTGTGGCTCTGTCAGGCCCTTAACATAATTGATTCAGGGAACTGAATGCTGTGAATGTGTACATTGGCTTCTGTTTCTCCAAAATCGTGCTTTAAAGGAGCTCAAGTTCCCTGAACTATTGAATACAGAGCTCCTCGCCCCAGAAAAAAGCTCGTGTCAATTTTGAGGTGGTTTCCTGCGTCCTTCCCCCAGCTCCATAGGCAGTCAGCTAATTAGCACCTGCTTGGGCCTTGTCTGGATGGCCCCGTAACTCCCTGGATGGGGTGGTTTCTGTACACTGGCAGATAGAGGAGCAGCTAAGACCTCGGCTGTGTCTCTGGGGGGCTCAGTGGCTTTACCACTAGACTGTGAACCTGGGCCAGGTATTGAACCCCTCTGGGCCCTGTACAATGGGGCAGATAATCCCTGCCATGAACCCCTCATCGGCGGCTCTACTGGGACACCTCTTGCTCCTTCCCCAGTTTGCGGTATAATATCTGTGGAACACCTTGACTTTGTCTTACTCTACCTTGTTCTCCGTGTCTTTGAGACTTGGCAATGGCTGTCCCCTCTTCTGGCAACAACTTTCCTCTTTTGCTTGGTGGATTTGTTCTCATTCTTCCAGACTGGAATCAAGTTTTTCTCCCCAGGTAGCTTTTTTGGTTTTTGCATTCCAGGCTAGATCTCCCTGCTCTGTGCGCCTCTCTGACGCACTGTATTTATATTTGTCACAGCACTTAGGAAACCTGAAGTTCCCACCCTCAAGATGCTCACAGACTTGTGACAGATGTGTGACACTCTTCTACAATTATGTTTCCAGCATCCCATTCCCGTTATGGTGGTTGATGCTATTCTAGGCATATCGTAGTTAATGAATGAAAGTGAAGAAGATCCCTTATTTTTACATACCAGGGATGAGAAAGATCCTACTAGTGAGCTGAAGAAAGGAAAATAAAATTATTGGTGATGATCTCCTATGAGCCAGGGTACTTTATGGACTCTACCTCATTTTATCTCTTCAAATTCTGATGATGTATATGGTAACAATGTAAGAGAAAGAAATGGAATCTCAGAGTTTAAGTTGGATCCTTTGGGAAGCAGACAGTGAAATGGAGTTGGTAGTTCAAATGGTTCGCTCTGTGTGTGTGTGTGTGTGTGTGTGTGTGTGGTGGTGGTGGGGGGATGGGGCTTTGACCAAATATAAGCCAGAGCAAAGATTGCCCGTTAGAGATGCGTCACATTGAGCAGAAATGGTCATCCTCCAGTATCCCCGCCGGAGGTGAGAAATGAAGGTTCTGCAGCTGGAAGTTCTCAGTTAACTGGACTCCCTGCCATATTGAATCTATATGTTCCAAAAAAATCATGATTAGGAAGTGGGTCAGTCTGACTTGAAAGTCCATTTTTTTTTTTTACTACACTCCACTTCTCAAATGTAAGGGGTCTCCTATTACGTATCCTGAAATAAAGTTTTAAAGATCACATGAACGACCAGTATCAGTACAATACCAGTATAAATATGAGAGTTTAAGTCACTATGAGAAACAAGATAGAAGGTGACCTGTTCATTCACAATCTTGCTTCCATTACTCTGTTTCCTCTCTCTTGAAACTGTGTCTTGGCAGAACCTACAGGGATCATATAATATACGGAATGATTAAAAGTTATTAAAACCCCAGATGATTGGACCTACTGATTAAGCAGCTTTATAGACATCCAAATCATTTAACAGGGCTCTGATGGTCGCCAAGTGTTGTAACTGAGGACTGGAAAGGCAAGGGATTTATACAAGCTGGAATGCTTCTGATGCTTCCTCTACCAGAGCTTGGTCTGAGCCAAATCTTGATTAACCATGACCTCATCTTCATTATAGATATCCTGAGACTGCGACCTTCCGACCACCTCCAATCAATGGCCACTTGAGGGCCATCAGAGTGGGATAGCATGGCATCTATTACCGTAGGAACTCTCTGGAGTATTCAGGGAACTACAAATCAATACAAAGCCTCTTCTTGCAATCCAGTGCTTTAAAATAGCTGCGAAATAGGATGTTAAGTAGAGAGATTAAGAGTTTAGCTTTCCCTCAGATGATTCTGTTGTTCAATTTAGTAAAGCCAGATCTACAAATGCGGGTAAGGGTAAAGTCTCAATCACTCTACTTCTCAGACCCCAACCTAGAGTTAATAAGGCTCTCTGGGGTTGAAGCTCAGAACCATTCCTTTATTACTGATCTAGGTGAGTTCCTCTCGAGAGAAGGAGCAGATTGGTGGCAGGCACTGGAATCTTGAACCCCATCCAAGTCCATACTGATGTTAAATGTTCTAGTCCCAAGGTCACCAGTTCTTAGAGACAAGCCTAAAACCCAGTCTAGTAGTTCGTTAGAATTATAGGGAGTCGTATAGCAATTCAACTCAGCATGTTGGTGTCTGGCTTAACTGGTGATGAACTTATCCCCATCCCTGGAGATATTCAAATAGAGTCAGGAAGGTCATCTATCGAGTAGGCTGTGATGAGAGTCTTGAAGAGGGAAGGAGGTGGGAATCCATGAATTTTCTTGCAACTCTGAAAGTCAACCTCTAATAAAGATAGACATAGACAATTCAGTAGGAAAAAAATTCACTATAATTCATGCCAAATATCATGTTTACCAACATTTTCTGCAAATCATGGTCTAGTGCCTCGGTATTTACTGTCTAACTAACAAGTCCAACGCCATCACTTCATGGCTAAAATCAACAACAATCCCCTTTTATAATTCTCTGTGGTCCATCCTGACTATAAAACGTTTCCAATAGGGTCTCCTTTCCTTTTGTACCCCATCCCTTACCATCCTCTTCTTATCTCAGAGCTTAACATAAACTTGGATGCCACCTATATTAGCTCTCTATTACAGTGTAACAAATCATTCCCAAAGATAGTGAGTGGCTCACAACAGTAAACATGTATTATCCCACAGATATTCAGAAGTTGTCACCTGTGTGGTTCTAGTTTGAAGTCTCTCACAAAGTTGCAAGCAAGATGTCAGGCAGGTCTCAGCTCTCTGAACACTTGTCTGGGCTTGAGAATCTGCTTCCCAGGTAGCACTCTCACCTGGTTCTAGTTCTTGTCAGGGGCCTAAGTTTTTCTTCCTGGGGCTTCTTCTTGGGCTGCGTGAGCATCACCACAACAGAGTAACTTCCCCAAAGTGTGAAACCCAGGAAGGTCCGAGACAGACATCACAATGTTTTGTATGACCTGGCCTTGGAAATCACACACAATGATTGTGGCAATATTGTAGAGGTTCCACAGCTTAGCCTTTTTCAATATGAGAGGGGACTACACAGGGCATGAATACCAGGAGGCATAGATCACAGGGGGCTTTCTTCCGGGCTGGCTGCTGCACTTATAACTCGGAACATGCTGTTCCTTTTGCCTTGATTATCCTGACCTTTACCTAGTACTTTCCTGTCCAGCCTTCTAGAATCATCTCAAATGCAACCACCTTTGTGAAGTCTCCTTTGAATTCATTGCATAGAACTAATAATAATCTTTTCTGTTTCCCCATGGAGCTTTGCACATTCTTTTGTGTTATCTCCTATAAAAAGACACATTTTATTGTAAAGTACAATTTTTAGCTCTCCACCAAGAGACATATAAAAGAAAGGGCCAAGAGGTATGTAAAAGAAAGGACCATGTCTTATCTAGTGTTTCTAATATTGAGTTAAATTTTGGCAAATAACAGGTACTTATGGAATATGTCAATGGATTAATATCATTTCCCTCATCTTATTCCTAACCTACTTTCAGGGGCCAAAATTAATACTAATGGAGTAAAAATACAAAATAGCTCCTAAGATAAAGGCACCAAGTGTTATTTTTAATTTAAATCCTAAACCTACATATAGTTTTAATAGGAAACAACTTTCTGTAAGGAAAAGTTGAGATAAAGTGCAAATTACAACTGTTAGAGCAGAAAAAAGCCTTAAAATTTGTTACCCAAATTTCTCCTTTGGGAAACGGGGGAAAAAAATGAGGCCTGATTTTAATAAAATGTTTTTAATGGTAGAAACTAGAAAAGAGAGTTAACTAATCTTGATAAAAAGAAGAGAATTAAATCACTCGAATAGATTTGGTTTTTATTCTTTTATCCCTTTCATAACCCAACACCTCTAATTTCATCCCCATCAGTCTTTCTTAAAGAAGAGCCATGTAGAGTGAATTAACAGGATGAGTCACAAGGGACAGGAAAAAACAGATGTGAGCTCCGAAACATAAAGAGAAGACTCTGCATCTGGTACCAGGCATAGGTAGAGAAGAGCTCTTTTAAAAAAGAAAAGAGAACTTGCAGGGGCACCCCATTTACCTCTCCTCTGTGCTGCAATGTTCTCTGTTCTTGACGCAGACTCTTAAATTCCAGAATCGGGTGGATTTCCTCCGGAGAAGGACAAATAAATCCAATAACAAAGACTTGCTAAGCAAGTCTTGATGATCAGCATTCAGCAATAAAGCTGACTTTCCTTTAGAAGTGGGGACCTGGGGGCCTTGGGAAGGGGACAGAGAGAGAGAACACTAACTTTTTTCAAATCAATCTTGAATTTCAGCTGTAGTTTTCCCCCTGGGGAGATCAGGGATCGTGTATGCCCCTGTCTCATTCCTCTGTGCCCTGCACCATCCAAAGTGGTACAAGTAGTTTCTCATTGTCAAGAGTTATGCCTATATCCATGTGAGTCTTCAGATGTTCCTGGGTGAGGAAAAGGAAAAGGCGGTATCTGTGGAACCAGACAACTCTAGTGCCGCGCTGTGCCAAGCCCATGAATAAGGTTCAGGCAGGGCATTTGCTGTGGCATCCTCGTGACAGTGTCATATATCTATCGAGGTCTGGATTTGAGTTTGCCAACAGCATGCTCCATAAGGACCACTTCTCTGCATCCCTCTGTGTCCCATGTCACTGTAGCAACTAGTACTCAGCACAAATGTTTTTAATTTTTGTTTGATGAATCCACCCGGGGCAGATAAATAAATTGCTTTAGCAATTGTACTTTCAGGCCACTTACACAATAGGCTGAAGTCATTCTTAGATTTTCAGTGAGAATAGAAACCATCGTAAAAGTATGAAAGATGCAAGGGCTTGGAAGAGCCCTTAAATGACTCATCTACAATGTTGTTGGAATGGAACCAATGGTTCCCAGCCCTGCTGAATAAGAATAACCTGGGAAACTTGTAGCTCCATGTCAAATCAGTAGAATTAGAATTTCTGGAGGTAAAGCATGGGCATAATATTTTCTTACATTCTCTTCAAGTTATCATACATTCAGGGTTGAGAATCACGAGATCTAATGATGTCCTGGGCTCAAGGAGGGTATGAGAATATATCCAGTTCATCCAGAGGGTCAATACAGAGCAAAGGTGAAACCCTAGGTTTTCTGGCTTCCAGTGTGGTCTTTTTAGTAATGTCTACTTAATCAATTCAGGAGCTAGAGACAGTAAATCTTAAGACCTCTTTCTTTAAGGAATGAACATCAGACATCCAAGAGTATCAGTCACCAGCATATTGGGCTCCATTACTTGTTGTTGAGAATTGGGCTGTGTATATTATTTCTGAGAGGCAGCCCAGAAAGCATGTTTGGTTGCATGTCAGGTAAAACTGGGTTCTGGTATCAGCTTTGCCATAGGTGAGCCATGTGCCATAGGTTGAATACATTCAGTCTAGGGCTGTGGTTCTCTATCCTGGCTGCATACCAGAATCGCCTCTGTAAGCTTAAAAGACATGAAAGCTCTGACTCCACGCTCAAGTATTTCATCTAGGAAATCTACAGTGGCTCAGGAATATGTATGTTAGAAAATCCTCAAGTGACCCTGATGTCCATCCCTGGATTAGTGATCTCCAGAGATTTTTTTGTTGTTGTTTTTCAGTTGTGATATTCTATGATTGAAAGGTTTCTGTGGCTGCACTGCCTAAGTTGTTTGTTTTTTTAAACAGCTTTATTGGGCTATAGTTTGCATGCCGTAAAATTCACCCATTTAAAGTATACAATACAATGGCTTTGATATATTCACAGATATGTGCAACTACCACCATAGTCAATTTTAGAACATTTTCAAAACTCTACAAGAAACCTTCCATGCTTTAGTTATCACCTCCCTGTCTCCTAGCTTCCCCGCAGCCCTAGTCAAATCTATAGATTTCCCTGTTCTGGACATTGCACATGAATGGAATCATATGTAATCTTTTGTGAGTAACTTCTTTCATTTAGCTTAATGGTCTCAAAATTCACTCATGTTTTAGCATGTATTAGTACTTCATTCCTTTTTATGGCTGAATATTATTCCATTTCATGAATGTACTACACTTTGGTTAACCATTCTTCAGTTGATGGACATTGGGTTGTTTTCACTTTTGGCTATTATGAATACAACCTTCCAAGACTGAATCATGAAGAATAGGAAAGCTAAACAGAAAATAACAAGCCAGAAGATTGAAGCAGTAATCAAAAACCTCCTAACAAACAAAATCCCAGGACAGATGGCTGTATGGATGAAATCTTCCAAACATTTGTCAAATAATTAATGCCAAACCTCAAACTCCTCCAAAATTGAAGAGGAGAGAATGCATCCAAATTTATTTTACAAGGCCAGCATTATCCTCATATCAAAGCCAGATAAGGACACTATAAAAAAAGAAATTACAGGCCACATGCATGATGAATATAGATGCAGAAATCCTTAACAAAATATTAGCAAGCTGAATTCAACAGCACATTAAAAGGGTTGTACACCATGATGAAGTGGGGTTTATCCTCGGGATGCAAGGATGGTTCAAGAGATGCAAATAAATCAATGTGAAACAACACATTAACTGAATGAAGACTAAAAATCTTATCATACCTATAGATGCAGAAAAGCATTTGATAAAATTCAACATCCTTTCACCATAATAAAAAAAAGGGAAATCTCAGCAAATTAGGTGTACAGGACTGTAACATAATAAAGGCCACATATGACAGGCCTACAGCTAACATTGTACTCAATGGTAAAAAGTTTCCTGTAAGATTAGGAACAAGACAAGATGCCCACTGCTATTCAACATAGTCCTGGAAGTCTTAGCCAGATCAGTTAGGCAAGAGAGTGAAATAAAAGTCATCTAAATTAGAAAAGGAAGAGTTGTCTCTCTCTGCAAATGACATTATCTTCTATACAGAAAACCCTAAAGGTCCTACCAAAAAATTGTTAGAACTAATCAACGAATTCAGTAAAATTGCAGGATACAAAACCAACATCTAAAAATCAGTTGTACTTCTACACTAACAACAAATTATCTGAAAAATAAATTTAAAAACACAATCCCATTCACAATAGCATCAAAAACAATAAAATACTTAGGAATGAGTTTAACAAATGAGGCGAAACAGCTGTACATCAAAAATTATAAGATATCAATGAAAGAAATTGAAGAAGACACAGATGGAAAGATATCCCATGTTCATGTGCTGGAAGAATTAATATTGTTAAAATCTCCATACTACTCAAAGTGATCTACAGATTCAGGGCAATCCCTATCAAAATGCCAATGGCATTTTTTACATAAATAGAAAAAATAATCCTAAATTTATAATGGAACCCCAAAAGACTCAAATAGCCAAACCAATGTGAGAGAAAGAACAAATCTAAAGTCATCACATTTTCTGATTTCAAATTATATTACAAAGCTATAGTAATCTCAGCTGACCCAAGTTTGCTGAGTGTTCCTTTTGCCTCCTCAAATCTGCTACTGAGCCCCTCTTAGAATTTTTATTTTTTCATTTCAGTTATTGGACTTTTTAAACTCCAGGATTTTTGTGTGTTTCTTTTTTCTAATTTCAATCTCTTTATTGACATTCTCTCTTTTGGACAGCATTCTCATATTTTATCATCACACTTTAGTTCATTAGACATGATTTCCTTTCGTTTCTGAAATATTTCAAATAGCTGATTTAAAGCCTTTATTTACGAAGCCCGATATCTGGGCTTCCTCGTGGGAAGGTGAGGAATGGAAAAGAAACCTACTCCTTTGTTTCTCCACGTTTGACTCCCCTCAGCAATGTGCCTGCTTGTTTACTGTCCAGATCTTTAGATGGATGTTTTTCATATTCTGTCCAAAGTTTGTCTGTTTAAAAGTTGGTCTTTAGAAGGCTTATACCCTGAAACCTTGTAACTTTACTAACAATTGTCATCCCAATAAACTTTAATTAAAAAAACAAAAGGAAGAAGGCTAATACCATCTTCCTATAAGTGGACGCCACAGGGCAGTTTTAAACAGATCTTATTATTGACTTGTTTTTGAAAAATTGGCTCCTCTCTTTTCTAAGTGGGAAGATTTTATAACCTGAAACAGACCTGTATTCTAAGCCCGGTAATGTCATGTTTTACTGTGTGACCTTAAGTGAATTATTTACCTTTATCGAACTTCAGTTTCCTTGTCCTTAAAAGGGAGGAAATGATAATAAGGGATTTGATGCAAAAATTAAAGGAGAGAGAGCTGATAACGTGCCTAACGCAATTATCTGGCACATGATCGGGGCTTCGTAAATGTCAGCCCACTTCTCTTTGTGTAGCTGTGAAAGCTTTGGAAAGGAATTGAACTAGCTGGTGATTCTTTGGCTACTGCATTTGAAGGCAGTAAAACTGACATCTGAATTATCTGGGTTGATAAGATTATGTAGATCACTGCTAAATCTCCCTGCCACTTTGTAGTGGGGAGACTGAGACACCTAACTCCCAAACATAATCTTCCAAAGAGCAATCCTTACAGAGCAACTCTGAAAGCCTCTTTGTGCTGGCGAACAATACCCAGAGTGTGCCTGCTAGATAGACAATATGGTAAAGCGGCCCATTAATCTGCCCAAATCCTATTTCATGTCTTCCGGGCCTTGCAGAGGGGAGATGGGCGGAAACAATTGATCCACTGAAAATCACAGGCTGACCTCCAACTCAGACCTCTACCTGGGTGAGTCAATTTGGATGGAGAACAAGTGCTTTGGCCCCAGCCAAAGGTGGTTTCCTGTTCCCTGACTGAGTCTGGCTGCCGTTCAGTTATGAATTCTGCTAGTGAGACTGCCACTGGAAAAGATGTTAAAAGTGCCCACCCAGTCAGGATTTAATTAATAGTCACACAGGAACCAACTTCCTCCCACTTTGGCGGAAGGAGGAGTTTGGCAGCTGGCCATTCCCAGGCTGCCAGCTCTCAGTCCTTTGAGGGCCTGGGCCATGTACCTGTGCCAGGAGGCTGGCAGCTGAGGGTCAGATCCAGGGCCTCAAGAAACCTTGGCCATGAATCAACTTGCTTCTCATTATTTTCTGAAAAACTTCAAAATCATAAAACTCTTCTTTTACGCTTCAGATCTCCTTGGTTGTTGCCAGAGCATCTGTGGCCGTCTTCACTATCCTGTCTTCGTTCTGTTGATTGTCATTGTGTAGTTAAACAGTCTGTTGAGTAGTACAGTGTGCCAGGCGATTCCCGCTCAGTGCACAATACTTATTGAACATTTAAACAGCTCTGGTTACTATAGTTACTCCTGACGAGGTCAGTCAGGAATAAATGAATGACACATAGGTTAGGGTCTGCCTAGGGTTGAGAGGGGGAGTACATTTCCAGACACTTGTGGTTTGTTGGAATTGCAGGCAACGTGGGTGCTGGCAACAAGAGCATGACCTTGCAAAGAGAAACGTACATGCTGGCTTTGGGAGTAAAATCACACCGTAGACTGGTGTGCAAGAAAATGAGAGGGTTCTAGTGACTACGTAGCTTCTGCTGCAGCCATACACATTTTCTGCTTAGCCCTTCAGGTTGTAATTTTGTGTTTGTCTGTGAGAGATCTTGGTTAATGTCTGTCCTCATTCATGAATCAAAAACCCAATGTGGGCAGAACCCCGTCTGTTTCTCTTCAGCCTTGTTGTATCCAGCACAAGTGGTACAAACTTTGTTGAATAAATTATTAAATGCCCGTTCCTTGATGAACAAAGTAAGGCTCGAAGAAATGAGATGACATTGGCATTGGCCAGAGGAGTCTTTTGGGGAAACTCAGTATATGACTTTGAGGTATGCGTGGATGCAAATTCCTTGCTCTTAATCAACGTGTAATAGTGTCTCCATGAATCCTAATGTCATCAAGGGAAATGTCTATGAGCCGTGATTCATATGCAAAATTAGGGGAGTTAATAATAATAATTTCACGTGTTGTGTTAAGATTCAGATAAATACAGAAATTCAGATTAATATGTGCGAAAGGCACAGTACCTCTTGCCCAAGGCAGATGTGCAGTAATGTTGGTTATTGTGCCATCATTATCGCATCCTCATTGCCTTTCCCTGCTCTTCTCATTCCTGTTGCTAGTCTTTGGGAACTCGAGCATCCTATTACATTGCTATTCTTGATTTTCGAACTCAGGAACATTTTATGAAAATAAGCAAAACATTTAAATCTCATCAGATAACTCTTAAAACATCAATTAAAAACAAAGTCTATTTCATAGAATCCATAGGATAGTAACACTGTGCCCAGATAACTTCCCCCAAGTATATCTCTTTTCCTCTTTTAATGTGTAGGGTAGAAAAAAGGGAGCAAGGTCAAATTAGTTCTTCTTTCCCTTTATCCTTTCTAACCTCAACCTTGTCATATATATAAATATTCCGTGCCCCTAGGATGGAGGGGGCTACAAATGCAGGTGTAGCTGCTCTGGCCAAACTCTTAAAGAGTAGGTTGAATGAGTAGGGTATAACACCCCCAATTCTCCAAATTATTTTACAACCAGAGCTCAGAACTTTGCAAGTGCCTCCCATCCTATTCTTAGCCAGTAGAAATAGTCTCATTCCTACCATGTCCTTATCCTTCAAGGACGTCGCAACAAAAATGGAGGATTTACTTCCAATCTAGTTTATTTCTTCATACGACCCAGTCAGGGGCAGGAGGATTTAATTATCATTGTTTCAATTGTTCTATGTTTTGTTTTGTTTTGTTTTAACACAACAAGCAAAGTAAATCAAACGACTCTTTTAACTGGGCATGTGTGGCCATCTTAAACTTAAAACAAATGCTAACATTAAGTCGATCCTTTTCATTTCAATCATCAAGTTAAATAATCACAAAAAGGAACTGCAAAGACAATCTCATACAGTGTTCTTTTCCTGGCCCCAGCATTCTCTTTCATAGTCAATTCTGTATTGAAAGTACTATTTAATTTTCTGAATCTCTAGCTAGATTATAAGATTGACAAGGCAGAGGCTGTGTCTGTCTTGTTTCCCGTGTATTATCAATTCATAGGTGATGGAGACACCGTACTAAACAAGACAAAACAATCCCACTGCCCTCATGGACTTTAATTCTAATTGTATCTTTAGCACCAAGGATAAGGTCAAAGTTACCGTTCTGTGTTTACTCAATGAGTGACACAGCAAATGGATGAATAGAATGGCCCCTTCTATAATCCACATTTGATTGGGGAGCTGTGTTGTGCCAAGTAAATACCCCAATGGGGTGGAAACAGTACAGGAAGAATTGGCATTACACAGAAAAATTCCTGTGTGACCATAGGTGTGAATGTAGACAGTCTTCATTTCCAGCATATTTTTTTTATTTGAAGAGCTTTTTAGAGATATAGTTTACATAATTTACATGCCATAAAACCATTTAAAGCTTCCAATCCAATGGAGGGATATAGTAACCAGTATCCCTCACACTGTGTCAGCATATTTACAGAGTTTTGCGGCCTACAACATCCTTCTTAACTCATGTCTCAGAGCAGTAGTTCAGTTCCCTGAAGATGCCAGACTTTTGGAACAGGAATGGGTCAGATAGTTTAAAAACTCGGTACTTTCATGAGGTCACCTTTGTCCTATGTAGAGGAAGTCTGAGAACATTTTATGCTTATGGTACCAGAGCATTTCTTTTAAGGGAGGAGAGTCTAAGTTAATATTATAGATATCATATGACTTCAGCAATGTTTCTTATTAAGTTTCTATTTGAAACTTAGGACTCATTAAAATTGTCCTTAAACTCAATAAAATTGTTTGCCTGTCAAGTAAAAAAATATAAGTATTTTATCAGACAGTGAAAAGTATACTTACATGAAAATCATTAAAACTGACTTTGTATCTGGATTTACCATTAACTCAATAGTAATTTTAGGAAAGCCCCTCAGATGTTTGGGTCCCAGTTTCTACATTTAAGAGAGGGAATAAAATGATAACTAACTTCTCTTTCAGTTCTTAACTTCTATACATTAATTTGCAATGGGCCATTTTCTCCTTAACGCTATAATTTTGCAATTTTATTGTTTTAGAAGGGGAAAAAAACCATGTCTGCTATCAACATTACCTTCATTTGCATATTTGATATTGACAATAATACAACTAACACGTCGAATGTTGACTGCCGTGAATGTAACAGTGAGGAATTAAAAAAAAATCTTAGGACTGTATGACCTTGGACCATTGCCTAACTGTTGTATGGATAAGCATCCCATATTTTCAAGCATCAATCCCTTTGGGTTAGAAATAAGATCTGTTCCTATGCTTGGATCTCACATTACAGTTGATGCTCAATAAATGCTTGTTGAAAGAATGAATATGTTTTAGATAGCAAACATGTCGGAAAAAATGTTAGGTTAGGCATACAAAACTACAGAAGGGTGAGTGTGACTCTGTATGTCAGAGAGATTTTAGCATGAAAATAAATACTAACTTCTAAGAAAATGTGAAACTTTTGACCTTCAGCAGACCTATTTGCAAGTAATAAAAGCCCTGGATATCATAACAAAGGAAGAAATTTACTGAATACAATAATAATTATTCCTGTATTGGCTTAGGACTATGCAGGTATATAAGTAGACAAACATGTTCATTTTATTTATTTATTTATTTCTAACTAAATTTTTTTTCAATTACAGTCGACATACAATATTAGTTTCACATGTACAACACAGGGATCAGACCTTTATATACCTTACAAGGTGATCACCTCGGTAAGTCTAGTACCCACCTCTCACAATACATATTTATTACAATAGCATTGACTATATTCCCTATGCTGTACTTTACACCCCAGTGACTATTTTCATAACTGGCAGTTTGTACTTCCTAATCTCTTTCAACCTTTTTCACCCATTCCCCCAAACCCCCTCCCATGCAGTGACCTCCAATTTGTTCCCTATCTATGAGTTTGTTCCTGTTTTGTTTGTCCAGTTTTTTTTTATTATTATTGTTTAAATACTACATATAAGTGAAATTATGTGGCATTTCTCTTTCTCTGTCTGACTTATTTCACTTAACATAATGTTCTCTAGGTCCATCCATGTTGTTGCAAATGGTAAGATTTCTTTCTTCTTTATGGCTGCGTAATACTCAATTGCGTATATGTACCACAGTTTCTTAATCCAGACATCTACCGATGGGCATTTCAGTTGTTTCCATGTCTTGGCTATTGTGTATAGTGCTGCAATAAACATAGGGGTGCATAAATATTTTTGAATTAGAGTTTTGGATTTCTCCGAATAGATACCTAGGAGTGGGATTGCTGTGATCCACTGCTTTTACTACGTGTTTACATTTGTTAGTGAGATTTTTTTTCTTTTCTATATTTTCTTATTCATAGTTTCATTTTTTTTCTTCTTAAAGAAGTCCCTTTAACATTTCTTGTAATACTGGTTTAGTGGAGATGAACTCCTTTAGTTTTTTCTTGTCTAGGAAAATTTTTTTTCAACTACAGTAGACATACAATATTAGATTAGTTTCAGGATACCACATAGTGATAAGACACATATGGAATTTACCAAGTGATCACACCAATAAGTCTGGCATTGTCTGGGAAACTCTGTATCTCCCCTTCTATTCTAAATGATAGCCTTGCTGAGTAGAGTAATCTTGATTGTAGGTCTTTTCCTTTCATCACTTTGAATATTTTGTGCCAATCTTTTCTGTCCTGTAAAGCTTCTGTTGATAAATCATCTGATAGTCTTATGTGAGTTCCCTTGTACATAACTAATTGCTTTTCTCTTGCTGCTTTTAAGAGTCTTTCTTTGTCTTTATGCTTTGATGTTTTAATTATGATGTGTTTTGGTGTGGGCCTCTTTGGGTTTATCTTGTTTGGGACTCTCTGCCCTTCCTGGGGTTGTATGTCTATTTTCTTCACAAGGTTAGGGAAATTTCCAGTCATTATTTCTTCAAATACATTTTCACTCCACGCTCTCTCTTCTCCTTCTGGTGCCCTGTGATGCACATGTATGCTTGAGATTGTCTCAGAGCTCCCTTAAAATATCCTCATTTGTTTTCTTGTTTTGTTTTGTTTTCTTTCTGTTCCAATTGGGTGTTTTCTGCTCCCTTCACTCCAGATCTCTGATTTTGTCCTCTGCTCCATCTAATATAGTGTCATTCCCCTCTAATACATTCATTTCAGTTATTCTTCATTTCTGAATTGTTCTTTTTTTTATGGTTTCTATCTCTTTGTGGAATTCTCACTGAGTTCATCTATTCTTCACCTAAGTTCCTTGAGCATCCTTATAACCAGTGTTTTGAACTCTGTACCTGGTAGATTGCTTGTCTCCATTTCATTTAGTTCTTTTCCTGGAGTTTCACTTGGGGCGTGTTTTTTCTTTGTCTTCTCATTTTAGCTGCCTCCCTATGTTTGTTTCTATGTATTAGGTAGGTCTGCGATGTCTCCCAGTCTTGACAGAGTGGCCTTATGTAGAAGGTATCTTGTGGTGCAGTCTCTGTGCTCACCTGAGCAGGGTGCTCCAGGAGTTTCCCTGTGTTGGTTCTGTGCGCTTTCCTGTTGTTGTTGAGCGTTGGTTGTTGCTCGAACATAAGTGAGTGGGGTTGACCTTCAGGCTGACTGGCTGAGAGGGCTGGCTGTGACCTCAGTAGGGAAGTTGCTGTGCTGGGGCTGATCCCACAGAGAGGGAGTTGCTTTAGCAGGGCTCTGGTGCCAGCTGAGCCTGCCTTTTGGGTGTGTCACTTATGGAACTTAGTGGATGGTGATCTGGTGTGGTCTGAAGCTGGCCACTAGATGAGTTGGTCCGCCAACCTCTTGAGAAGGGCTCCAATGCAGGCCCAGGTCAGCCGTTGCTTGTGCTGGGCTCGGGGCCTCTTGGTGGGAGCTACAAAGGGATCTGTGGTTGGTTGCCCTTGTAGTGCATGGGAGACACTATGCTGTAAACTGAGGCCAGCTGTCACCTGTGCCAGGCTTGGGACCCTTCGGTGGCACCACAATGTGAACTGAGGCTAGCTGCCATGTATACCAGACTTTTTCTTCCTCAGACACAATCCTTACTGGTTTTAACAGCCAGATGTTATGGGGACTCCTCTTCCTGGTATTGATGCCCTGGCTTGTGGAGCCCAGTGGGGGGTTTGAGCCCCTCGCTACTCAGGGGAAACCTCAGCAGCCGAGATATCCCCCCTGACTCTTAACTACTACACCATGGGTATGGCACCTACCCATTCTACTAGTCTTGTTGTGGCTTCGTCTTTGTATCCTCAGTTATAGGACTTCTGTTCATCTAGTCTTCAGGTGGGTCTCAACAATGGTTGTTCTATAATTTAGTTGCAATTTTGATGTGGTCCTAGGAGGAGGTGAGCACAGAATTAACCTACTCCTCCCTCTTGACTGGAAATCCAGACATGTTCATTTTAAATATCTGGAATCAATCTTTAAAAAATCTCATAAATTAATGAAATTAGCCATTAAACAAGAAAAACACAGAGGCCCAGAACAGCACATACTATGAAATAAACTTGTTTGTACTTTAGCAAGGCCAAAAAACATCATTCTAGCAGCTCTTCCCTATATTATCAAAGACGTTTCTTTTGTCTACTGTAGTACAAAAGCTAACGTTACCGTTTTCATTCAGTTGTGTCAGCCAGTGTATTTCTGGCAATTTGTAAGGAAGTGACAGTTGGCCCGATTCATAAAAATGATTAATTCACCTCTTGGCACCTAATGACTGGGCAGGAAATAGAACAGGAGCCTTCATTCTGCCTTGACTCTGGATCTCAGGAGCTTAACTGTTTTCATGCACTGTGGGTTTCTACACACACACACACACACGCATGCGCCCCTGGGAGTAATTTGCCAAAAGGCACTTTCTGATGGGAATTTCACAGACTTTTTATTGCATGCCCTTTACTTTTAAACAAAAACAAAAACAAAAACACAGTATATCAGCTCTTGCATGTAGGTGCCTGACAGAGAAATGGCCCGTTGTCCTCAATACTGCTAATCTACTGCCCACCAAACTCTGCTGTAGGCTACTGACATGCTTGGAGATGAGAAGAAACTGAGAGAAAGATGACCAGGGAACTGGTCCCTCCTGAGTCCTCCCCTTGATACATTATTTACTGCCTCAAGAGTTTGCCAGGTGAAACCTACATGCAGAGGATGAGAATAGGTCCCCCTTCATTGTTAGCGAAGCTTGGCCCACACCCCTGCAGAGCTACACCAGAGGGCATGGTGCCAAGTGAACCCCTCTGCCTACACAAGGCAGGCAGACCCAAGACTCTTCTTTATTTGCCCTAGAGCAGTGGTTCCAAAACTAGCTCTTCCTTGAGAAACTTGAATGCCTTTTAAAATATAAATTCCCAAGCCCTACCCCAGGCATAATTAATTAAATTTCTGGAATGGGGCCTGGGAAGTTTATGTAAAATATTCTTAGGTGACTGTGATGTCGCTAATTATTTAGAAACTATTATCCAGGGCCTTTTTCTAGATCCAACTTGCTTTCAAAGGGAGAGGACCCGCTTTCCAAGAAAGGGGAGATACTCAATCCCACCGTACATGGAATGAAAGTCTTCAAGAACAGTAGAGCTGGCTAGGCCTTCTGCCAAGAGGGGGCTGCCCCAGCCTTCCTGGGCGCCAGTCACATAAAAGAAGAGAGAGGAGGGAGTCGGAGAGAAACGTGTCTGGGCCTTGTCTTGAGCAGGAACAGCCGCTGGCCCTGGTTCACTTTCAAAGGCCATCTCCTCCAAGGGCTCTGATTGTTAACGTATCACAGCGAAAATGCCACTTGTTGTACTGCACACCAGCTTTAGGATCTGTTAGCCACGGAGGTAGGGGGTTAAGGGTACCAGGTGCTCATTTAGAGTAGTGTTTCCCAACATGTGGTTGGGCATTGCTGTGCCACGCCAGGTAATGTCAGGCGATCTCCCAACCTGTACGGGGCAGAGGCAGTCTCTGTGGGATGGCCAAGGCAGTGTAGGGAAGAAGAAGAACAGAGAGGAACAGGTTAGGGACAGATGGCCAAAGGATTTCCTTTTCCTAGACATTGGTGCCTCTTTTCCAACCCAGTTAGGATGCTGAATACCCCTTGAACCTCAATCGTCCATTAAATCAACCAACAATCATATAAATTACTTTCTGTTCTCGAATGAGGTGACTATGAACTCAGCCATGACCCTCACTAAACACAGGTCAGGAAAACGCTTAGAAATACCTTGCAAGTATCTCTTCATAGGTGTGTGCACGGGTAAGGCAATTTGCCATTACTTTACAGAAACTAGCAACTGGACACCTTCAGAAAAATATATTCTGGATATTGCTGCTGGTGGCTTCTGTCTACACAAAAATTGTTGAACAAAAGTCACGTATATCGTGATTCTCAATGTCTAACTCTATCAGCAAAGGTACAGATAAATGGATGTATTAGGTTGGTGCAAAAGTAATTGTGGTTTAAAAGGTTAAAAATCATTGCAAAAACCACAATTACTTTTGCACCAGTCTAATAATTTGTCTTTTCTATGTACACATGTGAATGGGGATTCAAGATAAAAACAATCTTATCAACAGAAAATTCCATCTTTATCCTGAGCTTAGTGATGCTGAACTGAATATTTCTGAGGAACTATGTATGCACAGTTCACTTATTCTATTTGAGGATTTTTTTTCAGTATGAGTTCTATAAACCAATTATAGTCACTATATTTTTAATTAACATTAACAATGTAAAGGTTAATATTATTTAGTGGACTTACTTTTTTAGCTATCTTCTATTTATGGCATAATAATACAGATTTTCCATTTAAAGAAGCTATCCATTTTCATTTTAAACAATATTTTATTAGAGCAAATCTTTTTTTACTTAAACAGATAAATATTTAGTAGAGGTGTTTTGAGTTTATAGGGAAACTCAAGATGATAGTAAATGAATGACAGCAGTTCAAGACTCACTTCTCCCCCTGGTCCTCCCTGGACGAGGAAGCTACAGTGACTTAGACCCAGGGCTGACTGATGAAAAGTTACTTCCAGTGTGAAAATCCTGAGCGTCAGTGGAGCCCACAGAGGTGTTTGAGGACTTAAGATCTTCTGGGAAGACCAGGTAAGGCAAACAAAACATGAAATCTGTACATAGCGGGTCCTTAAATAATATCGTTTCGGTTAACGTTATTTTGTTATGCCGTTGATGAGAAGTTGTAGGAACTTAACTCTTGTCTATATCAATTAGCCTGTAGCAAAACTGGTTTCATCATTCATTGCTTTGCTCAATGTCACAGAACCTATTGATGATATTTAGTGAGGACTTACTGTATGTACAGAGGGTGCCAAAAACATGGATACACATTTTAAGAAAGGAAAAAACTATTAAAATTATAATAATATATACCGACAACAAAAGATAAATACAAGTCACATTTGACTTCTGCAATTACAAGAGGTGCTCAACGTGGTTACCATCAGCATCCAGACACTTCTGATTACGGTGAACTACTGCTTGAGCAACGGTGACCAAAGTGTCCACTTGTATACATTTTTGGCACCCCCTGGTATTTTTAGGTTCTAAAATAAACCCACATAGAACATCATAAGTAAATTACCTTTTTCTACATTGCATTTAGCACTGCTGGGTCCTATGGTATTCATTCCCTAAAGCATTTATTACATGATACATGCTGCTGTGAGATCACCCTTCCTTTCAGTTAGCATATAGAATCCATGCCAAGAGCACTGTTCCTCACTCTCTTGCTTGTGTTCTCTATCCGAATGGACTTGACATTGTGGGCTTCAGACTCTCAGGTTCTATTGCCCAGGAAACACTATCATTCCAGAGAGTAGAAATTATTAGAGGATAAAGATACGACGAATACTTAGTTATGCAGCAAGTCTTTAAGTAGCATTTGTTGAAAGCACAGGCTAAGTGGGAATTGATTACCTCCCATTCCCAATTCCGCATCTTAAATCATCCCAGCTCTGTCCATAATTCTCCATTGTTAACTCATTTATGACCAAATCCTTTTCACATGTGTCTCAGGAGCTGTAATAGAGTTCTAAGGCCTAGATGTCCTTTTTAAGTCCTCTCTCCCAGGGTAACACAGCACAGTGTCAAGAGAATAATTACCTGGATTTGAATCCTGATCCATCACTCAATGACCATGTGCCCTTGGGCCAAATACAGGATCTCTGAATCCAGAGTCCTCACCTGCAATGGGAAGATAACTGTATATTCCTAACGAGGCTGTTGTGATGATTAAGTGAGATAACCTATATAAAGGGATTATTAACATAGTACCTGGTATAAATACTAATATATGCTTAGTTTTATTAATAGTATTTTATTACCAAAAGGTAAAAGACACCTTCTCTTTAATGTCATCTATTTTATTTGCCATCTATTCCATTTTTAATTCTTAACCATAATTTCTTTTGTTTGCCAGATAGCAACAATTCATATAAAAATCCTCTTAAATAAAAATACATATGTATAAATCATCCACATAATATATATATATAATCACACATGCAGGGGAAAATACTGTATATTCAGGTCAATTGGACTTGATTTGCCCAGATAGTTTTTATTCTCCACTGGTATAATGATTTAAAATTTGGAAAACCTGAGTAAATTGCTTTTTAATTAATTAATTATTATTATTTTTTTTTTTTTTAAGAATTTGAATGTTTGTTAGGGAAGGAAACTGACGATTGCACAAAGATTTGATCTAATAGTTATTCAATGGAAAGGATCATATATAAAGTTTGTAATCATAGCCCAGAATGATCCTGAACTTGGTACAATTATGTACGATGGTGGAGTACTAAATTCTGGTGAAATCAATTCACTACAACTAAACTGGGGCAGAGCCCACCCTTTAGAATTACAATTTGTAAATAAAGCTCTAGGTCTTTTTGTTTCTTTGTTTTGGTTTGAGATTGTTTCTTTTGAGGTTGTTACCCTAGCTTTTAGCTTTTATCTCCAATCACATCCTAAGGCCTTTCCCTTAGCTCTGATCTGAGGAAGACTAGCCAAGAGAACATTTGCAAAGTTTCTTTATATTTTCCAGTTTCCTATTCTTCATTCATCTTTTACAAAAATATTTATTTTTATTTTTCAATTACAGTTGACATACAGTATTATATTAGTTTCAGGTGTGCAGCAGTGATTAGACATGTATTAGGTTGGTGCAAAAGTATTGCGGTTTTTGCAGTTATTTTTAACCATTTAAACCACAATTACTTGTGCACCAGCCTAATACCGTGTTTCCCAGAAAAGAAGACCGAGCCAGGCCATCAGCTCTAATGTGTCTTTTGGAGCAAAAATTAATATAAGACCCGGTATTATATTATATTACATTAGATTACATTAGATTACATTACATTACATTATATTATATATTATATACTTGGTCTTATAGTAAAATAAGACTGGGTCTCATATTAACTTTTGCTCCAAAAGACGCATTAGAGCTGATGGTCTGGCTAGGTCTCATTTTCGGGGAAACTTACGAAGTGATCATAACCATAAGCCTAGTGCCCATCTGACACCATACATAGATAGTTATTACAATATTATTGACTATGTTCCTTATGCTGTACTTTACATCCCTGTGACTATTTTTATGACTGCCCATTTGTACTTCTTAATCCCTTCCACTTTTCACCCATCTTCCCAACCCCCAAACCATTTTGGCAACCATCAATTTGTTCTCTGTATCTGTGAGTTTGTATCTGTTTTGTTTGTTCATTTCTTTTGTTTTTTAGCTTCCACATGTAAGTGACATCATATAGTATTTGTCTTTCTTTGTCTAACTTATTTCACTTAGCACAATACCCTCTAGGTCCATTCATGTTGTCCCAATGGCAAGATTTCATTTTTTTCTTTTTATGGCTGAGTAATATTCCATTGTGTATATGAGTATGGTAGTACATCTTCTTTATCCATTTGTCTATCAGTGGATACTGATATTGCTTCCATATCTTGGCTGTTGTAACCAATGTCACAATGAATGTAGGGGTGCATATATCTTTTCAAATTGTTTTGGGTTTCTTAAGATAAATACCCCAAAGTGGAATACTGGGTCTTATGGTAGTTCTATTTTTAAGTTTTTAGGAACCTCCATACTGTTAGTGGCTGCACTAATTTACAATCCCACCAAGAAGAAAAGGATTTCCTTTTCTTCACATCCTCGCCAACACTTCATTTATTGATGCTAGCCATTTTGACAGGTGTGAGGTAATGTCTCATTGTGGTTTTAATTTGCATTTCCCTAATGATTAGTGATGCTGAGCATCTTTTCATATGTCTATTGGCTATCCAAAGAAGATATTTCTTCTTTGGAGAAATATCTGTTTAGGTCCTATGCCCCATTTTTTGTCAGATTGCTTCTTTTTGATGTTAAGTTGTATGAGTTTTATATGTATTTTGGATATTAATCCCTTATTCAATATCATTGGCAAATAAGTATCTTCTCCCATTCAGTAGGTTGTCTTTTCATTTTGTTGGTTTCCTTCACTGTGCAAAAACCTTTTAGTTTGATGTAGTCCCATTTGTTTATTTTTTCTTTTGTTTTCCTTTCCAAGGAGATAGATCCAAAAAATATTGTTAAAAGTGATGTCAAAGAGATACTGCCTGTTTTCTTCAGGAAGTTTTGTGGTTTCAGATCTTACATTTAAGTTTTTAATCCATTTTGAGTTTATACTTATATACGGTGTAAGAAAGTGGTCTGGTCTAGTTTTATATTTTTGCATGTGCCTGCCCAGTTTTCCCAACACCATTTATTGTAGAGGCTATCTTTACCCCATTGTATATTCTTGCATGCTTTGTCATAGATTAATTGACCATATAGAGGTGGGTTTATTTCTGGGCTCTTATTAGTTTTTTCTTCCTCCATGCAAAATAATTTTACAGAATGACTTTCAAATAGAAAAAAAAAAAGCTAAATACATTTATGGTAGGTTTATCTCACTAACTTGGATGATTTCCATAAATGTTTATATGATTAGAGTAGAAAACAATAATTCAGTATCCCATAAGATGGTAAATATGACATCTATTTCATCCTAGTATTTGATGGTTTCTGATTTTCTCATACACAAATAAGAAAAATCATTAATGTCTTTCCCACACAACTTTTTTCAATTTTTCATTGAGAAATTACTCTGAGATTCTTAATCAACATTTACACAGTTTAATCACCTTGGAAATAACTGACAGAATTCTAATTTATTCAAGAACTTAACAAGTTTCAAAGATAAAGAAACAGAACACTTTATTATAAAACTTATAAAATAATTAAATATTACATATATTTTGACTTTTCTCTATAACTCATGGTTTTATTCAACACTTTTCCTCAGAATTAATATCACTCAGAGAAGCAAGTGAGAACACATAATAGGCTATTAATTAATAAATTAATTTTTCCATAAAATAATAAAATGATAATTATATAAAGTACAAATAACTTGCAATTTTTCAGAGGGCAAGGGGTGATAATGTGGAACTTTTTTCAGATGATAAAATGACCACTACTCTAGGCCAAGACAAGTAGGTTGAGGGAATATTCTAATGATTTCTCTGAGACTCCAGAATACATGATTTTAATTACAATGGGAACAAAGGATACTCTAAATTTAACAAACCACTATGTAGTTGGTTGTGCTGAGCTGGCAAATCCCTGTTTGAATTGAGACTTTTTAAAGCAGTAAAATTGGGTTACTTTCATCAAAGAAGTTGAGGAATAGAGTAGAATTATATAAATATGTCTTTTATAAACCGCATCTCAAAAAATTACAGAAGGACACAGTCTTGTAAGTTACTTTGGTTTTGGCAAAATAGTGTGGTGTTTTTCCAATTGAGAACAATTTTAAGCTCCTTAGTGCCAACCAACAACTGGCTTTTGAAGACTGAAAATATCATCTGGAAGATTGTAAAATACTCTTATTCATTGAAGGGTCTTGGCATATTATGATTTATTAATATTAACATAGCAGGAAGACAGACGGATTTTTCTATTGCCACTATGACTTTTTTTCTTGTTAACTAAATCCTAGGGCAAATTTAAACATGTCAGTTGGTAGGAAACAACCACAAGTGGCCTTTAATTTTCCAAGCAGCTCTGATAATATGTAGGGAGCATTACAAATGATGGTCTCCTTTCCTTCAACACATGGCGATTTTGCTATTTAACTCCTTTTAGGTTTTTACCAGAAATGGACATCTCACTCATTCCGATTCCCAAAGAGCAGACTCGAGGATCCTGTCTACTTGTTCAGCTAGCACCAAAAGTTATGAGGTTGATATAATGTGAGGGCATCAATATTTGCCTTTCTTATGAGCTTTTTTTTTTTGTCTCCAGAATGTGAATTTCAATTAAATGGAGATCTTAAGTAGTCCATGTTGCCCTGTTTACAGACTATTCCTTGGAATACTTTTCAAGTTGTGAATTTTAGTCTTGGAGACTTTCTATAAGCAGAATATACCTTAAACAAAATAATAAAAACAACACACGCACACTAAATAAACATAACATGAAGCTTGCTAGTCCAGCAGCAAGCACACGTGTGAGCACCATTTGGCTTCTTGTATAACTCCTCGTTTGGGGGGCAAACTGTGAGCTCCAAGTCAGTGTTCCATCCATATTTGATTCTCCAACTGTCTGTGACCTGAAGTCTTAAAGGGCCTTATCCAAACAGATGTCTTTGCCATGGAGCCCTTTCAAATTCAAAGAGGGAATCTGTCCCAAAGTTGATGTATCTCAGTGTGATTCATCACTTCTTTAGTGTAACAGTGCAAATTGACGTTGTTTTGTTCGTTTCTTTATAAGTCAGATTTGTCGTCGCTTCCCCTTTTCAAGTGCTTCAGAGTACCATGTGCCTTGGGGAACTGAATCAGAAGCCTGTCTGCTCCTCAGCGCCTGCTCCTCCGACACTGCAAACCACTTGGGAGCGGCTGGTGTCTCCAGACGTTGAAAGGTAAGGCCCTGGCCCTCAGGAGCGGCCAGGGGTCAGCTCTTCCTTGTGCACGACTTACAGCACTGTTTACCGTAAAACTTGTGGTTGCAGACACCGTGTTGAGGAACGAGATGACACCAGCTGAAGAAATCTACACAGGATGGGTCCTCTAAAAGGAGAAAACATAGGTCGCATGCTAGGAAAAGGCGCCACCTCTTTTCCCGAGGGGAGAGCCTACAGCTCTGCTTGTCTGCCTCTGAGTGTCTCTCCTCCTTAGCTGTTAGGATTTTAGCACGAGAGTGGGGAAAGCAGGATTAGGACACCAAAAGGGACTAATGACCATTAGCACAATTGAAACAGGTGGGGGAAAAGTGGATGTTAAGGAAAAACTCCTATCTAGCCAGAGAATAATGTTTGCTTCTAACCCCAAGTAGCCACTGGAGTACGTACCTAGAATAGCACATTGAGCATCCCCTGAGGATCTTGTGACATCCCTGGTTCTCATTCAGGAGGTCTGTGGTGAGGGCCTGGATGCTGTATTTCTAACAAGCATGCAGGGTGCTGCCGCTGGCGCACACAAGTTACTTTGGGGAGCAAAGAGCCTACTAGGTTGAGAGTTGGGAGACCTGGATTGGAGGCCAGGCTGCCAACACTGTGTAGGTTTAAATACATCTCAGAGCCAATTTGCAACAAAGTGGATTTAAGTCAACACCAGTCCTTTCTAACTTCTTGCATTGTTTAAATAGGATAACGGATTTGATTATCGATGGGAAGCAGGACACTGCACATCAGAGATTCTTACCCAGAAGGGCCTCATGAGATACAGAATGTGCACGAAATTGTAAGTAAGATGTCCTTTATGTAAACAAACACAGGTTTGGAGAGTTAGGGCCCAGTCATCTTATTAGATTGTCAAGGAATTTTTACTTCAAAAATATTTAGGGTCCACCCTAAACGTGAATAAATGTTTTGATTCCCAGCTGGGGTGGTTTTCCCCTCCTCTATGCAAGCCTTAAGTTGCCTTTACCTTCATCTCACCCAAAAACACACATTGCCCATTGGTACCCACTCATGTTCCTTCTGAATTCATCCTCAGTGGCTCTCCACTGAGCTTTGGGTCACAGCGTGCAAAGCTCTCCTACTGCTCCCAATTTGTAGCCTATTTTTCTGTTATTCAGAACTGCCTACAGTTCCTGCTTGGAGCCTTGGTTCTTCTGCCTAAAATTCCATTTTACACACATATCCCATCCCCTCGTGGCCCCAGTGATCCTTTGGAAACACAAGCCATGTCTTGCCTCTGTCCCAAACGCTCCCAGCCACTCAGAATAAAAAGTAGTTCTTAAAATGGCCGACAAGGCCCCAGGATCTCCTTCCCACAGTCTTTGTATGTGTGGGTATGTCTGGGGCCACCTGACTAAAGGGTGGACATTCGAAATCATTGCTAAAGAAGAAAGGAGGACCTGGTCAAGTTCGCCCAGACCACCTGCTCAACATGCATGTTTCTTTCCCCATAAGCTTTCTGTTGAAAAAGACTGCAGGTCTGTGGGAGTCCACTATTGCCTAGAGGTGGTCTGGCTCTGAGCAACTGCTTTATTACTGGTCTTCTGGTCCTGTGCGAGCCTCAGATAACATAGCAGAGAAAGTAGAGGAAGGAAAAGTGATGCCCAGAGCCAAGGCTATATAAGAAGTAGAGTCTAGATTGAGATGGGAAGTGAAATGGACAGGGGAGATGAAGTGAGTAACGGTTCTGAATCTGATTAACCACCAATTAGAAAGCATAGGGTAAGAGATTGGGCAGTCTTAGAAAAACTGCGATTGGGTAAAAAGAAAACTCAGCAGGTACCTGATGGAAAATGTTTCTTTAGCCTAAGGAAATCTGATTAGGCTGAAAAAATATCTCGTGGTGTTTGTAAGATTACTTTAAAATAAGTTGCACTAGTAAGGAATGGCATAGTTCACTCAAATAACTGAATTTCCCATTTTCCCTCACTGCACTTCATTTGAACTGATCTGAACTAAGGAAACATTTAAGCTCTCGTCCTAGGATAATGCATAGTCACTGTAATTGATCTAACTTCTCAATTAAAATGTGAGCGCCACGAGGGCAATGCTTGTTCACGCTTGCATTTCTACTCTCTGGCACACCGTGCTTACCTTTTTATTTGTTTAACTAAAATTTAGTTTAGAAAAATGGACTTGCAAGATTACCGTTTCCCCCCTTTCAAAGTAAGAATCAATGACTAAAAAGCCTTATTATAGAATTAAATGTTCTCTGCGTACAAGATCATTTTGAGCAGAAACTGCCTGGATTTGTGGCTTGCTCAGCTCCAAGAAGCACTGTTCACACAGAATTTGATGTGAATAGCACCCCCTTGAGGTGTGCAATATACAAGCTATGCAACCAAATAGGGTGGGTTTTTGAAAAATTCTCTGAAGACTACTAGTAAAATTGACTGGAAGGTAGGTGTTTCTTACCTCTCTTGTCGGGGGCTGGACAAAAGTTTGTATTACAGGCTCGTAGCACTGGAGGTTTCTGTTGGAGCAGACAATTTGAGGAGGGCCGGCCCTGCTGAACACAGTGGACTGATCGGGTCTGAACCCCTCCTCCACAGGTCACTGTGCACTGAAGAGGAAAGAGAGGAAGGAGTCAGAAACATTCAGCTGGAATGTCCGTGATATCAAAGAGAAGGCATCTCCATGCTTTATGATATTACCAAGATGCCTGCTGATAAAATGGGGCCGTCTAGAGCCAGATCCATGTGCTCACTGTCCAGAGTCCCTTCTAACATGTGGGAGCCATTTGATCGGATTAGCAGAATCTTAGGCTAGTGCTTTCTCACCCAACAGTGTGTGTCTCCCAGTTAAAGTGACTCATAAAGAAGAGAGCTTCCAGAAATACAGAAGTTGCTATAAGAATGCAGAAACAAATACAGACACATCTAGGCAATTAATCACAGTATTTAAAGAATTCCAAATAATCTCTGCAGATGCACTAGTGGAGGGGACAGTTCAAAACTAGGACAGAAATGATACACTGGGACAGCTTTGGAATTATGCTGTCGGTGATCAGCCAAATTCTGGGTTAGCATGGTAGACATGGTGCTTCCGAGAAGTCAGTGATTTTACTGTTCAATTAGAATTTTTTGTTTTGAAAAAATAGATCACTAACAAGGACTGTTAACTTTCTTAAATTCTCATGTGTGTCTGAAAAAAATATTTCCTAACCAAATAATAAAGGGCCGTCTTTTCCCCGGTTATTTTCTTGTTTAAACTGATGTTTTGGTTTGCTTGAAAAATTTACTAATTATGCTTATTTTTCTTTTATTACAGACAGGTGAAGACTTCTTCTTGGACAACTGGTATTTGGGATGGAAAAAAATACATTCAGGTGGAAAGAGTATGAGTTTTAGAATTAGCCTACAATTCAAATATAGCTGTATGATTGTTATCAAACCACGACTTGGCAAACTTTTTCCGTCAAGGTAAGGGTAGTATATTTTAGGCTCTGTGGGCCATAAGGTCTTTCTTGCAAATATTCAACTCTGCCTGTGTAGCATGAAAGCAGCCATGGACAAACACATAAACAAATGAGCATGGCTGTGTTCTAATACAACCTTATTTACAAAAACAGGCAGGGGAGCACATTTGGCATGCTGGCAGTTGTTTACTGATCTAACTACTCTTACAAGAATTAAATTCCAAATCTATTAAATGAGTAAAATAATGATAAAAATTTCACGAAAAAATCCATAGCACGAGGTATAGCACCTAGTACAGGGCCTAGTCATTTAGAGAGAGAAACTCATGCTAATTTCTTTTCCTTTCCTCCATGTTTTAATTCCCAGATCCTCCCAAAGGCACACATATTCAGTTGACCCTTGAACAACACGGGTTAGGGGTGGTGAACCCTGTGCGGTTGAAAATCCACATATAATTTTGACTCCACCAAACTTTACTACTAGCCTACTATTGCCTTACTGATAATATAGTCAATTAAAACATATTTTTGTATGTTATATTAGGTTGGTGCAAAAGTAACTGCAGTTTAAAATAATTTAAATAATTTAAATTTAAAAAATTTTTATATTTATATTTAATTTTTATTAAATTTATATTTAAAATATTTCAATTAATTGCAAAAACCGCATTACTTTTGCACCAACCTAATATGTGTGCTATACTGTATTCTTATGATAAAAGTAAGCCAGAGAAAAAATGTTAAGAAAATCATGAGGAAAATATGTTACAGTATTTATTGAAAGAAAACCATGTATAAGGGTACCTATGCAAGTTAAAAACCCATGATGTTCAAGGTTCCACTGTGTACATACACATATGTATACATATATATATATATATATGTATACATATGTATATATATAAAAAATGAGGGTGCCAAAAAAATGTACACATTTTAAGAAAGGAAATAACTGTATTAAAATTGTAATACAATGAATGACATTTTTTGAACAAATGTCATATACACATCACTACTGTAATTCAATTTAACTTCCGAAAGTAATACGTAGATAACATCTCTAAAATGTGTACATTTCTTTGGCACCCCTGGTATAGTACATGTATATGTACTTACAAATGTATACACGTGTATACATGCATGCATATATGTATATATAAGCACATACACACATGCACATACAGAAACGTACACTTGTGCTCACACCCCCCCCCCGCCCGCCCGTGTTTCATGGTGAAGTGGAGGCAGCGCATTCTTTGAAGAGCTATGCAATATAGCTCTTCAGTCGGAATGCTGCAAGGACCAAAACACAGCATTGGATTCCTGAGGACAGATTGTTCTCTTAGACTTAGCATCACATACGAACCCTCCAGTCAGAATCAAACCAATGTGACCCAAACTTCATCTAAGTCTTCTGAGAAAAAGGTGCCACTAGTATCTGAGGAGCTGAGAAAGCTGAGTATCCGTGGCTCCACTGCCTAACTCTGAGCTTTCCCTGCCGTACCACACAACGGGGACAAGAGTGCTTCCAGGAGGAAGCGAGAATAGAGAATGCATGGCAAGTTCTCAGCACAGTGTCCAGCAATGGTTTCACAGATGTCAGCTATTATTGTATTACTCAGAAACACGACAGAACCAAATGCGTCGAGACTGTGAGCAGCATTTCTAAAACACAGACGACTCTAGTGAAGGTTTTACTAGGAGCAGCAAACATTAGTGCTGTGTGACTAGGCAGATACTGAGTGTTTTATATTACCTTATTTACTCATGAAAATCCTGCAAGATAACATCATCTCAATTTTTTGGTGTGAAAATTGAGGCTCACAGATTATGTAACCTGTCCAGGGCCACACAGGTGGAGCTGGCCGAGAACTGAAGCCCTTTGTTCTTTACATTTGGACAGGTCTCTAACAGCAACCCTGGGTGGACTGCCTCCTTTTCTTGAATCTCACTTAAACCTCATAAATCTGTGTGCTCACCTGTTGCCATGGCGATGAATACCATCCAGCTGCCACATTGTACACTGGACGGGCTGGACAGGCCCCTCGGTTGCAGGCTTCTTCCAAGTCCAGGTTTGGTTTCTTAATATTGCGGCATCTTCGCTCTGGGAAAGTGATCAGCTTTCCCTGGGAGGCCTTCTCGCTGCACGTCATTTCCCTCTTCCTCACACCCAAGCCACAGGTCGCAGAACACTAGGAGCCAAGAAAGGAGGCGTAAGTGTGCAGAGCTCCACAGTCAAGTCTGCTGAGCAGATGGATTCCAACCTAAGGGCGTACCATCCAGGTGAAATGAAAGGGATGGGATGATGGCAGGTCAACCACACACGTGCAAGGATCCTAAAAACGGCACCAAGTTCATCATGTTATACGTTAAAAAACCCAAGGCCCGAGAATTTGAGTCACTTTCCCCAAGTCCCAGAGCTCCTCAGCACTGGCCAGCAGGACCCAGGACGTCACACAGATGTGAGTGAGGCAAAACCCAGAGGAAGATCAGACGGCGGAGGGTGGGATCAGGGTCTGTGTGGTGGTGATTTGGATGTCCAGTTTGGGGTCCAACACCTGTGGGTCCAGGTCTACCTGCGTCCTCTCTAAGAGGCTGGGAGTCTGTGCCAAGGAGGCAGGACACAGAGATGAGGATCAGAGGCAGCTGATTGTCCTTTCTATTTATCTGCCTCTCTCTTGATTGAGATGTTGAGTTAGGGCAGGAAAGAAAAAAAAAGAGAGGGAGAGGATGAAATCAGTGTGAGAAAACTTGTTTTGAAGTATTTTAAAACAGACTATTTCTAGTCTGTTCCCCGAGGCCCTCATGACCTGTTCCTGACAGGATAACGTATGGGGCCTTGATGAACTGAGTAAATAAGAACTGGCATGAGGGTAACAATCAAACAACAAAGGATGACACCAAGTTTCATATTCACAAAAGCTCTGTGCGGGAGGTGCAAGTGTTGGCTCCATTGTACAGATAAGGAAACCGAGGCTTAGACACGGTAAGCGGTGAGCCCAAGGTCACACCCATAGTACATCTTAAAGGCTGCATTTCAACGGGGTAAGTCTGATTCGAGCCCAAGCCCTTAGCCACTGGGGTATAATGTCTCAAAGAAAGTGAGGGAGGACAACAGAGAAGGATGCATTGCTATATATCATTTAGACAGAAGAAAAGGGCATTGATGGGAAAGATCCAGAGTCTATTGGGATAGAAACCCTTCCTCCAATGAACCTCACTGTCCTCACTCTTGACTTTTTCCCTTTCTAGGCATCTGTCTCCCTCACCAGACTGTGAACTCCTTCAGAGCAGAGGCCTCGTCTCACAGGTTATCGGAGCCTACTTCTGGCTTGGTTCCTTTACTCGTGTTTCCTACGTCTGTGAACTCAACCGAGTTTCCCAAGCCAGAAATCTAGGAGGCAACTTCAAGTCTTCCTTTTCTGTTACCCCTGCACAGGCCTGAAGGTCCCAGATGGCCGCTCTAGGAACTCTCAAAGACATTACCTTTCTCCATCCCTGAGACACTTCCTTTTGCCTTCGTTACTGCAACACCCATGCTGGCCACTGTTCCTGCCTCTGGGTTTGCCTGCTTGGTATGGGATCCCCTTTCTCTGAAACGAAAACCTGCCTGTTCCACTGCTTATGATTTTAATTTACTCCCCATCGTTTATGGGATATATTTCTAGGCTGTTCCCCAACGCCCTCATGACCTGTTCTTGATGGAGTTTCCAGCTCCAGCACACCCGTGTTCCATTCTTACTGAGTGTGTTAGATTCTCTCGCTGATACACGGCACACCCTGTCTTCTGGACCAACCTTTCCGCAGCCCCGCCTTTGCCGGATTCCTGCTCATCCTTCAGGCTCACACTTCCTGGAAGGTCTCTTCTGACAAGGAGTCGTCCCTTTGTCAGGCTGGTGGGCCTCAATCTCTCCCATGGAATTACAGACCCCCACCACAGCACTCCACACACCTTACCTGTGTGTCTATACCATTGCTCTGAGAAGTTTTCTACCTCCCCTGCCCAATCAGTGTGATGGGTGCTTTATCAATATTTGATGAAGAAATCAGGAGGGAAGCATAAATAAGTAGAATGTACCTGGTGTATGTGTGTGGAACAGAAAGAAGCTTTGAGCATCTGGACGCTGGTGGGTCAGCCGAGTGTTGTTAAACCACCACCCCAAACCCAGCATTACCTCTAAACTCATACCTCACTCCATGAAGAGACAACCCACTGTAGCCGGTTGTTTTTTGGGCACCGTCCTAGGACACAGCCCTCCTGGGACTCTGGTCTGGGGCTGCTGGAGCACAGGTTCTCGGGGAGGCCCTCTGCCGTGGCCGCACTTTTACACAGGATTTCACGTTTCCTCACCCCTCGCCCACAAGTCTTGGAACACTGGAGATGGAAATAATAATAATAGTAATGCCATTTGCATGCTAGTTTCAAATGATTTTCAAGTTCTTAAAGAGATACATTTGGTTTTAGTAGTCAAAAAATAAAACTTAAAAAGAAAACTACTCTCTCAAAAATAATTCCATGTGAAATTCGGGGTAAATTCCATGTGAAATTCGGGGTAAATTCCATGAACTAAAAAGCTCCTTTTTTAAAGAAATTCCCCATTCCCCCCCCCATTTCTTTAATCCATGCCCATCATACATATTTGGCTAAAACAGTCCTTTGAATTTTGTGAACTGTAACTCCTAATTGCAAAGAAAGAGACCAGACTCAACATGATGTACTACTTACATTTACCTTCTGTGATAAGTGAACATATTCCCTCACTTTAAAAGGACACCTAAGCATGCTGGGAGATAGTCTTCCCTGCTTTCAGCTCCTTAATCCCCTAACAGACATAGTCCTAACATTAAACAACAACAAAAAATCCGTAATATCCTATCATTTAAAAAAAAAAGAAACCTTATTCTGACCTCTGTTAGGGGTATGGAAGTGTACTGCTAAACTTAATCAGAAATCAACCCCCTCCACAATATAATGTGCCCTAAAGGACAACATGGCAGAAATGTGGTCAGGGGCTGCTACCTGGCCTCAGAGTTCAGGTGATGAAACCCCTGTTTTTACATTATTCCCCAGAATTGTGTCACCATCTGTGGTTTAGCAGAGGCGGACTACTGCAGAGAGTTCTCACCCTCAGCACAATATGGACCAGAGAATTCTTGTGTTGGGGAGTGTCCTGTGTGCAGGGTTTTTATCGCTACCAACTAGATCAGTAGCACTCATCCCACCATTGTGACAATCAAAAATGTCTCCTGACATTGCCAAATGCCCCCGTGTGAGAACCTCTGAGTTGTGAATGACAGGTAGCTCTAGGCCTCTTCCAACTTTATAACTGTGTACCTTTCACCGGGAGTTTGTGACAATAGTAAACTTTATACCCACCTCCTCTCTGTATTCTTTTAACCCCACCTCTTTCATTGTAGCAAGAGTTCAATGTCCTTTTTATGCCTCATTCTTTGTATTTTCTGCTAGCTTTGGAGAATTCAGTAGCCAATTTTCCTGCCAGTCCTCTGCCACTCAAATCCTGTCTAGCTCTGCTCCCCAGTGTAGCCAAAATGGCCCCCACACTCTAATGTCTAGACTTCTAAGGGTTCCCCAACTGCAGGTCGCATAAGAATCACTAAGACAAATTAAAATGCCCCATTACATTAGCTCAGCGTGATTCCCACAAAGGTGTGTACAGCTGAGAGTCTCTTGGAAAGCCAAGATACCACCTATATTTTTGGGGGAACAGGACCAACAAGTCTTTTCAGTTACCTGAGACCAGGGCCCAGCACTCCACTCTGGAGGGCAGGCATGGCTGTTGCAGACTTGAACTTGAGTGGGTGTGCTCACTGGGCAGAGGGAGTGCAGCACGGCCGCCTCCTTTTGGAAGGGCTTCTTCTGGACACATTGGACTTTCCGGCTCTGCTGGCCCCTCGCACACGGCCTGCTGCATACACTCCATTCACCTGGTTTCCAGCTGTCAGTGAAAAACAAAACTTCCAGTGAGACTCTGGCTCATCACTTCCAAAGCAGTTACTGCAAAACATTAACCACCTGACGAAAGAAAGCCTTACATCAATTTTAGAACCAATGAGGGTGAATCATATTAATTATTCTTTTAAAGATTTTGAAGCCTACACTAGTATGGTCCACTTACAGGGAGTCATAGTCGCCACACAGTCCTGGGGAAAAATATACCCCTGCCCTCTCTGCAGGGGAAGAAACATGTGCCATTTGGAAAGCTGGGCAATTCATGCATTCAGCCAAACTGCTTGGGCTAACTTTGGGACTCTCCTACGTATTAGGGTTGGAAAAATGATTGAGGCGATGTTCTTTCCATTCAGGAGCCTACAACATAGTGAAGAGGCATCTTTATGTGAACCAGTAAAGACAATACTTTCTGATAATGGCCACAATAGAAGTTAATACAAACTGCAATAATGAGACTAATGAATGATCATTGAGGGTGTGTGTGTGTGTGTGTGTGTGTGTACACACATCCATGCAAGAGAGGGGCGCATTCAGAGAGGGTCTCACAGAGGATATTTCTAAGTAGGCAGTTCCCCCAACTATTCTGGTTAGTCTTAAAATTTACTGATGGATTAGAGATATAACCTGTGTTCTCTATTTAAAGATGGCCAAACCGACCACCATTTTTGCAGCAGTCTGAGACTTGATTTATATTTGAAGGGTAAGCAACTGATTGAAACTATTAATCCTTTTCAACAACTACTTTGGATTCATTGAAATTCTATGATTTGAAGGCTTAGCATTAAACAAAACAGATATGACTGTTAACATAGTGAGTCATAGCAACAATATTTAAAACTCAGGCTGTTTTTACCAACATTCTAAGTATAATTTTAAGAAATATCACAAAAGTTTTTTGTTATAGTTTTGCATTTCTGTTACCTTTCCTAGTCATATAAATTTTTCTCTGGTTTCCTCCACAAGCCTGACATGTGAAATTAAAGGCCTTTAGTCCAGAGAATTTAGCACATGGGTTCAAGGATTTTATGTATTCTACAACATTGCATAACCCATATTATCTTACTTAAAGAAAGATATCTAAATTAAATAATTCCTTATGTTTGTACAATTATTTGTATTTATAAGATATAAACAAAACGTATTATGCAATTACTTTCAACATCTGCCTATGAAGATGACATTTTATCTACCAAATGCAAGTTTCCTGGCTTTATGTGTCAAAGATGATGATTTTGTAAAAGTACTAGAAAAAGCATAACACAAATAGATGTTGTACGTGACATGCATGGTTCTCCACATTTGGGTGTCAGGCTCACTTTCCACCTCGCCTCATTCCCCAATCAATCCCTACCTCAGAGCCCCAACTCCATGTTTCCTTTACTGCTTTTTTTTAATATAACATTTTTTAGCATGTATCTCACCGCTTCGCAATTATTTCATTACACATCCAACTCTTCCATTTGGTTGCATGTTCACTGATGACACAAGTCATTCATCTCCAAACCCCAGTCCTCAGCTCAGAGCTGGCATACAGTAAGTGCATATGACATGACTGCTACATGGGGAACTAATGGAGTTAGATCAGATTAATTCCTTTGTCCTTCTAGTTCCAATAGTCTGAGTCGAAATCTTACTTCTAATATATCCCTAGGGAAGAATAGTCCCTGCAAGTCTCCATTATTCCAACAGGAAATAATGAGATATAAATAACAAGGTGGAGAAGAAGCGAAAGCAACCAAAGATTCTGCCCACTTCACCATCCTAACTTGGCAGTCATTCTGAGGGGCTCTTCTGCTTTTACACAGCGGGTACACTTGTTACTGCACACGATGTCATTTCTATGTGGAGTCATCAGGCAAGTTCTAGGAGTTGGGCATGACCTAGGCTCTTTCTCTTTTCATGGATGTAAAAGTGAATGGCGTCCCTTTCTTTGGTTGGCTGAGATAACCAATGATGGGAAGGAGGCTTAAAATAAAACATACTCCCAATTCCTCCACGTACGTGCGTACACACACACACACACACACACACACCTAAAGGAAAAAATACTCCATAAGGGTCAATAACACTGTCTGGTAAAGATGTCTTAGGGTCACATATTTCTTAGAAGCAGATATTTCTTAGCAAAAGGGGAAAATCCATGAAAGCTCCCTCCCCAAATTTATGTCTCCATTTTGTGTATGGGATAGAGCTGGTTCCAGATTCTAAGAGAAAAACTGGGCTGACAATTGGACATATGGGATTGGTGGATAGCTAAGACCCCAAACAATTATGACAAATATACTATTTGTAAGGAAAAAATATATGTGCAATCTTTTTATAAAGATTGTGCAATATAATTGCATCACCACAAAGCAAACACTGCTTATTAAGATGATCTGAAACATTAGTGAACACAAAACATTGCTTTAGAAGAAACTCTGTCAATTCTATATAAGTACATTTGGCAGAAGATAAATCACACAAGAAAAGACTCTGTTTGGCTGGGAAGATTACTTAAAATTAGGTTCAAACAATAGTGTGGCTAAAATCCATCCAAAAACAAACCCACTGAGCTCCCCATGGGGTACCATCATCAGAAGTGGATTACTACTTGGCCTCTACCCCTTTCTTTTTATTTTGTGCCTTGCTACTGTGTAATTTGCATTTGAGGTTTCATGGTCTACATAGTATTATGATTTGTAAATTCTTAGACAACTATATAAAAGTTAAACACACAACCATATGTAAACTTAACTAATGTAGGAATCTGTTATTTAAATATCTGATTTAGTTCAGAAGAGTTTCTATGTAACGGCTGAAAAAAAAAACAACAACAAAAACAAAAGCAGACACCTTTATATCCCAAGGTTAGGTTTGCATAGTCAGAGTCAAATGACTGTCTAAAACATATTTGTGTTTTTCAAGTTTTATATATTTTAACCTCAACTACCTTCTTTCTTCTATTACTTTTTTGGACATTCTATCTTTGTATCACTTTTGATCAGAAGCATCGAGAGTGGGCTTTAATTATCTCATACCAATAAAAAGGCACACAAAGTACAAATATAACCAGGGAGACAGTTCCAGATGACTTACTAGGCAGGGCAGGAGAAAGCATTGCATACTTTGGGTTCGGTTGCTGGCTTGGTTCTTGCATTGCAGAATGAGGAATTGACTTGAGTATTTTGATCTCGTAAGCAAATGGCCTTTATACTTATGTAACCTAATAAGACATCACAAGTTACAAAGCAGAAAGTACAGATAACCAATTCAATTTCATTTCCACATTTAACTTCTGATTTATCAGGGTTGTCATATTTTATTTACGATCCACATATTGTGTGAGAACGCCTTCTTTTGATAAAATCTGCCACTAATTTGAATCCCATTTTTCCCCGACATAATAGTTTTCATATATTAATAATTTTAACGTGTAGCTTCTTCATTTTCCAGACTGCTGTGGATTCTAGAACAATATAGTGATACATAAAACCTTTTGAAAATAGGACGGTTGTAAAGGAAACATCCCACCAACTTGAACTCCCACTGTACACACCTAATGGAAGTATTCTGCAAAGAAAAACCACCGGTGATTATGTGTAGAAACTCTAAGATCCTGCTCTTCCATGAAGCATCTTTTACAGTATGATGCATATATAAATGAAAAGTTGAGCTCACTGAATATGTAGTCATACCTGTCAGCTAGGACTCTGGGTTGTTGTTTGTCTGTTTTAGTGGCATCCTGCTGTCTTACTTTCAACACTCATTTCAGGACTTCTCATCAGAGGCATAAACTGTTTTGAAAATAACTGTATTTGTCAGTTCCCCAAATTGGAATACTGCCTCCTCTTTGAATTGTGTTTGTTTATATTTACATGGTGCTTTTCCTAAAAATGGAATCTAAGAAGCAATGAAAAGTCACTCCTGCTATAACGATTTGGTTGAAGTAGGTTTGCTTTCAGGAGGCACTAATCAAAACCACATTGGGATTCCCTAAAGTGAAGAGTTTACTTCTGGAGAAATAATCATTTGGACTCTTCTTCTCAGATGCCACAGAGGCACCACGGTCTGTGAGTCACGTGAAGGGATTGCTAATCAAGGCAAGAGGGAATCCCACAATGCACTTCTCCAGCATCCTCCCTCTGGTTGGATTTATTCCCTGTAAATGGAAAACGGACTTCATCTCGCCCCTTCCCAAGGAACTGTGCTCTCCCTGGAATACCCGGAAGTTATTGCAAATGATCTCAAAGAATATTTGACATATAAAAAACTGCTCATGCTCCAAGACTAAGTAAAAAAGAGTGTAAAATATGTCTATGGTATAGTTTCCATTCGGTTAAAACAATAAAAAACCCCGAAATGATACCTATGGTACGTGTCTGAGTATGTCAAACACACATATTTTTACATTTGCATAATAAAAAGAATGGCATGATATAGACCAAAGCATTAACATTGGCTATTGCTGATTAAAGGATTATGGGAGATTATTCTTTAGCTCATATTGCCTTTAAAATGTTTATTAATAAAACTGCATTGCTTTTGCATATCTTTTAAAAAGAAGTGTTTCCTCATATTTTGTTAATTAGCATAAGCACCTGAAAAACAGGCCTAAGAGTTTCTTAATTTTCTATATTTCTGTCTGTTTCTGGTTCCAAGATTCCTCAATTGGCTAACTAGAATGGACATAGTTAGAAGACCCAGTTACCAGGTGCTCTGAATATGAGGAATGAGTGGCCACCCTTGATGCTTCGGTTTCATGGACCTATTTATGGACTTTCCTTCCTTTTCCCAAAGGAGTAAGTGTGACAAAGATTGACTTACAAACAAATATGTGATGTTTTTGGATCTCAATAAAATGCCTGCCTTCTACTCGCTGAGAAGAGAACTGTTGTTTTTCCTTCCTTACAAGGGTTATTTCTCAGATTTAATCCATCTCCCCACTGAGAGGGACTTTGCTGACCTCACCCCTGAGGGAGTGGAATGGCACAATAGCCACATTTCAGAGCACTGTCTTACGCCTGCCTTTCATGTATTCTCACTTGTCGTGACCCTACCTTCTCTAAGTCCCAGTGGGAGGTTTATAACAACAGAAAAGTCAGGACAGGGAGAAACTAAACTGTAAGCTGAAAAAAATTCAAAATATATAAATATATATGTATATCTTCTTACATTTATAAATATGCATTTTCTATAGTTTACCCCATAAGTTTCTGATGTACAACTTTTGAGTCCTGGTTGTGGTTGACTTGAGTTTGTAAGACTTGGTTTCTTTCTACAAAGTAAAATCCTCAGATAGTACAATAATATTTGCTTTTTACAGAGATGATTCCCATAAAAGACAGTTCTTTTGTTGCTTATTTAAACCACACAATTGAAAAGAGGCCTGGAGTGAAAGAACCTGTTTTAAGAAGAGAGTTGGCGGATGGAATTAAGAAATCAACTACCTCCACCACAGGACACGGAGCAATCTGACTGCACTGTACTCCAGGTGTGGATGTGTCTTCTTGGGGCTGGCTGAGTTTCATTCATGACCTTGGGAAGTGCGTACTTCCAAGCTATCCCCGGATTTTTGCCTTGCATCAGAATCTGGACAGCGCAGGATACAAATCAGAGATCAAGATATAGGTCAGATCCTGGAATTCCAGAAATCTCACTGAACATTTTACAGATATTTGTATGACATTTTGACCTTAAAGTTGGTTCACATCATTGTTCCCAAGTATGTTTTAGGTTAATTTAAAATTTTCCCATGACACTTTGAAATGTGTAACTCCTTATCATCAAATAGATGCTCCGTAAGGAAACATGACTTGACATTTGCCATAAGCCCACAACACTCAACTCTAGGTATAATTTAATAAAAAGTAATTGCATTAATAAAGCAATTTTTTTACATTATATTGAAGAAAAGGAGGTTATATTATGAGGTCTTAACCTTCACATTGAACTTGAAAGCCTAGCATGGTAACAACATACAGTAGGTGCCCCACAGATCAGGGACGAAACTTAATCTACACATATACATTTTTATGACTTATCTTGGACCACAATTTATAATCCCTCTTCTGGGTGCCCATAGGAGCTGTACACAAGGGACACACTCCAAAAACCTTAGAATACCCCACTTAGAGTTATCAATCATCAACTTGGGAATCCAAGCAGATTTCCAAGAGGGCTTCCAAAGAGAATATGCTGTTAACTGTGTACTGTTAACTGTTAATATGTGTACTGAGGTGAACAGATAAGACAAAAAAGAAATATGGAATGGATTTAACCTTAAAAGGGCAAGGAGTTACGATAAATCTGATCCTGTAAGATCTGACTACTAGAATAAGAGCAATCATTTACAGGTACCCTGCTGGGTTTTTCTATGCATCATCTCAAAACATTCCTCTAACACCTCTATAATGTAGCTGCCTATTTTTTTCCATTGAAAGAAACTGAGAAGACCTTGTCTAAGATCACACAGGTGACTAGTGAATGAAATTAAAATAGAACATAGGACCTCCAACAAAATGTATTTAAACACTATAATACATCACCTTGTTTTTGGTGCAGGCAAACATTATTTGCCTTCTTTCCTGATTCTCTTTTCTTAACCACTCCTTTCTTCTTTTCTTTCAAGCTCAAAGCATGAATATAAATAGCTGGTTGTCTCTTCCCCATAAGTCTTGTGGAAAATTCTTTACCACCAGAACTGGGCATTCATGCCCAAGAAGCAAAGCAGATTTTCACTTAAAAATAGAAACCTCTGGCTCTATCTCTGTCTGGTGGGATCCCACCTCAATTAAAGTTGAGTGAGTGGCAGCTGTTCAGGGACCTCCATCATACCAGACCCCTCCTTAAGATGCTACAAAATGGTTCCCACTTTGCTGTTAGCTTAAATATCTCCAGGAATATGGCTTATTCTAAAGACTCCATGGTGTTGACGTCATTTGTTGTACAAAAAACAAACAAACAAACAAACATAAAAACACATGCAAATCTTGGTGCCTCCCAGAAACAACCAAAATGTTAATAGATGGGTTCCCCTCACTCCCATCCAAAACAAAAAATATAACACAAAAGATAGTAGTACCATTAAAATGGACAAATGCCAATTTCACCAATGAAACCTCAAAATCAAGGTCCTAGGGGTCTTTTAGTTTTGAGGGTCTTTCTAGTCTTTGTTTTTCTTATTTTTGCAACTAAATCATATAACTGTTCTTGGAATTATGTGTTAAACTATGTTATAACATTTCACACATTTTGAATAAATAGCATGCTTTCCTTATTTGAGATTTTCGCAGTGCTTCTGTTGTCTTCATGTGATATCAAGTAAACAGACAATTTAGACTTTTACTCACAATCAAACTAGAATCCTGAGAGAAGTTTTACATTCAGAAGATAACCGTGATAGTCACTGATATTTCAACTCAATTTCTCCCTCAATTAAAGTAGTATCTCAAATGCAACACTTTTGGTTGTCTTTTTTTTTTTTTTTTTTAATGCACTAGAAATGCAGAGATCTTGTTGGGGAGAAATAATGCAGTGCACCACATGTACATGTGTGGTAGCAAAATACAGGTGATGTGCACAGGAGTTCTAGTGAGCTAAGGCGCATAGGCAAGATGATATTACAATACAGTAGAGCTGCATCACACATGCATATAAGGAAGGATATTCAAGTGTGAGTGTGATGGGGGAAGAAATCCACTCACTTATCTCCACTTTCTAGGACCACCCATTTCCCCCATTCAAACTAGATCCTGACTTTTACTGCCACAGGGGAAAGTGATCCCCAATGTTAATGCAAAGAAAATTAAAAACAACATTAGTTCTTGCTTTTGGGATTGCCAGGACTTGTATTCAGGTGATTTAACAGCGGTTTCCACACATTTTCAATGTGCATTGAAAATATATTCTATCTTCACCTTTTAGACAATTTGTAGAACCTAAGCCATACATGGCATGTGGTTTTTCTCTAAAATACTTTTAAATGTTTCTGTGAACAGGATGCATTTTTAAAAAATGAGACTCTGAAGATCAAAGCGTCATCACTACTGAGCAAACAAAAACAACCAAGATATCAAGTTTCCCCAGGTCTCCAGTAAAGCCAACCACAAAATTTATCAATGCTACTAAGAAGAGAACTGAGACAATCTCCCCCTGCCAAACCTGTTTCTACATCCGCCCCCACACATTCCTTCTCTCCTCTGTTACCCAAGATGCCCTGTCCTGGCTCCTGTCCTGTCCAGATTGTCCCTCATGCAACAGATTCCATCTTCTGTCACCTACTTAAGGATATCACTGCTGGAGTTGACCTCTCTTTCGAGTCTTTGTGAAATTTTCCTGTCTATTGATCATTCCCATCAGCATCCAAATGGACTACTATATCTCTCATCTTAAGAAAAAAAATGATCTTCTCTCCACATAGCCCTCCAACGCATGTCCCATTCCACTGTTTCTCTTTATATATATATACATATAAAATCCTCTAAGAGTTGCCTTTATACTCCATCTCCACATCTTCCTCAAGAGTCCATGGTTCTTCTCTATCACGTATCCCTCCCCTCCACATCAATGAACTACTCTTTCAAGGGCACCTTGTTATATCCAATAGTTGATAGGCCTCGTCGTACTCAACCAATCACCAGCATTGGACATAGTTGATCACTTCCTTTCTTCACCACCAGACACCCATTTTCTGAGTTCTTTTCCAGACTTACTGACCTTCATTTCTAGTCTCCTTTGCTGAATCCTCCTTATCTCCTAACTATTCAATATCAAAATGACCTCTTATTTATCTATACTCACTTTTCTAGGTGATGGCATTCAGTCCTGTGATTTAAATACAATCTACATGGTGAACACTCCCAAATCCATAACGCTACACCAGCGTGTCCCAATAGAACTTACTGCAACGATGACAACATACTGTAATCCTGTGTTGTTCCATGTGGTAGCCACAGCCCCATGTGACTACTGAGTACTAGCGTGACTGACAAACAGAACTTAACATGTCAATTATTTAAAATCTAAACTTAAATAACAACCATGTGTGGGTGGTGGCTACCATATTGGACAGTACAGTTGTAGAGGAAACCCATTTTCTGACTTCTATATTCATATATTCAACTGCGTACATGGCATCTATACTTGAATGTTTAAAAGGTATACCCACATCCTACACTGAACTAATGATTTTCCTTCCTGTTCTTCCCAATCTCATAAAATGGCAGCCCAATACTTGTCATTGTTTAGGCCAAAATGAAACGGTGGAGGCACCGTGAGCTTCTGCCCTTTTCTTACACTCCATAGCTAATCGATCAGGAAACGGCATTATCTTTACTTTCAGCATATTCCAAATCTGACTATGTTTCACTTTATCTATTGCTACTGTTGCTGCCGTGGTCTAAGGTGTCACCATCTCTTCTGATTTCTGTGGTCACGGTACTCTAGAGATGAGGAGAAAACATAATCAACATAATCTCCAGTGGGAGAAATGAGACAGGTCCACACTTAAAAACAATACAGTGACAGCTACTGAAGGGGTTAAAAACAAAGGGCCATTAAACCTGCGAAGGAAAAACAAATGCTTTTGTGAAAACGGGGGAGGAGATCACATGACTAAAGAAGCTTTGTAGCTGTCATTTAATTGAGAAAGTATCTTGGTGGATGATTTCAGCAAAAAAGCCACAAAACAACAAAAGAGAACTTAAGTTTTCTTTGAGGATTTCTACTCCCCTTAAAAAGACAAGCCTTTATATTGAGTTTCCCATCTGCCTTCCCTCATCGCTTAAACAAAAACATGTAAAGATCCCCTGAAAAGTCAAATTCTTGAGCAAAAATTAAGAAAAGTAGGAAACAGAAAGTTACTAGCAAGAAGGCAACAAATCAATTTCATATCATCAAAGGTAATAAGTTTCCTTATCCAGCCAAAGCAAGCAGAGAAATAACTTGCACAATTTACTGTAAATGTTCCCAGGATTATGCAACTTTAAATTACTAACTCATAAAATACACAGTGGCTAGTTATTGTCGTGCTACTATTATAGTTTTATAGTCACTGGCATGTAGGACATATTTATATTTTGTTTATTGAACATATTAATGCATTCAACGAATGCAACAATGAATAAAAGACTTAACTAAAAAATCAAATGACTCAGGCCTGACTATAATGTCTATGCAGCTGTAAATTCACATACAGAGTAGTATGTGTGCTCACGTAGGTGAAAAGACAATATTTGTATAAACCAGCAGAAAGCTGACTTAAGAATTTCAGCATCAGCTCATAAAGGCCTCTTAAAGACAGTAATTATTTAAACAAATCGATGCCAAGACCACGTATGTAAAAGATGAGTATTTTCCCATTGTAACATATAATTTGTTTCTCAACGATAATTAAGGTATATCTCTGCCCTTTTCTTTACCCTGCATTGAGGAGAACAGTGAGCAAGAACAGAATACACAGCAGTAGTTTTCTCTCTTACTTTTTCCTATTTTTCCTATTTCCTTTGGAAGTAGACTGTCCTACCGGCTAATAGAAATTCTCAAAGAGACTGGACTTAAAAAAAAAAAAAAAAATCAATCCTACTCACAGGAATGGCGACATAATTTTGGGGGCCCGGGGCAAAATGAAAATCGAAGGCCCCTTGTTTTAAAAATTATGAAGAATTTCATGTTGGTGACAGCAGAGCACCTACCCAAACATAGGGTCCTTCTGAGCATGAAGTCCTATGCGACTTGGCAGGTTCCACATCCATAAGGCCAGCTCTGTCCAACCTTAAGGTGGAGGTTTTCTCCCGTTATCAGTTTTAAGACACAATTGAAAACTTGCCAAATTTCATGTGGCCCTGTGGTCTGACAATGATTTCACCCATTCTTCCTAGATGAAGACGGTAGCCTCCAATTTGGTGGGCTTGTTCATACCTACATACCTCAGTGTAACCATGACCATCACCCTGACCACAGGAAGTTGGTCCCATCGGAATCTGGGAAGCAGGAAGACCTTGGGACAATCACCACATCGCTAAGATTCTAGCTGCCTCTGTGAATGCTGAGGAACACACATCTGGGATAATACTTCATTTGAAAATAATTCCCATCATTCACAAACATTTTCAGTGACCTTGTCAGGGGCAGTCAAGAAGTTTTCTCAGCCCTGGTGGAGAACACGAGTGCCCCACAGGTCACAGGAATGCCACATCCCTCCCCCCCCCCCCCAACTTCTGTCATGACACAACATCACAACAATGCTGTTCCCAACCACCCCCCAGGCTGTTATGTCAGCCCGTATAACCTCACTGTTAAATACACACATTTGGAAAGACCGCCAGCGATTCCATCTACTTAACTGGACTTAGTCCAGAGAATTTTCCAGCCAACTGGCATTGGGTCTCTAATTTACAGCTGGCAAGCAACCTCCTTAAATGCTTCCAGGTCCTCAGTAGAACTGTTTAATGTCTACCTTTAACACACGAACCACCTGACTTCAGACACAACACTCAGCAGCTTTGACCGCAGGGTACAGAGTTATAAAATTTACAGCTTCTTAAGTTGGAAAACCACAGACAGGGGCTGGACTCTACCAACTGGCCCCTGAAGGAGAAGGATGCAGCTTCTGCTTGGAGCACACGAAGTTAAAACAAAGGGTACACTGAGGCATCTTGGGTAAACAGCCTTCTTTCTTTTGCTTCCACTTTTTTTTTTTTTTTTAATTTATTGGGGTGACAATTGTTAGTAAAATTACATAGATTTCAGGTGTACAATTCTGTATTACATCATCTATAAATCCCATTGTGTGTTCACCTTTTGCTTCCACTTTTAATTTTTTAGTGTTATAACTATAAATGCCTTCAACCAGCTTTGTATTGGTTTCATTATTGAAGGCCTTTTCTTTCTTTTTTTTTTTTTAAGAAGCTCTCCTATTCTCCCATGGAAATCAAAGAGTTATTGATAGACTTGAAAGACTGGCTTTGTATTTAATGCTAGAAAGCTTATTTCTTGTCTTCAATAATGTATCTGATTGCTTACAAAATACGAATAGCAGCACTTATTGTATGCCAGGCAAAGTATTACACGTGCATTTAAAGTTGAGAACATGAGGAAGGCATAGTGCTATTACTAGTCCAATACTAAAGATGAATAAATTAATACACCAAATCACAAAGCTAGTAAATCGAAGCACGGGGACTCGAATCTCTGATATTGTCTGACTCCAAAACTTAGCATCTTAACTCCAGTGATAGTACCTCCTAGCTATGAAACACAATGTCTAGGATTCTAATGTAAAAGTCTAAGAACGGTATCAACTGTTGAAACGATTTTATCACTGGGATTCAAAAGCATGCTGTACCATGGACATGGTGCTACTGGGTTCAAATTCGAACATTTCATTTCTTGAACATGCTACTATCTGACTTAAGCAGCCATGATTTTCAATCTCTTTGATCCCCTTTCCACTGCATTTATTTAGATGTGGTATTTAACCACTCTTTTAACAATCGAAACACGAGAAACTTTATAGACTGACCCTTCCTGATAAGTCACAAACTGCACCACACGTTGTGTGTGGATTGATGCTCTGGAAAGGGATAGTTTCGTGGTGCTAGGAGAAGATCCCTGTTTTTGTGAGTCTCTGTGATTTCTGGAAGCCCCCGTGATGTGAAAAGTCCGCCAGCTGTCTTTGCCTTCTTCTTGTTTGCTTCAAAGCCTGAAGAACACGACCGGGTACATCACTGCTATTATGTGTGAGTGAGTTGGATTTGACAAGAGACGGCAACACGGAGATGCTGATGGGGACTTGGAAACACCATCTGTTAGGCAGCTTCAAAGGTGCGGCTTGATACACTGAACCCCGACTGCAGTTCTAATTCAACTCATCAACATTCCTCAGCGTTTAGTGGAGAGAAATAAATAGTGTTCTCCCACCCATCACAGATGTGTTCGCCATGAATTAACTGAGGCCTGCGCTGCAAATGGCGAATGGTACTCTCCAGACAAACGACGTGGCACTGCCACAGCACCTCTTAATTGTCCTTGTGACTCCGAATTTTAGATCATCTGTTCTGAATTAATCCTCCGCTAATGTTTTTGCCTCTTTTGTGTTTGGCGTCTTCACTCCGTCCATGGCGCTTGGCTAATCTCCTTTCCCTTAGACTGATTTTATCTCGAGGCACATCTTTACTCATTTCAGCTCCTTTCCCTGGGGGGGATTCAGACAGCAGGGTCACAAGGAAGGAGCTGATGAGAAGGCAACGCTCCGTCCGTGGGCTCACACACTGTCATCTCATTGATCAATGTGCCCGTCCACCTGGTCTCCCACCCCTCCATCATCTCCTTTTGCCAAAGACTGGAGGAAGTTGTTTATTATAGTAATTTTCTTTAGATGTCTTTTTCTGCCTTGAAACTGGCCTGTGGTTAACCTATTTCTCACTTACTGTCATTACAAAGGCTGCTGTCTTTTTCAGCTTCAGGAATCTCCCTTGGTACACTATTAATTGGGAATGGGGTTTCAAAGAGTTAAACACCCCCTTTTGCCGCTTAACAGAGAGAGAGAGAAAAATTCTGAACATAAAGGAGAGCCTTTCATTTTTAAGAGTAAAAAAAAAAAAAAGGAATGCTGTAAAAACACAGGTGATCGCATTTCAGTCTTCGACTAGCAACCTGTGTTATCATGTCATCCCGAATCACCGTTAATCAGACAGAGATGAAGTTACTTCATAATGAAACACTCATGATGAATTTCCTCACCGACCCTCCAACTGCATGACAGTTTGATAGAGAATGTGACTCATTCATTGTTTCATATGTGAGAGAGCGACAGAAACAGAGACAGACAGGGAGAGAAACAGAGATAAATGGAGAATGAGGGGGAGAGAGAGGATGTGGAAGAAGGAGAGGGAGAATAGGAGAGAGAGGGAGAAATGAGAGAGGGAGGAAAGAGGAGAAGAGAAGGAGAGAGAGAGAGAGCATCAGCTAGCAAAGAAGCTCATCGGCAGTCACTTATAAAGAATGTCTCATCTTCAAGAGGACACCTTAGCTAAGCATGAAAAAAAGAATGTCTGTGTTTTTAATTATTACTGCCAAGGCCCTCTATTATAAACAGTCCTTTTGCACAACGCTTAAACAAAAAAGAAAGTCAGTGACCTTATATTACCTATGTCTTAATCTCAAAAGGGAAAAACAAAAATCAAGTCTTTAGCCACACTCAAAATCCCAGCATATATATGTCGACTTCAGATGCAATGATTATTTTTCAACTAAGGCACGTATAAATTTCAACTCTGATCCTCAGTTTTCACATTTCTACCACTTCAACATTTAATTCCTTACATGACACACACACACACATGCACACACACACAATTTAGCTATATGGTATGTGGAGGTAACATAGGGTTAGTTTCTCCTGGTCTTCCCAAATCCAATAAAATAAACACAATGCGGTCATCTATACATAACATCCCAAAGGCTATTGAAATATAAACTGACTTTTAAATCTCTCAGATGACTGACAAGTGCACTAGTTCAATGAGAAATTTCTTCCAATTTATTCCAGACTTAATGTTGCACGGAATGACTTGAATAAAAGAAATATATGGAAATTATCTAGTTTATAATAACTGTACATCTGTAGTGACCTCGGAACGTGTGTGATTGCCAAATCAATGCTGATTTCCTTTGGTGCTGGAGTGTTCATGTGTATGAGCAGTTTTTCCCTGGGCAACGGAGAAATACAATACAAATTAGCTCCTTTTCTCCAACTTGTTTATGTATTTAAAAACAAAGAAACAAAAAAGTTGATTGATGGACTTAAATCATGCCTAAAGAATTTAAGATCTAAGATAATCATGTAAGTCCATGGTTATCCTTATGGATTTCCTTTGGCCATAGAGGAAATCGATGGGGCCAGCACCGTTTAAGTTGATATCCACCTGTTGCAAATGTAGAGTCCAGGTTCCAAGGAGAATGAATGTTTGTAACAGAGACTGCATTTTAAAAGTGGGCAGGCACGTGACTCAGTGATAAAAGTGAAGGTCTGTTTTCCATTTAAATGGAGCTTCTCTATGAAGACATTCTATAAAGCTTTGACATATAAAAATAACCAGAAGCAGAAGACACTTTTATTTGGTGTCAGGTCATGTACTTTTTTCTTGGGGTTAACTGACAGCAGTCAATTATTCCCAGTATTGCATCACCCTGACTTGCACTAAAGAACGTTCAGAAATCAGGGAAAAGATCTGGGAAACTCACCAGCCTGGGAGGGCAAGTGGCTCCTCTCCCAGATGGAGGTGAGTCTACTGTGAAGTAACTGGTCAGCAACTTCGTAGGTGTACATGACTCACTTTGGGAAAGGCAAGCATTTTAGGGAGCATACTGATTCCTCAAATGCAATTTAGGAGATCAGATTTCAATACTTGAAATGCTATTCCCTATATTCGACTTTAAACTGTACATAGTCCTAGGACTTGTCCTAAAAGATGGTGAAATCCCGTGGTTTTTTTAAATGTGTAAAGCAGAAGTCTAGGCCTTTCAGAGAACTTCAGATTGCCACTGTGGTTTGGGACAGAGGGAAAGAAATGGGGTAAGGAGAGGCTGGCCTCTGGGCCTGTCATTGGTCAGAGAAATGCTCCTTTAATTTATTTATTGCCTCCATGTCTGATTTTTCAACTTGGAAAGGACATTCTACTTTTTAAATGAACTTTATCATTGGATATCATTTATCTGATACATATTTTTTTGAGCATCAGTGTTGGTGCAGGTACTATGCCAGCTACAGAAGTTACATACAAAGGTGAGTACAGTTCATCTTTCTGCTGCTATAGGTGCTATTCACGTGCATAAGGACAGTGCTACAGTGGAAGCCATTCGTTTAGGGAAATCATGTCCCAGATGAGAAAAGCGGGGACCAGATAGTTTAAGAGACTCATGCAAAGTGACATCAGGAGTAGCACAGAAATTAACCCATAGTGCCAACTATTTACACTGATGCTCCCTATTCTGGCCCATGTTGCTTCCAAAAAGGAATGGGATCCACGAACCCAAGCTCACTCTTTATAGTCTTTAAAGACCTGAGACGTTAATGTTTTGATGACATGATTTATGCCTCAACCACTTGTGTATCTCCAACGTCTAGTACAAGGTAGGGCATTAACGGGCATCCAACAAATTTATTTTTTTTTAAGACATCAAGAGGAAGTGAGCAGAGAAAACTTGCTTTGAAGGTAGTTACCTAAATCAGTACATACCCAGGTGGATGAAGATGGGAACTAGCTAAGGTATTGAAGGATCTGAGTAATCTATATGATGGAGATAAAAAGAGGGACATTATCCTCACAATGCCATCCTCAAGTGCTTTGGCAAACATACGCTTCTGCTCAATGTTACCTATAACAAGAACTGCGTGAATACACAGAAATTTTATGTGGCCGTGAGAAAAGGCGCTTTCTCTCACAGACTTACATTTTCTGTGGATGAACAGCATTTTTCATTTTGGTTCCCGCACTTTGATTTCAGCAGCCCACAGGATTGTAAAATACATTAACATTTTTATATTGGAGTGAACATATTTTTGGCTCAAAAAGTATTCATTTTGGTTCAATTCATAGTTGAATGGAAAGGCATATGAACTTTATTTAACTTCCTTTAAAGAATAGAGCCATGGATTACTTGGATACTGACATATAGCCCAGTTTGGGAAAAATGTAATTTATTGCTTATCAGGATTTTAACTTTATAAAATCACTGTGTTCTATCGATTTAGGAGAGGTCTGTTCATGTAATAAAAACTGACCTAAATTTGACGATGTTCTCCTGAGAGGAATAAAGTATAATTTAAATATTAAAGTCATTAACCCCAATATTTTAAAAAGATAAACTAGACATAATACTAGGTTACTGGATATGCTTTTTTTTTCCCCAGCTCCTAACATAGTTGCAAGTTTTGAATGAAACCATAACTCCTTTAAAAATACAAGTAATTTGTGTCCAATTAATCACGTAAGTTTCCCTCCAGATTGCTTTCCGACAGGTCACATTCCTAGGACATTAATTTAAGCTTTCATTGATTCTGTAAGTAGAATGAACACCTACAGTGAGATTTTGGAAAACAATAGCTAAGCAAAGGTGACCTTCCCCCACTATAGTGAAACTGTAATTTTGTATTAATAGAGATATTATTATGGTTCTTATTTCTATTTATACTGCAGCAAAACTTATTTTAAAAAATATATTATACATACCCAATTGAAACTAGGGAAGACTTTATGTTTTTATAATTTTATTTAAATCTAATATTTCCCTTACATTTTAATTGTTTCTTTTTTCAAGGAGCTGTTTTATTGCAAGGAGGTAGATTGATTAACCTGACCAGTTTATATTTAAATATAAATACAGATATATTATGCTCAGAAGGCAAATGAAGATCATGGTTATAAATGTCGTGTGCCAAGTACTCTGTAAACATTACATTAATCTTAAATTATCCTTATAATAGCCTTAATAGTTAGCTAGCATTGTTTGCACATTTTACAAATGTGGACATTAAGTGACACAGAGGTTAAGAAACTTGCCCACGGTTGTAGTCTCTGCTTTAACCATACTATGTGTACAATATCTGACCTAGAATCCAAAGTTACACGTGGTCATTTTTTAAAACTGCGTTCTACACATTTTCCTTAGTAAATGTTTAAGGCCAGTGCCTTTAATAATAATAGTAATAGTAATTAATAATAAGATTGAATTAAGCTTATGTTTTCTTTAGTTGAGAAGAGCAGTGTGTGACTGGACTGAGTGTAGGTACAAAAGACCTGGACTCCAGTTCAGCTCTGCTTGTTCCCTAGCTGTGTGAGTTAGGCAAATCTTTTCAGCTTTCTTCGTGCCTTATTGCTTATTTTTTTCTGGCAAGTCAGTGAGGTAGGTCTTCTATCCTAATTCTGTGGGTGAGAAATTAAAGCTCAGAATGTCCAATAAGAGTGCCTCAGTAAGTGGGAGCTGGTGTGACTTCTACACAACCTGAGACCAATCACTTGCCTCTGAAAGCAAACGATCAGGCCCATTTTATAAACTATAGACATGATGAGGATGAAGGAAAACGTACACACGATAAGAGTCTAGCAGTCATTGGCAGATATGTTGGCTAAAAGTTTCTCTGACTCCATAAATCCCATCAATACAAACAACATTTTTATAACCATTATTACCCATTAATTTTTCTTCGTTTCTTACCTCTATGAAAATGACAACCCACAAAAGTCAGGTGGTTTGCTATAATTAAAACTGTTGCTATGATTAAAGCAAGTGCTCTTTCTACTGTGTCATTCTGTGTGCTAGGCCAGTTGCCCAGGGTGGCGAATATCTACAATGGGCTATCCAATGACAGACACAGACAAACTGGAATCATGTAAGAAGTATTCCTACTCAGAACAGTGAAAGGTTGGCATCTAAAGGTGAAGATCAATCAATGCATTCTCTTGGAGACCCATTGGATTCCTGCCCTTTTTCTCCAAAATGGAGTTGCTCTCTTTTGCACTTTGAGATTAACCCTATTAGGAAACAAGTGAACTAGAAGGATTGGAGTGCTTCACGCTAGCTCAAATTGGGGTCATCACTATACATTTAACAAGAGGCACTGAGATGGAAAGAACAGGAGGGGCTTACCTCAAAGACCAGCGTCTCATTTGTGGGTCCTGGTGCATACAGACGTTCCGGGCGGTTGAAGGTGCGCTGGTATTCAAACACAGTCCCCGCGAAGGGGAACTCTCCAGGCCAGTCAATGCTCCAGCCTCCGGTCAGGTAATACTTTTGGTGGAGGCTTCGGACTGCGAGGTAACTGGAGGATATCTGCAGTTCCTGGATTTCAATGCTTCGGGCCCCCGCGGGAATGATGACTACTGGATAATATTCTAAGTGGAAAGAACAGCACATGTCTGTTTTCCATTGAAGGCGACTAGAAATGCTCAGAGACATGTAGTAGCCATTTTTTGCAGAGCAAGGATTTTGAATCAGCACTGACATTCACTTCTATGCGTATAAAGCAAAATAATTGTTTCATGTTCCTTCTAAGTGGTAGGAACACCAGAGCGAGAAATGCATGTGTCTTTCCCAAACATGTATGTGCAGACAAAAGACATGCTCCAAAGCCACGAAACTCAAGAATGCTTTGCATTTTTAATCTACCTAAAAGAAACTTAGAGCCATGTATTCTCAGTAGTGATATTCAGAAAACAGGGCTCAATGTTTAATTTTACTCAAGATGCTTAGATAATTGCTTCAAATATTCATCTATCGTTTGTGAGTGTGGATCGTCAAAGTTGCACTGTAAATTGTTTGTTTAAAAATGCATGTGGGGCAGATGGCAGGCTGGTCAGCATATTAAAACTGCAAAGTAGAAAGGCATTTGTCTAACCCATCCCTGAGATGTACATATTGATAAAACTCCTCACACTGAAAAAAACCACCTAGCTTCCCCAGCTCTTACAGAAGTGTCAAAAGCCATCAACTTCCACATGTCAGGTGAATCAGTAAAAGGCTCGACCACATTTAGCATGACTCCAACTTGTTCAGTGGCAAAGGATGTGTCCCACCAGTGACAGCAATGCAACAGAAGCATCTCTTACCATTTGCTTTATGTTGGTTGAGGTACAGGCCTTTATAAAACTTGCAAGTTGAATTATCACCTTTGCAAACACCACATGCATCGGAAACCGCTTTAGAGCCAAGTTCATGATCACATCCTACTGGCTGTGACAAACAGAGAAAAAGTGAGAAAAATCAAAGATCAGAGATGCCAACGGCTAAGAATAACCAAGGGGTTCACGGTTTTCTGTATTTACAGAACATCAGGAAAGAGGTTCGGCTTTATGGTTAAAAGCACAGTCTCAAGTTTGATTAGAGGTTCAAATACTTCCTCTGCCATTACTAGATGCATGGCTAGACAAGTTAGATAACTTATCTAAGGCTGAGACTCTTCATCTGTAAAACTCGAATGAAAAGTCACCATTGCTACTAATGGCAGGTGAGCTTATTGGGACCAACTCTAGCACTGAAACATAAAAATACTAGACCACACACACACACACAGACACACACACACACACACACACAGACACACACACACACAGACACACACACACACACACACACACTGTTAAAAGATCAAAGATCTCACAATCAAATTAAAGGAGAAAGTGGACAACCAAAGAGAAAGGAAAACTAACACAAAAATAGTAGTACTATTTCAAAACACATCTGTGAGCTTCTAATCATATAATGAATGTATTTAGCAAACACTGGGTAAAAGTTTACTACTTATTACATTCTTATTTAATTTTTATAACTACTATGTAAGGTAGGATATACCACCACCATTCTATATATGGGGAAATGGAATAAAAGAGAAACTGAAAAATTTGGACAAGGGTCATGCAGAAAGTGGGGAATTTGGAGATAGGCTCACATCCAATTTGAAAATGCAGCCCCTTTACCCTCATGCCACCTGCTTTTCTCCAGATAGAGAATCTCTTGCAACACATCTCACAGTGTGCACTTGATATGAGGAAACACAAACATGATCAGACATCCCAAAGCAGAAAGGTTCTCTTACTTCACAAATCCCATCAATACAAACATCATTTTTGTTTGGGGAGCAAGGAGTTCCGTCTTTCACCTTGCCGGACATTGCGAAAAAAAATTCAAAGTTCTCAGCCTTGCAGTACAGTCTACATCGATCTTCCTCTAGGAGCAAAGAGATCAAGATAGAGCCTGGTCAAGAGGAAATCATAGGAAAATGACACAAGTACCCAAAGGATGAACTACATTTATGTAGAACACTAGCATGATCACAATGGATCATGTCATGCCGTTTTAGTGGGTGTGTGTCTGTGCCTGTATATGCTGCACATGTATGTGGCTTTTAAAAATACAAATACCATTTAGCAATCCACATAAAACTGACTTAACATTAATACACATGAATTTTATTTTTCTAATCCTTAGTAATAGCCACACTACACATAATCGGTGAGTTGTGTAGCTCCCTTCCTTGGATAGTAAAAATTTGAGGCTTCATGGGTCCTATGGTCTGCCATTGACAATATATAAATGAAGGTGTGTTGAAAGTTGAAATAAAATGTTATTTATTCCACACAGAACCTATTTAAAGGATGACGATAACCTATGAACAGATTCCATAAACACTATATTTGAATTAAAGACGTAATGTGGGAACGGCCAAAGAATATCCAAGAAGACAAGACAAAGAACATAAGGGGAAATGAAAGGATGGACAGACACATGGAATTTAATAAGAAACATGGAATTATGGGAGAATACAACCAAGAGAAAATAAATCTTCAATGTCAGAACCGAAAGCATCTGCAGCTATTCTACCAAACTGTCCACTGGAACCTGTTGCACGATATTGTTCCTATGTAACTACTCCGTTCCGGATAGGATGCCTCTAGCAATGGAGCGCTTACAACGCATAAAGGGACACCTCCATTATGGACACTTGATATTTACCTACTCATTCATTCTAAAAGTTATAAATATGGGCTAAGTGCTGTTCTTTGATGTTCAAGATACAAGCATACGCAAAATCGACAAAGGCTTTATCCCTGTGGAACTTAAATTCTTGTGGGGATAAAGGTAATACACAAATGACAATATAAATTCATGTGCCGATAAGAGCTATGAAGAATAAAACAGGTTTAGGTTTCACAGAATGATATGAAGGAAGGGTATTTTGGGTAGGCTGGCAAGGAAAGTCTCTCTGAGGAGGAGATATGGCTGGGGAATTCTTAGCCCTTGAATTAATCGTGTTCACTGAAGCAATTTCAAATAAATATAAATCCCCTTCCATTCAAGAGCTCTTTGAATTTTTGGAGGTAACTAATTTCTTTTCTATAGGAAATATCTACATAGATCCCTCACTTTCCCTTAAGAACCAGATTTCAGAATTTTCTTGTCTGTCTATCTGTGTTTTGGACACTCACGACCCAGAAACAGATTGATTCTTCTGCAAGGGCTGGTCTGGTGTTGAGCAAAGTTTCACTATCATCTTCTTTAATTTGGATATACCCTTTGTTATGTTGAGGTCTCTAATTACATTAGCTCCTTCATGGTAATTGGTGACATAGGTTCATTTTGAACTTTTGCACAGGAATAGCCCTGTCTTATTTCCATGAATTGTCATTAAATTTAGCATCTTTCCATCTTACACATGTGCAGTTGGGACTCATATGCATCCTTTTTCAAGGGAGCATGGATGAGTTTTCATAAAGCCAGTGAATGAAAATAATGGAAGGGACACAACTAGAACAGTGACAGCTTTTTCTGCATAGGTAATAGAAAGCACATTAAATTTGCATATTATAATGAAAATAAATGTTTTGATGCTTAACCAAAATAAAAACAAATTAAAAAGTAAAATACAAGCCATTACTTTAAGTTATAACAATTACTAAGAACCTAGTACGGAGACATTTTTAATTCAATGGGTATGTATGTGTGTACATTTTGCAACTAGACCTTTCCATGCTTGTAATCATCTAACATGTCAGTTACCGAGTATGGTGTCTCTATGGGGCATATATGGTTTCATGAGTTTTTGGTCTGGATAATTCATACCAATTTCAATTAACATCCCTGGGAGACTTAATTGCTGAAATGTCAAAAGTAAGTTTAGAAATATAAGTACATTCCAAACACAAGAACACTTTGGCTTACAGATGTGGGAGACAAGGGGTGTCTTGTGAAAAAAAAATGTGGAAAAATAAACAAAACCTACGGAAGTGAATTAAAAAATGGGCCAGGACGGGTCTGGGAAATGAAAGATAAAAACTGAAACTCTTACACATAGGCAGCAATTTCTTCTGTGTTATTCATTCACATTACCATCCATAGAGATACATTTATTTGAAGGTTATAGAGACCAAATTACCTTCCACTTTTGTATAGGGTTTCCACTGGTAGAACCATCCACGGAAAGGTTTGCTGTTGTATTCTGCACACTGCTGAGCTCGAAAGTCCAAGCTATTTTCATTACAAGGGTTAATATTGCACAGCTGATAAATACGGCTAGAACCTGGGCAGAACTTGCCACCGTACTGAGGCCTAAAAATAAAATTAAAGAACTTAAATGCTAGTAATCAAAGCACTCACTATTAGTCACAGGCAGTAATACATAGAGGAACAATCCAGATGAGCATTGTCACAGCATATACAGTGTCTACAGACTATTATGAGAATGGAAGTACGTAGCATACAGCTTGCCACATCTCTTCTTGTATCCATGGCAGACATAACTAATCAATCTGGGATTTTATTGATTTATTTTTATTTATGTTATTATATTTTTTATTTTTTTGGCAGAGCCTGGCATGACCTCAAGATCTCTCTCAACATAGCCCTCAAGGTAGGCACCACCACTGCTCATCAACTAGAAATGGCATGTTAGATTAAACTTATTTGCCATCTCTGATCCACTTTTTACATTCTGGCAATTTTCTTAAAGATCAATGAAAGCATATTCTTGACACTTACCACCTCATGTGTTAGAACATCTATAACTACACCTCCATGCTCTTATTAATGTGTATGTGTGCTACACACACAAACACCGCCTATGTTGGCATCAAAGCTCTTCAGACGCGAATCCAACCTACTCTCCATTTCTAACAGTCATCATTCTCCTACAGTTTGCCTTGTACCTGCTGCTATTTAGAAGGTCAGGACACTAGGGAGAAAGCAGAAAGCCCCAGTTGCCGTGCTTTCCAATCCCAGCTTTGTCAGTCACTGAGCTGATATTTTGATTATTGTCTGACTCTTGTGTGTTTTACTCTAATTGATTCTAAACTCCAATGCAAAACATTCCCTTGTTCTCATCTGCACAATCACTTTTTAACTTTGCAGGTGGCCTACTCTTTTCCTGCCAAGCACGATGGGAAATGGATTGTGAGAGTCGGGAATCCCATTAGAACATAAATAATTATGATCTAATGGCAAGCTTTTTAAGATCTTGGTAGGCAGGCTGCAAAAACCAGAAAGCAAAATAAAGGAAAAAAGGAGCACAAACCACACTGAAAATTACCAATAACATCTTAGCCAGCTTACTCCAGGCACAAAGCAATTGCTTCTTTTGACTCCCACTTTTTTTGTTGTTTTCTCCAAAGGCTAAAAACCCAACGATGGATCGTCTCACACAAAAACTCAATGCAAACATGTAACATGAAAGAAGGCTCCAGATTAATAAATTTATGTGATTAAAAATCCTTGTCTCTTTAGGAAGCACAAGAATGCTATAAAACACCTCTGGATTTGCTTCAGCATATTTTATCAAATCCTCCTATAACGGCATGCTAAAATGGATTCAACAGAAACGGGAAGTGTCCCACTGCCAGTATGAGATTTTTCTGCTCTTTCAAAACATTCTGGAGTAACTACTTAAACATTCAGCAGTCATTGTGCTACAACCAATCCCCGAGGACTTCTTAAATCATTATCTAAAAAGCACTTAGAGAAACTTTTAAAGTGCCATCTGACAGCCTTACTATTCCTGGTCATCTTTACAAGCATATTTAAAACTCTCTCAGTGTAAGACTCTCTGTCTGAGATTTTACAAATAACCCTCATTTAGATTTAAATTTAACAGGAGGACCACATGTGTTACTTTTCGAACTCAGAAACGATAACATGGAAAAGACCTCAAAACTCATATAGCCGACCCCTCATTTTATAGAGGAAGGGAAAAATAGCTGATGGAGCTCACAGAAGTTGCTGAATAAAGGTCACACAACTAGAAGAGAGCAGAGCTAAATCTCTTATCTCCTTACTCTTCAGGATTCTTTTCCTACTTGGCTCTGCCCACACTTATCTGAGTTAAGCAATAGGACCTGGGCATGGGAAAGGAAGCAAGTAAGGCACCAGGGTCAGGGAGCTGGCCTTTCACCAGGCAGATCTGGATTGAAATATGTGCTGCCTCTTCCCTAAAGTTAGCTTTAGGCAATTTTATTTAACCTCCTAATCCGCAAAGTGGGCGCAATGTTGACAATTCACTGAGACAAGGTTTGTAAAGAATTTACGGCAGTCTAGAGCACAGTTAACACAAATGAATTACAACTATATAAAAATGCTTTCTACTTTGGATGCCTGGCAAGAAGTTAGACCTTCCCATCAAATCCTCAAATACAGGTAAATTTTTCTGCAGCATTGAACATGAGTGTTAGAATACATTAACAGAAAAGTCTACTACGACACCCCTTGGTATAGTAAGTTCCTTAAGATTAAAAACAAAAATATAAAGAGTCAGAAAAGAAATGTCTAGGCACATGATTTTGTCTTTACTATTAGACTATTATAGTTAGACTATTATAGACTATTATAAAGTATACCCATAATTTACTTCTGCATAATTTATCAAGTGCTTCCTATGAATGGTTATAAGGTGGACTGGCTGGTTGATGATTAGAATTACTTGGGGAAGTCTGCTAAAGACAGGCACACACTCACACTCCTGGGCCCCTCCACAGACATTCTCATTGCTAGAGGGGCGGGGGGGGTGGGGATAAGGGGAAGGTGAGAGGTTTTGAAAAATAGTCGGTAACCACAAGATGGTCATGGGGGTTTGAAAATTAATTTGGGGAACATACAGAGGGATAGTGGATGGGGGGAGGGGGGTTAACACAGTGTGAGGGATATAAATGATAAACGTCTAAGTTTTGCTTTGTCTTGTGCACCTGAAACTAATTAAAATAAATAAATAAATTTAATTAAAAAAAAAAAGACTATATTATGGGGAAGATCCAAAAATCAGTGTTTTAAAGCACAGTGGGTGATTCTGATAATCAGCTGAGTCTGGACATCACTGGTTGGAAAAAAAGCCAGAGATCTGATTCAATTATTATCATTCTGAAGCTATGACTCTAGTAGCATATTATTCTTTCTCAAATAGACTCACATTTTTGGAAAGTTCTAGAGTGCCTTAGCACATTTAATTTTCACTATTTTAATTTCATGATTTTCGTGAATAGAAATTACAGGAATTTCACTAGGATCTCTTAAGCGTAACAATTTAATAGTCAGGGAAAATGACCAGCTTGGTGACTTGGGCAAGAGTTGCTGGTGTGAATGGGGCCATCTGCCTCCCCCGGTTACCCATGTGTAAAATAACTGGATTAGACAACAGGTTGCAACTCACATATAACCTGATTATAACCTGATTGGGAGCAAACGTTTGGAGAAGGTTCCTGAGGGCTCAGTAGAAAACAGAGCTTTGATCAATTAAAAATGTCTGCCACAGACATGGGGGAAAAAAAAAAGAAGGGTCATATGTGTCTGGTATTGGCCGTGCCAGAACCAGTTAACCTTTAAACTCTCTTGAAGCTGAAAAGTTTGATAGATCCTTGAACAGCCAGGAATAATTCATTTTTTTATGCAACAAAAATATGTTCTGGGAAAACCATCATTGTGTGAAATAAAAAGCTCACACTGCTTTCACATGAAAAAATGGAAATGGTTATGCTGAGTGATGTGAACAGACTGAATGTTTAAACTGAAGGAAGAAAGAAATCAGGAACTTGAAATAGGGAGAAAAAACATCTTTCCTGCAACAAAGTGAAATAAGAACAGAGAACAACTAATTGTCTTGGGACAGCCGATCACTTACTTGTTTTTGTGACTTCCAAGTTTAATTAAAGCAAACAGTACCTTAATCTTGTTTAAAATGATAAAACTGCACCAAGTGGAACTACTTTAGTAAGTAATTCTTCTACTAGGCATCTCTGAAATTGTCATATGCTATTTCCATAAACAATGCCCTATAATAATGAGAGTTCTCAATCCCACAGATATGGGAGAGGTTTTAATTTAAATCTCAGGGGCATCGTTCCTGCACTTTACCAGCAGAGCTATTAAATTAGGTAATCTATTTCTTTCTTGGGAAAATATCGAGATTGTAAAATGTTGTGATGTATGAAAACCAGATCCATGAAATATGCTGCAAAAATGAAAAGCAGTATAATGAATTTTAACAATTCTATCCAAGACATGGGCTACGGTTGAAGTAGAGGAGGGTGGTTTTAACAATCTGGTATAAATTGTAAATGTATCACAAACTTCCCTACAATTATACATCGTTACTGGGTCTGATTAGAGTAGTAAGTCCCAACTGGGAATGACTTTGCCCCCTATAGGACATTTGGCAACGTCTGGAGACATTTTTGGTAATCAGGACTTGGAGGCTTGGGGCCGTGGGGCAGTCATCCTACTCGCATCTAGTGAGTAGAGATGAGAGATGCTGCTAAACATCTGCCACGTTCAGGACCCAGCCCCACACCAAAACTCCTTTCCAGCTCAAAATACCAATAGTGCCAATCTTGAGAAATCCTACATTATTAACCTGAGATATCCCAAAGAGCGCCTAAGAAACCATGGTTAACGTATCGCTCAACCTTTCCTTATATTTTGGAACAAACTGGCCTTTTGATCCAGCTCAGCCTGCTCATTCACATAAAATACGATTTCTCTCTAAAAATTTCCTTGGGCTCTCGTTTCATTATTTAGTTTAGTTCTCAATCTACCAAACATCCATGCAATGTTTCCAACGTGCCAGGCACCCAAGAAAAGCACTTCACATGCATTAACTCAGTTGACGACGGTCCTATCCTTATGCCCTTTCACGAATGAGAAAGCCTAGAGCTGGGACAGTAAGTTGTCTGTGACCGCAGCTAGGAAGTGGCGGGCTAGGAGGCCATCCCAGGTTATCAGAATTACGTCTGCATTCTTAGCCTCCACGCTAACTCACCACTCAAGTCATGGGGTAAAATCAAATCCACTATTCTCCACCACCCCATCACATCCTCCTCACTCCACAGCGTTCTCCAAAGTCCAGCTTCATTATTAGGTTCTCTTCCCACTGGTTCTGAGGGCTGGCTCTCTGTTACCCTGTGCTCCTGGTGCGTTTAAGATGAAATGATGAAAACCACATGGACCTCAGAACCTTTTGTTGAATGCCCACTGGATACTCCCTCAGTGTCAGACGTTCTACAGATGCAATTTGTAATCCGCCCCAGACCTTCAGAGATGGGTATTATCATCTCCGTTCTGGACATAAACCCAAGCTCAAAGTTCACGTGGCCTCCCCAAAGCCACACAGTTACTAAGTGGCAGACCCAAGAGTGGGAGTCATGTCCTTCTGTCTCCGAAACCTGGGCTCTTGCTACATAACCATGCCAATCAGGAAATACACATGTGTTTCACGTAGGAATTAGAGCTGATAAAAGTAACACCAAGCCACGTTCTGTTGCATGGAGCACAGAGGGAAGTTCAGAATCCTGGTGCGAGACCAGAGGGTGCCCACAGGTGATCGCGGGCCAATCGCAATCCATACATGTTTGGATGAGTCCTCACCGTGATTTTTTTTTTTTTTTTTTTAAGAAAATGGAATTTGTCATCAATATTTCAGAAATTGGGAAATTTCACACACAATCTTTTTTTAGATGTATGGTTTCCCTTGAAAAGTCAGGGAGATCTGTCAACACGTGTTGATGTACATTCCTTCAAGGCAAAAAATCAGCATACTTTCTCTAGTTCATCAGTTTGAGAGAGACACAAACACACTCTCCACCCGCCAAGCTTCTCTGCGCCACAGGATCACAAGCATTGGATTGGGCATGTGTAGTCCTCATGGAGATTCAGAAAGTAGCTCAGACCATCCCTTGATCTTCACATTCACACACAGAATAACTCCTCTGCCGTTTTGTTTGGTTTTGTTTTATTTTTCCAGTTCTGTCCACTACACCCCCTGACCCCCTGCCACATGCATACACACTTGAATGCAAACAGTAAAACCCTAGCTGACGGCTACTGTGTTTCCCCGAAAATAAGACTTCACCGGAAAATAAGCCTGAGCATGATTTTTCAGGATGACATCCCCTGAACATAGCCCTGATGCGTCTTTTGGAACAAAAATTAATATAAGACCTAGTCTTATTTTCGGGGAAACACGGTAGGAATGGAGGGAAGACAAGTACCCTTGAAAACAATGTGTCAGCAACAGAAAACAGAGCCAGCCTGTGCCAGGCTGAAGGTTAGCGCCTTACAAATACTTTCTGCTGAAGCCTTACTTGGGGTTATTGCAATGTCTCTCTTGATACTTGACGCCTCCACCACACGTCCGGGAGCAGTCTGACCACTTCAGCCAGGCAGACCACTGGCCGTGGATGGGCCGGGGTCCGTGCTCCCCAAACTTCACGCACTGGCCTTGCCGACACCACTGTGAAAAGAACAGGTGACATGTTTCCTGTCAGAAACCACCTGGGAAAGGGCAAGGAGATACATACACCTGCATATTAACAGGAAAAACGAGTCTGTTGGCAAAATGGAGGATGCATGACACCTTGACAGAATTTCTTTGCTGGCCGCGCTTTATAAACACCTGCTTCATCTGCGTTTACTGCGTGCATTTGGGAAGGCTGACATTTAGAGAGAAGGGGCATCTGTCACCAGCAGGCTGAGTATTATATGCTTTCTGAGCTGCGGAGGGGAAATGTTCAGATGTGATTCCACCCAACAGCCAGGGGAGTCAGCGCAGACAAAATGTCAACAGAGCTCCCTGGACATTTAGGAACAATTGCGCTTAGAGAACAATTTGGATCACACATAGCTTGGCCAACCAGTTTTAAAGGTATTAACAGATAATTTATCTTTTTACATGACTATCTCATCAGAAAGACAGATACAATTGTGCATACATTTCTGTTTATCTCACACCATCCTATAGAGCATTAAAACACAATAGCTTTCAGTCTACACATACTGTGCTTTTAGATAACATGCTTTTTTGTCTGTACAAAAGGTCCCCAACAAGACCCTCGGGTGACTGAACTCGGAGTGTCTTTTATGAATTAGCTCTGGGTCTTTCATTTGCCAAACGATCTGCTCAAGCCAGGGTGAGAAGTGTTTTTTGCGCTGACCTTCCTGTTTTAGTTCTCCTTTGTGACACATTCCAGGCTTTGCTGGTCATCTCTGTCCTTGGGGGTTGCATTAGCCTCTGGTAGTGGTTTTGTTCCTGTGGTGCTTTTATTACGAGCAAGTTCTGCATGACTTAGCATAACTGCACACTTTCCTGAAAGCCTCTGCAATTAGATCCAAAGGGTTGGGGTTTGGACCATGCCAGATTCTGCTGAGGAGTGGGGGTTCAGTTACAGAACTATGGGGAAGTTGTTTGACTTTCCAATCTTCACTTTCCCCCCATGATACCCTTGGCCTCGCGGCTGTTGACGGTGTTGCTAGTGTACTTTGTCTACATCTAGAGATGGCTTCCTGTCCTCACATTCTTGCCGTGGACTGATTAATTCTGCTGCTTTTCATTTTTCTTTTCCTTGGATTCAGTGCCATTTCAGAGTTTGCACGAAATCATATAACATGTTGAGAACTTTGCCGGGGAAAGCAATCGGTTATTTGAGGACTTTTGTCTACCACAAGCACGACTCTGAATCTTCCCTCCTGGGAGTCCCTGGGACTCTCCTGGACAGAGTTCAGTGGCTGAGACAAAATAACAGCAACTACAGCCAACAGCCAATACTAACAACAGAAGCAGCTACAGTTAATCAAAGTTGCTTCTACGTGCCCAAAATTGTGCAGGCATGGGGAAGAGGGAGGACTTCACATGCAGTATCTAGTGTAATTCTCACAAAGTGCTTAGGACTTAATAACTATTCTCTGCATCAGAACTAACTAACTTGCCCAGAGTCACACAGCTACCCAAGTAGCTACACAACTGAGACTGGATTTAAACTGAGTAGCCCAAGCTCCTAAGGACAAAAGGCTTCTCACCTCAGAGGCAAATTGCTCACCAACGTATCTGACCTCTAACCTAATTCCTTTTGTAGAAATGTGGTTTTCAGGTCTGTTCCAACATTTTAATTATTTGACTTTTTTTTAATATCAGTATTTCATCCTCATGTTGGGTTAGGTTGCTGACAGTTTCCTCTGGGTTTTTCAATCAGTATAGGAATCAGGAATATACACACATATATAAATCCACAGGCATATATAAAATTCTACTTATAACGTGTAAATACAGAGGGTGCCAAAAACATTTTAAGAAGGGAAAAGACTGTATTAAAATTGTAATACTCAATATATACTGATAACAAAAGATGAATACAAGTCACGTGTACACATTTTTTTTGGCACCCTCAGTATAAAACATGTACACATATAACTTTATCCATACATATATATTTCTAGCACTGCTTCTAATTTCAAATTGAATGGCCACGACTTGGGCAAATAACTTTTATGATCGATAGCAAGCACAAACCTTTCTTTCTTTGTACACGTAACCTAGATAAAAAGAATGTGTTTTTCACATCCTCAAATGGTCACTGAATATTCATGGTGTAAATGTCACTGGAGGACTAGGGAGGGAACGGGGAAGGATGCAGAAGGATTCTGTGGGTTTCCAGTTATGGAAAAACAGCAAAACATGGAATAGCTGCTACTCCACAAGGCACTCGAGATAAAGGATGAGTAAGACATGACCCTGGCCTCGTGGAGTTTCCAGTCTAATAAATAGCCAATTATATCCCCTAGCGAAAGGAGATTCAGAGAACCATATGTATAAATGACGAATAATTATACTGGAGTGATAATGGATGAAACATATCAGAATGCTTTCAACTGAGGGTGGCCTTACAATTGAGGGCTTTTCCCCAGTATAACATATACAACATGTGATCACAAAGTACGGTGAATGCTTAAATTAAAAGAAAATTTGTTACAGTAAAAGACACATGGCTATTAATCCCCCTCAAAATACTCTCCCTTGCTTCGAACACACTTATCCCATCTTTCTTGCCACTTTCTGAAGCAGTTCTGGAAGTCCTCTTTCATGAGTGTCTTTGGTTGCACTGTCGTGGATGCCTTGATGTCCTGAATCATTTTGACTTTGGGGAAGAGCCAGAAGTTGCACGGTGCCAGATCTGGTGATTAACGTGGATGAGGACACACCATAATGTTTTTATTTGACAGAAATTGCCGTACCACCGTGTTTCCCCAAAAATAAGACCTAGCCGGACAATCAGCTCTAATGTGTCTTTTGGAGCAAAAATTAATATAAGACCCAGTCTTATACTATATTATGTTAGATAAGACCTGGTCTTATATTATAGTAAAATAAGACGCATTAGAGCTGATTGTCCGGCTAAGTCTTATTTTCGGGGAAACACGGCAGAAGGGATGTGTGACACAGAGCATTGTCATCATGGAGGATTAAGCAAAGACACTCACGAAAGAGGACTTCCAGAACTGCTTCAGAAAGTGGCAAGAACGATGGGATAAGTGTGTTCAAAGCAAGAGTATTTTGAGGAGGATTAATGGCAGTGTGTCTTTTACTATAATACATTTTCAAAAATTTAAACATTCACTGTATCTTTTTATCACACCTCGTATATCCATAGTCTGGTCTGTTAAAATAATGAGGTGGGGAAAGTTATATTAGGACATCATCTATTTTCTAACTCCTGGCTTGATTTGTCTCAGGTTATATTAACTGAAGTCTAATCCATGGGGATTTTCATCCCCATGGAACTAGATGCTGGGTGTATTTGTGTAATTAGCCTCAAACTTATGCAATTGAGCACTCATTTTCTTCATTTGTTATGTCAGTCTTTCCTTGTACATCCACCTTAAGTTTAATGCTATTGTTTTCTTAATGAAAAAATACCCATTAATCCTCAAGTTGCAAGTTCTAAATTTTGATGCTTTAAAAATAAAAATGACTTGAGCAGTATCTGTTTTTAATTATTCAATTAACTCATTGTTTTGTATCACAGCAAAAACACTCCTATGTCCATTTTTCAATGAGAATCCTTACTGGAATTGCCTAAGACAGGTGCATCGGATTAAAAATTGCACGTAATGCTGAAATTTTTATAAATGTTTATGTTCTTTAAGGCAAGAGCTAAAAATTGCAAATCTTTTAAGAGATGTTGAATCAACGACTTAACATATCAGAAAGCATTTTCTGACACTCATTTGCTTTCATGTCTGTATCATTGCCTTAATTGTTAGTCTGTCTCTGAAAGTCTCTCTCTCTATTCAACTAAGGAACTTCAATTCAAATGCCAACATTCATCTCGGTGCACACACGCATTGTAGTTTATTCTAAGTGCATGCCTAATCCTGAGCAAGATGCATTTCTCATTCATTTGGGCCTCGATAGCAACTGTGTGTTTAAAGAAGGTGTGTTTAAAGAGTGATTGGCGTCTGCACAGAGTTCCCCACTGGACTGTGGGTTCTTGAAGAGATAAAACTGAGTTTTATTCATCTCTGTATCCCCAGAGTTTCCTATGCTATCTAGTAGTCAGTAAATTATGGTGGAATTGAATTCACTTTCAATGGCCAGTTCTATGCAGGCTTGTGTTGCCTCGAGAGAGCCAAAAGCAGGGAACAAAAACACCTGTTAACATCGTATGCTCTTTCATCATTCACAGCTTGCCTGTCACTCTCTTTCAAAGCAATGCCCTAAATCTGGATCATTTACTGGTACTGCAAGTGTATCTTTCCATCCAGATTCTACCAGGAAAGGGGAAGAAAGCATAGAAACTAACATATGAGAGTTCTTCATTCAAAACACAAAAATCTCCCATAATCTTCCATAATGGAAATAGTTTTTAGGGTTGAAGATACTTATAAGCAAAAATACTTTCTGGTACAACCTAGATGGAGATGTGATTTACCCTTCAAAAGGATTGAGCACGTCAGAAGCTCCATGACAGGTACTGTGAGGTGAGAAACAGAGGCCTTGTACGGAGGGACAGTCCTTTCTTTGCTACTAAAAGGGAAATCTGCTCCCTGCAGCTTTTCTAAACTGAACCAAGTTTAAAAGGCAAATGGTATACAATGAAACATACCAGCTCATTGAAACAGAAATATTTTGACCCAAGCCTCCATCTAAAAATGGAAAACAAAAGCAAAAAGGAAAAAAAAAAAAAATCTTCTTAAACAATTGAACCAACTGGATTTATTAGCACTGAGTTTTATAATCGCTGCTAAATAAAGCTGGTTGATCTAAAGTGAAATTAGAAAATGTACACAGCCATGGCATTTCATTCCGAGGTCCCAATACAAGAGCTTGGGTTCTATGCTTCATCAAGTTTCTAGAACTAAAAACTAACAAGTATGCAGTTTACCATACTCAAGCCACAGAGGGTTCCTTCTGCCGCAGGCATAAACTTGGTCTCACACCTGTGGCCCACTCGGTGACACCAAAGTGATTTGCAAATGTCCTGAAAGGAAAGAAGGAGCTGGTAAAGGTGACAATACAGTAAAAATGGAAAATATCCAAAGCTTTTGGTATACAATATTTTGAGGTGGCCAAAATGAGACATTATACAGAAAGTAGAGGCAAGTAAGTTTGGTAGAGCAAAATAATATACTCTAGCCAATGTATAAGCAGGAAGTTTCTACCCCACCTGCATGTTAATGTATGTTTAGTAATGACTGGGAGGTAACAATAGTTGGTTTAGAGACCACTTGGCTTGAAACTAAGAGACCTGGCTTCTAATAATAACAACAACACAATAACAATAACCACCACCACCACCAGGGAAGCAGAATAGGCCATGACCGGCATAACACAAGCCTGATTCAATCCTTTCCTGGAATTCCTGGTTACAGGATGTACGGTCATGTTATAAAAACCTTTCAAGTGCAGTTTCTTCCCCTGTGGAGCAGTGATAACATTAGCACTTGCCCCTATAAGGTTTTTCTTAAGGATAAATGATGCAAATTATTGCTGTCATTACCTTTACCTTTATAGTGATTTTCAAGCATTTAGACAGTTGAATTCCCACACTCAATCTGTGAAATAATTGAACTCCCATGCTAGACTGTAGTAGGCAGAACAATGCCCGCGCCCCCCACCCCCACTCCAACGAGCACATCTCCCTCATCCCTGGAAACTGAATGTGTGAGGTTATACAGCAAAGGAGAATTAAAGTTGCTAACTGGTTGACCTTGAAATGGGAAGACTATCTTCAATTTTCCAGAAAGGCCCAAGGTAATCACAAAAGTCCTTAAGTGGAAAAGAGGAAGACAGAAGAGAACTGGGGAGATGACAGTGTGAGAAAGACTCGGGGATGTTGCTGGCTTTGAAGATGGAAGAAGGGACCCTGAGTCAAGAAATGCAGGAAGCTTCTAGAAGCTAGAGAAGGCAAGACAATGGCTGCTCCTCTAGAGCCTCCAGAAAAAAACAAACACAACCAACATCTGATTTTAGCCCAGGGGGACTCATTTCAAATGCCTACCTCCAGAACTGTACAAAAATAAATTTGTGTTGTTTTAAGTTATTAAGTTCGTGGAGATTTATTACAGCAGCCATAGGAAACTAATACTGTTACCAACACCTTTAGTGGTGGACACTAAACCAATTCCTCATACAAACTCATCTGGATGAGGAACCGGAGCCAGCTACTGACACTTTCAAAGCCATGAAGTCACACAGCTGGTAAGTGGCAGATGCAGGACTCGAAAAGGCCTGATTCCAGCGTCCAGGTCCTTCATCACTGCTCTGGACCTTGATTTGCCACTAATAGGTTTTAGGAAGCTCCCATCTACTCCAGGCCTCAGTTGCCTGTCTATAAAGTCAGGAGATTGAACCAGATTCTCTCCAGCTCACACAGCTGAAGTTGCTCTTCTGAGTTATGTCACCAATGGGATGTCAAAATCATGAAACATCAAAGTGATTCCATTTTGTTTTGCTACATGCTATTTACTAAGACAGAAGTGTGAATATATACACTTTGGGGGAAATATTAACAACAAGGGAGGAAACAAAATTATTTTTGTGGTCACTTGTAACCCTGAAAATTCAATTAACCAGGCACCCAACTCCCCACGCATTCCAGTTAATACAGATTTCATGGTTAGAAAATATGGCAAGAACCTTTTTAGAAATATTTCACAAAAAAGTTTTCTACAGGACTGAGAAAAGAAAACACGGGGAAACCAGAGACCATAAAATCCTCAGAAGAGAATGGAAGGGTAGTCAGGACACTGCTTGGAGACGCCACCATCACCACCAACAGCCCCAGACATGTGCCACACAAACCATTTCCAAATCTCCAAACAGTTTGTAAGACACAATAAGTAAATGTTTCCCATGGAAATGGACCTACCACTGACATCAACAAAGTAAATCAGGTTCCTCATGCCTGTGTGCTGCCATATTGTCACCCTGGATCTGAGGTGGACAAGTTAATGTGAAAAAAGAGCAGTCTACATCAGAATGGAGAAATAGGATGGAACCATTGAAACAATTAATGCCACAGTTAGAAAGGCTTTCAGGATTAAACTGTTTTCCTTTTACAGCCAGTGGAAAGCCATAACGCGCACCCATAGCCTATGTGGCAGCCACCAAAATGACCTGAGGGCAGACCAAAGCCAAGAGGCATGATTCCACAGCCAACGCCAAGCCACACGGCTAAGGAAAAGGGGGCAGCTGGAGAAGACCAGGAAAATCGAGCAAGACGCAAAAACACAGGGGTTTCAGGGTGAAATAAGACAGGCGGTACGAGCATGTTATTTCTTTTGTGGTGAAGTACAGAAGGCAAACGTAATTACAGCCAACTCCACGCTCTGACGACCATGAGAGCCTTCTGAGTAAGCTCCCTTTCTAAGTAAACAGAAATGAGAGTGGGCACTTTTTTTTTGCTTGTTCTTCTTTTTTTCCAGTGTATTCAACTAACTTTTCCTTATCTGTAATTCCTTAGACTTCAGTCATAATTTAAGGGGAAAAGAAATAACCACAGAGACTTCGAGGTCTCGTGTTACTTTACGGAAAGAGTCACAGTGCAGTACATTATTCTGTCCTGTGAGTCCGTGGTCATGCTCCCCTGTTGTATTCCAAAGGACAGATGCCCCTTCAAGGGAAACCCAACATGCTATAAATGTTCAGGGTCTTTACAAATCAAATGTTATAAAGCATCTCACACTTGACACATCTGAAACAAAATTCCCCATCTGTTCCACCAAATCTGTTGCATGTTCAGCCTTCCCCAGCTCACTGTATGACACCTGCAAATTCCTCGACCAAAAAATCCTGGACTCACGTTCGTCTCCTCCCTTTCTCCCAGATTGTCATTCCTGCTTCCTTGAGGAGTGATGAGAAGGTGTATGGAGCATATAAAATGTATTATATATGTTGGATTGAGGTTTGCAAAACAAGTTGTTTACTAGTAGGACAGGACTATGGCCGCACATGTGTGAGACTGACAAGAGTAAAGGGAAAGTGAACATGTTTATGTTTTTGAGTGAAACTGAGCATGACAAAATTGAGTGATAGACACGTTCACCAAAACAACTCCTGGCAAATAACTTATCACCTAAGAAGTAAACAAGTCCAAGGAAAAGAAGATAAAAGCAGAACTCCAGAGCAATGCCATGTGGTCCGACTGGACACCCGGCTAAGACCCTCTGTGAGGTGAAAGCTGCAATACTCCGTGACGCTCCAAAGTTCTTCCTTCCAAGACCAGCTCGCCTCAGACCCATCGTGGTCCTAGTCGCTTCTCCCGGACCAGAGGCCTTCATTACCTCAATTGACTCTGGGACTTGGTTCGTTATTAAATTCTTTTCTATTCTGTATAACCCTCTGTGCTTACCAGAGCATTGGCCTCTGGAGGGACATTGGTTCCCAAATAAAGCTGTGTTACTCTATCCAAACCTGTGTGCCAGGACTTTGTTCCCCACTCATGTCACGAGCACTACACAGGGACGTTGGGTCCTGCCAAGGGGTTAATGTCCCCTTCACTTTCAGGAATAGACTGAAATGTAGCGGAGTGGCTTTACAGGTGCTCGCGACAGAAGGGGACAGAGGCAAAATCCTCCACTTTATGGAAATGGGAGTGCTAAAAAATGTTTTCTTTGGTTATCATCAAAAATCCAATAAATAATTACTGAGTATCTGCTAATATATCAGATATTCGCTAAGTTTGCAGATACTCTCCATCTACTGGGGCAAGAGACATACATAGACAGTTATAATAGAGTATCACAAGTTTATGATGGTGACATATGGAGTGGAAATGGAGCTCAGAGAAAGGAATACTTAAATCTCCCTGGGGATAAAAAGAGGTTCATATTTGAGCTGAATCTTTAACAACAATAAAAAATGATCAGCTACTTGTCACATGGATGGACATGCAGTACTCTAAGATGGGCAGCATATACGCAAAGTCTTACAGATATGAGAGCAGGAAATGTTTGAAAAACATACTAGGACAGCAATATAATTGGAACATGAGGTGATGAGCCTACAGGTAGTCACTAGCATTCAAATACCTTCTCTGTAATTCCTATTCTGCCTCAAACCCTTCTAGTGTTTCTATACAAGAAAACTGACTGAGCTCCTGCTATGTGACAGCAACTGTGCTGGGGACAGTTACAGAGTACAGGCTGGTCATTTCTGACACAGGAAAACAGTCCGCATAGAAGCATTGGTCAGTCTCTTAGCGCGCTTGGAGCACTCTGGCAAAAAGCATCAACTCCCTCACTGAGTCAGCAAGCACTTAATAAGTACATAATAATCAAATGCTTTCAATAGTCAAATCTCCCCAGTTGCTATGGAGGTAACTCTCCTTTAGGTCTGTCCAAATAATGTGGAACCACTAGTCAAGTAACTCGTTTCCTTGAACATTTTGAAAGGGAACAGAGATCAAGCTTGACATGCTGAAGAAACAATAAATTTGAGGCTGGGAGAGGAGGAAAGACAGGACAAGTGATTAAAAAAAATAGCTAGCCCCAGGTCCTTTCACAAGGAAGGCACTTCCTGAGAGAACAGCCAGGCACGATATGACCTTGCTGTTGAAGATTTAAGGAGGAGAGCAAGAAGAAAACCTTTATTATTTATTAAGTGGTGATACTATGTGGAGGGGTCAGTCCTCACAACTACCAGGGAAGAAATGCTATTATCCTCACTGTACAGAGGTGGACATAAAAGCTGAGAGAAGTTAAGTCATTTGCCCAGGGTTGTAGGAAGTGGTGGAATAAGGTTTGAAACCCAGGTCAATCTAACTCCAAAAGCCAGAGGTAAGTGTGTAAGGGTGTAGGTGTAGGTAGGTAGGTGTGTGTGTGTGTGTGTGTGTGTGTGTGTGTGTGTGTGTTTAAATTTTAATATTGTCTAATTCAGTAGCTCTCAGCCTTGAGCATGTATCAGAATCAGCTAGAGCCCCTGTTCAAACACAGATTGCCGGGTCCTACCCCCAAAGGTTCTTATCCGTTAGGCCTGTTGTGAGACCTGAGCACTTGCATTGCTACCAAGTCCCGGGTGATGCTGATATACTCCATCTGCTGGTTTGAGAGGATACTTTGAAAATCATTTCCCCTTTTTCCTTCCTTTTTGTTTTTGTTTTTGTTGTAACCACCATGTAAAACTGCTTTTCTAAAAGGCATAGAGGGGAAAAAAAGGGGGCAGTAAGAAGAAAGGGTTACGAAGGGATTACAATGATAAGATAATGGAAACCGTGAAAACAGACTTCATCTTTTTTTTGATGTTGCTGGAGCTGGTCTGAAACCAGCAGGATGAAAAGCAGAGTTTGCCGATCTGGAAACCCCTCCTACTTAGGGCCTGGACGGGAACTGTTTATGATCCGCAGAAGTATAGACACGATTCACATTATAAGTCGGCTTAGGAGTAAATCCAAAAGCTAGGATGTGGGGAAAAATATTCCACATTCAGAACTCACCAACCAGCCCTGCCTTCTCTATCTTACCTCCTGGTCATCTTCAACAACTTCTCTTAAGCAAATCTCTCTACCCCTCCGGGCATTCCTAACTCTGTGCCTTTCCTCATTTTATTCAGTCCCCTAGTCTGGAATTTCCATTTCCCTTTGCTCGGCTTCTCAGGGAAGTCCATTGCAATGAGATGCTGTCTTTCAAAAACATGGTGTGGTTCCAGAAAAAGATCTATAATTTAAGAATGGTTGTTTAAGCCCTGCACACTGTCTGACAGAGAACAGGTACCACACAAATATTTGTTGAATGTATGATCCTAAAGGAATGATAGTAATTTTAGAAACTTCCTTTATATTTCTAAAGAAAATCAAACTCATTGCCAATTGTGCATTTATTGCATACTAAGTGCTTAATAAGTATTTGATTAATGAATAAGCTAGCAAATCCTTTAAGAATGAAGTGAACAGGAAATGAAGGTAGCAAACTTTTTGAGCCAAGTGAGTGGCTACTTACTTCTGCCAAATGAATCATCTTAATAGGCAATTTGGAACAGTTGTAAATTTATTAATTTATGCATATCATACACCAGTGTTTGCCACAGTAAGGTCCATGTACCATGGAGGATACACATACACACGCACACACAAACAAACAAACAAAAAAACTGTGTATGGTGTATGTGTAAACTTTCCTATAGCTACACATTTAAATTGTATTAGAAAAATATGTAATCCTGTATCAAACCTGTGATTTAATAGTTATTATTTCTTTGGATTAGACATATATTTTTTAAGTGAGTTGATTTATAGAACAACAAGTGAATATAATACAGAGATACAGCACAACTAATGAAGGTAATTATTATGAAGTTTAGGAAACGCTGGTATTGACTAATGGAGAGAAGGAAGCTTAACATCAGTGTGGGTGATGCATTTTGTGTAGGTTCCACCATTTAAAAGTTGTGTGGCTTTGGGCAAATTAAATACATTCTCTGAGCTTCAGGTAAAAAGTAGTGCAGATTCTCACTTCAAAAGTTTTTTTTTGTTGTTGTTGTTCTTTTGTGAAGACTGAGGAAAAATGAAAGAACTCTAAGTAGAACGCCTTATGTGGAGCAGAGACTCACTTAGCAACTGGGGAAGGTGATAGTGAGTGGTGATAAATGGTGAGAAGTGGTGATTGCGGTGAATGGTGGTGGTGCTGGTGGAGGCGGTGCTGTTGGTGATGGTGGTGGTGCTGGTGGAGGTAGTTTTGTTGCTGATGATGGTGGTGAGAATGCTGGTGGTGGTGGGTGCTAGTTAGAAGAAGAGGAAGAGGCAGAAGAAAAATGGAGGAGTAGAAAGAGGAAGAATAGAGGAGGGAAAAAGAGCTATTAAACCCCATAATGTCTCTGTATCCAGATACCTAAGATTTCCATGTTTCTCTTTAGACAGTAGGAATAAACCAACTTAAAAATGGCTCTACTTCTTAATGATGTTGAGACTGTCAGTGATATAGCTCTTAACCAACTGGAACATCTGTCTTTCCCCATCTATCTTTTCCCCATCTATCTGTCTCACAGTAGTGAATGAAAGATTTGACACAAATATCTGAAGATTGCTCAAGATATTCCTTGAATTTTTATGTATCAAAAAAAGCTGGCTGCCAACAATAGTTGTCATATAATATAAAAGGCATCTGTACGTGTTTTGAGGTGATGATTTTAAATGTATCACATTAAAAGGGAACACAAGCAACAAGTATGAGGTGAGTACTAGACTAATTGGGGGGATCACTGCATAAATTATATAAATGTCTAAACACTATGCTGTGCACCTGAAACTAATATAAAATAATACTGAATGCCAACTGTAACTGAAAAAAAAATTTAAGGGACTATGAACACAACAATAACTAAAATAGAGATGAGCAGTAGGTAAAAGCTATTACACCCAAATTTACTACTTGTGATAAAAATCTTCGTCTACAGCTGAGGAATTTTCTTACAAGGATGCAGTCACATGGCATTTAAACCAGGCATGGTCTATGGGGGTTAAGCCTGGATAACTCATTGACAGTAAAAGTGCCACTTAATTATCATGCCAAACAACTGACATTTTCGAGATAACCCAGACTCTAACCCTTGGCCTTGGCAAACCAAATGTTTATACTTCTGTTAGGTACACAGACACATTGCAGAATCTTAATGTAAGTTTCAAATCACGAGCAAACATACCTTCACAAAACCGAGGCTGCATAGCTTGGCTTTTGCTCCAAATTGCCACTTGCACTGTGTGTCAGCATCATAAATCTGTCCTGGGAGTTTGTCTGGATATTTATACTGTCCTGTTTGCTTGGGCTCATCCACCAGACACCCAGCCTGAGGTGTACTGCAATGACAACACAGCTCTATTACCATGATTTTCTCTGAGCTTTCCACTGAAAACAATACACCTCTGAGTTCATTCATGCAAAGAAAAATATAACATGGCTAGAGAAACAAGTATATGCTCAAAGTGTATATTTATAGCAAAGAGTGAGTCCTGGCCTGTCTAAGAAGATGGAATTTACATCCCAGTGACGTGGCATGGCCTGCTAAGAGATAGGAAAGCTCAACATATTTGAAAACTGCCCCCAACCGTCTTGTTCAACAACATTCGACAATTTTGTTATTGACTGCCTATTCTGTGGAGAGCATTAGGCTAAGCACTAGAGGTACCAAATAAACCAGAGACAGTACCTGTCTTCATGGAGTTGAAAGTCGTGCTATATTTTTTACTGATAATGGGACAGTGGTCAAAGATGTACTTCACTTCAAATAATCTTTACAAGAAAAAAAATTAACAATGTTTTTTGAAAGAAATCAGGAGAAAGGACACATGGGGGTACAAGGCAGGACAATTTCCTGGTGGTTATGTTTAACTGGGATGTGCTGAGAAAAAAAAAAAAAAAATATATATATATATATATATATATATCAGTCTTGATGGCATGGATAGATTATTAAGATATGGCTACATGCATATAAAATTATATATTTACATATAACAACTATAGTGTTGTTACAATAGTCAAACGGTCAAATATATACAGGGAGTGCCAAAAAACATATATACATTTTAACAAAGGAAAAGACTGTATTAAAATTGTAATACTCGAGAGACAACCAAGATGGCGCAGTAGGTAAATGCTGTGTTTACCTTCTCTCACAACCACATCAAAATTACAACTAACCTACAAAACAACCATTATTGAGAATCACCTAAAATCAAGCTGAACTGAAGCCTTTCAAATAAGGACATGCAGAAGAAGCCACCTCCAGACTGGCAGGAAGGTCAGAGACACAGAATGTGCTGGTCCCACACCCGCATATGACCATTAAAGATTGGGAGGGCTATTTCAGCTGTGGGGGTCCTCCCCATCCCCTAAAGGAGTGAGAGATACCAGCTCCATCCCAGCACATGGTTCCAGTGCCGGGGAGAGAAGTTCCCATAATTTTTGGTTGTGAAAAATTAAGCGGAGATTGTGACTGAGTAAGATAGTGTGGCTGCACTCACAGGCGCTCCTCTTAAAGGACTGCATGCAGACTTACCCACCAGTAGAATCACTCTCTCTGAGTTCCAGTGCTGGGGCAGCATCTGGAAAGGCAGCAGGAACAAATGGTGGGGAATTGAGTTGTCTGGCTTAGGACGGGGGCTGGAGAGGCAGAAGCCATTGTTTCTTTGCTGAGCTGTCCCCTTTCCCCATGGGCAGCTGCAGGTGGCCGCCATATCTGGCCGCCATATCTGAGTTACTATGGCTCATTCACCATGCCCTGGCAATTCCAGACCCGGCCCTACCCAACTTTCAGGCACACCCAGGTCGCTTCCAGTGGCTTTTTCATGCAGACTGCTTGTCTTGGCTCAAGCTGCACTTTCCTAGGGTTTCTCAAAGGTTCGCAGAACCCCGACAAGCAGCATCTGGCTTGAGCGTGTCCTGTACCTCTCTAGCTGAGCATCCCTAAGCGGGCACTAGTGGCAGCTAGCCTTGGTTCGCAGCTTGGCCTCTCAAGGTGCTTCCAAGTATAGCACAGGCAGCAGACATCTGTGGATTTCTTTCTGGCTCCTACTAGGTGGCCCCAGGTGGGGCACGGGCTATGGCTGAAATAGACCTACAGCGGATCCCCTCAAAGGTGGTTCTGGGACTGGTGCCCAGTGGTCAGCTTCAAAACAAGCTGGAGCATCACCCAGCTGTCTCCAAGTATAACACACTCAAGGGGCAGATTGGGCAGGCACCAGAGCCCTGCTGAGGCAGATCCTGCTCCGTAGGGTCAGCCCCTGCTCAACAACTCTTCCATTGTAGTCAAGGCTAGTTCTCACAACCAGTGAGCCCAAGGGTCAGTCCCTCACATTGATGTACAATTAACAACCAAGGCTCAACTACAAGAGGAGGGCACACACAAACCACACAAAGGACACACCTGGAGCACACGGCTCAGGTGACCAGAAAGACTGCGCCACTGAACCCCACAGCACATCTACTACATAAGGCCACTCTACTAAGACTGGAAGACATAGCAGCCTTACCTAATACATAGAAACAAACACAGGGAGGCAGCCAAAATGGGGAGACAAAGAAACATGTCCCAAATGAAAGAACAAAACAAAGCTCCAGAAAAAGAACTAAGTGAAACAGAGATAAGCAATCTATCAGATGCAGAGTTCCAAACACTGGTTACAGGAATGCTCAATGATCTCATAAAAATGCAGATGGAAACATGAAAACAAACAAACACAATTAGAAATAAAGGATACAATAACGGAAACAAACAATACATTACATGGAATCAACAGATTAGATGAAGCAGAGGATTCAACCAACGATGTAAAAGATAAGGTAGCAGAAAACACTCAACCAGAACAGCAAAAAGAAAAAAGAATCCAAAAAATTGAGGAGTGTTTAAGGGGCCTCTGGGACAATAGCAAATGTACCAACAATTGCATTATAGGAGCACCAGAAGAAGAGAGAGAGCAAGGAATTGAAAACCTATTTGAAGAAATAATGACAGAAAACTTCCCTAACCTGGTGAAGGAAATGGACATACAAGCCCAGGAAGTACAGAGAGTTCCAAACAAGATAAACCCAAAGAGGCCAACACCAAGACACATCATAATTAAAATTGCCAAAGGTTAAAATTGCCATAATTAAAATGCCAAAGGTTAAAGACACAGAAAAAAATCTTAAAAGCAACAATAGAAAAGCAGTTAATTACCTACAAGGGAGCCCCCATAAGACTGTCAGCTGATTTCTCAACAGAAACTTTGCAGGCAAGAAGGGAGTGGCAGGAAATATTCCAAGTGACAAAAAGCAATGACATACAATCAAGATTGCTCTACGCAGCAAGGCTGTCATTTAGAATTGAAGGACAAATAAGGAGCTTCCCAGACAAGAAAAAGCTGAAGGAGTTCATCACCACCAAACCAGTATTACAAGGACTCTTAGAGGGACTTCTTTAAGATGGGAGGGGGGTTAAGAATCGGTGAAAAGGGAAGAGATTAAGAACAAACTGGGTGTTATGCAGTAGTCATGGGGATGTAGGTTATAGCATAAGGAATACAGTCATCAATATTGTAATAACTAACTAGGTATGGTGCCAGATACCATGTTTCCCCAAAAATAAGACCTAGCCAGAAAATCAGCTCTAATGTGTCTTTTGGAGCAAAAATTAATATAAGACCCAGTCTCATATTATATTATATAAGACTCAATCTTATACTATAGTAAAATAAGACCGGGTCTTATATTAATTTTTACTCCAAAAGACACATTAGAGCTGATTGTGCGGCCAGGTCTTATTTTGGGGGAAACACAATACTAGATCTATCAGCATGAGAGATAGGAATGGGGTTGAGGTCAGGGTGAAAAAGGTAAAGGCATTAAGAAATGTAAATTGGTAGTTAATACAGTATGGGGAATATAATCAACAATGTTGTAAAGATCATGTAAGTTGCCAGATGGGCACTGGACTTATTAGGGGGATCACGTCATAGACTGTGTAGATGCCTGACCACTGCACTATACACTTGAAGAGCTGAAGTAGAATAATATTGAATGTCAACTACAACTCAATATATAGGTATATATAATCATAGGATGTGGAGTACAGCATAGGGAAGAGAGTCGATGGTATTGTAACAGCTATATAAGATGTCAGAGGACAGAGGGGTAGTAGCTTTGGGGGTGGGTTATCTCTTTATGAGGGGTTTAAATGTCTAACTATTACATTGCTTTGTACACCTGAAACTAATAAAATGAAAATAATTGTAATACTCAATATATACCTATAACAAAAGATGAATACAAGTCATATGTATACGTTTTTTTGGCACCCCCGGTATTACGGCTAAATAACATTCAAGGAAACGTCAAAGAATTTCAATTTTTAGTTCATCATTTAATATGAATCAAGTAGTGCTATCTTTCTAATCCCCATTTTACTAATGCAATCTAGGCGTTTTGAGTAACCAAAGAAATTTTCTTTGGATGTGTTTTCGACATAGAGCCAGCTCATGGCCATTTCAAACCCTTTCAAACAAAAGAGCCAATCAAGACAATACTCTATTCATCAAAAACATGCTCACCGCTTTAGCATTTTTTAATACCCTTACAACCAAATTGATTAATCAGATAAAACAATTAGTCACAGTAAAAAAAAAAAAGGGTGATATATGCATATCTAGCAGCCTCTGGAGGTCATGAAGGAGAAATAGTTATAAGCATAGATCTTGGGGTCATAACAGACCTAGGTGTTGAATCTTATCTCTGCAATTTACCAGCTGGATCTTAAGTAACACAATGATCCTTTCTATGCCTCAATTTCCTCAACTCTAGAATGAGGAAATAATAGGACTGCTGTGAGGATTGAATGAGTTACAATGTGGAGAGCATTTGGCACAATATCAGGTCTGCAATCTGTTTTTTCAACAATGACAATAATGACAATATCATCATCATCACCATCATCATCCTCATCAGAATTTGTCAGCTTTTCTGTTCATTGGAAGTCAAAAGATATTTCCACTGCATATTTGTTTTCATGTCTATTAAATATAGTTTGCTGGCACCACTCCAAACCCGGGAGCAGCCCTGGCTTTGGCCTGTCTTACCTAAGGAATTTTTTGAGATATTGCCGGCTGCATGAAGACCATGAAAATACTCCGTTGTTTCCGGTCAGTGTGGGAGACATGATATTGCCTTCAGCCTTCCTGCAGGGATTGCCTTCTCCATCGTGAATCATGCCGAAGCTGAATAACAACAATAACAACAAAAAAGCCTTCTGTGAACAGCCCGTTTCCCCAATGATAGCCAGAGGAAAAAAATGATACACTGAGAATCAATGAACCCAAATGAGAGGCAGAGTCATCAAAAGGGAAAGATAAAAATGAATTACTACATGAAGTATTGTAAAATTCATGGAGAAAATTTTAAAGAACACCGAGGGCTTTGTTATGGTATGTCTTGGCCACTACAACCAAAGAATGGTATACCTGCTACATATTTTAAGAGCAAGAAAGTTTTGGTCAAGATTTCTAAGCTAAACTGAAGTGATGGGATAGTCAAATTCTTTTATTTCAAATAGCAAAATATTTTTCTTCCCACTAGTCATGGACCTGTGGTAAGGAGGTTCAGAGTGAGTAGGACTTACAGAGAAAAGCTGATTATAAGTTGTTTAAGGACTGTTAATGCAAAAAGCTAGTGACATAAACTTTTAATGAAGATCCATTTATTAGCTGAAATAAAAACAAACTCTGATTATAATTAAACTCCCTTATTATCATAAACATCTTTCATAACTAGTGCTTGAACCCATCTATTGAAGGCATATAAAAAACTTGTGGTGAATGCATTTTATAAGAAAACTTTGATTTGTCCCTTTTACCACAGCAGGTTCTAGCAATTACAGGATAAAAATAATTTTAGGTGGTTTATTCCCTAGAAATCGTGTACATTACACCTAAATGATTCCCAAATCCTCTGGCTGGTAGGACACATGTGACACTAATATATATACCCACATATGACACATACACCATAAAGACAGGGTTTACTTCAGGTCATAGTGAAGTGGTAGGGGATGGGAGAATACGCTTCTTTGGTCATCTCTGAGAAATTGAGTACACACACAAAAAACATTGTGGTTTTTCTAGGGAGGCCAAAGATAGAGTCATACCAGTTTTGTAATTAATTTAGTTGTTCTCTACCTAAGTATTTAAAAGAATAATTATTGCCTCTAAAGAGCATTTTTAGGAAGATATGATTCCTGTAGAAATGCACATACTATTCTGATATAATCTTATTAACATAGCTATCCTTTGAAGGTAGCCTATACAAATAAATAATTATGTTCTAACCAGAGAGGAAACTGTTATGACCCATGTCTATAAACTAGACATTTTCCCCACAGTCTCCCCAGTTTATCAGACAAGTGACGCCAGGATGGCTGTATAATGAGATCCTGTCTGTGAATGTCCCAGGTAATTCAGAGGTGAGAGATTCATAAATATACTCAACATACGAGTATAATCAACGTACGAGTATATTCAAGGAAAGCATTTTCTCCTCCTCAGCTCTGCCCAATTCAGTTCCTTGTACTGAACTAGGAAACTAAGGGGGTTTGTTTGGGAGATACCCTTTCTACATATATATGTGGAAGTCAAAAACAGAAGGAAGTTTATGAAGTACCAGAGGAAAGAGTAAGAATGAGAGAAATGAGGATGGGGTGGGGAGAGATTGAAGCCATTAATCAAACAGGAAATGGTAATTAAATTAGCTTGTCACTGGAGTTTTATGGACATAAGAAAACCAAGTTTGAACTGAATGTTGAACTTAAAAATTTTTTAATTTTCTAATTTCCTTTGATTTAACATCATTTTAGAATATGCCTTTTCTTTAGCACATGGCAAAAGTCATATCAAAATCTCTTGAAATGTCTGTTTCAAAATGTACCTCTATAAGGCCATATCACTTAGAACTTGAGTATGTATTTTATTTTATTATCTGTTCTTCCCCCTAATTCTGGCTATTCTTTCCTTACCCCATCTGGAGACTGTCTTTGCTTTTCCTTACGAAAATGTTGGATTTTGATTTTGGTAATTTTAACTCATAACCAAGAATGATTAAAATTTTTAATGGCCAGTATTTTGAAAAGTGAGAGATCTGTTCATTTGGACTTCATGCTGGTGAAACAAATTTAGACATATGTTTGACATTCATAGATGTTTTATTTCCTGCTCTGTACAAATGGGCCTTGTGTCTAATGGGCATTTTTGTACCACCATTCACAGCAAAATTGATTCATTCATATCTTGCTAAGAAAGTAGTTGTGTATATACATAACATGCTGGGAATCGGTTGGATAGCAGCAATGGGCAAGACTCAAATTTCCTGAAGATAACAAATTTAGTTCATAAGCGACACTAACAAAAATATCAAAATATAAGTTGTAGATGTGGAATAGATGATGTTTGCTTTTATTTTTAAGTTGGAAATTAATTGGATGCTCTGAAAATGAGCATTCAATATAAATGTTGAATACAAGACACACTCACAAACATCCCTAACCTCATACATTCAAAGACTCATTTTGCAAAGCAATATGTTTATTATAATGTAGGTGTGATTGTTCCAATGTTTGAAAATTCTCTGTAGAATTGTGTTCATACCCGATTGCATGCCCCGTAAAATAAATTCATCTCATTACTCTTACTTTTCTCATTCCTCATTTCTAACTCTAGTCTCACAAAAGATTTACTAACACCAATTAAATGAATATTAAGTGCATGCAATGACACCAACTAAAAGAATATCCAGTAAATACATCATGTTTTTAAACCGTTAATATGCCATTACACTCTGGGAATTTACATTTCTGCATGATTATTTTCTTAGTATAATGAACTAAAAGCATCTTTGTTGCAGCAAAACATGGAAGAAAATCAATGCCTAAATGACCAGAGGGTCCATTAAATAACTTGCAGTCCATGTATGGACACAGTGTAATACTGTGTGGTTTTTAAATGTTGTTGTTTAAAAAGAGCAATGTCAACAATGACTGGCCTTGTTTGAGCCCTTCTTATAGTCAGGCACTATTGTAAGCTTTGCACAAGATTTATCCTATTTATTCTGCCTTGGTCAATAACAATCATCAGAGGAATGCCAATGAATCACCCAACCAGTTTTCATATAAAGTGGTGAATCAAGGGGTCACTTACTTGTGCCCTGACTCATGTGCGATGGTGAAGGCCAGGCCAAGCCCCGTGTCCTCATTGATGGTACAACTTCGGTACTTACTGCACATGCCACTGATGGGGGCAAACCCTATTGAAAGGTCAGTTTCAAGTGTTAGTCCAAAGGGAACACACACAGATATTTGATCATTTTTATGTCCTCAAAACGTGCTGCAGGTTTAGTTTAATGGATTCACATATTTATTTATTTATTTTTTTTGTAGGAAAACACTAAAAGTATATGGTTCTCTCTCCTGTCCTAATAGATAAATGCAGTACTTAGTATTTTCTTTCCTTTTAAGATATTGTCATCACTTGATCCTCCTAACAACCCTGTGAAGTCAGTATGAACACTGTAATTCTCATTTTACAAATAGGACAGTAAGTTTATACGCCTTGTCTAAGTTTACTATTTGGCTCAGAGCAACTGCTGAAATGATAACTAAATCAATATACAATGTTCACTTAACAGTAGGATTAGTGTCAAAATTCAAGGTACATTTTCTAAGAGAACACATATTCTGGTCTTTTTCTAAAGCATATAAAATGGAAATGCCTAAATAATGTGAGTAGATTAAATTCATTTTTTTTTTCCTATTTACTGTAATGCAACAAATATCCCTGTTCCCCAAAACTGCTTCCGTCCAAGAGCAGTTATAAAATCATTCCAGCCAGTCCATGATTCCATCTGGAACTACATGAATGACCGTGTTAAATGTCTTTCTTCCCAGTTTGGGATCCTTATAACCAGTAGAACAAGGCTACGTACTCTTGTGAATTGATTGCACCCACCTTGCTGCCGTGATGTAAGTGAGACCACTTGGTAGACCTAATACAAAGGCACATATCATGTGTGGCACCACCACCATCATCCTCAACACTGATCTAGATGACCATCAATTCATTAAAAAAAGTGTTGAATTCCTACTCTGTGCAATGGAAAACATTAGAAAACATAGTACAGATGTAAAAGATTTAGTGCTTACTCACTGTCTTGTACAAATATAGAAGAGCTGAGTCCTTCAAAGGTCAAGTAACTTTCTAAAGGTGGGACTGCTATCAAGGGGCACAGTTAAATACCATGGAGACCAATCAAATTCACTTCAGCTACCCAGTTTTGTAGTCATGATGCTTATGGAATAAACCACAGCTTGTCTAGTTAAATAATTTATCTCATGTCTCAATGAGCATCAATAGAGTTAATAAAGAAAAATACAAAAGGAATGAAGCAAATGGGTTCCCCATTCCACACTGAGTTCAGATAAATAGAACAATATTCACCAGAGGGTACAGTTAGGATACTCCACAATGTAAATACTAGCTCTCCTTATTAAGGATAATAAGGGCCACTCACCCAATAGAAAGTTTCCATACTGTGTTTTCAGCTAACAGGGGTGTGTGTGAAGCATCTGTTCATATCATACCTAGAGTGTCACATGGCTCATTCTTCCAGGAACAAATATCAAATCCCGTGAGTAAGATGGCGTGGTCATGCCTCTTGCCATTCTTTCCAATGAGGGCAGACTGCCACTGACAAAAACTATTCAGAGACTGGTCTGCGTGATGGTTGATCAATAATCCTCCCTATGGGAAACCCACACAAATCAGAGCATGAATTTGTCAGAGATGAAAATGTTGCATCATTCCATTGTACAGGCAAACACAGAAACATGTTTCTAGGGAGAAAGGTCAGTAGAGGAAAAAATTTGAGCTAAGGTTAAAGATAATGGGGCAGGGGAGCGAGAGAGAGTGAGAGAGAGAACTAACTAAAAACTATTTCAGATAAATTCTCACAATATTTAAAGTAACTACAGAATTTCAGTTGTGCAATTTACAAACAACTATATTTCTACAACAAATAACGTGACATCAGTTCGGAACATATTCATTTATCTCATGCTGATACCACCTTTATAAAACTGTTATAACTTTTAGAACATAATTACAAATTTATGATGATAAAGTTTAATATCTCTTCACCAGTGCATGAAAAAGGTAGTGACTATAGTTTATTTACCCCTCTGTCAAAATTTTCAGCAAAGAGCTTGGCATACCTAATAGGTTACAATCAATCAAAGTGAAAGCTCACTGGATGGATGAAGAAACAAATAGTTATAAGAGTCTAGAGGGTAAGGTAGGTCCAACCCTTAAAATAATTATTTATCAAAACGTTTGCTTAACATTAGTTAGGGCCAAGTTGAGGGTTTTTAGAGAAGATCTTCAATTATAAGTGAATTAGGATGCTGCGGGCTTACTGTTCTTGAGCAAAGTATTAGTGGTAGGTTAAAGACAAAAGTGTCTTCCAAACAACACACACCCGTTCTACCATTCTAAAATTCCAAGAATAATTCGACAAGTTGTCAACCTCTGTAGCTTTACACACCTGGACAGTTAGATTCATTTTTGTCTTGTCTCTGACTCCCTGCTTTGTACATTTATTGGCATTACAGAGAAAGAGGAAAAGCCACAGGGGATTTTAAAAATGGTCTGATTAGTAATCCCCACCTCAGAAAAATACAGTTTTAACATCAAACACTACAAAGCAGTGAGTGCCATGGAATTTAACACTTTATGTTCTCATTTGGTAAATCACCCCATGCTTTTGTCTTGTAAATCATTGTAATCAATTCAGGGACAGTAAAACATTCCTTGTTTATTATCTATAGTACCTAGATGGTGCTGAAGATGGTAGGTTTATTACAATAATTTTCTGATCACTTATTTTCTGCATATTTTCATAATATCCTTTTGCATATGCCTGCTAATACCCAGCATATCCAACTTGCAAAATCCAACTAACCCTTAAACCTATTACCCAATGTACTTTCCTTGTGAAGCCTACATAATATTTATATTTTTATATATAATGTAATATTTGTATTTATATTATACATGCATATTAAATCATATTTGTGTTGTATATATACGTATATATACATATGTTATACATATAATATATGTAATTCTTTTGTGATATTTATACAACAAAGATAGTACTTTCCTTGAGGGTAGGGTCAGCATAGTTTCAAATTTGAATTTCTAATGACCAGTACACGGATTGGCACACAGTAGGTGTTCAATGAGCATATCCTGACTGGCAGAATGAATGAAGAAATAAATGAAGTTTGCCACTTACAGGTTCCTGCTCCAGAAGAATGAGGCTCACCACGACAATGTTTATATCACTTCCAATGGTCCCATCTTTAAATAGGCTGGACACCTGACGGACAATGGGAATCAAACAAAAATAAACAAAGTCTGAAAATGTCCAAAACGGTGGAGGAGACTCAATGAGAAATATCTATAAGTAGATACGCTTTAGTTTCACCAAATATATGTATAATGAAACCAATTTCCTCAAAACTCTTTTTTTTTTTCCAATAAAATCACATGGCTACATCTGCTATTCAACCCCCACAAGGGAATTCTCAGATTTCTAGCTGTTTTGGAGAGCCAGAAGGGTTGGAGTCCTGACAGCTTCCCTTACCATGTTCATGACTGTGAGAATGTACGTGGTGACGTTTGCCTTGCCGTGCTTTTCCACCATTTTCTTGTCTGCTACCACAAGGGTTTCCACGTTTAGGCCCTTTGGTGACTTTCCAGCTGACCTTCTGGGCCGTCCTGTGCTCCCGTATTCATCAAACCTGAGATAGGTGTCCTCTGTGGGAGGCTTTGGGGCATCTGCAATGAACATAAGAGCATTTGGCAGGGCTATCAGTACAAACCTCTGGGTGAGACCGAAACCGAAACCAGGGGAGGAGGAGGACTATGTAACCAACACTTCACTGATCTACTGCTAAGTGACGCCATCAGTGCCTGTCCTGGGGTTTTGCACCTAGTTTGCAGTCAAGAAAGATTCATTCAGTGGAAGTTTGGATGGATGAGTGGATGGATGGATGGATTCAATAACTCAAAAATGCTCTAATGAGTAAAAGAAACGCTATAATTCTGGTTGGTAGAGCAGGCCAAGAAAAATCAATTTTGTGGGATTAGTCTTTAAAAAGAGAAAACGCTCATTTTATTTTATTGTGAAAAAAAACGGCAGAAATAGACATTCTTTGCATTTGAATTCATGGTAACACTTTTATATTATTTTCTAAATAAAATTTAGAAACACATACCCTGTAGAACATTGTCCAATGTCTTATACTCTTGTTTTAGCAACACAAACTTTGATGTAGCAGAAAATGAGTGGTCAGTAAAGTCTCTTTGGCCTACTATTGACTTAGTTATTGGGGCAACAGCATAGTCAGGGGTGATACTGAAAACCATGTTAAATACTTTGTAACAGGTAAGGTGTGGGAACCCTTTTAAAAGAATGGATACTGGCCTTGGGAAAGTAACTATGTAAACTAATATAGAATTATGTTAGTACTTTAACAGCTGGTACAGTTACATATAATAGTGACGTCTGCTCTCCAGAGGGGAATTAAAAGATGAAACCAATTAGAGGTAGACTGAAAACCTCAGGTTGGCTACTCTGATGAGTGACCCTGAGTTTAGCTTTGATATCTCATTGTCATTACCAATACCACTACAATTATTAGTAATAATAAGTAGATGTCCCTAAAGGAGGATATTTCAATAACATCCCAAATGTGAAAAACAGTTAAAATAGTAAAAACACTGTTTTTCATTATTGCACCCCATCGGCATCTCAGTGGTACCGGTTCCCCTGCTCTGTGTGGGTAAGACCATCAGCTGGCTGCTCTGTCCAATCCATTCGCCACTTGCAGCTACTGAGCCTTTGAAATGTGGTTGGTGACACTGGAGGAACTGAATTTTAAATTTTATTTAATTTTAATTAACTTTAAAAAGCAATACCTTATTCGGTTATTGAAAAACTTCAGTATGTTTGGAACAACTTGAATATGTAAATCTACTTTTTCAACCTTAAATTTTGTGAAATCTAATACAGATTAAACATTTCTGGTAACAGATTATCATCTGACTTGAAACCATGCTCTAAGTGTAAAATAAATACTAGATTTCCAGAAGTGAATGTAAAACATAATTTGTTATACTGATGACATAGTAAGATGATATCTTATACATATGGGGTTAGATGAAATACAGTATTAAATATAATTAAAATTAATTTACCTCTTTTTAAAATTTCTTAAAATGTGGCTATTAGAACATTTAAAATTACATATGGGGCTGGCATTATATTTCTATTGGACACTGCTGGTCTGGAAAGAGCAGAAGGTTGTGCCTGGGTCAACAGACCAAGCCAGGGGTCCTGCATTTCACTGCTACCTCCTCTCAGATGCCAATGTTGTTTCCTGGGAAGTTTTTCCTTCAAGTCCTCAAAAGGAACACTCAGCCCCACCTGCGGATTCACCTCTGATTTCTGTCATTACTGGAAAACTTAGTATTTTTCTCATGAGCACAGAGACAATATTGGAACTTGTGGCTAAAAACTAGGAGGTGCTAAAAGAACAAAAAAGCATATGAAAATCTTGCCTAGCTTAACCTCCCAAAATTTAGAATTAAGCACCTAGTGTTACTCTGATAGGGATGGTGTGTGGTCCATCTCCAAGACTAATTTCTGGGGGTGCTCAGTGTAGCCCCACCTTAATTTGCAAAGTCAGCACACCGAATGGCACTCAAGGAAACCTATCGAGGGCCCCATAAGAACAGAACAAGAAAAAGTTTCCTTACATACATTTCTTGCGTCGTCCACAAAAATGCTGCTTTTGCAACCTTCGATGGTGATGCTCTGCTTCTTGACTCTGAGACGTGTGGGGAGTGTGACTTGGGATGTGACCAGGATAATTCCGGCTGGAGCCTGGGTAGCCATGGTAACGCTGGACCGTCTCCTCGGCCGTCCTTTTGTACAGCACGTGAGGATGGTGGCCTGCAGGTGAACTGTAGTTGTGTGCCTGGGCCAGTAGCTGAGGTAATGGTGAGATGAGGAATTCATTTTTCCGTGTCCTTATTAGACCTGACTAAAAAACCCAAACACAAAGAAAACGTGAATGATTCCACGTATCCTTTTTTTATGTGTTGATTTTCAGCAACTGTTTATTGGCTACTCCCTGTGTGCAGGCACTGTCTTAAATGCTTGACATGTGTAACCTCATTTGACCTGCACCATTACCAGTGGCAATTCTTATCACCCCCATTTTACAGATGAGAAAACTGAGGCCAAGACAGTAAGTCTTCGGAAAGCTAGGATTGGCACTATCAGAGAGGAAAAATAGTTTTCCTTCTACCCTCTTAAGTTCTTGGCTGAGACACCCTTATTTAAAAAAAAAAAAAAAAAAAGAGACAGACTAACAGGAGAAAAACAAACAGATGTTTAATAACATGTACACCTCTTGTATACATGGGAGATACCCAGGAAAACTTGCCAAAGTGGCCCCAGCCACCACCTTAAATCTGTTTTTTATTACAGAGGCATCTCAGCCAAGAACCTAGAAGGTGTGAAAAGTTGATCTAACGGAGCCAGAGCTGCCATTCCAGAGGAACTGCATGTCTTACTCCTTGAACCTTTGAAAAGTGTAAACTGGGTAAAATAACCTTTGGACTGGGCCAGAGGAACATTGTCTTGCAAACAACTGTTTGTGAAACTAAGAGGAAAACAGACCCTGCCTGACCACAAGGACTGTTGATTGTGGACACTTTTTCTGCAGATAAAATCAGTAATCAGCCATGTACAACTAAAGAATAACTCAACTTGTTAGCACCAACAGAAATGTCTTTCCTCTATTCATGCAATCATTTCCCTTCCTTTTCTCATAAAAACCCCTTGTCCTCACCCTGTAATCAGGACACGACTTGGGTTTCCTGCCTGAATCTGTGCCCTGGGATTGCAATTCTGTGCTCTTAAATAAACACTTGTTGCCTCTCACTCCGGCTTTTTATTTTTAGGTTAAAAAGGATGAAGATAAAATGACTTTTCCTCCCCTATGCTCTCTTAGTGGAGTTTGCACACACTTCCTTCACCCGCAATCTTCTCACATAGATTTGCTAGGCTTTCGGTGCTCACTGCTTATGTCTTGTCGTAAACACGATCTCCTCAGAGAAGCTACACTCATGACCCTGTTTAAAACCACCCTCCCCCCACTTCCAAATTATTTCAGGCCACAGATTATTTGCTTTAGCCTATCTTCAAAGAAAGAAACAAACAAAATTCAACCTTCTGCCCACCACTTCGGATGTACAATTTCAATGTACATTCTGATGGCAGGAGCTGCACTGTCGTGTCCCTGGTGTATGTCACACGTCACCAGCCAATCAAACATCTGTTGAATAAGTGAATTAAAGAAACTCACTCAGAGTGGTGGGGATGCTGAGGCCATGCCAGCACCCTGCCTGCCCCCTTACAGCAGGGGGAACCAGAGCTGGGAAGTGACATGTTCAAATTCATGAAACCATGAATGCTTTTCACATGGCAGGAGTGAAGACAGAGGACTCCATGCAATACCTGATTTAAACCTGACAGCTACCCTGTGAGGAAATCACAGCTGGAAGCACAGGTAGAATTTGGGTCCCCCATTCCCTCAGCAGGGAGGGCCCTCACCTCTTCCAAGCTGTGTGAAGACAAAAGACACCATTTACAGTCTCCAACAGACACAGTGAACAGTTAAAAGAAAAAAAAAAGCGAATTATCCATGAAAGCCCTCCAGCCTTACTAACTTCCTAACTTGGTTAAACTAATATCAAAGGCTTAAACCACTTAAGTGTCTTAACTGGACTAACCGGTTTGGAAGCTTTCTTTTTTTCTCTCCCAGTTTCATGAGAACCGTAGACAACTCAAATGCAAAGTGAACACTTCTGCATTGAGAAAGTAATAATTAATAATAATAATAATAATATTGAATTGTCATCCTATAATGGGACAAACACACTGGGTACACACAGCCCTCTATTTTTCAGTTCAGAGTAACAAGGACAAAAATTGAGAACAATTCTTTGTAAGAAAACAGGGTTTTAAAGTGCTGGATATTAAGGAAGAAAACTATTCTTGGGGGTTTAGTTTGATGGAAAACATTGGGGGCTAACCAAATAAATACATTTTATAGTTTAAAAATATAAACCTAGTACATCTAAAAGGAGTCATCTGTTTATTTGTAGAAACTATGAAGCGCTTTGAGTTACTGAACACATGCGACCTTCCGGCTAAATAGTGGTGAGCAAAACAGACACGAGCTCTCATGTGGCTTCTGATTAAATGGGGGAAGCAGGGATTAAACAAGGAAAGATCACAAATGGGTATGAAATATTCTTTTGTGTAAAGCATGAAGAAAAACAGCAGGGTTCTCGGAGAGAAAATAACGGAAAGGATGAGGAAAATGGGGAAACTAACTTTAGAATGGGAGGTGATGTGATGCTTTTCTGAGACGGGCATTTTCACAGAGACCAGAGCCCTTTCCTGGTTCATGCAGGGGAAGCCCAGATGGAGATAAAAGATGGGCAACTCAGAACTAAGGCGGGAAGAAGCCAGTGAGAGAGAGGAGGGGATCAGAGACCCAGTGGCTAAGAAGGGGATGGGGCATGAAGACACCCTCAGGCTTCCCCTAGGCTAGAGAAGGAGAGGAAAGTCCCCAAGCCCATGAAGATGTGGGTGTCACAAGCTGAGTGCTGTCCTCAACTCCTCACCCATGGGGCCCCCTTTCACTCAGAAGACGAAGGGAGCCAGAGATAAAGATCTGGCAGCGCCCCCTTCTGGACTGAAGTGTCAGCTCACAATGTTGCTCCCACAATAAGTGTCCCATCTTCTCAATGTTAAAGACCTAAAGTCTGAGTCATATAACTTAGCTGTTAAGTTTAAACATTAAATGGATACTGACCAGGAGTCAACATTTTATTCAGATCATATTTTACCATTTTATACTTTTAAAAAGGAGATACTATGTTTTATTTGTTGCCAGTTGTTTCTTCTTTTAGATTTCAATGGCCAAAATAATTCTCAAAGAATTCATGTCAGATCTAAATCACACTTCAAGAAAGCCCCCTCAGTTTCCCTTTTAAACAACCCTCCCTCTAGGTCATAATTAAATGTGATCAAAGTCTTTAGATTTAACACACCAAAAAAGGAAGACTGCAGATTCCAGAAATAGTTGATAAATTAAGTGGTGGTGTGAAAGCACAATTCTTTTTAAAAATTTCAGAGTGAACAACCTTGAAGATAAATGAAAACTAGGAAGCTGTATGCTCCCTGAAGTCAGGGTCCATGTCTTAAGTGACTCGTATCCCAGCACTTATACCTGTTAAATAATGAAAGACTAAAAGGCTTAATGGATTAATGATGTTTGCGAAAAGTGAACCAGAACTTCAAGTGAGATAATACATCTTAAAGAAATACCTTGAAATAATAATAAAGAACCCCATGGGCAGTATCATTATTCTATTTCTATTTTTAGTAAAGACTAAATGACAGAACAACAAAGTAGCTCTCATGAGGCTGGTTGGAGAAATACTGGCAAAGGCATACATCTGTGGTTATCAGTAATCAAATAATGTAAAATATTATCATTGAATAATGGCAATTGTTTTTCATTTTTCAATTTTTAACCTATCTCCGAAAACAGCACCAGGAAAAAAAGTATTGTGACTTCAGTCAAGATATCACATTCTTTTTAAAAAAACACCACTATTATTTTATCCAAACAATAGCACTACAAAATAATTGATTTGTGGTCCAACATGTATGAGGACACCCCAACGGAGAAATCTCAGTTCAGAATAAGGAAAAAGCTTAAGAAAGTGTAGTCAATATGAAACAGAAATCCACAGTCCAAGGGTTGGGGGAGGAGAGAGACAGCATCCAAGAAATGAAAGCCTAAGAAGGAAAAGGCTGAGAATGTCTTTAATTAAGGAAAACCATCAGCATGAGGATGTTTTAGGATTTTGTGAAGAAGTAACAAACATTAAGATAAAATGGAATTAAGGGACATGCTCAACATAAAAATGAAACAGTTTAGAGGTAAAATTTAAGCTCTGCTGCTTGCTGGCCGGGTTTAAGCATTCTGAACTTCTGTTTGCATTTTTTTGTTTTTCTTTTTTTCCCTTCTGTGAAATGGGAATGAAAGTATCCCTATTTGGGGTTTCTCATTGGTTAAATAAGTGAATATTTATCAGGCACAGTGCTAAATTGTGAATTGCTCAGTAAATAGTAACGTAAAAAAATAGAGCCATGGTGACTTTTCAAAAGGAAACTAGAGACTTGAGAATATATAAAAAATTGTTTACCATGTCCCAGGTAAGAACAAGCAGAACCATGTAGACCAATGATCAGGCTGAGGAGACAAAATCTGATGTTATTTTTCCAAGAGTAAACTGACATTGATAGCATCCTCAATTCTCTATAAGGTACACAATTCTAAGAAATCTAAATTGAACTTTCTGCCATCTGTATCTACACATGTGGAAATGGTTTAATAGATAACTTGCACAGGTTCTCACCTATGGACATAGATTTTGAAAAAAGAACGTGTGTTCAGGATTCCCTATGACTGTCAAAGAGGGAAGAAATCTCTTTGGGAGAAAAAAAACTCAAAAATATCTATGTCAACAAAAATCTGTCATTTCCCATCTATTCGTTGAAATCAGTATTACCATCAACAGGACTCACAATAGAATTATGATTTAGAAGGGGATGTATGTTTTCCAGATTCATACACACAGTAATCTTCCTTCAAAAAACTGAAAAGCCCAGTCAATCCAAATTTAATCAGCTACTGTCAATATCCCCAAATTGCTCACAGCCTGGTGGTGGTGGTGGTGGTGGTGGTGGTGGGGATATGAAGCTAATAACAGCCACAAAGTATTTTCTATTCTGTAGTGGTGAAGGGCCCCTTTCATCCTTCCCCTTATCTCCTAGGGAAGTTTACAAAGTTCTCAGACACTCAAGTCCCTAATTTGTAAAATAGGGATAATAATAGCACTTCCCTTAGAGGATTTTTAGAGGATGAAATGAGTTAATACTTTGAAGGTGCTAAGAACAGTGCTTGGCACAGAGAAAACACTCATTACATGTTTACTGTTATCATTACTATATTTGATGATTGGAAGGAACAAATCAGAGAAGTCATGCCTGTTTCTAACTGTGTATTGTGATTTTTCCCTTCCAGTAACACCTGTAATTCTGGAAAGTGGCATAAATATTCCTTCCGTTTATTGAGAAGAAAAATGAGAGGACTAAATGTGGCCTTAAGACCTGAAAAGAGACATATTAATGAAATTCTTGCAAACATAACTGACGATATTTAAAGACAGCGGAAAAATCATGAATTTTCTACCGGAGAGAGTTGCTTCACCCAAAGATTTGGTTTTGATTTGTTTGTTCATTTGTTTTGGTGGGGGTGGGAATGGCAGGTGGAAAAGAAATCACTAGACTGCTCCTCTTAAATGACCCTTTTGGACCCATTAACTTCTCGTCCATAAAGTTCACAGGTTAACACGTTTAAATCCAGCCTTCATCCAACCTGAAGACCTGATCTCGTATCCACCTGCCCTCCACTGAGAAGAGGCAGCATCATGGAGAAAGGGTCTTAAAGAATTAAATGGATGGTTACTGCTGGGAGAAAATAAAGCAAAGTAGACTTCTGGAGAATATGGCAGAATGCACCATGACTGTAGTCTGAAGTGCTCAAGTTACATGTTGGCCACCTGTTTAAATGGGACAGGTAAAGGCTCACCTCCTCCAAGTGAACACCTGTGCAGATCACTCTAAGACTGTTCAACAGATGCTCACTGAGCAGTCCACCTGTGGTACGTGCAGGTAAGTCACTGGGCAAAATGTTTTCCCAGGTGACCCCTGAGCTCAGCGAGGCAGGTAGAATCTCCATGCACTCACAGTCAATATGGCTTCCTGAGTCACACTGGTTATGACAGATTAGGGAAAAAAAGGGCCAAAACTCTTGTTTCAGAAGTTCTTAGAAATGCCTGGCTTTTTTCTCTTTCCTAGCTTGGGATGCTCAGCTACTTCTTCAAATACTCCAGTAGGATCAAAATGAACTATCCTTTTCTTTCACTTACTCTTACCAAATTTGGTCCCAAAACAACATTAACCAGCCTGGCTTTGACCCTGTGCAAAGACTTACGCTACTGACATAAAGATGAATCATCTCAGGCCCTTCTTCAAAGCACTCAAACCATAAACTGTCTGTACTGGTATCGATTATGTCATTCTAGTGGCTCTTAAGAGATATTAATAACACACTGATGAAACGTACTTATTTGGTTAATTAACATTTCTACTGTAATAAACACTTAACGACTTCAACAGCCCAAATCTCATGAGACCAAAATGCAGTGGCTCACAACACAATGGGTGGAATGATGCGAGCCGTTCTGTCCAATATGTGACTGTGTCCATTTTCAGAAGGGCATATATTCCTAAATGGCTCTGTTTATTTTTTAAACAACGTATTAATATCAAAATGGTTGACATGTTTACCGTGGCCTATTACATTTTAGTATTAATTTCAAAAAAATTAAATCCACAAATGCTCATACGTGCACACAGTTTTTATAAGCAGTCACAATCTATGTTTCAACATTTGTAAACTAAGCCAAGTAGTTTAATCATGATCAATAGATGCCACTGAGTCTCTCTCCTTTTCCCCCATCTTCCTTCACTGCCCCCACCTGGAGGAACAGTTCATTGTTTCCTGTGTATCAGATGCTGTGCAAAACATTCTATCTGCAAAATCTCATCTGTCTCTTACGACAGTCCTATTTCATGGGCATTTTCTCTGTATCCCAGGGCTGTCTGACCACACAGCCATCCTTGCCCTTAAACACACATCCATTAGGATTCAGGAAAAGTTCCAGAAACACTGTATTGTATCATGGAAATTTGCTAAGAGAGAAGTTGAATATTCCCCTAAAAGATAAAATAAAAACTTAAAAATAAGGTAAATATATGAGGTAATGAATGCGCTCATTAACTTGATGGAGGGAAATCCTTTCACATGATTTTCAAATCATCACATTATATGCGCTAAATACCTTACAATGGTGTCAATTAAAACTCAATAAAGCTGAACAAAGAAAAGAAAGATTCAATATGACGTTTTGGGTGGGGGGGGAGTAGGGTAGCAACTCAAATAAATACTCTTAGGGTATGTCTCTTAAGACCAAACACTTTTTGGGCTGGCTTAATGTAGGTCGTAACTTGTATCAACTATCTTTTTCTGCCCCTTAAGATGGATCCAAAGAACACAGATACCCATAACACAGGTCTTCCAGAAACGAAGGCTAGGATCAGGTAGCACTAAAATCAGAGTGTCATCCCTTTGGCTTACTTACCTTCTCAATTGTACACCAAAGGGAGAGTGTTCAACAGTGTCACTGAGAAAGCTTCTCCATGGATCTGAAGATAACTGGCTCAATTGCTCTCTGGTACGTACCCTTACAGGACATTACTAATCTAGTTCAGATTCACCCCGCGATGCTCTTGTTTTCTCCCTTCTAGTGTATTGCAAGTACTTCCAGGGCAGGGCTGGGCTACTCTGCTTTGCAATACCCACAGCACGTCCTATATGTCAGAGATACTCCACAATATCTTTGGGAGATAAATACACAAAATAAGAAGGAAGAGGGACCCCATCTTCCCTCCCCCTCTAATAGCTGAATATGCCCTGACAATCAACAAGAAGGACAGATGCCAAAGGTGCATGACTCTTATCAGCAGTTTGGTCATGAAGACTTTCTTACCTAGGGAAGAAGCTATATAACAGTCTTGTGTCCCACAATCCTCTCTGCTCCAGCCTCTCCTTGAGAAGCAGATCAACTCAAAGGAAGCTTCAGAAGGATGTCATTTGGAAAACACATGATTGCCACAATGGCCATTGGTTAATTGTGAGGAACCAAGTCAAGATAGCTAGCATGTCTGGATTTAATAGAAACCAGACTTTCCATGAACTTCACATGAGACCACGCAGCCAGTCTTTCTCCCTAGATCATTCCAGACTTTGGTGCTGTGTCTGCTGCTAACAGTCCTCCTCCATCACATGTCAGCATCCTCTGGAAGCGGGGAGCATGCTAAATGTCTGGGAGAAGATGGTCATAACTCACATCCATTTACATAGTGTTTTGTAATGTCAATTTCAGAATCCAACTTTGTGCTCCCAACCCCAAATTCCCATTTTATCCTAACAACAGTCTACCAAATGTAGCATCATGCGGTTAACAACGTTGACCAATTTCAACGTATAATTGATCTCTTGAGCATCTAACTCTGCCCTTCCCTACGTTCTCATTCCAGCTTAGTTATGTACCGCCCCAGGCCTACAATAAAGCTCTCTCATCTCCCTGTGGGCAATCCCTATCCTCTCTTGCTCCAAAGTTACTTTTGTAAAGCTTCGTTTTGAACAGGTTCACATTCATGCTGTAGTATTACAAGATGAGTGCCAGTACAAGAAGTAGGGATTTCAAACCACTTTGCAATCCAATCCAGTCTAAATACAGACTCTGGGAGCTTCTCTACCCATCTTCTACACCTTTTTACAGAAGTCCAGGTATACTGGCTCCATCACTGTCCCGTGAACAACACAGACAAACTCCCATTCCAGGACCTTGGTGAATGCTGTTTCCTGGATCTAGAACGTACTTTCCCCAGATACCCCACTTCGTTTAGATTTTTGCCCAAAGGCCACCTCTTCAAACCACCCCATAAAAATAGAGTAACCCTCATCATTCCCCCATGTCAGTCAGCTTTAGTTTTCTGTGCAGCCCTTCTCATTACTTGATGGTTCATCGTGTAGCGGTTTGCTCGTGTGTTTATTGTCCGCCACTCCTACCGGTATTAGCTCCATAAAAACTAGGGCTGTGTCTATCTTGCTTGTTTTCGTATGTCCCGTGTTTGGCACATGGTAGGTGCTCTGTAAATATTTGTGGAATTCATTAATGAGCTAGAAGTAAGGCAATGTGTTTGGTACTAAGGGAGACATAAAAACAAGCATGACGTTGATGGACTTAAGGACATTTCTGCACAGAAGACAATCATATAACCAGTTAATCAGATATATTATATCTCGGTCCTGATTTATTGTCCCAATTTACATGCCCCTTGAATAGGCTCCTTTACCAACCTCTACTTTGCCACAGCACTTATCAAAGGGGTCTTTTATCCTCTCCTTGCAATGTAAACGCCTGCAAAGTAGAGACAGTATTGTACTTGACTTTATATCCTTGGTACTCACTCACATGGCATTGGCATGACATGCAAATCATACTGACTCAATGAAGGACTACACAAATTCCTGTGGACGTACAAAGTCAGGGCAGACCACCTCTGAGGATACTATTCAAATACTTGTATAGTAAGGAACAGAAGGTTTTGAAGGAAAAAGCCATAAGAATTGATCTGTTTTATAGAAACCTGGCTGGACCCAAGTTGTAAAAACTCTCTGCCTCCTGTAACAGTGAAGGATAAACTCATTTGACATTTTGTTTTGTCAGGTATGATCATGAAATATGACAAAAATTTAGACAAGACTAGAAAATTATATGACAAGCACACATTAGCTAACATCCAATTTATCAACCATACTACGCTATCTTTGCTTCAGATTTCTTTTCTAAAGAGCCTAAATACTGTAGATGCCCCTGAAAATAAGACCTAGCCAGACCATCAGCTCCAATGCATCTTTTGGAGCAAAAATTAATATAAGACCCGGTCTTATACTATATTATGTTAGATAAGACAGGGTCTTATTATAGTAAAATAAGACTGGGTCTTATATTAATTTTTGCTCCAAAAGATGCATTAGAGCTGATGGTCCAGCTAGGTCTTATTTTTGGGGAAACATGGTAAACATATTCAAGTATGGACATCTAAACTCTCAGTATCAAATCAACTAAGGTGCATATTTCCATGTAAGATTGGAATCCCCTGCCATCAAACCTCGAACTCCTTATTATCTGAAAATCAATAATCAATATACTATTGGTGTCTCTTGTTATTTAAATTCTCACTATCCAAAGGTACTTGGTTTCCGAGTTTAGAGCGTAAGGCATTTATGTCGTTGATGGTTAATACACGTTTGCTGAAAATAGTGATTTTCCTCGGAGGAACAGCAGACATGGGTCCTCTCACTCAGCTAGAGCTGCATCAACAGTGTCTGTTCTATTTGCAAGATAGTGGAGCCATCATTTTGAAATAAATGATGCTCCTCCATTGCCAAGGCTGCTGCCTCCTGATACACAGCATCAGGAAGACATATGTTTATACTTGTTTCTGTAGTGCTGATGGCTTATGTCAAGCCCTCCACCCCACCTTGCCCTGCCTACCTTGGAACTGACAGCAGTCATTTTTTCAAAAGACAGCTGTAGCTGGAAGCCATGCCAATAACCAGCTGTTAGAGATATGATGAAGTACGCCAAGAGGCATCCACCCATTGGGTCGCTGTACAGAAAGGCTAGGTGACTGACCGGACTTCCCAAGCTCTCCCAGGTGGTGTGGAAGAGCCAGAAATGAATACTGAGTGTACAAATGCATTATTATTTACTACAGTTACCATGCTGTGCAGATCTCCTGAACTTATTCATCCTGCGTAACTGAAACTTTGTACCCTTTGAAAAATATCTCCCCATTTTCCCTACCCTCTGGTCCCTGGTAACCCCCGTGCTATTCTCTGATTCCATGAGTGTGGTTTTTTTCAGATTCCACATATAAGTGAAATCATGTAGTATTTGTCCTTCTGTATCTGGCTTCTTTCACTTAGCATAATGTCTTCCTGGTTCACCCATGTTGTTGCAAATGACAGGATTTCCTTCTTTTTATGTCTGAATAATATTCCATTCTATTTGTATGACACATTTTCTTTATCTACTCATTTGTTAATGGGCAGTTCACTTGATCCTATATCTTGTCTATTGTGAATAACGCTGCAAAGAATGTGGGAGTGCAGACATCTCTTTTAGATCCTGATTTCATTTCCTTTGAATATATGCCCAGAAGTGGAATTGCTAGATCATGCAGTAGCTCTATTTTTTTTTCAGAAACCTCCATATTGTTTTCCATGACTGTACATTCCCATCGACAGCATACAAGTTGTTCCTTTTCTCCACGTCTTTCCCAACACTTATCTCTTGTCTGTTTGATAATATCCATCCTAATAGGTGTCAGATGATACCTCATCATTGTGGTTTCGATATTCATTTCCTTGATGATAGTAATGTTGAACATTTTTTCATAACCCTGTTGGCCATTTGTATGCCTTCCTTTGTGAAAAGTCTATTCAGGTCCTTTGTCTATTTTCTAATCAGGTTATTTGTTTTCTTGCTATTGAGTTCCTTATATATTTTGGATATTAATAACCACTTGCCAGATGTACAGTTTGTAAATATTTCCTTTCATTCCATAAGTTGTCTCTTCATTTTGTTTATTGTTTCCTTTGTTGTGCAGATGCTTTTTAGCTTGATGCAATTCCATTTGTCTATTTCTGCTTTTGTTGCCTGCGCTTTTGGGGTCATATCCAAAAATTCATTGCTCAGACCATTATCAAGAAGAATTTTTCCTATAGTCTCTTCTAGTAGTTTTACAGTTTCCAGTCTTAAGTTTAAGTCTTTAATTCACTTAGCTTAGCTGTTGTAAAGGTATTTTCATGCGTGGGTGGTTGTTCACATTGAGGCTTCTATGAGGGAACAAGCACCAGAAGCTTCTACTCTACCATCTTGCTGACATCACTCCCCCTTAGTAGGTTTTGTTGTTTCACTCTGTTAACATTTTTTTCCATGTATGAATTTGAACCCAATATTGTCCTTTCACCCAATTTTTCAAGAGAAACTCAGAAATTCTGTTTTGTATATATAACTATTGGACATCAGCTAAGGAGTGGTGTCTCCTAAAGACATGGCATATGCTCTCCAGTTCATCAGCCCCACCCTTCCCCACTCCCAGCATTACACCCCAGTGCGGTGCCTGTGGACATTTGGCTTTGTGACCTCTGCCCTAATTCAACCCTATATTTGATTCACTGCTTGTATAAAAGTCCTGTTTTATTATCAGAGACATTTCTTTTTTCCTTCTTTTCTACCAGCCAGATCAGCTAGCACAGTGCCAGCTCCACAAATGTAATCACTGACAAAAAAAGTATCTGGTTATGAATGAAGAGTCTATATTGAGCAAAGGGAAAAGAATTGGGATTTTGAGTCTGGATTTAGATTCAAATTCTGACTCCACCTCTTAAAATCTTCGCAACCTCGAACCATTTGTATTACCCCTCTTAGCCTTAGTTGCCTCATCTGTAAGATGAGAACAACATAGAATTCTATCGTTTTAGCATTGTTTGGGGTTCTATCAGGTAATGCCTGAAAAGCACACCGCTTGATGACAAACATTCATTAAGAGATCAATAAATGGTCAGTGCCTGCATGATGCAGGCTGATAAACACTGCCTTCTTAGAAAGTCAGAACAGAAGCCTCGTTTATTTACCTTATAGAGTCTTTGAGTTTGCAAATACTTGGTGCTTTCATGCAGAAACTTATTACAGAAGCCTACAAATGGATAAACATTTCTGTTCTGTGAACTAAACTTGCCTTCTGTAGCATCCAAATTACTACACCAAACAGATGCAGGGGATGGAGGAGGGGAGCCTGAGGGCAGAAATAGCAAAGAACCATTTGTATTAAATTAAAACTAATACCCTCCATCCAGATTCAGCTTCAGAAGGACATAAATAAGATAGCATGTCAGGCAAACACATATGCTGTTAACTCGTTAACATATAACAGAACGATTAATTGAATATGTGTGGTGATTTCCAAGTTTTTCCTCAGGCTCTCATAGTTTCCTTGGCTTGTCCAACTGTCATGCAAGTGCTCTTCCTGTTACAAGCGCAGTGTGGCAGGAAGAAGAGAAGAGAAGTGGTTTTCTTGCCAAATGTTGGGTCACTTCCATCTGATGTCAATCGTTACATATTAGTCTGTCATGGGTCATGGATCAGCTTACAAAGTTATTCAAAATGTCAGATGGCTCAGGCCACACTTGCCCTAGGATAAATTAGACTTCAAACCAAGCATGTGTAGGCTTCCAGATTACTAATAAAAACGGACATCGAGGTGCCTGGAAGCAATCTCGAAACGCACTATTCAGTGTGTGCCCATGAAAACAGCTCTATCATAACTCAGCTGCTCATGCTTCAGACGCTGACTGCAATTTACTCCATAGCCCATTCTTTTATTTAAATGTAAAGCTTTTAAAGTGAATTGCTTTCGCTATCATGTCTCTTTAATCAGAGATCACAGACTACATATCAGTGGTTTACGGTGATCACATCAAGAAAATCAGCAACAGGATGTTGAGCTCTTTAACTTCTGCCAACAAACGAGTTTTGTTTGTTTCTCCAGCCATGGCTAAGATAACATGTGTACTGGGATTACAGCTCCTATCTTACATTTGTCCATCAACAACCAAGAGTGTGAGTAACACTGTACCTTTGCTATCCAGTAGTTTATTTGCCTGATGACGGCTGCCCTCATTGGGGTGCTGCAAACTCACCTCCACAGCTTGAGTGAGAAAGCCTGCTCTGGTATCCTCTCTGGCTCTGTCTCCACCACTATACCCACCCCCACCCCCACCCTTTAATACTTCCCAAGCAGGAGGCAGGCCTCTGCTCTTCTTTAGACTTGCCAAACCTGTTTGGGGTTTTCTCCAACAGGAACACGGTAAACCCCAAGCTCTCTGTAAGGCTGGATTCACCTTCTGAGAAAGTTCTTCTAATTAAAAACACCCCTCCTAACTAACAGCATGACTGTGGGCTGCATTGTGGTCACACCACAGACGGGTTCAAGTTCCGGCTCCAATACTTGTTAAGACTTGTGACCTTGGTTGAGTGACTTGATCCTTTGTGCCTCAGTTTCCTGAGGCTAAATGAAAGATAGAGGCTTACTATGAGCATTAAAGGCATTAATACATGTAAACCACTCAGAAGAGCGTCTGACACACAGTGAGTGTCCAGCTGGTCTATTTCATTTGCTGCTTCAATACCTGGAAGTATTTTGTTGCTCTATTGACTGGTTGGTTATCTTTTCTCACTAGCATGTGGGGTAGCAGAGAGGAGCGACCTTGTGTGTTCTCATCCCATTTTTTTATCCCTAAGTTCCCAGCTCCAAGAGCAGTTTATGATGCATAACAGATTCTGAATAAGTATTTGTTGATTGAATGAATGACCTCCCAACAATGCTTCCGTGACAAGATAGCAGCTATTAATGCAGCAGCCATCAGTCAACTAAGTAGTCATTAAGTAGAGAACCAGGGACGTGATTCAATAAAAATGAAAACAAGAGTATCCCAAACTTTGCATTATCTAGTTCCACAAAATGTACATAATATTACAGCCTATATGAAGAGTCTGGTTTTGTTACTCTTTCGGGGGGAAGATGGTGGGTTCTGGAAAACTCCCCATATGACAGCATGTGACTGTCAGATTAATTCATTCAATAAATTTTAAGTATTTAAAATGAGCTAGGCAGTGATCTAGGCCCTGGGGATAAGGGATGAAAGAATTCTGGCCCTTGTGCCTCAGGGTGCTTAGATTATGACCAGGGAGACCAACCAGCTAAGCAGATATTGCAAGAAAGCGTCCTTCTGCCCCACTCCCAATCCTCCTAAGGAGCTTGGGAGATCACTGAAGGGGAACTTAACAAATTCTTAGAAAGGCTTCTTAGAAGAGGGAATATCTAAGCTTAGTCTTTAATGAGGCTAGGGTCAGCCAGGTGAACAAGGCAGGTGGGGGTGGGCGTGGGGGGGATCCAGGTGAGGGAGCAAAGGTGAAAGAGAAAGAGTGGCTCAGTTGCCTGCAGCTATTTGATTTGTCAAGTGTAGAATGGTTATGTGCACTGGCATGCATATGCTTTTGAGAGTAGAAAGTGGCAGATTTTTAAAAGCCCTAAATACTAAGAAGGTAATGTGTGCTCACGTGTAATTCCAAATAAAAATATCGTTAGTAAAAGTTGCATTTAGCTGACATGGAAGTAACCAGAATTTTACAACTTGCAAAGAAAAACAAAACAAAACAAAAAAATCCCATTATGTTCATGAAAGCGAAGGACTTGGAGCTTTGTCCTGAGAAAAATGGAGAGCCAACAGGAATTTCATCCTGAGGAGAGTTAATGTGGCTGCAATGAGGAAGATAGACTGAAAGGAAGACAAGAGACAAAAAATCCATCAGAGGTTATTGCATTGGTTTCTGCAAGAGAAAATGGCAATGGAAACCAAACAATGATGGTAAAGACAGAGTAAACAAATTAGAAAAAAAAGAAAAGAAAAGATGAATGTAGAATTACAAGGGTTTAATTATTGGGAATGAGTAGATAAGGTAGGTCTTCAGATCTCTTTTGTAGGCAACTGGGTAGACTGAAGAAGAAAAGAGCCTTTGGTTTCACTTTTTTGTCAACTATAAAGAAGCACCCAGCCCTGCTGACTTCCTACAGACACCCCCTTCAACCCACCAAATTTGTACTGTCCAATATGATAGCTACCAGCCACATGTGGTTATTTATATTTAAATGTAATTCATTAAAATGAAACAGAATTAAAAGTGCAGTTCCTTAGTCACACTAGCCACATGTCAAGTGCTCATTAGTCACATGGTGCTAGCAGCTACCATACTGGACCGTGCGGAAAGCTGTATTGGATGTACCACTCCACCATCCTTCCAGCAACTTTAACCAACAAATTGTCCATGATTGCACACATTTATATTTTGTTTTCCTTTTTAAACTAAAAGATGTCAAGCTACTTCTAAAGACAGGAATCTTTGTCTACCTACAAACATAAATTAAATGCCATGGCACACATGCACGTGGAATAGAAATGAGGCAGGATTAGAAACCAGCCTTTCACGATTTCTCAGCCTTAGACGAGACTGAAAGTGGCTTGCTGCAAACAAACTGGAACCCAGCAATGTCAAATAACAAGTGCTTATTTCAGTGTTCCTGATAAAGTAACAACAGCCAGGGGGAGGGGGAGGAGTCACCAATAAGGTTCTATCAATCTCCCTTTTAATACCTACAAAGAGCCTTATGAACAACCTATAGTCTGCTGGGGTTAAAAATAATGGGAATTATAATATCTGAAAACACTAACAAAGACTACAACACTGTATTTGGTTTCAAGTTGAACAGAGAGAAAAGATATTATATTCTCATGCAGGGGGGCAGGCAAAGGAACCCAGGAATTCATTTCTGATCAGCTGATATCTCACTTTCAGTGTTTCCAAATAGCCTCACAATGGTCCCATGCACATCATGAGAGAAGATGGCTTGGTGATTTGACAAAGGCTCTTGCTGCAGACTTTTCTAAAACCTTTCAAAGGCCCACAAACCCCAAACAAGCAGTGGCTGGCCTCAGCATGCACTGTACCCCTTGCTAAGCAGCCCAAAGCCTGACACAAGCGGTGACCAGTCTCAGCTTGCATTGTAAACTACCATGAGGAGGCCCCAAACCTGGCATAAGCTGCAGCATGTTGGCTTGGTACGTAGCTTCAACTAAGTGACCACAAGCCCGGCACCAGTGGCAGCTAGCCTCAGTTCATATCATGGTGCTCACCAAAGGGTCCAAACCACATACTAGTGGCAGCTGGCCTCATTTCACAGCATAGCCTCCCCCAAGCACCTCTAAGCCCATCAAAAGTGACAACCAACCGCAGATCACATTGTAGCCCCAAGCCAGGCACAAATCGTGGCTGAACTTGGCCTAAACTGGACAGCCTCCTATGAAGCTCCAGAATTAACATGCCTGTGGCCGGCTTCAGGCCACACCAGAGTACCACCCAACCAACTCCACAAATGAAATACACAAAGGGGGGTACTCATCTGCCACTACTAAAGTAAGAGTCCTACTAAAGTAACTCATGCTCCGTGAGGGCAGCCTCCACACAACATCTCATCCACTGTGGTCATGACCAACCCTCACAGCTAGTCAGCCTGAGGGTCAATCCCAAACTCTGACATGCCAACAGCAGCAAAGGCTCAACTACAACAAGAGGACACACACAACCCACACAAGGTATAGCCATGGAGCACTCAGCTCAGGTGAACAAGGAGATTATGCCACTGCCACTGGGCCTCACAGGACACCTACTACATAAGGCCACTCTGCCAAAATTGGAAGACATAGCAGATCTACACAATACATAAAAACAAACGCAGGGAGTCAACCATAATGAGGAGACAAAGAACATGACCCAAATGAAAGAATAAGACATAACGACAGAAAAAGAACTAAACAAAATGGAGATGAGCAATCTAAAGATAGAGTTCAAAACACTGGTAATAAGGATGCTCACTGAACTCAGAGGAAGAATAGATGAACTCAGTGAGAACTTCTACAAGGAGATATAAAACATAAAAAAGAACCAGTTAGAAATGAAGACTATAAGAACTGAAATGAAGAACACATTTGAGGGACTCAACAGTAGATTACGTGAAGCAGAGGACTGAATCAGCAATCTGGAAGACAAGGTAGTGGAAAACACCCATTGGAACAGCAAAAAGAAAACAGAATATTAAAAAAATGACGATAGCTCAAGGGACCTCTGGGTGAACATCAAGTGTACCAACATTTCCATCATACCATGTTTCCCCGAAAATAAGACCTTGCTGGACCATCAGCTCTAATGAGTCTTTTGGAGCAAAAATTAATATAAGACCTGGTCTTATATTATATAATATTACATAAGATCCGGTATTATATTATATTATATTATATTATATTATATTATATTATATTATATTATATTATATTATATTATATTATATTATATTATATATTATATTATGACAGGGTCTTATATTAGTTTTTGCTCCAAAAGACACATTAGAGCTGATGGTGCAGCTAGGTCTTATTTTCAGGGAAACATGGTAGGGGTACCAGAAGAAGAGAGAGAGAGCAGGGACTGAAAAACTGTTTGAAGAAATAATGACTGAAAACTTCCCTAACCTGGTAAAGGAAATAGACATAAAAGTCCAGGAAGCACCGAGAGTCCCAAACAAGATGAACCCAAGGAGGCCCACACCAAGACTTATTGCTATTAAAATGCCAAATGTTAGAGACAAAAAGAGAATCTTAAAAGTAGCAAGAGAAAAGCAGTTAAGTATAGGAGAGATCCCATAAGACTGTCAGCTGATTTCTCGATAGACTTTTGCAGGCCAGGAGGGATTGACATGAAATACACAAAGTGATGAAAAGCAAAGACCTACAACCAAGATTATTCTACCCATCAAGGAGATCATTTAGAATTGAAGGAGACATAAAGAGTTTAGCAGACAAGAAAAAGCTATAGGAGTTCATCACCATTAAAGCAGTATTCTAACAAATGGTAAAGGGACTTCTTTAAGTAGAAAAGATCAAAACTATGAATAAGAAAATACAGAAAACAAAAAAATTCTCACTGACAAAGGCAAACACTTAGTAAAAGCAGTGGATCAACCAACTATAAAGCTAAAGGTTAAAAGGCAAAAGTAGAAATAGCATGTGTATTTACAACAATAAATTAAATAATACACACAAACACACCCACACAAAAGAAGTAAAAAATAATGACCAAAATATAAACATAAAAGGGGAAGGTAAACATTGTAATGATTTTAGAATGTGTTCAAACTTAATTGACCATCAACGTAAAATAGACTGCTATAAACATTAGCTTGGTATATATGAAGCCCATGGTAATCATAAACCAAAAATCTATAAGAGATATACAAGAAATAAAGAGAAAGGAATCCAAATGCAAATGCTATAGAAAGTCATCAACATACAAGACAGCAGAAGAATAAGAAAGGAACAGAGAAGAACTACAAAAACAATTAGTAAATAATTAATAAAATGGCCAAAGATACATATCTATCAATAATAACTTTAAATGTAAATGGGTTAACTGTTCCAATCAAAAGACATAGGGTGGCTGAATGCAGAAGAAAACAAGACCCGTACATATACTGCCTAAAAGAGACCTACTTCAGATCAAGACACAAATAGACTGAAAGTAAAGGGATGGAAAAAGATATTTCATAAAAAATGAAAAAAAAAAAAAAAAAAAGCTGGGGTAGCAATACTTATATCAGAGAAAATAGACTTTAAAACAACGGATGTAACAAGAGACAAAGGGCATTTCATAATGATAAAGCCACACTGAGATATTACCTCACACCTGTCAGAATGGCCATCATCAATATATCAACAAGTTAGCGAGAACGTGGAGAAAAAGGAACTCTCGTGCACTGCTGGTGGGATTGTAAATTGGTGCAGCCATGATGGAAAACAGTATGGAGCGTCTTCAAACAATTAAAACTGACCTACCATATGACCTAGCAATTCCACTTCTCGATGTTTACCTAAAGAAATCCAAAACACTAATTCAAAAAGATATATGTTCCCCTATGTTCATTGCAGCATTATTTACAATAGTCAAGGTATGGAAGCAACTTAAGTGTCCATCGATAGACAAATGGGTAAAGAAATGGTACATAGATACAATGGAATGTTATTCAGCCATAAAAAAAATAATGAAATCTTGGCATTTGTGAAAACATGAATGGATCTAGAGGGTATTAATGCTAAGTGAAATAGAGAAAGACAAATACCATATGATTTCACTTGTTTGTGGAATCGAAAAAGCAAAATAAATGAACAGGCAAAACAGAAACAAACTCATAGATACAGAGAACAAACTGAGGGTTGCCAGATGGGAGGATGGGTAGAAAAAGTGACAAAGATTAAGTAGTACAAATTGCCAGGTATAAAAGTAGTCATGGAGAAGTAAAGTACTGGGACTATAGTCAATAACATTGTGATATCTACGCGTGGTGTCAGGTGGGTACTAGACTTATCTGGGTGATCACTTCATAAATTACATAAAAGTCTAATCACTATGTTGTATACCTGAAACTAATATTGTATGTCAACTGTAATTGAAGAAAAAATGTTTTAAATAAAATGAAAGGGCTCCCAGTGACTATCTGGTCGCCATAGAGGTGAACGTGGATGTCCAAAGGAGGGTATGGCTTGTGTGGGGTCATAGAGTGGCCATACTCTGCCTAGAACCCAATGTGCAGCCTTCCCAGGTGAGTCCCCCGGTTCAGCACAGTCTCTACTGTACTGTGGGCTTAATGCAGGGGTTTCAAAATGAAAGGCTGTCTGGGGCCATGCAGTTCACCCAAAACGGGGAGCCCGGCAGCCTTGAGCCAGCAGGGGTTCAGTAGCTCGCACTAAGATCACGCATAGCCCACTGGACAGTGTTCTAAACGCTGAACTGCCATAAAAATCAGTCTAAAAAAACATCTCCAATGGGCCAGGGCTGTTATGATCCAGCAGTCTCTGATGTGACTGTCACTCCAGGTCCATTCTTCCAGCATCCTCTGACGAATGTCCTGGCTGTGAACCCTGCATGTAGCCCAACGGGATTATTGCTGCTGAGATATTTGATTCAGGTTAACAGGGCTGCACATGATTAATGATGATTTTGTTTGGTTTTTCAAGACCATCAACTTCATGATAAAGGTTTGTCCCCCAGAATCCTTTCAATGTGCTATCACTGTGTATTAAAATACAACCTTAGCAGCCATTTGGGTGGAGTGGGGTTGGGGGGATACTGCTCTTGCTTTGAAAAGATTTTTTCCTTCGTAAATAGAGCCCTGTGCATTTCAGTGTTTCTTTATACACTCTTCATTGTTTCGTACGTGGAGACAGCCCACAATCATAGAGCAGGCAAGGAGTTAGTTAAACCTCGTTTTAAATCCTAGTCACTAAGCTCCTTTCTTCAGGTCATTTAACCTCTCTGAAATGCAGTAGTCTCATCTAAAAAATAAGAAAATGAAAGCTTTATTCGGGGGCTGGCATGAGAATTAGATATTTTTCCAATAGCTGGTACATAGAAAAATGGTAGTCATTAGTGTTATTTTAAGAAGAATTGTTTGGGAGAAAGCACATAACATAGGCATTAGAAATTTGTGTCAAAAGGAAGTGATCAGTATTTTAAAATTCCTTAACAAACAAAGGAGGAGGAAAAATAGATCTATCAGAGATTAACATCAATTGCATTTAATTTACCTTGTGAATAAGAATAAAATAATGTTTCCCTATGAGCAAAGAGACAAGAAATAAATGTTAGTGAGGATGTGGTACTGTTGGTGGGATTGCAAATTGGTGCAGCCATTATGGAAAACAGTAGGGAAATTCCTTAAGAAATTAAAATTCAGTTACCATATGATGCAGCATAAATATCCACTCTGGGTATTTATTCAAAGAAAATGAAAACACTAATTTGAAAAGCTATCTGAACCCCCATGTTCACTGAAGTATGACATGGAAACAACCTATATGTCCATCGATGGATAAACCGATGAAGAAGATGTGGTACATACATACAATAGAATATTAGTCAGCCATATAAAAGGAGAGGAACACTGGCCGTTTGTGACAACATGAATGCACCTTGACGGCATCATGTTACATGAAATAATTCAAACACAGAAAGACAAATATTGTATTGTTGAATCTAAAAAACAAATAAACTAACAAGAAAAAAAATCAAGCTCATAGATACAGAAAACAGATTGGTGGTTGCCAGAGGCAGGGGGTGGGGGGTAGACAAAACGGGTGAAGGAGATAAAAATGCAGAAATTTCCAGTTATAAAACAAATAAGCCATGGCAATGTCATGTACAGCATGGTGATTATAGTTAATACTATTGTATTGCGTATTTTGAAAGTTGCTAAGAGTAAATCTTAAAAGTCCTCACATTAAAAGAAAAAATTTTAACTATGCATGGTGACAGATGCAAACCAGACTTACTGTGGTGATCATTATGCAACACACAAACATTCAATTACTATGTTGTACACCTGAACTACAATGCTATATGTCAATTCTACCTCAATTAAAAAAAAAAATTCTACTACTGAAAAAAAAAAATAATGTTCTCACCCAAAATGTGACTCACAAAAAAATTTTCAAGGAAACATATAGCATAAAAAACAGGGAGTTCTTAGACTTTTTAAATTCTTGGGCCTGGAAATAAAAACTGTAGCTGATTAATATTAACATAGGATTTCCTCCTTTATTCCCCAAACTACCATCTTTTATCAACATCATAAAATCAGAAATAGGACATTTTGTCACCAATAGGTGACAAAAAATAGGTACAGACAGTATGTGTTTATTTGTGTATGTATACACACAGATATTTTAACAAGTAAATGCAAATTTATTTCTTATTCTCTTTTCATTGAAAATCAATCTCAAAAACAATGCATTTGTCTTTTGGGAATAAATAATATAATCAAGATCTCTGGCTTAGGGGTCCAAACACGCAAAAGCGCAGCTACTGCCTTTGGAAAGCTGGTAATCCAAGGCAGCGTGTCTTGGAATCCTCTGGAGAGCCTGAGATGAATGTCACTGCACAGACCACACACCAGCATAGACTGTGATTCATCAAATCTGGGATGGTCTTTTACCGACTGTGCTTTTCTAAGGTCCACACGTGAACCAGTTCCGTCCTCCTAACACTTAGGTGTGCAGCAAAGCTGTAAGGTAACATGAGCATCTGCAGCTAAGTTACAAACACATGTGCCTTCCCGGGTGTGTGTCTGGGCTCTCCAAGTGCAGAAAATCCTAAGCAGATGAAGCTATGTCTACCTGTTGCTAGTGAGAATAGGGGTAATCCTTCCTCATCAGCAGAGCTTCATAGCAATTTTATTACTGGTCCAAGGGGTTCTGAGGAAGGAAGAGAGTAAGCCACGGTACCAGAGATCAAAGGGAAGCTCGTGAAATCTACCTTTGGAGAAACGAGAAACCATACCTACATCTCCTTTCTGACTTGATGACCAGTTAGTGAATGGGCTTTGAGATTGGGTTTGAAAGTGAGTAGGGAGCGTGTTCGGTCGAGAAAGCCAAAGTTCTCTGAAAGCCCGATCAGGCCCCTGGGGTCTGGCCCCTGCCCATCTCTGCGGCCTCACCGAGGCTGCCCTCCAACTGCCCATCCAGTGCGGTTCCAGCATGGGGGCCTCACTGGTTCCTTCAGCCAGCAATGCTTCGCCCTCCTACAGAACATGGGCCCAAGCCAATCCCTCTACCTAGGATGCTCTGAGGTAAGGTGTCTTTCCACGACTTCTCAGCTTAATCACCATTTTCTTCAGGGCTGCCTTCTTGTAACCCCCTCCACCAAGCATGCCTTCATTGCACATACACCTTTCTTCCGAAGCATTTCCTAAAGCTGTAATTGCATGTCTCTAGGATTCTTTAATAGATATATCCACTCCAACCCTGTTAGAAGCTATAAATTCCACAAGGGTGGGAACACGCCTTTTAAAAGGCAATCATTCCATCTCTAGCACCTACCAAAGGCCCTGATATCGAGTACAAGTTTAAAAAATAATAATAATAAAAGCATGGAAAGGACAATGGAAAACAGGACTTGGAGAAACCTGAATTGGAAAAGCCTTTAGGCATTTTTAGATCCACTCTAGAGAAATGTGGTTGATAGGACTTCTATGATTATTCCAACGCAGTTACTACACAGACCAGTGTGAGCAGCAGTACTTTCTAACAGTTATGAAGCACTTTCCACTATGAGCTGGGCAGGGTGCCAAGCTGCTTAATTTCATTTAGTTCTCCTAACAGCCCTCTAGAGTTGGAAAAATACTATTAATATCTTGTCGATGAGGAAACCGAGCCTCCGAAAAAGTTAAGCAATTTGCCGAGGGCCACCCAGCTCGTATGGAAAAGCCAGAATGTTCATTAGCCATTTGACTACCAAGCTCAATCTCAAGACCACAACCATCTATATATATAACTCTCCACCACACTCTGCCCGAGTCTTACACAGAATCAAAGAATTTTTAATCTCTAGACATTCCAATTGGGTAAATAAAGCTATTGCCACTTGACAGCAAGGGAAGTCAAGAGGTTAATCGACTTACTGTGTTTGCCATAAAGAGAAATTTGAAATATCAGCAGAAAAAGAAATATATCAATATGGCTTCAAACTGCTGCAAATTAAAAACAGATCACAGCCTTTCTACAAAAATATGACTACATTTCAGCATAAAGTCATTTAAAAATAACTATTTCCAGACGCCATATGGGTTATGTACCAGTTTCACATGATTAGTATAATTTTTGAAGGAAGTTGTTATCAGAACCACAAGGTTGAAAAATCATTTTAGACCAAAACCGCAGGAAATATTCAAAGGTAAAAATCTTAATGAAAAAACAAATGTTGAAGGTAAGACAATTGGTCAAGAGAAAACCTACAAAGAACAAGTTCTAAATTCCAGCTCACAGGGGAAATCTAGATTCCAAGAAAGCTTATGAGAAACAGGGATTGGTTTATTTTGTAAACCAAAGTCACAGACCAGGTGAATTCCTACAACATTATTGCTTTCAGGGAGTTGCACATTAAACAATATCCCAGTTTTGTACACTAAATGTGTCAATCTGCACTGCTTTTTAAGATACTCATATTATGCCAAATCTAATATATAATTACAAATAAAGAAGAGAAAACAGTTTTAGGATCTAGTTTAGACTTGGGAAAGAAGAAAAATCAACCATACCGAAAGGAGGAACTTTACACATGTATATATCCTTATATAAGTGAAATACACAGGAAAAAAGTGGGGGCGGGATTCTCATTTTTCCAACTTTCCTAAGTAAAAATATAAGAGGATATCAGACTTCGCAAATGCTAGTGTATTAATTAATGGCTATTATATTAATACATCACATTAACTTTTCTTCCCTGTAATCATTTTCATCATCACCCAGCAGATATTACATTAGAAAAACACATGATAAGGGGGGAGGGGATGGTAGAAGAGGGAAAAGGGGATCAAATATATGGTGATGGAAGGAGAACTGACTCTGGGTGATGAACACACAATGGGATTTATAGATGATGTAATACAGAATTGTACACCTGAAATCTATGTAATTTTACTAACAATTGTCACCCCAATAAATTAAAAAAAAAAAGAATCGTACACTTGAAACCTATGGAATTTTACTAACCAATACCACCCCAATAAATTAAACAAACTCATGATGACCTCCATTCTGAAGAGTGCCCGTCTGTTAACAAACTAATGGATTCATCCTGACTAGATAGGCAGACCTTGCAGAATTTGGAGCTATTAGCATACTGATGTTAACCTATTCCAAAGAACTGGATAAACTTGCCACTCAGAGCATGAGAGAAAAACAGCGTTTATGAAAAGATTCCCAAGAAATTCTGATGTTGAAGGCAGAGGTGGCTACACACTGGTAACACAGAGGTTTGCTTTGTTTTGTCCACATAGAGCCGCTTACAAAAATATTGAGTAAGTCATCTACATTAAGCACGGGAAGATTTCACGTACTCTCCAGATGTATGGCTTGTCTGGGAAACTCAGAGAAGCTGGTGACACTGGGCCTCATTCCTGAGACACTGGAGATGACGAGCAGCTTCCCTCTTAAGATGAGAACCCTGCCCCTGTATGCCACAGACCCCTCTTCTTACATGCATCAGACTGCTTTATTTCCTCACATATCCCACCTGGCCCCAGCATTTGAATTTGGGACACCTGATAAAAAGAATGTTAAGGGTACAAAACCAGGAAGAAGCAGTCAAAAGAGTAGCAGGAAATCCAGGGGATGATATAACAATCACATATTCTAAAGACATGCAGGGGTTCCCGACATGATCAATATTGTCAAATACTTTCCAAAGGCCACATAATCTATGGACTGCGAGCACCGTGCCAGCCTCAGCACAAAGAAGGACATGGTGACTTTGGTCACAGCAGTTGTAAGCCATTGGCCTAGATCTCGGGTTCTCGGCACCTGCACTATTGATATTTCGGGTCACTTAAGTCTTTGTGGTAGGGCCCGTCCTATGCATTATAGGATGTTTAGCACCCACTAGATGCCAGCAGCACCTCTACCCCCCCACACACACACACCCAGATGTGCCAGCCAAAAACACCTCTAGGCATTGCCAAATGTCCTCTGGGTTGGTGGGGGTGGGAGGACAAAACCACCCACGGTTGAGAACTACTGATCTAGGTAGGAAACAGATAGAAAATTCAAAAACTGAACAGAGGGAGGATTGAAAATATGTCGTATCCAGAAGTTTAGGTTTGACAAGGAAAAAAGTCATAGAACGACTGCGGGGAGAGGGTGAGTACAGCTGTCCCCCCTTTATCTTCAGGGATCCATTCCAAGACCCCCGGTGGATGCCTGAACCTGCAGCTAGTACCGAACCCTATATATACTATGTTTTTTCTATTCATACGAGTACATACCTAGGATGAAGCTTATAAGTTAGGCACAGTAAGAGAAACGAGGGTTACTTAAACACAAGCACTGCTATACTTCATAGTTGATCTGATAACCGAGATGGCTGCTGAGTGACTAACAGGCAGGCAGCCTCTACAGCGTGGAGACACGGGACAAAGGGATGATTACCATCCTGAAAAGAACAGAGCAGATTCATCATGCTATGCAGAATGGCACACGATTGCCAACTAATTAATTATTTCTGGAATTTTCCATTTAATATTTTAGGACTGCAGCTAACCTCAGGTAATGAAAACCATGGATAAGGGGGACGACTGTATACAAAAAGATAGCTTATTTGTTTATGAAAATAGAGACGACGTGAACCTGGGCAGTGGCCACCAGCATTCTGACCTGCCCAGCAGCTCTTCTTCTGGGCCAGAAGCCACACTTCTTGGTGGGGAAGTGCCTTCTATTTCACTTGTATTCCATGTGGTTCAGATATGAAGTGGACCCGCCACTAGCTTTGGGGGCTGTGCTACTTAATTTGGGTTTAGACACGAGCCCGTCTGAACCCCAGCCAATGAGGGTCAGCCCTGCACACTTAGCTGGATCTTGTGGGAAAGAGGCTGTCTTTAGTCTGAGAATGGTCAGCTGGAAGCATGTAGGACTAAGACCGCTTGTGGCCATCCCTGCCACCACTTAGGGGGGCCTGAGGAAGACACCAAGACAAGGGAAAGCAGACCCAAGAAACGGGGAGTGACCAAGTCCTGACATCTTCATTTAGCACCTGAATCCCACACAGCCCAAACCAGACATTTCCTTTTTCCCTTAAATCAGGTGAGTCAAGCTTTTCACTCTTGAAATGAAAGCTTCTGGGAAGATAGAGGAGTTCTGAAGCTATTTTTTTTTTTCCCCTAAAAGAAGATAAAACCAAGTGATGTCTGCGACTTCTTGTCAGTCAGAGACTCTACTACTTGCTGATGTTAGGAGACTGGAACGTTGCCTAATCTCACTGACCTTCAGTTACTTCAATCATGAAGTAGAGACGATTACAGGTATGGTTGTTGTCGTCATTATTATAATTACTGTTAGTAATATTATTATTACTAACAGTAATTGTATAATAGTAATAATAATAATATTACTAACAGTAATTATAATAATGACAACAACCATACCTGTAATCACTACTAATAATTCTGTCTCATATAAATTAATTACCGATAACTTTGCTATCTACAACCTAGAATCCTATCTGGATCTACCTTTAAAGAAGACAGTGGCTTATACGAACACCTGGCCTATCTCTCCTTAAAATACTATAAGTACAAAGACTTTCTGGTACCAAGTAGTATATGGTGGCACTGGTTAGAGTGAATCAATGCCCACAGCCAGATCTCTCATATAAGCTAATAAAATTCAAAATGGAATCTCTGACCTTGCTCAGTGGAAAATCCACCCGATTCGGGATCTCATAGAAGCCCTCTGTGGTGCCTTTGTCACATCCCCCACAGTCCCCTCTAGTTTCAGCCCCAACCACAATGGACAGTTCAGTGTGAGCTCAAGACTTACACCCAGCTGACCACAACCTGCCTCAAGCCAGCATTGTGTATCTTTGCACATGTCTGCCCCATGGCTTTCTTCTATGTCAGAGCCCACTCAGCTTCCAGCCCAGCATTGAGGATGGAGTTAGTTAAAACTCCTCAACCAATGGAGAATGGGATGGGACCCAATGAAAGTCACCCTTCAAGGAGAATTCTAGGAGTTGTGCGCTTCTCAAGAAATCTTGGCAGAATTGATCTCACTGTGCCCCAGAAAAACCCTCTAGAAAGCACCCCAGTACTGTGGTTTTTCCTTCCTTATCATATTCTCCTTGCCCTCTCACTTCTAGGATCGTCTCCCAAATAAACTACCTGCACCTAAATCCTTGTCTCAGGTTTTGCTTTGGGAGAAACCAAATTAAAACAGAGGCAAAGCACAAAAATCCAAGATCATCATAGCAAACATGTTTACTATGTACTAGGCGCCATTTCCAGAGCTTTACTTAAATTAATACATTAGTCCTTTGGAATATTATTGACCCTCCTTTAAATATGTGCAAACTGAGGCACAGAGCACTCAAGTAACTCGCCACCAAATGGGGGAGCCAGGATTTGAACTTGGTCTGGTTCCAGAGCCTTAATCACTGTACTACACTATTCTCGTCAAACACTAGAATCCACAAGCTCTGTCTCCTTCCAGAACAGTGGGACAAACATAGCTATCGGAGAACTGTAATTCTGTAATGAGATATTCGATTTCTTAAGTCTCCTGTTACAGCACAAAATGTGACCCATCACTGCCTTCTACCCAAAGAGAGGGCCATTCTACTGGGAGATGCCCAGTCCCCCCCATCTCTGATCACTGTTGTCCTCTTCCTAGAGGCAACCGCAGGGCCCAGCAGTGTTCATGATCCTGACAATCCTGGAGGTGTCTTTTTAAACAGAGATTCTAACACAGTGGGTGCTCTTCCAGGCTCCTGCAAACCCTTGAGTATAGCCTGGAAGATTCAAGCACAGGAAGTGAGAACTGAGCCCACATTAGAGTGCTGGCTAACATTACTAATGGGACATTCAACTCCGAGAGTCAATTTTAAGTCCCAGAGTTAAGCAGAATATAAACAACCTTAAACATCAACCTTAAGTTGGGGAATGTTTATGTGCCTTCTCTTCCTCTTGATATACGAACCTGCATTTGATCAACATGGATAATTCATCTAAAGACTAATACTAATAGAAAATACTTTTTTTTTTTTTTTTTTTACAAAACAAAGAAAATAAGACTGAATTAGCATTATTAGTCCCCCGAAAACAAAGCTTTTACTTTCCAGTTCTTATTCTTGCAAAATTATCCTAACTCTCCACAGTTTTAAGAGATGCCTGGCTCAAGACCAAGAACTCTGGCCATGGTTGAATGCCCTGAATTCTTTACCTCTGCATCTGGCTTCCTCGTGGGAAATGCTCCACACTGTCATAAAAACACAAACTCTGTCAAATACACATGAGGCAATTACTGGGCAATCACATGGTGGGACATCATTAATAATTACTATTTTTATAATCATCACTATAAATTATAACAAATAAAGCTAGCATGTTAACTGCTTACTATGTGCCAAGCCCTGTTTAAAGCTCTCTACTTGCAGTAACCCAATTTCACATTCATTGTAAATAGGAGACAGATGATAATAATGTCAACTTTATAGTTAGGACAACTGCTGCACCAAGAAGTTAAGTAATGTCATAGAGAAGAGGAAAATACAAGAATTTATCATAAGAGGGCATCAGTACCTTTAAGAGGTGGAATAATAAATACAAGAGAGACTTTATCTCTGGGCTAAGATTTGATATTATTGGAAATAATAATGCAAGCATACGTTGAGTATGCTTTCTTAGAGTCACTTCATTTAATCCACATAATGATATTTGGATGTAGGTAATATTTTATCCATATTGGGGGGAAGCGGTGCAAAGAAATGAAGGTTTAAGCAATGTTCCCAAGATCACGTGCTGTTAGGTGGCAGAGACAGGATTTGAACTGAAGACTGTCTACATTCAGAGCCTGTGTTTTCACCCCACCTCAGTGCTCCATATGAGGCTGGGAAATGGGGGGTGGAAGGTCTTTGGGACCGATATGGTTAAAAGTCAATAGTCTCCTTGCTTCTGGATATCCAGCTCCCTTTGCCTGAAATACAGCCTGTTGCTGAGTTAGGTCCTCTGGACAACATCTAAATGATCTTCATGACTCAGCCAGCTTATTAACTATTAGGGGAGACAGAGTCATTTATGTCATCCTGTGCGTGTGTGTGTGTGTGTGTGTGTGTGTGTGTAGTACTTGTATACATCAGATATTGTGAGCAAAATCAGACAACAGTCCTGCCTCACAGTTGTTATGGTCTAGTGGAAGACATAAACAATACCCAAAATACAAATTGCAATTGTACACATACTAAAGTATACAATTACAGATGGAGATGAGTACTGAAAGGGAGTGACACGGTGCTGTGAAAGTGTAACGCAAAGGGACTTGAATGAACCCCGTTTGGGAAGAGCAGAACAGACAACGGAGGACAACTGGAGTTCCATCTGGGGCAAGCTTTCTTCAGGGTATGACCTCTGACAATTCTTCAGATGCTGGTTCTTGTGAATCAAAAGCCCTGGTTTTGAAGAATACTGTGTCTGCTTACAGAAGGAGGAGGAGGAAGTAGAGGAAGAAAAAACTATGAATGAATAAATGAGTGAATGAATGAATGAATGAATGACTCAATCAATCAATCAAGAGCTTGAATTGAATTCTACGTTCCAGCCATAACCATCGTAAAACTCCATGAGACGAGGGATGCCTGTGACCAGAGAAAGGGGTGCTTCTCAGAGATAAGAAAATAGATTTTGAGGCTACCTTCCCAGGGCTACAAAATAATAGGTCTGGGATGAAATAGATTTTGAGTGTGAACCTCAATTCCATCCTACTATATTATCATATGGACCCAGGACTTCTTTAAAAAGTAATAACTGAACCGATGATGATAATATAACAAGAAAATAAGAAATACAAACATAGAAAATTGACTCTAAACTCCATGGCTAAATATGTGTTGAAAAATCAACATGGGAAACAACAGCAAACATGATTTGACTCTCAAATTATATGGCAGATGGGGCAGTTAATGCTGGAGTTTTTTGTTTGCTTTTTCTCTTTGTATAATGAAAGGCTATAAACTCACAAAGCCCAGTCTAGGTCACTCTGTCTACCTACTTTTCTCATGTGTGCCTTACGCAGTCTGCTCTGTGATCCTGTGCTTCGAGTGTGACTGAGTCTATGCCAGGTTCTAAGACTGCAAAGGTTAAGATCTGGTCTCTTTCCTCAAGGAGTTACCCATCTCGTAGGGATGATGACCAAGGAAACAGGTCATTGCAATGCTCCAGGATGACAAAAGTAAACCCTGAGATCACAAAGCATGAATCTTTATCTCAGTGTGGGAGCATCAGAGGAGATTTCTTGGTGAAAAGGATGTTTGAACAAAATCTTAAGAACACAGCCAGAGCCTCCAGAAAAATATTTTTAGCACTACTGTTAATCACCTTAGCCACTTGTGAGGAAAAAAATTCCAAGTGATTTTGGGCAGATCAGCTCTGACTAAAAGTGACATTGATATCCAGACAAGGGGAATGCAAAAAAGAGACTCAATTGAAAACTTTTCTTGAAGCAGCGTTTGGCCACCCCTGTGTTGGTAACAGGGAGAGAAAAATCCGGATGCCTCCGTCGTATGTTGACAGCTAAATGGACCCAAATTCAGGTCCACACAAGCAACTCTTGGTCAAATGCATCCTAAATTTTTCAACCCTGAATGAAAATCAAACAGAAACAATGAAATTCTTTTCAATATCATAAGCACCTCTCCAACCCACCTTGGGAGAACATCTTGCAATGTCCAATTCATTCACTCTACAACACCTCTCTAAGGCTTAGTTTCTTCTTCTGTAACATGGTGATAATAGTGAACCCCTATAATGTGGTTATTATAAGAACGTAACTGAATAACAAAGTAAAGCACTTAGAACATATTTTAAGAAATAAGGAAACACTTATTATCAGTTGAAAGGTAGTACCGAACAGTGCTTAAAATATTAGGCCCTGGACCAAGGAAAACATCTTTTAAGCTTACTCTGCATAGCAGGAATTCTGACACGAGAATAAATTATTCCAGGACAACTCTTCATAAAAAAAAAATGTAGTGGCACTTCGTGCAAAACAGGTACTCCTTTTTATCAACGCCCATCATGTGGCTCCTTTACCCCTCAGTCTCTCTCAGTGCCAGCCACAGAACAGGCGCGCAGTGAAAGTTTATGTTGGCTGTTCCCATCATTCCCAAATTGTACGTTTCTCTCTTTTCTCCAGGGTCCTCAATAAGTCAATAGCAAAACAATAAAGACATACACTGAAACTATCTTATAGTGGACCATCTTGTCCATGGGCAACAACTAGATAACTTTAGAAGATTTCCAAAACCCCCACCCCTCCAAACAACAACAACAACAAAACTGTTTGAAAATATTAAATAACTATCAAGACATCCAGGACCCAAAAGGTCAAGATCCCAGAGGGAAGGGAAACACAGTGAGGTGATCTGAGTACATACACTACTTTCCCCTCAAGGCATTCAAGAAAGAAGCCGAAAGCTCATTTAAAGCAATTGCTAAGAAGACAGACACCTCAGCAGAATTTTCCGCTGAGTCAAGAAAGTAGGGAGACAGAAACTTGTGTTTGGGGCTAATATCTGGGACTTGAAGGGCCAAAACATCCTACAGAGAAGAGAAGCACAAAGAGGTGAATCCAATAGTCCAAAACGCTTCTCTCGTTAAAGGAATTTGCTATTTAATAAATGGTGGCGATTCAGAGGAGCTGAGCAGGAAGTGTCAACCCAAAGTTTGCGGGAGCTGAACCAAAGTCTTGAAAGTTTCACGGAGAGATAAAAAGAAAATTAAGGTCAGTAACTTCCAAGGCAGAAGAAAACTGGTAAACACCCACCAGAAGGAGTGGGTCCTAGGCGTAAGGGAAAACTGGGAGTAAACTAGACTTCACAAAACGAAAATTCATCCTCAAAATCAGATGATTGAAATGATGCACCTAGTAGATTCTACCCTTACCTAACTGCCTCAGAAGCTAAAGGCTCATCTAGAATCTTTTTCATACATAATATTCATCATGTAATTAAACTCACAAGGCATAAAAATAAACAGGACCAAAGGGGGCGGATCTCAGAAACTAGAAAGGGAACCACAGGGGAAGAAAATACTGATGTTATTAGCCATAGACTTTAACTGTGGTCAACATATTCAGGAAAATAAGTAGCAAGTGAGAAAAATGTTCACTAGAAAAACACTATTTTAAAAATCAAATTTTAGAATGGAACTTATAATAACCAAAATCAAGCACTCAGTTGGATTCCACAAACATTCAGACTCAACTGAAGGGAAGCTTAATGTTTTGGAAAACAGGTCGAGTAGCAAAGGTACACTCTGCATGCTACTGGTTATTTGAAAATATATGTGTCATACATGTGCCACTGGAGTCTCAGAAGTGGAGATGAAACAACATAGAAGAGATGAACTATCTGAAAAGATAATGGCCAAGAATTTTCCAAAACTAAAAATGACTTCAAGCCACATATCCAGGAAGTGTTAAAAACCTCCAAGAAGTTTAAATAAAAAATGAAACACGTACCTAGTTACATCTAACAGTAATAAAAGCCATGGTAATGGTGATGTTTGAGGAGTGAGAGGAGACAGGAACTGAGAGCAGGATAGGAGCAGTGCTTCTGGGAGGCTGGTGACATTCTATAGTCTGATCTAGTTGGCAGTGACATGAGTGTGGCCACTTGAAAACATGAATTGAGCTGTACTCGTATACTCATTACTTACGCATCTTTTTATACTTACACAATTTCAATTAATTGTTTAGAGCAGAAATGGAAACATTTTTTAAAGAAAAGAAGTGGTATGCAGGATTTCAAAAGCACCTTGTAAATTGAGTGGCCCCAAGTTTAGTCAAAAACTAGACTAAAGCTACATTGCCTGAAGCCCTGTCCTGCTGAAACAGACATTGTAGAAAGTAGAGATAAGAAACTGCATTAGAGTCAAAAGTAGCATTTAACAGGGGAGAGTAACAAAAAACTGTTCACCTAAGCTGATATGACAGGATAAATAGAATCACAGACATTTCGCTCTCAGTAGCTGACTCAACAGTCGAGGCTGACAGATTTACAATGGAAAACTGAATCCTCAGATCAAAAACCATGTGCTCTGTTTGGGGCTTGATGACCTATGGTATACATTGAAAACCTTAAATCAACAGGTTTATGGCATTTATGGCGAAGCACTCTGACAGGTCTGCTTCATCAAACAAGCCTTGTCTTGAATCTGAGCTCAGCTAAAAGCTGGGCTATCAAAGGCAAGCGTTTGCTAACATGAGAGGAAAAATGCTCCGTTTCTGTTCAAATACTTAATGGAAACCTTTCTTGCGCTTTTGGGGTGGGAAAAAAAATGGCACAAATGTAGAGATGTACATAATCTTTAAGACCTATCAGTGCTGGAGAAGACTTATTTATTCAATGATTCCATAGTTCCTGCTAATGTCACCATAACATAATCCTCAGGGTTTCTCTGGGTTGGATCTAAGTGGCTCACAAAATACCACTTTCCTGAGGGACAATTATACAGACCATATTACATAGTCATTAAATATGGATACTCTATAATTGTGTCTCAAACTATTTTGGCTAAAAGCCATGTCTAAAACATTAGCAGACATACCTCTACACATTTTATAACATGGCTCAGTGAACACACACACATACATACCCACATTGCAACATTTCGTGAGATACTCTTCCTAGATGATAATCTGGTATTTCTCGTCTACTCTATTTAATGCTACTATATAGCATTTCCCTTCTTACTACTGCTCATCATAACTGGCTAAATTGATTCATGACCCACTAATTGGTTACAAAGCAAATTTTGAAAAATACATTTTCTATCAGCTATCCGAATTTTTGTTCAAACGTGTGAGCCAAGCTACCTTTTTTATTTAACTGATTCTCCAAATTTGATGAGCATGAGAATTACTGCAAGTGCAGATTTCAAGGGTCTCGAGCCCAGAGACCATGACTCAATAGATCTGGAATGGGGCTTCTGAATCTGAACATTTATCAAGCACTCCAAACAACACCTAGATAGGGAGACTCTAGATGACTGGTTGAGAAATCCGTCTCTAATTGCATCCCTTCGTTTTCAGATGAGGAAACGGAGGCCCAAAGAACGGAAATGATTAGCTCCTGAGAGTCTTGGGCTAGGCCCACATCTCTTGTCTCCCAGACTATCTCAGCAGGTAGCCGATGACCCTTCCCCTTTCCTTTAACCTTTATTGGGAAAGTGAACAAAAAAACTGAGCGTTAGTTAGGAGAAAGACTAATAACATTAGAGGTCCCTTTGCAGAAAGTAGCTGGACCCAAAGCCAGGACTGAGGACAAGTAGCCCAGAACACCTTCTTCCTTCCAGACAACATGGCAACAGAAAGCACAGGGAATCTTTCCAAAACCTTCCTTTTCATCCTAACCCTCATAGAGTGGCCAATGATAGAATATGCTGTCTTTTCAGTTACTCCCTGTTTATCTAGCAGTTTTGGAAGAACCTCCCATCATTTCAAGTTGGTTCATTTATCATAACTAAACCCCCTATTTTTCTACAAGGTGCCAATGAAGCATTATTATTATCTACTACCTATCTGTTTCAGGTGATGAGCTGGAGGGAGGAATAGGGCAGCAATGATGTGAGAGTAAAGGCTCACTGATATTTGGGGCTCCTGGAACTCACCAGCCATTCCGAGCCACCTCGGCATTCACACTCACTGCCTCTCTTTGTGGGTGTTCTCCCCTAGCATGGCCACACAGCTGGCTCCTTTGTGTTCTCGATTCTCTTGTCCAGTTGTCCATTCATCAGTGAGACCTTTCCTGGTCACCCACTAGGGAAGAGCAAACGCCCTCTCCCTGTCTTCCATCCTACCAGCATTCCTTAGCTCCCTAACCCCACTTTATCGCACTCTGACCTTCTGACATACTATGTACTCACTTGTTTGTGTGTTATTGGATGTTTTCTGCCCTGCCTCAGGACAGGGACTTTTCCTGTTTATTCACTGCTATGCCTAGCATGCATCCTGACAGACAAGAGGCACAAAAAAAAACACATGTTAAATGACTGAGATGCTTGCTCTCTCTAAGGCACTGCGATATGTATTTTGTACAAAGAGTGTAAGACTCACCACAACCATAAGGGATAGGTAATCCTGTCCACATGTGACTGGTGAGGAAACTGAGACGCTCAAAAGATTTAAGGATGCTCAGGGTTTCTCGGCTCCCAAGCAGAAGTGCTGCAATTCACACTGGAGTCAGTCTGAGGCTAACGCCCGCTTCCGGGCCACTGGGTTGGCCTGCTCCTGGTCACTGCCTACTGGCTGGCATGCTGCACATATTTGATAACTGAGTGAAATATTTGGGATCTATTTTTCATATTTAAAATATTATTTGATTACATTCATATATATTAATGTGGAATTACATATTTATATCTGAAAATCTACACTTGGTTATTATATTTGAATACATATATACAGAGGGTGCCAAAAAGATGCATACACACTTTAGAAAGGAAAAAACTGTATTAAAATAGCAATATTCACTATAAACCGATAACAAAAGATGAATAGAAGTCACGTTCGACTTCTGCAATTACAAGAGCTGCTCAAAGTGGTTACCATCAGCATAATTTTAATACAGTTTTTCCTTTCTTAAAATGTGTGTGTGTGTGAGTGAGTTGTGTGTGTATATATATATATATATTTTTTTTTTTTTTTTTTTTTGCACCCCCTATATATTCAAGTATAGAGACAGTGAGGATGAGTAAGCAAGTAAGTGCCAGGCACTGTGACAGATCCTTGAGATACAATGATGAGGAGAAAAAAAAAATTAAAGGCAGAGTTCATGCCCTCTTCACCCTTGCCATCTAGCTCGGGAGACAGACATTATGAAATCATCACATTACTAACTGTAAAAACACAACTGCAGCATGTTATGAGAAGAAGAGGCGCAAAGTCAACTCTGCCAAAGGAGAGTGAAAAGACCCAGTGGTGGTTATTCTATTAAATTAACCCCAGGGTGCCCAGGTAGCTGGTTGAACATTATTCTTGGGTATGTCTGTGAGGGTGCTTCTGGATGACATTAACAGTTGAATCAGTAGACTAGGTAAAGCAGATTGCCCTTCCCAGGGTGGGTGGGCCTCATCCAATTGCTGAAGGCCCGAACAGAACAAAAAGGCTGAGAAAGGTTGAACGCGCTCCCTCTGCCTGACTCTTTCAGCTAGGACATCAGTCTTCTACCACCTCCAGACTCTGACTAGACCTTACCCCATGGGCTCTCCTGAGTCTCCAATTTGCTAAGTGCAGATCTTGGGTCTCATAATGCATGAATCAGTTCCTTATAATTATGTATATGTGTATACAATATATGTATAGTATACACACACACGTTATATATATTAATATGCTATATATAGTAATACATACACATGCACTCTTCTCTCTGGAGAACCCTAATACATCCCCACCCATGCTCAGCCTACCACCAAGAATAGAAAGAGGAAGGGGGTACACCTGAAAAGCAGCCACTGCCATTTCCCTGGACTTCGAATGTCTCCTTTCCTTCTGTAGAATAGAGGCCAGCAGTTCCTCATTGCAAATATTCCTGAGGAAACCGTCTTCTACTTTTCTGGTCTAAGAAAGCCAGACTCAGGAAAGGACTGTTAACATGACAACCAGAGCCAGGCAGCTTTAACTCTCCAGCTGGGGCAGAAGCCACTGTCAGGTGGGGCATGGAGAGACCCTTCCATCTGCTGATTTCTCCTGCCTCTCTGTGGAAGTTACCAGATTTAGTTAGCATTGCCACAAGCAAGGAACATTTGCTCAGCATCCATTGAAGCAGAAATACAACGGGATAATGAAATATTCAGATATATTCGGTGTGATCCTAAGGCAGATACAACATAGCTTTGAATGCTCACTGATATAGAGTATTGTTTCCCTCAGCCCCTCCATTAGAAAGGACATTAGTACTAGTGTGACTTTAGCTTTTAGTGTCCTGACTATGGCTACTTTGAAAACTCTATTTTTGCTTTGCTTTCTAAATGTGTTCATTAGTATAACTAGGAAAGTTCTTATGAAAACAAACCAGAAAGAGGAGTCTTGATGAAATTTCCTTTTTTTTTTTTTTTTTTTTAAAGCCAAAGTTAAACTAGCAAGATCTGGCCAAATATAATTAGGAGAAAAATCCATGTGTGTCAATTCTGAAACATTTCAAGACACAATCTCTTTCATTTATCTTCTAGAGAAATATTCAGTTTAGCGTTTTTATTTTAAATCCGAGTTTCACCATCAGAATTGTGCAATTTTTCTATGTAACTGTAGAAATGTGAGGCCTCCAAACGGACATATCAACCTGTCCACACCAGAGAGTATTCAAAGGAAAACTGAAGGTGCTGTGACAGTACTGTTTGAAAGACAAGCAATTTTAGCAAACCAGTCAATAAAGAGAGAATCTTTTCAATCTGTTTGCTTTCACTGTACATGTTGGGGAACTTCGGGATAGGAGATAACTAGAGCCATTCTATCCAATACAGTAGCTATTACCAGGCACTTGAAATGTAGCTGTTCTCAGCTGCATGTGCAGTAATTGTAAAATGCACACTGAATTTTGTGAGATAAAAGTACCTGAGTGACAGTTGTTGTGTGTATATTTTGAAATAATATTTTCATTAGATTGGATTAAATATACAGTTGACCCTTGAACAATGAGGGGGTTAGTGGGACCCACACACCACCACTTACTAAGTCAAAAATCCATGTAGTATAACTACGTAATACTAACACAAATTTCAATCATCTTTTTACTTTCTGTTTAAAATGACTACTAGAAAATTTAAAATCACATATGCTACCTTGCGTTACATTCTCCCAGACAGCCTTGTGCCAGAGCCAAGAAGAGATGCAATTCCATGCATCATAAAAAGGAAATTAGAGGATTTCATAGGAAAAAGAAAAAAAAATTCTGTTGTCATTACTTAAAAATAAAAATCCACTGCATACTAAAATTAGATTCATTAAAATAAACATCTTCAAAGACACAAATGAACTACATATGACGTTGAGCAATGTATCCATCAATAAGCATTCCTGGTTTACAACATTGCCCCACATGTCATCGTCCAAACAAATCAAAGAAATCAATTAAAAGTGGTTACGGCGTGTGAAGTCATCCTCTAAGCCAACCATGGTGTCTCCATCTCCCTCCAACTGCGCATTGACAGGCATATAATGTGCTCGCCTCTATTTGCTGCTTTAAAGTCATCTGCAGTTATTGTTGGCAGACATGGAGAGGTGTGTAATAACAAGACAACTGACAGACAGAGCAGTGAATCAACAAGACAGATAATACATCCAAGATGTACTATTAGGGACAAATATTGACAATGCTAGCTAGCTACAGTTAAGATTCTGCTCAGTGGGCATTACACCCAATAAATGTTGATTCACAAAGTGTGTAGGCAAATTGCCATTGCATGTACCTGTTGGCCACTCCATGCCAAATGCCCTCGTTGCATTATGTTTACCTGTTTCCTGTGAGACTATGAAGTCTTTGCACAAAGTATGCATAACTTGTTCATCCCTAGCACAGTTAGGACTTTTATTTCAAAGTGACAGAAACTAAAGTTAAACTAGGTTAACCAAAAAAGGTGGTGGGGGGGATTATGATTCATTTGAATGAAAAGCCCAAAGTACTTTAATTTTAGGCACAGCTGGACATCAAGACTGTGATGACTCTATTCTCAGGTGACAAAATGGTTGCCAGCAACTATGGACTTACATTCCACCCTCTTAATACCCTCCCCAGGGCCCCAGAATTTGATTTTATTGGCTCTGATCCTGTTACATGTTTATCTCTAAACCAATCACTGCAGTCAAGGGTATCTGATGTTCTGACTGGCCACTATGAAAAATGTCTCCTTCACCCAAATTCCAAGGGCTTGAGGCAGAAGTGGGGAAGGTAAGTCCCCAAGGGAAATGGCAATGTTTTTACCAAAAGACTAGGAAAACAGATGCTAGGCAGACAAAATCTTACAGGTGGCCTCTGCCGTCTCTTGATCTCCACATCTAATCTGAACATGAAAGATAGCCAATTAAGGATTTTCTTCAATAAATGAATGAATTCATGCATAAGGGATAGCCAATTCATGATGTATTCCAAACATAGAAATGATTTATCTCTTTCTAAATTACCAGGATGTTAATTACATATATTCATGTAACAAATGTTTATTGAGTGCCTACTATTTGCCAGGGACTATTCTAGCCACTGGGGAGACAGCCGTGAGGAGCAGAGATAAAGCCCCTCAGGGAGTAGATATTCAAGAGGGGAAGGGAGCATGTGCAAGACAATAAACAAGTAGATACTGTTTATTACTTGAGTGATAAACAGTATAAAGAAAAATAAAGCAGGTGAGGGGGTGGGGAGTGACAGGTGTCAGGGAAGAATTTCCTGCAATGATGATATTTGCACAGAGAACTGGAGAGCACAGCAAGTGAGTATCTGGGGGAAGAGCATTCAAAGAGCAAAGTCACTGGAGGAGGTGCACCTGGGGACATTGAAAGGCAGTGGAGACCAGAAGGGCTGGGGTGGAGTGTAAGGTGGTAGAAGATGTAGGAATAAGGCCAAAGGGACAGATCACATAGGGCCTTGCAAGCCATGGTAAGAGATTTGGATTGCATACTATGAGTAATGGAAAGCCATTAGCTGGTGGAGAAGAGGGAGGTGAAAGGATATGGTTACTGCGAGAAGAACCGGTTATAGGAACACAGGAGATGAAAAAGAATCATCAGACAGGAAGCTACTGCAGGAATCCAGGTGAGAGATGAGAGTGGGTTCAATTACAGTGGTGGCAGTGGATGTGATAAGAAATGGTTAGCTTCATAGATGACTGGATTAAGAAACTGTGGTACATTTATACAATGAGGTATTACTCAGCCATAAAGAAGAATGAAATCTTACCATCTGCAACGATATGGATGGACCTAGAGAACATTATGCTAAGTGAAATAAGTCAGACAGAGAAAGACAAATACCGTATGATCTCACTTATATGTGGAACCTATAGAATAAATGAACAAACTAATCAGGAAAAAGAAAGAAAGAAGTAGTCAGAATCAGCTATGTTTTATGTCGATCTGTGAGCAACGAAATTTACGTAGATATGTGTATAGGAACACCTGGAATTTATATATTTTCACAGGCTGATGCAATCATTTAAGCTGCTTGACCATCATAAAAATTAGTCTCATCACTCCATTAGTTGTGCTCTCAGGGTACTTTAAACAAAACTATAATATTAATTTTGTTGCACTGTCCTTGTGTGTTTGTATTCCTGTCATTATTATTCCTCATCCTCACATTGGAATATCCTAGAATTTAGGAACCATATATCATTTTTGCATGTCCACAGTTTATCATAGTACAAATGCACATGGTAAGCTGGGAGTCTATGCTTTGGGTTAGAAGGATGGGTGAATGGGTGGGTGGGTGGGAAAGAGGAAGGCATAACAGGAAAAGAAAGAAGAAATGTCAAGCAATTAGTTACTGTTAGCTATGAATGTAAGACCCAAAGTGACCTTGACTTTGCTTACCTGGCATATTTATAAAGAGGTTCAATGATTTAAAGGATGTTGCGAATTCTGTAGATACCAGTGTACTACTCACTCATAGATGATGGGTCTATCCAAGGTAGGGATGACAGAGATAGGTTAAATGATCAGGTCGGCTGGTGAGTCTAAGCAGATGAGAGAATTAGGTTCCTTATCTTGCATTCCAGTTAAAATAAAGCTCCTTGTCTCTTTGAGTACCGTGAAGAATTTATATATTTAAATGTATAAAGTGCAGTAGGTAGAAACATCTAGCATACCTGTGTAAAGTTCTCTAGCTTGAACACACATTCACGAAACACAAAGACCATTCCCTGTTTCATTCCCAGAACTGCCCATGCCCCGACTCCTGTAGGTCAAGAGAACACACAGGACATTGAACTGTGGTCTAAGTTCAGCAGCAAAGTCAGAAATAGAATCCATATTTCTAATCTACATCCACATGGTTAGGCTCTCTCCCATCCTAAGAATGCAAAAGTCAATTTGATTATAAATATATCTCTGTGTCTTCAGAGATCCAGTTATTTTCAGCAGTCTGGGTTGGCATGCTGTGAAATCCAAAAGGAAATACATGCCTTTTAATATATTTGCAGATGGTTTTCCTGCTGCCCCCCAAACCGCCTCCAGCCTCCAGGCACTATCGCACTCAGTCTCGCCAGCTAAGTTCCTCCACAGTAGGTGAAGTACCTGAAATCAACAGCAAGGATGCTGTGAAGAAAAGTAAACTTACATAAATGCATTCTATTAAAAAGGCCAGTTTGTGAATGTGCTATATCAATGGTTTTCAGCTGGGGACAATTACGCCCCCGGGGACACTTGGCCAAATCTGGAAACATTTTTGGTTGACATTGGCATCTAGTGGGGATGTTGCTGACTCCTGCAATGCACAGCACAGCGTCCCACAAGAATCCATCCATAATGTCAGTAGTGCCCTGCTGAGAAACTGTTTGCTAAATACAACAATTTCCTAAGCAATGTTAAATCCTGACTATCAAAGGCCACTTGCTGCTTCTTCTTGAACCCACTGTCTCACCTGCCCCACAAGGTAGCATCAGGAGTTGGTGGATGATTTCCCATGACTATGATTCCAGACAGGGAAGGGACACATGAGGTTTTCATAACTCCTGCGGAATAATCACTGTATGCATTTTCTGTATTCGTTCTTTTATTGTTGTGTAACAAATGACTGTATATTTACAAGCTTAAAAATAACAGCCATTTATTAGCTCTCAGTTCTGCAAGTCAGAAGTCTGGGCACAGTGTGACTAGATTCTCTACTCAGGGTTTCCTAAGGCAAAAATCAGGGTGTCAGCCAGGCTGCATTCCTTTCTGGAAGCTCTGGGAAAGAATCCGCTCTCAAGTTCATTCAGGTTGCTGGCAGAATTCAGTTCCTTCCAGTGGCAGGGCTCAGGCCCCATTTCCTTGCTGGCTGTCAGCTGCAGGCCATTCTCAGCTCCTAGAGGCCACCTGCGTGCCTTGCCACGTGGCCCCCTTGAGTTCTGAAGCCAGAAATGGAGACTTTCTCACATGTCAAATTCCTCTAGCTATGCACCTCTTTTCCTTCTCCTGATTCTATATGATTAGGTCAACCCTACCTGGAAAATGTCCCTATCTTCAGGTCAACTGATTGGAAGCCTTGATTTCATCTGAAAAATCCCTTCCCAGTAGTAAATTAATGATTGATTGAATCACTGAGGGGCCAACTTAGAATTCTAACTAGCACAGTGTGTGTATGGTGTCATCATCTCATTTCATTCTCTCAGCAGCCCTTTGAAGTTAACTTTTCATCTCCACCTTCCAGACAAGGAAACTAGATTCTTGGATAATTCGATAATGTCCCAAAACTGGGCAAAAGGTACATGGGAACCCTCGGTATTATCTTTGCAACTTCTTGTCAGTTTAAAATTATGTCAAAATAAAATGTCTTCCAAAGGAAAAGTTTCACCAAAATCACATAAGTAGTAAGTGAAAGAAATGGGCTTCTAAAACCCCATGCGTTCTACCATACCATCCTGCCTCCTGTAGCTATTGCATTTCTAAAGGGATAGCATCTCTAAAGCACATTCATCTAGACCAGGGGTTCTCAATCTTTACTGTACATTAGAAACAACTGGGGAGACTTTAAAAAAATGCAGATGCCTGGGCCTCCCCCTCAGACAGTCTGCTTTCATTCTTCTGGGGTGGGATCTGGGCATCTGTGTTGTTTAAAGCTCTGTATGTTAAGCATCACTGAACTAGACATTATTTAATCATGAGTGACAGGGTTAAATATGCATATTAAACAGAAATTACACACCAAAGGAATCCTTTTGAAAGAATGGAATTTATCTGACTTCAGTGCATTTTTAATGGAAAACAAGGACTGCAAAAGCCTGTGCTACAGCTAAGACAAAAATGCATTTATCTAAAGAGTGCACATGTTAAATGCACATATTTAAAGAGTAAGAATGTACTGAACTAGTACTTTCTTCCTGCTGCATAAAATAGACCTAACTAAGCTCAATAATTAAGGTAGAACAAAAAAAAAAAAATTGGTTCGTTATTTCTCCAGAAATTAACTTTGGGTAACTCTTTCTTTGCCTCCAGGAAATGGCGAAGTAAAATATCAAAGGGAGATGAGGAACTGTAACATCACAGAAAGAACCCGTAAGACACTAACAAGCACTCTGCAGTAGAACTGAGTAAATCATTGGAATCTCCTTTCACTAGCTGACCGCAATCCCTTTCAAGTGCCTTCTCTGAAAGAGGGCTGTGCACACAGCCAGTATCTAGGAAATTTGTGATGTGCACTATATAATTTATATTAGAAAGCATGCCTCCTTGACTTGTAGTGGTAATAAGGGCAGGTAAAAATACTCCAAAGCTCAGGAGCGTGAATAAGCCATCACAAGAATTCAGCTGAAAATGAAATCCTGAGATACATCAAAGGCACCCCTTCAGGAGGGGTGAGCATGCTTTCCAGACAGACCCGTTTCGCCAGACTTTGCATGAGGGTATTTGAGTGCACTCTGCCCTGTCATTGGATAGAAAAGCCATGGGGACAGACTTTCATGGGAATGACTTGATGTAACTGAGGGGAACTCCTGGGCCTGTGGGCAGAGATAGGTAGGCAGCCCGGGCAAATATTTTTGGTTAGGAAAGCCTTAGTATCATTGGGCCTGTTTATAGCTGGACTTCAGTACGATTTTCTCTTAAATTGCTTATTGCCGATGGTGGGACGCCATTGCAATTTCACCAACATATATGTTCCGTGGAACAATACTATTCTTTTTTTTTTTTTTTTAATTAAAGTTTATTGGGGTGACAGTTGTTAAAGTTACATAGATTTCAGGTGTACAATTCTGTATTACATCATCTATAAATCCCATTGGGTGTTCACCACCCAGACTCAGTTCTCCTTCCATCACCATATATTTGATCCCCCTTACCCTCATCTACCACCCTCCGCCCCCCTTACCCTCTGGTAACCACTAAACTATTGTCTGTGTCTGTGAGTTTTTGTTTCTCATTTGTTTGTCTTGTTGTTTTGTTGTTTTTGGTTTATATACTACATATCAGTGAAATCATATGATTCTCTGTCTGACTTATTTCGCTTAGCATTACAATCTCAAGATCCATCCATGTTGTCACAAATGGTCCTATTTCATCCTTTCTTACCACCGAATAGTATTCTATTATGTATATATACCACAACTTCTTTATGCATTCATCTAGCGAAGGACATTTTGGTTGTTTCCATGTCTTGGCCACCGTAAACAAAGCTGCAATGAACATTGGAGCACACGTGTCTTTATGGATACATGTTTTCAGATTTTTTGTGTAGATACCCAGGGGAGGGAATGCTGGGTCATACGGTAATTCTGTTTGTAATTTTTTGAGGAACGTCCACTCTGCCTTCCATAGCGGCGGAACAGTACTATTCTTCTAAGTGACTCAGTTTAGGCTCATGGAAACCAAAGAGGAAATGAGCTCTCAGTAACTTTGCATGTTCTACAACCAACGGGATCATGACAGTGATACTGGGTGGCTAATGTCATCATCCACAAGCAAATCTCTGGCCACAGGATGTGTTTGGCACCTGAACACTTGCTCTCCTAAAATACAGAACTGCATGCAACTAAGAAGATCCATATATTTGCATGTTCTTTTCAGCAACAGCAAAAAACTAGAAACAAACATGTCAATCAGAATAGAATGATTAACAATGCAGCGAAGGAGAAAAGGATAGATGTATATGTAGTGATAAGGAAGGAACTCCGAGACACACATTATTTTTAAGCACTCCCCTTTCCCCACCAAAAAAATGCCTCAGGAAAAGTATTGACTAATACAATTTATATACATTTTAAATGCACGCACACAAAGGCACACACACACAAAGGCACACGCACACACATGTGCGCACACACCAGAAATAATCAACTCTGGTTTCAAAAAGAGCTTCAAACTGATGGATAACTGTGGATCTCTTGGCTTGCTGTGCATCACGCCAGACCTCCTTCTGTGCACTACTTCACCTATCAATACATAAATTAAAATGTAATGGAACCTTGTTCCGATGCACAGATGAACTGAGCGTCACCCTCTGGGGCTTTCAGACAGGTGCGAGAGCAAATAAAGCCCAGCGCCCCACACACGTGTTCTCATGTATGATATAGGTGACAACTGTGGTGCTATTGATGAGTAAGTCTCATGAGATACCAGGCACTCGAGGACATGTTTCAATTATCTTTGGAACTCAGGATGTCCTGTGCACAGAAGGAAGACTGGCAAGGGCACATTGCTGGGAGACTTGAGACAAGAGAACAGTGAGGACATCATTGGGTCCCTTGGATCAAACCTTGCTAAAAACTGGCCATCCTAACACAAAGAAGGAAGGCAGGAGGGAGGGAAGGGGGTAGGGATGAATTAGAAGGATGACCTCAGAGCCACAAAATATATTTTAATGCTTCACCTAGATAGAGATGGCATTGCTCTACTTGCAACTGAAACGTCCTGTAATATATAAATAAGAACAATCTCTATATTTTGATTCACACTAGCCACCCCCGCTTGTCCCCTTAGCAAACAGGTTCCAACGGTCCTCTGTCTCCCCTGAGAAGGTCCCTTGCAGACACATTTACACACTGATTCACACTCACCAGTGCCCATTGGAACCACTTGTGAAGCTTTTCTTTCCTTTATTCAAATGAACACTCAGGCTCTACCCAGGACCTACGGAATTTTCAGGGGTGGGGCCTAAATACTGGGGGTGTCAAAAAAAATGTATACACATGACTTGTATTCATCTTTTGTTATAGGAATATATTGAGTATTACAATTTTAATGCAGTTTTTTCCTTTCTTAAAAGTGTGTATACATTTTTTTGGCATCCTCTATACATGTTGGGGTTTTTTGTTTGTTTCTTCCAAAGTGCCCAGGTCTTTTAGAAATGCATGGAGAAAAAACAAAATGCTACTTTACACCTTGAATACCCATATGCCGACTGGAGGATAAATAGTATAAAGGCCAAGATTTGCTTCTTAGCTGACTCTTCCCTCCATGGCTCCAGTTTTAATAGCTTAATAAGTGCTCATAAACTATTATTATTGTCTAGGCTAAAACTTCCCTGCCTGGGGTGGTAAGGGGGATTGACATTTGCCAATTTTGAAGACTCCTTTATGGGAGAAGGTCCACAATAATGACAATATTACGCTATCATTACCACTACCAATGTGATTACTATGTGCCAGGCACTGTTTGAAGCAATGTACATAGAGTATCTTTTCTTTCAATTAACAATCCATAACCCCCATGGGGGAGGTACCACCATTATCCTCATCTTATCAATGAGGAAATGAAGCCCAGAGAGGGTGAGCAATTGGACCTGAGTTGAGACTTCAGAGTCTGCCTTCACAGCCATTACGCTGCTCTGCTCTATCACACACGCTTTATCTATTTGTTGATCCTTCCTCTCTTTGATTCTTTATCTGTCTTCCATCTTATTTCTTCAGAGTTGAAGAAGTAGCGGTTACTTTGCCCCACAAAAATCCCCACATGTCCTCACCAGGATGACAGCCACCCCCAGTGCTCTGTGTCCTGTTCTGACAGGCTGGAAGGGGCTCCAGGAAGGAGCATCAACTGCCATTTCCTTCTCAGAACCCTCCTCGCCCAAAGTCAAGGATAACCAAGTACGTGCCTGGCTAAGCACTCATCACCAGGTGTTATAATCCTACAAGAGAGATAAAGGTACCACTGCCACTTTACAGATGAGAAAACTGAGGAGCGGTGATATGAAGAAGTCTTAGGGAGTCCAGTGCTTCAGTGGCCATCACAAAAAGGCAGAAAGCCTGGGGGAAAGGAGCAGCCTTTCTCCCTCCCATGTGAGTACCCCTCGATTCAGCCTTGGGGTCCAGCTCTCGGGTAAGAACTTTGGCTATTTTTTTAAAGAAGAGACTGGCTTGTGATCTATTGAAAGACAGCCTTCGACACAAGGGTTTGTAAAAGGAAGGAAAAAAAGAGATTGGCTGGCATTTTGCTAAAAGTTTTGCTATGGGCAAATAATTGTCTTCACAAACCATGACAAATGAGAGCATACAGAAAAGAGGCCAAAAAAAAAAAAAAAGTCTTTTTACCCTTGATGAATCAAGTAACAACCTGAGAAAATATTTCTCATTTGGGTCAGCCTGTATCCAAAAATTTGTAAATACAACCCAATGTAATCCTTAATTTGACACGATCTCCTCAAGTGACTGAAAAGTTCCAACGGGTATATGCAATTCAGCAAACCCCTGCTAGGTAACAAGGCCCCACAAAGCAGCAGAGCCTGGTTTCTTTCTGCCTATCTGGACTAAGATCATTTAACTTCAGCCGTTTTATGAATGGAAATCAGCTTTCTAAAGACTCCTGGGCAGGCAGTGACCAGCAACAGGCAACTCAATGGGTGAGCCTTCTGAGTCATAAAATACTTCTGAAAGAGGGAGATCAAAGCGTCCCTAACCGCCTATTGAAACCTAACTACTTCCAAAGTTCCTCGCAGGGACCCAGGCTCTCTGGAGAATGGGTCCCAGCAGTCAGAGTCTAAAAAGGCCACTACTACGCAAGCTACAAGGAGGACATTAGGGCAGCCAGCCGTGGAGAAGAGACGCCACTTATGGTTTAATGGTTGGGGACAAAGAAAAGACAAAGGAAGGAAAATCAAGTGACAAAATTGGACAGTGCATCAGGAATTGAGCTGGAGGGATCTCCTGGCAGTCTGGATCATGGCACACATTCCCCTCTGAGCCCCTGGTGCCCTGCTGAGGTTGGACCCTAAGCAGCAAATGTACAAAAGATGCCAGGAGGAACAGAGCAGCAGTTTACCACTCTCGCCAGCTGGGCCCTCACTAAGGTTATTCATCAAAGGTAAAGTACTGACGTATTACAGATCTGGGCGGAAATGCAAGCTGGGTGACCATTTTTGCATGTCTTTTCACTTGGTCTTCACATTGCGACTGTCTCTTGGTGTTAAGAGTTTCTTAAGCAAGGGGTGCATTTCCCCAACTGGAACTTCACCAGGTTCTAATAAGGTGCAAATAATCTTAGACCTAGGAATTGCTCTTTGATGGTAAACCACAGAAGCCCAGACAGGTTGTTGATGGAGGGATGGTTTAAAAATGGAGGGAATAGTCAAATTAGTACCAAAATTCTACCTCTTGGAGCTTCACAATGCACAATGGCATATTAAACAATGTGAAGTGTATTATAGAAAACATTTGCCCAATTGCGTTTAAACCTAAATGTTTCTCTAACTTTATGGGAATATATGGCCATGAAACCACTTATATGGTCATGAAACCCATTTATTCCTGAAGCATCTCTTCACAGTTAGAAATCAATACATAATATTATAGTATCTTTTTCGGGTATCATTGTTTTGGTGGTTTTCTTGTCACGGCCAGACTATGAAGAGATGTTCCTTGAAAAAAAGTTTTCGGGACCAAATACATGAGGGAAACTCCAGGTTTAAACAGAGTTAAACATCTTTAATGTAGGACATTTCTGGATTATTAGTATGCTGATGTGCATGGTAAAGCTCCTAGAGATGGCATTTGACACTAATTTGACCACGCTTCCCTCTTTTCTAAAACCTATGAACCCCATGAACTCTTTATTCCAGGGTTCTGTTGAATCATAGCGTGGCTCAAAATAAAACAGCAATTTCTAGTTCTAGAATTCCTACTCCAGTTCTCCCTTGGAATGAACTCCTATGAACTGGAATACGGCATCCATCTTGTTTACAGCTTTACCACTGTGCTCTGAACAGAGCCCGGCGTAACAGGTTCATCAACAGTTGTTGAGTGTAAATGATCACTCAGTGCATCTTTCTGGTCACTTCTCAAAATACATTTCCACTAAGTTTCAGAAATGGGATCAATCTGTCAAAGCAACAAGCAAATCAAATTTAAAAAAAATTTTCCTGTATGTCCAGTGTCTTCCTCACATGGTTCTCTAATGTGAGTATGCGTTCAAATCATTTGCAGAATTAAAAAGATACATTCCCTGACCTTCTGTTGTGGGTAAAGAAATTCCATTTTTCAACTCCTCAAGTGAAGCTAGTGCATCTGATCACACTCTGAAAATCACTGTCCCAATAAAAAGGAGCACTAATGGTAGAGCATTTCTGGGCAGAAGGGTCTTTTAGATCTCTCAGTATGTAAGAAGGAAGATACAGGTTTGTTCTATCATTCCAGAAAACAAAATTAAGAAATACAGGTAAAAGTCCTAAGAAGACAGGTTGTCATTTAATGTCAAGAGGAAGCGTCTCTCAACAATGGCATGGACTTCCTGGACGTAATGACCTTCTTTCTCACCCCTGTGGTAGTCAAGGAGAGGCTGGATACTGTAAAAAGGAAGTACCTGGCAGATACAGTGATTAGATTAGGTTAATCTGCAACCCTGAGAGTCTGGGACAAAGGCGACAAAACCCAAATACCTTCACAGAGTACAAGGCATACGTGCGTAGGGGGCAGTGGTGAGCTAGAGAGAGAGAGCTCCTTTTTAAAAACATTCAAAATGTAAAAAAAATAATCACCACAGACATAAAAGTTGGCAGGACTCAGGGAAGTTCACAACTCCTGTTTTATGAATTATTCCAAGTAAATAACTGCCTAGTCAACTCCTAGAGATCTGCCAGTTTTGGGGGCGGGGAAGAGGGAAACACATTTTAAGAAAATATGTTAAGCACAGTTTAATTCTGAATTATTGGGGGAAATTCCCTGCCAGCGAAATCCTAGCTGGAGTCTGCATGTATGTACACATATATTTCACAATTATAACCCTTCCAACCATTCTCGCTCTCTCCTGGGGTTTCCCTAGTAGTCAAGATAATGGTTAGCTTTCACCTTGTCCTTTGTTATGTACAGATGACTTATTACTCTCCTATGACACACTGTATGCACTCTGGAAGACAGCTCTAACCCCTACGGGCGGTCTGATGCCAGTTGCCCAGCCCTGACTTTTGAAGAAACACTGGCATAGAAACTTCAAGTGGAAGAAGTGTCATCTCTTAGTCTCCTTCCCGACATGTCAGTTTCCATTCGTAACACGTGAACTTTGATGAGTCTCTCCAACAAGCATGTTGGAGGCTTTTCCCTCTCCTGAACTCTTGAATCATTCACTGTGCTGAATCCGTTACCGTAGTTGCTAATTAACTTTAGAGAAAGTATTAACCCCTTGTTTGGCCAAAGACGCAGGGCAATGTCTATGGGTTCCAGGTTACCAAAAGGAGGAAGAAATTCTTCCTACTGTCATAATTATGTCCTTCCATCCCCATCTTCAATGTCCCCAGGGAAGGGTTCCCTCAAGGTGGAGCCTCACGTGATCTCACAGAGCTCACTATAGCTACTTGACAGTGTTTCCCAAGCAGATCAATGCATTGGTAGAGATTCAAAGCCGTCATGGCAATGATGTTCAGTTGACAAAGGTGTTTTTGCTTGGAATTCTCATTTCTACTCACAGAGAAAGGAAAAAACACAATATAGGCTGAAAACATTTGTACTATTTCTTGTCCATATATGTTGTAGATATAGCACAAAAGAGGGCATATCAATGGCCAACAGACATAAGAAATGGTATTCAACGTCAACAACCATCAGGACAACACAAACTAAACCCATAATGTGATACTGCTTCACACCCATCAATCAGAGTGGCTGAAATGGAAGTAATAGACAATAGCAAGTATTGGTGAGGATGTGAAGCAACTGGAACTCGGACACTGCTCATGGGAGTGTAAATTAGTGAACCATGGTGAAAAGCTGTTCAGCAGAATTTACTAAAGCTGAATATATATATATATATCCTGTGTCCCAGCAACCTCATTCCTAGGTATGTTTCCAATAGTATATGTCTGTAAGTTCATCAAAAGGCATATACAAGAATGTTTAACAGTACTCTTCATAACAGCCCCAAACTGGAAACAATTAGAATGTCCGCCAACAACTTAATGGAAACATTGAAGAATATTCATATAGAGGAATATTGTATGATTGTACTTATGTAAAAGGCAAAACTCAGCTATGTTAGAAGTTAGGATTGTGGTTACCTCCCATTTGGAAAGGGGACACAGAGGGGTCTTCTGGGTCACTGGTAAGGTCTTGCTTGATCTGATTGATAGCTAGATGGGTATGAACTGTATGAAAATTCATTAGGCTGTACTCCAAGAGTTTTGCATTTTTCTGCACATACATTTTGTACTTTTCTGTACATATATGTCAACACAAAGTTACAAAAATTAATACAGAGCAGTGTCTCAACTTCTCAGATGTGGCTCTGTCCTCTTTCTTGTTTTATTTTCTTATTGTTGAATTGAGTATGTGTTTGGCAGGGTCATGAGGAGGTGGGTAATGCAATGGAAAAGCTTGATTCTCTCTCTATCCCACACCAAGTGGGTCCTGCCAGGGCCAACAAATAGGCAAATAGAGTCAGGTGCCTAGAGATGGCAGGGGTCTTAGAAATCATTTTACAGGTTCAGGAGAGGAAACTGAGGTCTGGAGAAATAAAGTTAAGTATATGCAGCTGGTTTGTTGAACAGTGGGAAAGAATCTGAGTTTCATGATTTCAGTTTATATCAGCCTTATACACAGGCAGATGTGATGGCCAAATACCTCTTTCACATCCATCACAAATTAACTTGCCTCATTCTCAGGTGTTAAGTGATCATTTGCTCCCTGTTCAAAAGAAAATCACCTGATGTCTATTAATATAAGACAGCTGAGCAGATTTCCTATCACTCACAGAGAGTGGAATCCTGGGAGAGCTAAACATGGGGAGACTAAGTTTTGCTGGAACTAGAATCTATAGAGAGCAATTATTGCCTTCTAGGAACTCCTGTCGCACTTTTTATGTAAGAAGTCACTTATTCCCACAGCCCTATCATGTAAACTGTCCTGTTATTCTCACTTTAGAGATGAAGAAACTGAGACACATAGAAATTACTAACTTGCCCGAGGTCCTACTTAAGTGTTTGTGTGAGAATGACCCTTAACAGACTGCTCTTAACCACTATGTTTTGTGGAATGGGATAGTTTAAGTTACTCTGGCGGGGTACCTAACTTCCTTCTGAAGACATTAGGATACTGGAATAGACAAAAGAGAGGGAGATACGTGAGGCTGCCCCCCAAAAGAGCAGAAGACATGTGACAACAAAACAAAAAGCCCAAGATATATTCATGTTTGTGCATGTACATGTGTGTGTGTATAACCATATAGAGGTCATCGGTGAGCCATAGTGATACTTAAATGGATCAAACTTAGTTGGGAATTGGTAAGTCTTTGCTTCACTTTATACTTTAAATACTATACCAAAGAATATCATTACTCTGGTGGTGATGACAGATTTTAGCTAAGTTCTAGCTAAAACATGGGGGGAAAAAGTGAAATAATAAAGTTTCCACTAGCCAGGAATGTGGGAGTCCTCATTCACCAGCACCCAAGCCACCGCCTCTTGCTCTGTGTCATGATGTGCCATGCTTGTTACTAATCACACACTCAACTGGGCTTTCTCAGATTTTCCTTCTTCTAGTCATCCCAGAGCATGACCATTATGTCCTCCTCCTCCTCCACCACCACCACCACCACACACACACACACACACACACACACACTCTGTCAATTCAAGATACTTCTCAATGACAACACAGAATGAAATCAACCACAAACACCATTTACTGCCTCATACATTTGAATTCTGAGGCAAGTATCATTTACACCAGTATTCTTGGCCTGGAGCTCAACAGATGGGGATTATGTAGAGGGGAAATAACACTTGTCCCAAATGCTTCCAAGTGTTCTACTTCCCTGCCCAGCACCTTTCACCCTACCAGCTCTTGAACACGCCACATTCTAGTAGGACGTCTTACGTGAGCAGTACAACATGAACAGATTAGTTAAAAGAAAACAAAAGGCCTCCCTTCTACAGCAAAGGTTGGGCTTAACAGGGCTGCTGAATGCAATTTTGCACTGAAATACAGTTTTCCCATTTCAAAGCAACGTGGAGGCATGCATGCAGCTTGTTAGATTTATATAATGCCTGGTCTCTCAAGACTTCACAAAGCGAATGGCATCCATCAAATTAATTTCCTTGGGGATCGTCTCAAACATGGAGAATGAAGAGGCCCAGACCATTAAACATCAAAAGAATGTTCTAAATGGTAATTAAAGTTCTATTATATTTTCTTTTTCTGGGAGCAGATTAGATTAATTCAATTGAGAATATTATAAGTATCAAAGCTGACAGTGTGAATGGGTCGAGTTGGCTGGAAGAGCATTTAATATTGCAGACATCTGTTCATTCAAGTTATACAAAACACACACGAAAGGGGGAGTTGACTCAAAGCGCAGGGTACTTACCAAGCCGGCACACGTAGACACAGCGACGGAGGAAGAGCTGTCATTTCTGATAAATCCCTGATAGAAACATCGCTGCACCATGGGTCCCCGAGTCTCTGAAGCACCATCTTTTCCAAGTACCTGGACAATAAAGTGACTGCTCAAAATTGCCGAGGGCTTAAGTTCTAAATGTAGTTCCTGTCCAAATGCTGAAAATCGGTAATGCAGGGAGCTGCTGGCACTCTGCGCCGATCGCTTTCTCCTGCCGTTGTGCAAAATGTCGTGTGAAATATATGACCCGCCCGAGTCCACTTCTACCGGTGTGACAAAGACGTAATCTGCAAGGGGAAAGGGTTAGCTGTCAGCACCCAGAGCCCACAAGGCCACACGGTCCCCAGCCAATGGGCTGGCAAAGAGCAATGCACAACTCAAAGGTATCTCTGTTCCAACTGCCTTGAACCTGGATTAAATATAATTTAGAGCAGCCCACGAAGAGCAGAACCCTGTGCTCTTTACAATTAGCCCTGCCACAGCCATTCCTATAAAAACTAAAAGTCAAGCACAATCCTGATGAATGCCAACGTTTGTGGAAAATGCCACAACTCTCATGGCTTGGGGAGAGACGGATGGATGTTTTATATGTTAGTCGAGTAGAGCCATCCCTACAAAAAAATTGACTTTTTAGAGACAAGATTAATATAAAGCCACCAAAGTAATAAAAAAAAATTGACAAATTGTTTTCAAGGAGATGAATATCTTTATGTTAAACTGAATAGGGAGTGTTTGGGGGAGCAGACTTTACATTTCAAATAACTCAGTGCTGAGTAACTTGAGATGATACCTCAGAAAATTAACAAGTAACCACAGTTTCATATTCCCATTATTAATTATACGTGACAATAAAACTCCAGAACGTGTAGCACTTAACATTTTACTGTGAGCTTTCACAGGGGCAATCCCATTTCATTATAAGCACAAAATAGAGTGGATGCAGAAAAATGCCTCGACACTGTCAGAACTTTTCCTATATAGTCTGATGTTTAAAATTGCTCAGACATGTTGTCAGATCAGGGACACCTGGAAAGGCATGTTTAAAAATACCTTCACCACTGCTCCCTAGAGCAGCACTAATTGCTGTTTTTTCTAGAGAGGAGGAGCCAAAAAACAATTTGCTGCTCGAAAAAAAAAATGAAACCAGCCCACTGTTTTCTATCACAAAACATTGAAACTGAAAAGTATCATCCCACAAAATGATGTGGAATATGCCCTCTGTGCATAAAAAGAAAAAAAAGAAAAATAAAAAATTAAAAAAAAATCTCTGCGTTTCTATTTTCTAGGCACAGAATGGGAAACTAATTTGGAAAGTGTTTAGAAAGGTTCCGAATAACTAAGAGGTATGTTTGAGTCACTTGGGTCCTTGGTTACAGGAGGAGGAAAAGAGGAATTTCCCTTTTCCCAAAATAGTCAATGCCCCCTTCCCCCCACCCCACACACACACCAAAAAAAAAAAAAAAAAAAAAAAAAGCCCTGTAGCTATCAGGGATCAATAAGGATTATTCTAATTGGGCCTACGTCTGGAAAAAAATAACAATTTTTAAATGTTTTCTTCTGTATCATCATCTGTGACTGTTACTGCTTGAGCAACTCTCATTGTTACAATATCCTTTATGTCCTGTCTCTCCCATCTTTGTCTCTTTTAACTAGAAATACTGGGGAATTGAGATGCATATTAAAGAGTAATTGAGAAAAAAAGCTTTTCTCGAAACTCTCTTAACCTTTAAAAAGACAACAACAACAAACTGAGCAGGTGTATACCATTTCTCTTATTTTAAAAATCTCTACTATGTTGTTTTACAGGTATGTGGCTCTTAGATTAAATACAGGTTTTTCTTAGCGAAAAACCACCTCCTCCCTTACTAAAACCTAACTGTGAAAACCACCCCTGACACATGCTCCAGACAGAGTCTCTCCAATAAGTTGTTTCTTACCTCCTTGTCCAAAACCATCTGAAACTCTGCCTGCTTTTTGCTGAGAGGCCAGGCTGGAGCCTTACCCAGCCAGCCTTTAATGGATTAGCCGGCAAAGCTAGTTCCCCACCCACCCACCCAGACACCTGCTCCTAGTTTGTTTCCAAGGGGGAGAATGAGCAGGCTGATGGCAATAGTCCTTGATGGGAAGAAGGGCAATCAGAGCCCCTGTAGAGAATGATCTGATCAGTCAGCTCAGACGCTGACTAAAGATGAGGTCCTTATAGGTGGTGGCTGGAACACAGGGCATGTGCAGCCATTTGGCCCTAATGGAACAATGGGAGGTTGTTTGAGAAACTGCAGCCAACCTTGCTGGTTGGACAAAAGGTGAATATCTCAAGAGCTAATTCCTGGCTTTCTTCTGTTCCCTCACTCACCCACTCCCTGGTACAGCCCTTCTCCATGACTCTGCCATTCCCTCCTCCCCCGTGTGATCCCGTGTCCCCTGACAGGAGAAAGAGATAACCCTGCAAGGCTGAAAATTAGGGAATCTGGTTGGACATCAAGGTCTTGCTAGACACCTTGGATCAGAGACCAGCCCTTCTCCTGTAGCTGGTAGTAGGAACAATGGAAACAAGGGTTTTCCTTCTGGGCGCCATCAAGAAGTTAATAAATGACAGAAATGAAGAGTGTTCTGGAGGTTTTCAGCTGGGGAACCTCAGAAGTGATAAAGACCCCAGATACCCCAAGCTATCTGCTTTTCTCTCTGTAACAGTGGTCTTTGGGAATCCTGGACACAAGGGGACAGGGAGGGAAGACTAGGAAAAGAGAGTGAGGGGGAAGATGGGGAAGGAAAAGGCCTTATATTCTTTCATCCCCCAGCCTGCTTTCCCAGAAGAGGAAGGAAATGAGGAAGGTGCCTTTTGATATCAACCACTTGGTCAATGTCCACTTCCTTTCTAATTTCTCACTGCAGTAGGATTTTTTTTTTTTAACAAGCCATCTGTGAACAAGGGAAAGTATTGTTTTCTCATTTATGTGACTCGAAGCTTGAGGCATTGATTCTTTTGATAAGTTCAAAATCCTTGCCACATCCTCCCCACCCCCCAACAGGAACCATATCCAAGACGCGCACACACCTGCCCCGTGGAGGGGTGGGGGTGGGGGGGAAACAAGGGGGTGAACTTTTCTACCTTTTCTCTCTTTAGGGTGTAAGGAGGAGACAAAGTGCCTAGACAGACCCCTTCTGGGGGTGAGGGGCAAATACGAACCGTCGTTTAATCCGCTGCCGCCGCTGCTGCTGTCACTGGCTAAGGCTGCGGCGACCGACGCACAGCAGAGGCAGCACAGCTGGAGCGCCTGCAAGAGAAAAGGTGACATCGCGCGTGAGGGACGCGGTTGGGCTTGCGCCTGGTGCCCCCTGCCACCCGCGTTAGGCGCGCCCCTCGGCGGGCACCTGCCTTGGCCACGCGCCCCAGTCCCGCCGGAGCCCACGGTGGGCCCGAGCCAGCTGCGGGGAGGGCGCACGCGAGCAGGAGGGCGCACTCCATGGTCAGGTGCGGGCGCGGCGGCTGCGGGCGGCGCGCATTCTCCCCGCCGCCCCGGAGCGCGGCGCTCCAGGTGCGGCGCCAGGTGGGAACCGCCACCGCCGCCGCTCACATCACGGGCCGGGCGCGCTGGGGCCTCCCAGCCTCCGGCCGCCTGCGCGCCCTCCCTTCTGCCGGTGCCGGCTGCGGAGCTGCCGCCTGCGGCTTCCCGCGGGGAACGCGAGACTCGCCGGGCCGGGGCTGGCGCGCGCCTCCGAGCGCAAACGGCCGGGGGACTCTGTCCGTGCCTGCCCGCGCGCTTGCCCGCCAGTCTGTGCGTCTGTCTGGGTCTGTGCAAGAGTCTGAGGCTCCCAGGGAAAGCAGCGCCAGCTGGCTCCCCCAGCGCGCCAGAGCCGAGCGCCCGCCTCTCCACCGCACGGTGATTGGCGACCAGCGGCTCCTGGGCCCGTCCGAGCCCCCGGGCTGGTGCAAGGGCGTGGGATTCCAAGCTCCCGCTCCCAGGGAGGGGGTGAGGGGGGAAGGGAGGCTGGGTGAGCGTGAGGGGGAGGGAGGGACCCACCGCCGAGAGAGGGAGCGGAGCGCCCTGGGTCAGGCTTAGAAAACGTAATTTAAGTGCACGTAGAGATGAGTTGAGAAGGGGGGGCTCAGGTAAGTGGCGCGACTTCTTTGCTGCCTTCTCTTTACAAGTCCTCTGCCTGGCGAGACAACCCAAGTATTGAGCGTTCTCAGCAACTCCCAAATGCCAGGTACTGTGCCCTGCTTTATCTCATTTACCTGGGGCCCTATCCTTGCAAAAGTGGGACTTATTAATCCCTTGATAAAAATGAAGAAACTGGCTTAGATGCGCTCAAGATAGCCTAGCTATTCATGTATAATCTCAACTCGCAAATCTAGGGCCGCCTGGGGGGCTGGCGCCTTGTCACTGCCTGCAGCATGACAGAAGAAGACTAGAGACTTGGGGTGTGAGCACACAGTAGCGTATACAGATGTTGTATTATAAAGTTGTACACCTGAAACATATATCATGTTATTAACCAATGTTATCCCAATAAATTTAATTTTTAAAAAAGAAAAGAAAGAGAACACACAGCCAGCTGGTGGTAGCCTCACCTCTTCTCCTGGATGTTTTCTCCAAGTGACCATGCTTCCGACTCCTCAAGATGGAATCCTCGCTCCAGACACACCAACCTGCAGAAATCAGCCATTACAAACATTGCTGCCATCACCAGGAATGGGTGTCCCATCTCCGGGATGCCTATTCATTTACTCAGTACACTTATTTGATCCCTGCTGTTTGCAGTGACAAACAAAACGTATTCCCACAGGCCAGAGGGAAAGGCTCTCATTGGATAACTCAATAACAAGACTAGAACCAAATGATCACAAATACTCTAAAGGAAAAGCATAGGCTCCTAAATTAGTTGAGTAACAGCAGAATCGAATTTAGTTGGGGGTGGGGGTGAGAATAAGAGTGTGTATGTCAGATGTCTCTCAGGAGTTGACATTTCAAATGAAACCAAAGAGAGTGGGTCAGTTTTATGAGGAAAGGAGAAAGATCTCGAGTGTCAGGAGAGGGGGCACGCATAGGTGAAGGTCTTGAACTAGGAAAAGTGCTTGCCATGATGGAAAAGATACAGGCCAGAGAGAGAGAGAGAAACAGCAGAAGGCCAGGTCAACAGGGCCTTGCAGGCTGGGGTGAAGCATGTAGGAATCAGATTTAAGGGGCGTGTGTGTGTGTGTGTGTGTGAGAGAGAGAGAGAGAGAGAGAGAGAGAGAGAGAGAGAGGTAGGAGGCAACATTCCTCCAATAAAAACGGTGTGGATCCTGTGGATATGGATTGAAAGTGCTGAGACACAGGGGAATAAGAAAGCTGTTGCTAAAATCAAGGTGAGCAATGACGGTATTTTGGACCAGGTTGGTGGCAGTGGAGGAGGCATATACCCTACTCCAGTCTTGAGGGTATTGAGCTGGTTAAGATGAGGTCTGTGCTTAGGGCAAGTGACAGCTCACCATGCAGAGTCTGTTTCATTGGACACGGTGACAAAGAGGTAAACTCCGTCTATAGACACAGAGGAAGTGGTACAACTCTGCCCAAGGCAAAACTTGTTGGAATGGCCTCACAGTGAGAAAATCCAGGTTAAACAAAACACGGGGCTTTCTCTACGTGATCTGCTTAAGCTCCTGTGGCCTCTATTTTTTAACAGGAATACATGTAATACATCAAAAGGGTATCCCAAGGATTAAGTGAATATATTTTTTCTGAGCTTCATAAAGGGACTTAAAAAGTAAGAAGAGACGATATCCCATATTTCTGTACCTTCATGCATCCTATGTCAAACTTTAATGTGCAGAAAAATCACCTGTGCTACTGGCTTTAAAATGCAGATTCCTACACCTGAAACTAATTTAAAAAAATTGTTTTTAAATGCAGATTCCTGAGCCCTGAGCCATGGAAATTCTGATTTGGTAGTTTTGGTGTAGGCCTAAAATGTACACTGGTGGCAAGCACCTTGGGTGATTCTGACACCGGGGACTCCGGTGCTTTATGTGATTTCAGTCAAGAACAGGATACGAAAGGAAACTGAACATGAAGGGCATGCAGTACGAACAGGGCTTGAAGTCCTATCACCAAGCAACAGACTGGATTAGAAAGGAGACTGGGAAGGACAGCACTGGGAATTGTATCATCAGGTAAACACTAAAGGAAGCGAGGTGTAAATGCTGTGTTCATACTCCACTGAAAATCATCACGTTCCTCATTTGCATCTCTCCACTGAGACATATGTGCACGAAACCAGCCATCGCCCTTGGGTCGCCCTCTTTGGCGGCCAGTCATAGAGGTTACTCGCCAAGGTCAGGTCTACAGTCTCTGAGACCCACTCTGACCTATGCTCATTGCTAGACTGGCATTTCTAAACCTCCGCACTATTGATTGACATTTGGGGCTGCATCTTTCTTTGTGACGGAGGCTGTCCTGTGTTTTGTAGGACATTTAACAGCATCTCTGGCCTCTCCCCACTAGATGCCAGTAGCACCCCCACAATTGTGACAAAATGTTGTGACATTTCCAGATGTTCCCTGGGGAGCAAAATCACTCCTGGTGAGAATCTGGATGTATAGTGTGGATCCCAGTCCTCTTCTGTGGTGTTTTCCTCCATCAACCTGGAGCCCCATAGCCTGTCATTCAACTGAATAAATACAGGGGGCCAAAAAAATGTACACAAGTGGGCACTTTGGTCAACATCGCCCAAGCAGTAGTTCGCCGTAATCAGAAGTGTCTGGATGCTGATGGTAACCACTTTGAGCACCTCTTGTAATTGCAGACGTCAAAGGTGACTTGTATTCGTCTTTTGTTATCGGTATATATTGAGTATTACAAGTTTAATAGTTTTCCCTTTCTTAAAATGTGTATCCTTTTTTTGGTACCCCCTGTATTTGTTGAGTGCTCACCCTTTGAGGGACTGGAGGCCTCCTCTTGAACATAATAATGTCAGTGTCCCATCCCCTACTGATTTTGCAGCTCTTCTCCTGTATCCCAGTAAACCTTTGCACTTGGTAGCTCCCAGCCCTCCATGGTTTGGTACAGAAACCAAGACCCATTTCTCACATACCACTAGTCCTAGAGAACCAAATTTCCAGTTCTATTCATTGGCAGATGATCAGGTCCAACTTCTTCTGTAGGGCTGGTCTGCAAACATTGCAAAGCCATACCTTCCAGAATGATTCCATACCATCAATATTCCAGGAACTGCCCTGCAATATATATATATATATATATATATATATATATATATATATATATATGTATAATCTGTCTCTAGATGGTGACAGAAGAGTCATGAGCAAATGGCCCATCCTTTCTGTTATGAATTGCAAAGTAGCATCCACTTCTAAGTTACTTGGAAATACAAAATTTAGCTGATGTTTAAAGTATAAATCTAAGACCCTATAACGAATATCTGAAGTTTACAGTGATCTGACTCCGGCTCTTCAGGCTGCTATAACAGAATGCCATAGACTGGGTGGCATATAAACAAGAAACAATTGTTTCTCACAGTTCTGGAGGCTGGGAAGGCCAAGATCAAGTGTCCAGAGGATATTCTGCCTGGTAAGAGCCTGCTTGCTGGTTCTAGAGACCCTTCTTTTCATTGTGTCCGCACGTGGTGGAAGGGGCAAGGCCGGTCTCTGAGATCACTTTTATAAGGGCACTAATCCCATTCCTGAGGACTCAGCCCCAAATACCATCACATTGGGGATTATGTTTCACCATATGAATGGGGGGGAGGGGCACAAACATTCAGTCCATTGTATACACACCAATGGGGAAAAAGAAAAAAGAGGAAAAAAATCCCTGTTGTGCTGTATTTGGTCAAACATAGCCCAAACCTGGCACACAACAGGCATTCAGTAAATATTTGTAAGTAGTAGGTAGGAAGGAAAGAAGGAAAGGAGAAAGGGAGGGAGAGAGAGAGGGAGGGGGGAGGAAGGAAATGGTGGGAAAATTTGAGATGAAGAGATTGCACAGTTTCACTCTTAACTATTTAAAAACATTTCCCCTTTTCCTCTCTGAAATCAGTGGTACAGTTTGAGGCATTGACTTTTCTTCTTTTTACACTGACATAAGTTTCACCTTTTCTTCACAATAATATACCTCAAGTCAAGTACCTCCTCCTGGCCAGAGCAAGAAATAAATGGCAATCCCCGTTACTTATTCCCTTTCCCTGGATCTCTGCTCCATGAAAATGCACGCGTCTTTTCCACAGAAAGTAAGAGACTTCTAGCCCCTCTCCCACCACAACTGACTTCCTGTGCTATAAACCAACCCCTATTTTCTCCTCTCCTTCCCATGCAGAGCGCAGAAGGATATTGCCCTTCCTCTGGCATTTTTTAAGCTGCATTGAATAGTTCTGTCAGGTTTTATTTAACAGATTCCTGACAGTTTCCCATAGAAAGTATTTTCGTGCCCAAAGAGAAAGACATCCAGAGCCATGCATCCAAACCTAGCACGGGGTGAAACAGAAACAGAAAGCAAGGCTTAACTTATTTCAACACAGTAGCCAAAAAGAAAAATAAAGGCATGGAAATGTATTATATTATCGTCCTTTAAGTCCTGAGAAGGGCTGGCTGCCTTCTGGCCAGTGTCTCAGAACAGAAGTGCAATTAGCAACACTATCCTCAAACATAGTGGGGAAGGTACCAGACGATAAGTGGGGAAGGGTGGTAGAAGAGGGTAAAGAGGATCCAATATATGGTGATGGAAGGAGAACTGACTCTGGGTCGTGAGCACACAAATGCAATATATGGATGATGTATTATAGAATTGTATGCTTGAAACCTATATAGTTTTGCTAACCAATGTCCCCCCAATAAACTTAATAATTTTTTTTTAAAGTGGGGAGGAGGCAGGAGGGGTGGAAGACTACAGAGCAGCAGGCCTGAACTTTTTCTATCTTCTTTAGAGATAACCATCCAGAAAGAGAAGCTGTTTGCTTTAGAACACAAAATAGAGCAAAATTCAAACAAGTGACATGCAACAACTTCTGTTTTCTGTTTGTCAGTGACAGCACAGGAAGCAGGGAAGCAGAACCTCGTAGCTTAACAGTTAGCTTTGTAAATAGATTGTCATCAAACACAATTTAGGGATTATCGACTGTTCTCCCTCCTTGCATTACATTCAGTCTCACATGGCACTTGCTGAGGACGCTGGCACTGATCTCTTCCTTTTGCAACCTGTGCTTGTCTGACTTACCTGTATGATGAGGCTCCCTCTTCTGAGTTACCTACAGTACGAGGCTTTCTCTTCTGACCTCAGCTTCCCTCTGTGGATGCTCTGACTACGCGTGCTGCTTCCCTGTTCTCTTTTTAGTCCTGTCCCAAGCCGGACTATTAAAAGTATTTTGTTGCCCGAGGCTAGAGGCAGCATTAGATCTAGACTATTTCCACAAACCTAAGGACAAGTTCTGAACTCTCTGCACAATGGAAGAATGGAAAATACTCGTACACCTCGCAAAAGTCCTCAAAAACATCAGGCTGCCTAAGGCAGGGAAGTGACTTTTGTTCACATGAAGTCTTCTCGTTCTCCAGCAGCAAGATCTCAGCATGCGCAGGCTCAGACACCTGCCCCAGTGATTCCCCCGACTTGCATCTCTAACACCAGCCAATCCTCCCCTTACCTGGGACAGCCCGGACTGGGAACTACTACTGCTCATCAACATCACCCGGGGGGTTGTTAGAACTGCATTCTTGGGCATCCCTATGAATATGCCAATTAAGTGGGTCTGGGATGAGGCCCAGACATCTGTCTTTTAACCAACACCTGCGTGTTTCTGATGTAATTAAATATGTTACAAACCAGTCATTGTGGCCCACGGTAGTTACACCTCCACTTGAATGCCAGGAGTACTTCCTAGTCAACGGGATTGAAGCTTCTGGGATACCTTGGGCTCGTTTCTTATTTATGCAGAAAGTGACGTATGACAGCAAGACTACAGGACAGGCCTGGGATTGAATCCTTGCTATTAGTGATGAGCGGCATTTCTTTTTGTCTGATGAGATTTGCGGTAGGAGAGGGTAATTTGCCTTCTAAACAGTTCTATCTCCCTTTTCCTTCTTTAATCCATGATACGGACCTGCTCAAACATATACTAACACTCTCTGCTAGGCAAACATTATTGGCCCAGGAGGTGTGATCGGGACTCCAGTGTGGCTGGTTAGAATCACTGACTGGTATGGAGCTACCCAGTTTGGGAGAATAAACCCATCTTTCAGCTGAGGTGGTCGCAGTATATGAGTAAAGCTTGGAGTTGTCAGCGGCTGTCTTCCTAGGCTGCAAAAATGAAATGCATCAAAAAGTAGGAAAGAAAGAGGAAAATAAACAGGGTCCAGTCTGAAGCCATGATTCATCTACCTATCCTTTAAACTTTGAAATCACTACCATTTAAGCCACAAGTCCTCTCTCCAACTCTCTTTTCCCCTTTCAACTGGTCTGTACTGGGTTTCTATCACCTTCAATGAAATAATCCTAGTACTTTTTCTGTGACCTTGAACACAAAGTCTTAATGTGCCCCCCTCACACAAGGAGAATCCTTACTTCACATGTTTTTATTCCCATGAGGGTTGAATGAAGCAACATACTGGGGGTGCCAAAAAACAATGTGTACACATGACTTGTATTCATCTTTTGTTATCGGTATATATTGAGTATTACAATTTTAATGATGTTTTCCATTCTTAAGATGTGTGTACATTTTTTGGCACCCTCTGTATATGAGATGTGTGATGCAGAACCTAGAAGCATCGGTGATCAATAAATGGTAGCTGTTCTCCCCTTTTATGGCCATCCTTTGACTCTTATTCCTGCAGCTATTCCACTTCCTGAGGCTACGGATTCTTGCCTGGAGATGGATGCCATCTGCATGTTCTTTTGCCCAAATGCCAGGCGGAACCCCAACATGTCCCATATAATTTCAGGGCTGCAGCTCCCAGACACAGCACCTGTGCGTGCATTAAAAAATGGGGCTTCCTTCGGTACAGGCATGAGAAAGTCACCGAAAGTTGAAAGCTATGCAAATTAGGACAATTTGCCCCCTTTGGGCTAATGACACCTTTTGTGGACAGGATTTAGGAGACTAGGACCAACTGGATTTCATTTCAACTCACGCCCAGACGGGACACAGCCATTCACAGTGCCCAGCTTGGGTCACGACCTCCTGTTAGGCCTTTTCTTATCTTGGATTCGGCAGCTAATAGCAGGAAAGATTTGCCCCACCCTCTGCTATGTCCTGCATTACTATTTCCGAGTTACCAGTTTCGTCACTTCCCACCCTTTACTCAGAATCCTTCCCAGGTATTCACACGACCTCAGGTGCTTTTTCCCAAGGCTGAGATGTGCAGGGAAAGGTAGACACGTTATGTCTTCAGTCACTTACGCTTCCCTTCTGCCCTCCACTGCCTGAAACTCTCCCACCAAGGACAGACGCCGAAGAATAACTTCATAATCATGGAAGGACAATAAAGCTATTGAACAATAAATCCAGAGAAATATAAAGAGGTAGACCCTACTCCTTTCATTCAGAGAAAACCATTAAAAACGTTTTTAGACAGAGCCTTCTTTAAATCCTTGTAGCATTTGAAACTAAGGATCACTGCCTCCTTCTCAAAACCCTCTCACCGCCTCAGCTTCCAGGTCATTACTTTGTCCTGTGTTTTCCTTCCTTGTTTAATTGGTACTTAGCAATTATTTCCCGGCTGTTTTGATGTCCCTTAAACATGGGTGCTCCCCAGACTTCCATCCTTGTCCTTTGTCTTTTCTCAAAATAATCTCCATTCCTGTGCATTCAGATCCCGTCTGCTTTGCTGATGACTCCCAGATCTGCTATTCCAGCCCGAATCTCTGTATCAAGCTCTAGACACATATTTTCAACCACGTACAGGGAATTTTTAACTGGATGCATCAGTGGGAACTTAAGCTCAAGGCATAAACCATCCACTACTCTCCATCTGCCCAGAATCCCGAGATGGGAGGTTAGGGAGCCTCCCCTGCATGTGGGAGGTGAAGGGGGGCAGAGGAGGGTCAGTTGGTCACGAAACCTACTTTAAAAATGCCTCAGGATCAGGCTTCATTTTCCCCTTGATTGCCTTCATTCAGGCTCTGAGCATCGGTCACCCTTTAAGGGTAGAACCCTTTAAGGGTAGAAAAGGGGACCGCTCCGCCAGGACAGACCTCCCCATCACCTGGTTGAGCTAAGCACACCTTCCTTGTTCACACACCCACCTACTATTCCCTCAGGCCTCTGTTAGATAAGTGAGCCAAGGACAAAGGAGGCCACGACCCCACCCAACCACCACCCCCTCCTCAACTGCCCACCCCAGAGAGTGCACCACTGTCACCTTTGTTTGTGGTACCAAGAACGGGGCTAGCACTTAGACACCTAGAAATACATTGAATCGGGAACCTCATTGCCCAGAAAGAAACTGACCCAGACAGCTGAGACGGGCACTTTTGATATCATCAACCCCAGCGATGGAACCTTATTAGTACTGTCTCCTATAAAGAACAAATTCCGCAACAGAACAGAACAGGTGCCACACCTGCCCGTGAACTAGCTAGCTCCAGCTGTTTTTGTTTGTTTTCCCTCTTTCCTTCAGTCCCCAGCTTCACCTCAGTTCCATTCCCTCCTACACCCTCTCATACACACAGTGGCCTTTCCTTCTCCTTCTCCTTCCCTTCTCCACTAAACAATACTGTTTCTGTTGTTAAATAAGTGCCTCGAGGCTCACCTGGACCATTTTAGCCATGCAGTCCCCCCCTCAGCAGATGCTCTCAACCTGGGTGCATGGTGGCCACGTCCCACCCCCAGAGATTCTGAACCGATGGGTCAGAAGTGGGAACACTTTGAAAGCCCCCTGGCTCCAGGTGACTCTAAAATGCAGCCAGGTGAGAGCCACCCATTGTCGAGAGTCTCCATACTCAGCGTGCAGCCCCCAGACCAGCAGCAGCCACAATCTCTGGGACATGCAGAGTCTCAGGCCCTGCCCTGGACCTGCTGAATCAGAACCTGCATCAGATCAAGCGCCCAGGTGACTGTCGCACGTTCACTTTCCAGAAGTGCTGCAGGAGAGTCAGAGGGACAGGCCGTGGACACAAAATGAGTGAACTGAAATAGTTTCTTGCCCTAAGTGTCCCCGTCTACGGGATGGCGTTAAGAACAGCACTGTCTCACAGGGAGGTAGGGAGGAGTGAAAGGGGTCACCGTGACCATCAAGTGCAGGGCCAGACCAAGCACTTGATGAGTGGTAGCCTAGCTCTCTCTCTCTCTCTCCTCCCCCTCGCCCCCACATCCCTCTGCCCACTACGGTGGGGTCCAAGCAGAGCAAGTATAGTCCTTGTTCCCAGGATGCTGACTGTGTCACCCTGGGAAGCACAGACCGTAGGAGGCTTGCACATGCCACAGTCGCATCCACATGAAACATTCCCGATTTTAAGCACGCTAAGAGGTCGTAGAGCGCTTGTTTATCTGCATCACCCACAACACCGCCGTGATCTGGCCTTCTGGACACCATATCTGCTCAGTCACACAATCACCGCTCTTCTGAGAGGGCTGCACAGAGCCTGTACCCCGTTATTACGCAGGCAGTTTGTTTCCAGAAGCTGCATAGAGACTTGGCCCCACTGCACTCGAGGCTGGTGTTTCCATGAGACTGCAAGGCACAATTTCAAGAAGCAGATCATTGAAAAACAATTATTGGAACTCAACCGGTTTTTGCAAGGAATTAATTTAAGGAATCCAAGGTGCCAGAGGGATAATAGTAAAAGGGATGGGAGGGGGTATTTTCTTATTTTTCAAGCAGTCTGGGATCTATTTCGAGAGGTTCCAAACATCGGGGGTTGTGTCCAGACTGCAACCTAATACTTTATATTGCTCTCTTTCTGTAAAGTTCTAGCTCCCCCGTGATTGGATGGAGTCTCTCTGAAAAGCTAACACTGAGCTGGGACATAATAACAGCCTCGGGACATCAGAGCCGCTTGTGCCTGCCCTGCAGTGCTGGACGTTTTTATGTGCATCACATTAAGAGCTTCCATCTCTCTGGACAAAGAGGGGAAGCGCTTCCATGGTGGGTGGCCCCAATTAAACCCTGTGCCTAGTGAGTTTCCGCCGAGGCTGCCTGGAAGGCAGCCAGGCTGATTAGAAAGCAGGTACCTCAAAAGGCCCAGTGCTGCCATAATGAAAAAGCCCTGGAAAACGGCTAAATGACACAGAGGAAAATCATTACAATTGAAATTCTCCCCACCCCATGCTCCTTCATGCCTAAAAAACACCCACTTCTTCACAATTGCCTAAATATTGCTCTGTCCAATGAATTACTTGTACAGTAAATGAAAGATCTCTCACCAACACAGAGCTTTGAACACCCTGCTTTAATTATGAAACACGTTTGGTTAAAAAGCACATAAAGAGAATGCAGTCAAAAACAAAACAAAAACAACCCCTCCCCCCAAAGAAAAGTAAAAGCAGATCAATTGCCACCTACACTGTAGAGCTGACAAGTAGGTTTAATATGGAGGGTTTGCACATATCATGAAATTTAAAAATGGTAATAAATATTTATTTTTTATGACAACAAAGCCAATAAAGCTCTTTTTGGAAACACTGCAAAATAAAGTGTATGAGAGAATAAGAATCATTCATAATCCACCCCTCAAAGGTAACCGCGGATAATATGCTATTTTCCTTCTGTAACCATTGTTTCACGTAGTTGAGATAGCATTGTGTATACTTACGTGGGCTGCTTCATTCAACTAATAGTATTCTATAGAATATGCTGCAGGTATTAAAATTTCTGGTACCATCATTGTCAATGGCTGGGACATAACCCATCAAAGGAGTGTACTATAACGCACTTAACAAGAACTTGGAAGCTCCCTTGGGCGCGACAGCGGAGCTGTAACAGATACAGCAGCATGGTGACATCTGCGCCATCAGCCCTCTAACGGGGAAGGGCAGTGGAGACTCATTCTCCTTGAGTTACTCTGGGCCAAACATTGCGCCGGAGAATGTTCGGCACGGTACCCTCAACCAATCTTCCAACAACATCGCGAGGGAGTTATTACTAATTCCCTTTAATAGATAAGGAAGCTGGAGTTCACTGACCGGTGATGTCATGGGCTAAAGTCACAGAGCTAGTGAGGCCGAGCCAGGATGAAGATCAGCCCTCTCTTCATTCTCACTCTTCATCCATTTGCAGACACACAGCTGTGCCGTCAAAAGAGCACACATTTGGAGTTCAAGTGTTGTTGGTCTCACACGGTACAAAAGGGGAGTGCCCCATGAATACATGTTGCATATATACCTTTACTTCTACTTTACATTTCAAGGGTGCTATTCCTCGCAAACCTAGTGACAGCACTCACAAACATTAGATTTGCAAGGCTGTACCTTTTCCCTAGAGCTACAATTTTGAATTCGGTTTTGCACATGAAGACCTTCACAGGTTTCGATAATAATCCTGCAGCAGGAAAACAGAAGCACAAGGTATACACAGGTCTCAGGAAGTTCCACTGTGGTAAGAGAGACTCTAGTTGGACTGAGAAATGGACAGTAGTAACGACAACCATGATCCAAGTTCCTCTCACTCATTGATGGCTGACTTGGTACTCAGCTGAGCTCTGTGAACATTTTTAGAAAATAAGCATCGCAGTCTCTGCAAAATAGTTTACTAATCTGGAAAATGAAAGTAAGAATGTCTGATGCACCACGAAATTTTAAGTAATTAGCAGCTGACATAATTTGGATAAGTGGTGGTGGTAGAATTTGAAAGTAGGTCTGCTGTTTTCCAGAAACACATGCAAGGTCCATGTTGCCATTTTTTATTGGGCAGCATGACACATTGGACCAGTGGGTACCACCCACTCCCAGTCATGCCAGCAGTACTCTCAGGTTTCCAGGGACTCTTACTATGGGAGGAGAAAACCCTTGTACTCCCGGAGTCACCAGCAGATGTCTGTGTATCCATCCTGGAAAGCCTGACCAGACCAGACCTCAGCTGGGAATGGGCAGTGTTTGGAATTCATCCTAACTTTCAGAGTTCAGCAAAAGGACCTTCATAATTCACATGAGCTATCCCTGGGTGTCAGAAGATGGCATTTATATGCTTAAAGTACAGGGGAAAGGAATTGCAAGAAGCAAAAATTAGGGCATGTGCTGGAGAAAGGAGGAAATTTAGGAGGATAAAAACTTAGAGAAAAAAACAAAGACAATAACTATCAAATGGATGGAACATCGTGTAAAGACAAGTGAGTAAACCATATAATAGAGGCAAAGAGAGGGAATGGTGTGTGAAAGGTAGCATCAGATAATAAAAATGGGTACGTATTAAATTTGCATAGCTATTTAACCACTTTGACACGACAGCCCTATGAGATAGGTAGTATAAATAGCAATTGATAAACTCTAAGCTAGAACATAGATTACAGTCCTTTTGAACCTTTTTGGCTCCATCTTTACATAAGCTCGGTTCACTCTGTCCCTTAAATATAGACACAGTCTATGTCATCCCCTAAGTCCCTTACACTATTGGAAGTCCAGCAGCCTTGCCGGATTTGAGTGACTTCCTAGAATTCTGCTTTCTCATGTTCCTCCTGGCTCCCACTAAACTCTCAATGTCACTGACTCTCAGCTCTTCCCCTATTCTCTCCGCTGTCCCGCATCAACCCATACCAGATAGCCTCTTTTGTTTGCCCCGAACCACTCAAAAAAGGCACGTGTGTGTGTAAAAGTTGTTACTAAAGTTCAGGGACTCAAATGTTGTTGTTGTTGTTGTTGTTTTAATAGTGATAGAATACTATAGTAGGGATTTCCATACAAACAGAACCAATAGGAGGGAGCTAGATAGATGACAGATGATAAATATAGATACAGATGATATAGATATAGATATATAGGAAGAGAATTATTATGAGCGATTGGCTCACCCCATTATGGAGGCTGACATGTCCCACGACTTGCTATCTGCAATCTGCAGGTCCAGGAAACCCAGCAGTGTAGCCTCAGTCCAAATCCAAAGGCCTGAAAACCAGTGGAGCCACAGTGTAGGTCCCAGTCTGAGCCCCAAGAACCAGGAGCTCTTACGTCCTAGTACAAGGGAAGATGGTCGTCCCAGCTCAGCAGAAAGAATCCGCCTTTCCCCCACCTTTTTGCTCTCTTCAGACCCTTCATGGATGACACGATGACCACAGACATTGGTGAAGGTAATCTTCTTTACCCCAATCTACCCATTCCAATGCTAATGTCTTCCAGAAATACTCTCACAACCGGAAATAATGTTTTACCAGCTATCTGGGCATCCCTTATCCCAGATAAGTTGACACACAAAATTAACCATCGCAAGTACACATAACATAAAATTTGCCATGTTAACCCCTCGAAAGTGTACAATTCAGTAATGTTAAGTGCATCCACAATATGGTTAACCATCGCCACCATCAAATGGGTTTACATCACGGAGGTCTAAGCCGATTTAAAGTGATATCAGATAGCCCTTTCTTATAAGCCATTTGGCCACCCACCATGTTTCTTAAAGTCTCCATAAACCCAAAGACTCTCCTTTTCTCCTGCTTTTTGTGCAGAACAATTTAGCCTTCACCCCCTGTCTAGTTCCAGGCAGGCCTATCTTAGCATATCAAATGACTCATTAATGTGGTCTGCAGAAATAAAAGGTCCTTCTTCCTTGCTTCACTCTATTTCAGTAGAACAGAATAACTAACAGAAGCACTGATGATATTTCTGATCGCCTTTCTGCTTACCTAGTCCCCCCAAGTGAAAAGAAGCTGGAAAGAGATTGATTTCCTCATGACTATAGAGAGCGCCATTTCCCTCAGAAGGTAGAAATATTAATCATCAGTTTAGCCTTCAGACAAAAATAATATTGCTTTTGTCAACTTCTAAAATATAAAAGCTGGAATGCTTTCTCTCAAGCATGGAGCTGGGAGTAAAACCAAGCCCGATCTTTTCTCACCAGTTCAGATTGACCTAATGAGTCCATTTATAAAAAGTCAGTCCAATAGGCCATAATTAGCATGAGGCTGAGCTTGGATTTCCCCATGGGAAGCCTCTCAAACTATCCCCAAACTCTCCCAAATGGGTTGATAGCCCTTCTCTATGCTCTCTGAACACTCAGTATCTTGCTCTGTCACAGAACATTGAAAATTAAACAAAAAATTAAAATAAAGTGGATGGATTTCCTATTAGACTTTGAGCCTCTGAGATCAAAGGGTTATGTCCATTCTCTCAAATGGTGGTTCTCAATCGAGGATGTTCCTTATACCTAGTGGACATTTTGGGGGGCGTGGGGGGGACGTATATTTGGCAGTCGTAACTAGAACAGGGGTTGCTGTTAGCATTTAGTGTATAGAGGCCAAGTATGCCACTAAGCGTCCTACACTGCACAGGCCAGAACCCCCACAACAAATCGTTTTCTAGTCCAAAATGGCAATAGCACTGAGGTTGAGAAACCTTGATCTTAAAGGTTATTCATTTAGCAAATATTTATTAAGCACTGTCTGTGTCACTTCTTGTGCTAAGGGTTGGAAACACCATGTGCTGGTTTCCTTACCATTACTATTTTTGTGACAATAATAGGAAACATCCAATGAGCATTCAAGGATGTAGGGTGCTAGGTTAACTCTTCACATATACATACAGTGTTATCTTCTGTAACCTTCACAATACCTCTGTAATGTCACCATCTCAAATGATAGAGTGGAAGCTCAGAGAGGTTGAGTAATTTTCCTAAGGCAACACATCATCTGACTTATGTTTCCTGATTCATAGCGATGGCACACAATTGCCTACCAGATAAAAAGCAATTAGGAATCATAGTATATAAAGCATAAGGCTGTTATACAATTATTGATGCTATCTCATTTTGTGTATTTAATGGCTTGACAATGACCTAGGCTATGGTGGGTGGTTTTAGAGATGCTAGATTGTCACTTAAGGTAAGAAAGAAGACAGGAAGTCTAAAAGGGGACTATGATTGTAGGGGATGTCGAATGGCAAATTATTCCCTAGGAGTGGTGAACCTTTCTTGAAGACTCTCTGCAAGAGAATAAATTGTGTGTGTGTGTGTGTGTGTGTGTGCACACGCCCGCACACGCATGCATGCATGCTGAGAAGAGGGGACATAATAGATGGCAGAAAACAGAAAGAGAATCCTGGTAGATGATGGTCATGAAGAGAACCTGGACCAACTGACAAAGAAACATCTCCATTTCTTACCATCTCAATCCATCCTTTTTCAGTAAATGTTGCTATTTCTTCACACAGGTCAAGAATATTTTGTGCCTTTTCATTTTACCAGGGTCTTCTGAGAAGGAGTAAATGTGGAAGGATCTTAGGGGTAATATCTGTGAGAAGAAGAGGGGGGGAGCCAGAAAGGCTGGGAAAGTCATGTGTCTGAAGGAGAGAAGGAAGGATAGTTGAGTAGAAGCATCTTAGACTTCCACATAGTAAAAGGAATGTTCCAGAAGGTCGTTGAAGAGGCCTAACCTCCTAGGAATGGGCCTGCCTTAGTACTGCTGCTATGCCCGCTCACTGGATAGGAGCAGCCCACCGAAAGTGTGTTCTTGGCACAAATGCAGCAATAGAATTCAGCACATGACAGCTGGGCCCTTGGTCAGTTACCCTCCCTGCAGTTGAATGTTTCTGAGGCATTCTCATGACCACCACACTAGATACTTTTAAATGTTTAATAAAACGTGCACCCATCCTCTGCCTTCAATTCAACTAGACATGCATGTACTCAAACACGTGCCTTTTGGGCAAATAGCATGTCACCTGCCTGCCCTCTGAATTGCACTCAAGCATCAATTTGTGGTAGTAGCTTAAACCCAGTGAGCTCATTGCTTGCAGGACATGTTATACATGCCCCTCTCTATGTACAGTGGATCTTCTCCCACTCCACCCACCGTCCCCCCAAAGTCCTATTATTTGTTTGGTTTCATATTAAAACCTGTATCTCAGCTTTGATTGTCTGGCCCTCCTGTTTCTTTCTGCAGCTACTAGGCCTGGGATAACAACCCATAAATACTGTAATCATGTGTAAACAATACTTCTCTGAGGTGAGCTCCAAGCAAAGGAAGTGGTCCAATGGCCATTCTTCTGCTGAGGGTCGTGCCCTTCCTCCCCAGGGCAGCATGAGTGATGTGAGGGGGTGAGCCTGAGCCTCAGGACCCCTGTCGGCCAGCTGGGAGTCCTTTAATGGGACCTGAAATAGTAATCAAGCAAGGTAGATGGAGGTGAGAGGCTTTCAGGATCCTACCTGAGTGCTCTGTAGGTGGCCGCAGGGCACTTGACTCAGATCCAAGGGAGGCACCTGGTTCCAGGCTGGCATGGAGCCAGTTTCAGAGGGTAAGCTCACTGTGAATGATGGCGTCTGGACTCAGTTCATGCTTTATTGTTGTGTGTCTCTTTAAAACTAATTCCTCAGTGAAAGATGTTTGAAACCTAAGCCTCCCCATTCTCCCTCCCCATTTTACTTTAAGTTGCAGGCACTTGTCCCTGTTGAGAATGAGGGGAGTCCTGCTAGTAAGCAAATCCCTGCTGGAAATTGAATCCCTGGGCAACGCCAGGCAGGGCCATTGAAATATGGAAGCTTCTCCCAGGTCCAGGAGTGACTCAGGAAAGAGCAACCGTGTCCACCTCCCAGAGCACCCCAGGCTGTGCCTAGCAGTAAATGGAGAGATGTGGTTTCTCAACAATGTGGGGAACACTCTGAGATAAGAACTATCTTCCAAAAACATCTATGGGCCAGTGCAGTGGTTCTAAAAGCCTGGCCCTCAGGCCAGCAGCAGCAACATCACCAGGAAACGCATAAGACACACACACTTTTGACACCCCCCACACCTACTGAATCAGAAACTCTGGAAGTGAGACCCAGCACCCTTAACAAGCACCCACGTGATTCTGATTATCACTAAAGTTTGAGCATCTGTAGATGCTGTTTTCTCACCAATCACTGGAACACAAGTCAGTTTAATTAGGTAATAATCTTATCATGCTTTATCGTACAGTGTATTTGTTCAAGTATTTACTTAACTACGCTATGTGCTGGGCTATGGGCTGGGCATAGGAGGGTCTAATGGTAAATAGAGAGACATGATCTTTATTCTCATGATGTTATCTTCTAGCCAAGAGAATGGATGTTAATCAAACACAAAGAAGTATATAAGCAGCAAATTAGTTAAGGTGCTTTGAGAAAAATCTACAGAGCTGACCCACTATGGGAGGTTAAGAAAAGCTTCAGTAGGAAGTGGTACTTGAGATACATAGGAAACGTAGGTTTATGCTGGTAAAGTTTGGAATAGAGGCTATTTGGGCAAAGGAAACAGCACATGTGAAGGCCTTGCAGCTGGATGATGGTGGCTGATTTAAGGAACTGCCAGAAGATCAGGGTGGCCAAAGTACTGAGATGAAAGGACAGAGCATTATGAGACAGGATGGAACCAACCATGTTCAAATGTTGGTCTTCATTACAAGATCCATGGCACCCGGGGTAGGTCGACATGAGCAGACCAGCATTTAGAGAAATCCCACTCTGATAGATGGGTAGAGAATGGATTGGGAAGGAACAAGAATGTAAAGTACAGTCAGGAGGGCAGCAGTGCAGTGGTCCAGGCCGGAGACGAGGCAGAGCAGACCAGGGAGCTGGAGACATGGAGGGAAGTGAGAGGCACTGGGAGACTCTGCCGGGGTGAGGGAGACAAAGGTGTTGGCACGAGTGCTGTTTCTGGCTGGTACAGCTAGAAGAAGGGGGCCACCATTCAATGAGGTAACATGTCTGAGAAGCATCAGGTTTGGGACAGGGTGTGTGTGGTGGGGGGTGAGACACAAAGAATTAAGCTCATAAAATGTTGAGTTTTCACTGCCCTTGAGACTTACAGGTGTAAGCCTGGAGTAGGATCTCAGAGAAAAGATTTGGGCTGGGGATATCAAAATGTGAAGTGACTCACACATCTATGTCTCAGGTTGAAGCATATAAAGGGAGTATAGGGTGAGAAGACGCGAGGTCTCAGGATCCATCCTGGAGGGGCCTACTACGTGTGACTCATGTATAGCAGGGGTTCTATAAAGGTTTGTACAATAAGATGAAAACGAAAGGAGGAGGGGGGAGGAAGGAAAAATAAGAATAGAGCCGACTGCATTGGGATAAAACTGTGGCTCTGCCATCTGAATGAGTTTACTTACTCCTTCCAGCATTCAGTTCCCCCACCTGTAAAATGGGGGGAAAGTAGTCTGTATCGCATACATGTATTGCCAGGGTTATATTAATACGATGTAATATTTAGCACATAGGAAGTGCTTGACAAACCTTAGTGATCATTACCCTGTGCAATGTACAACAGAAAGACTCTTACTATTGCTTATGGAATGACATACTATGTGAGTAAATCACTGATCGAATAATAATATCAACCCCTTTTCTGACAGAATCATTTTTCTAAGATCCAGTGTGTAATAATGGAGTGGGGCGGGGAACAGAGTATGTTTGAGTTTTGCATCCCATCTGGTAACCTGGGGCATTTATTTTGAACCTCTAGCCTCATTGAAGAAATTGTGAAAAAACTGAGAGATGATTTCAATTTAGCAAAAAAGAAAAAAATTTTAAGATAGATTAGACTATCTTTGTTACATTGCTTTTCTCTAAGGAAGTACAAGCAACCCTGTATTGCCCTGTATTACATATATGAGGATGGATGATGCCAATTGTTCCATTTGACTTTTCTCACTGCACAGAACCTCATCGCTTTACAACATGCATATTACTTTGGAGGACTTCATCTCTTTCAGAACTATCATCTCTAATGCACTTTTGCAATAAAATTACAAAACATGTATCAGGAGTTGCGAGAGATTCCAAAATGGCTGGACAAATGAGTATGTTTCTAGAAGGTGACCTGGGACCTATTCTTTGAACAACAAAAGCCAGGGTTGTTACAAGAAAGTAAACTTTCAAAGTTCGGCATTATTGCATCTTTGGATAGAAATAAGTATGTTCCTAAGATTGATTGAGGCATTTCACTTTTTTTTCCCCTTAGCCCTTGGAGAATATGAAGCAGCAGGCCATACATGTCATATCCTAAAATATGATACGAGAATTATAATTCCGAAGACATCCCTAGCCAACAGCCATTAGTTAACTTTAGCTTAGAGGAAACCTTGGCACCAGGGATACCATCTGAAATCGTGTAAATTACCAGGGAATAATGATGCAAACTGACGAGGTGTGTATAAGGACTCCAAAAGCCTCCCTATAGAGATGTCATGTACTGTCCCTCTGAAACACACTTCTCTCTGCACTTTAACCATTGTAAAGTAAGGTGTTGTGTAATTAACTGCATCTTAGAAACAGGATGGTAGGAAGAAGAATAAACAAGAACTAGAATTTAGTGGGTGCTTACTTTGTGCTGGAAACCATGCTACATGGTTGTATGCGTTCGCCATTTAATCCCCACCACAATCCTACAAGGAAGGTATTGTTGTTCTGTCCATTTCACAGCAAAAGAAACGGAGGGACAAAGAGGTCAACTCACTTACCCAAGGCCACTTGACTAGCTAATGATGAAGCTGGGATTAAGCAAAAGCCTTCTCTGACTCCAGACTAAACTCTCTTAATATGAACCCGGAGGCAGGGTAGTAGGGTCCCTCTCTCTCTCCAGCCAACAGATAATAACTCTTCCTCCTTGTTGGGGGTGGAGGGGGGGGAGGCAAGGAAGAGCATACAGTTTATACAGATAGATATGAAAATGTTGTGAATTTGAAGGAAAATAAAGTGTTAGGTATCATTATCATTGTTAAGAAAATAAGAAAAAAACGCCATAAATAGAAAAACTAGAATGGTAGAAATTTTAGAAATTGAGTGCAATTGTTCCTGTGCCAACCTCACAATCTTCCTCTCTCCCTCCCTTCCTTTTGCCAAATCTGTGTATCAACTAAACTGTTTACTTATTTTTACGTAACCTGATTCATTTTACAAACTTGAAAATGATTTTATCTAATGTGAATACATTAATAGTTTATATATTAAGCTATACGTTTTTTGGTTTTAATGCTGTGTGCCCCAAGAACCTTCTGGAGTGCCAGCAGTGGAATGCATTCCCCAAGTTGGAGACTCCAGTTAGAATGATGGGGAATGTAGGGAAGAAGACAAAAGAAAGCAAACAATGGCTTGGAGACATGGTGGCTCCAGACCTCTCATCTCTAACATCTTTTTTCAACTTCCCAAGGAATCCCCATAGGGCACAGCTAGGTTGCCTGGGAAACTCTGGTCTGCATAACCTGACCACATGTCACCCTGTGACATATGGAAGGGCTCCCTAGCCACACCAAGGACCTGTCACAGACATGTCACTGCACATTGGAACATTTCATGTACAATGAGCTCTGAATTGAAAATTCAACAAGTTATCCATCAGGAAGAGAAGGTATCGCAAAATAAAATGTGAAATGTTCTAAATTCAACCACGGATTTAAGAACATATACACTGTGGTCTCATGTATACAGGCAAAAAAAAAAAAAAAAATGCAGCAAAGCCCAAATGTTTAGCTTCCAAAAAGGGAAACATCTAGTCAGTTCTGCTCCAGCGTCTTCTCTGTGGTCCAATGAATCAAACCAGAATGGTTCCAAAACTGGTAGCCACTTGCCAAGCCTGCAAAAAAATGTCTGATTCTGATTATTAAGTAAACAACTTCCAAAAAAGGAAGCTTTATGGAGAAAGACAAACATATTCTTCCCCTGAATTGCTTCTCCTCTCACGAGCTGATGGTAGGAAAAGACTAAACTAGCTAGAAATTGAGGCTACATCAAATCATATTTTATTCCAAACATAAAATATCAAAGTGTCTAAATTGCCTCCTAAAAGTTTAAGTGTTATTGCTTTGTCTTACATTTTAAAGAAAATAATTATGACACATTCTTGGATAATAAAGATTTCAGTTATCTATTTCTTTGGAGTTTTATAAGTTAGTTTCCTCTTAAATGTAAAAGCTTCAAAGCAAATACTAATGAATTCAATTTTGATTTCATCATCTTTCGCATGATTCTTTGTGCCATAAGCCAGGAGGCTGGTTTAACAACCTCAAGGCAGCTGGTGTTGGGATAAGAATCAACAGATTTAGAGCAGAGTTCCCACCCTAACAGCTACTTACTACCTGTAGGAGAACGTCCCACTCTCGCTCTGATCTTTATAGCCATCATATGTAAAGTAGTAACAGTTCATATGACCGCTGAGGATATAAATGAAACAGTGAAGTGGAAACTCTCTGTGGTTGGACAGAAAAAACATATCTGGAAGGACACACATCAAGTTCTGAACGAAGCTCTCCCTTTGGGAATGTGTGTGTATGTGGAGGTGTGTGCTAGAGGTGGGGGTTAGTACATGGCGTGATGGAGGAATCCCATTTTGTATTGTACATACTTCCAAATGATTTGAATATGTTACAATGAATGTGCCTTATGTATACATGTCAACGATTTAAAAGATACTGAAAAATAAAAATAGCGAGAAGACAAAAGGTGCCCATGGAAGGGGCTCTGGGCTCTTGGTCCTTGATTTGCATCTCGAACCTTGCTCAGAATGGCTGGCACGCAGCCAGGGGCTGATTTGATTCTAAGGTCAGCTGTGCTATGGAATAAGAAGAAAGGTGCCTCGGATATTCTGGCCCATTCAAGCCTCAAACTCCTCAGTGAGCAGCCTGAAATCCTTGCTGGAAGCATCAAGTTAAAGAAGAAAAAAAAATCTAAGTCATTGTTTATCATAACAATGGTCTCAGTTATTGAGATTTTGCTATGATCGAGGAATAATGTCTAGTATTTTTTTAAGTGAATGTTTCATTCAATGTTTGTACAACCATTTGAAGAAGGTACGTATTCCTATCACCCCCATGTTGCACACGGGAAAATGATACTAGAGAGACCGAGTAACTGATCTACGGCCATGGGGCTTGCAAGTTGTAGAACTGGAAACTAAATTCCAGCCATCTGGAATGTACATGGGATTAAACAGCAGGCGCTCAAAAGTGCTGAAGCACGGAGGTCAGTTGGCTCAGTAGTTAGAGCGCAGTGCTCAGAACACCAAGGTCGCCAGTTCGATTCCCACACAGGCCACTGTGAGCTGTGCCCTCCACAACTAGATTGGAAACAATGACTTGACATGGAGCTGATGGGTCCTGGTAAAACACACAGTTTCTCAATATTCCCCAATAAATAAAATAAAATAAAATAAAAGTACTGAAGCAGAGAAGCTGCAAATTTGTCCTTTCTGAATATACTTGAATGTCTTGTGGGCTTGGCTTTGAGGCTCAGAATTTTTAGTGTTGGAAGGCGTGGGACAGGTTTTTGAGCTTAACCTCTTTCCCATACAGAATGAGGAATCTTTTCCACATATCCACGAGAGAGGACCTATTTTCTCTCTGCTTACATACCTTCAGGAAAAGAAAATCCAAGATTTATGTGGACAGATCTTTGCACTGGTGGATAATTCTACTCATTACAATTTCTTCCTTCATTTAATCAGACATTGGTTGCTCTACGAAACTGCACCAAACGCCTTACTTCTTGTCTCTGGAAACCCAATTCTTGTCTGTGTCCTCTTCCATAGGTTAATGCTTGAAATACGTAAAGATAATGCCTGCGTCCTCAATAAATTTGGATGGTTTTTCTGGAGGAGAAAGGAGATTCAGTTTAGACAGCTTCCAGCCCTGAACTCTAAGCTCAGTTTGGCCCTTTGCAAGTCATTCATCTCTGGGCAACTTCCTTCAATTCTGCGTTTCAAGCTCCTCATCCATAAATTGGTGAACACAGTGCCCATGTCACAAAGTTCCCAGCATCCATATTGCCAGGTACTGAATAAGAATCCAGTACCTGTTGGTTTTCTTTTCCCTTTCACTGTTTCGCTGAACTTCCTCTGATTTCTCTCCAGTATTTTTGCGAGCCTCTTGAAATGTGAGGTTCCCATCCAGACACAATACTCCAGAAGTACTCTGATGCAAAGGAAGGTAGAGCTGTCAGACCTCATGAGATAAACATTCTGATCTTTAAATGCAAATGCCCTCACCATTCCAAAGATCCATGTGTGCCCTGGAAAAGGCTGAGAACACTCAGACCTCTTGTCCCTGCCTTCTAACCAAGCCTCGTGTCTCCCATGGTAAACTGATAGAGTTTACCTTTAGCCCCCAAAAGTGCAGACTTCCTTTTGTCCCTAGCATTCCATTTTCTAGTGTTCAGTCCACTGTTACTGCCTGGTGATCTCATTGTGTCTTGGTTCTGTCGTCGATGCTATTAGCACTCCCTTCCCCACTTTGTAGCAGCTGAAAATGTGATAAGCATACTTTCAACCCAAGGAGCTGATAAAAAGTGACAAACAGGACAGGGCCCGGGAGGGCTCCCCATGTCACTCTGCCACAGACCTCCCACCAAGTTGACAAGAAGTCATTAATCAACCTTCTCAGTCATCTCTGATTGTGTTCCGCGGTCCTGCCATCTAGTTCCCATGTCACAATCCTGTACACACGCCTATCAGGGAAACTTCATCAAATGCTTTTCTGAAGCCAGGATGCCTTTATCCCCGGGACCCACCAGCCTCATCAACATAGTGTGTGGAGTTCCTTTGGCACAAAAACACATTTAGCCATCAACACGCACTGGCAAAAGGCTCATCCATTTAATGAACTGCATTAGGCTCTTTAAAAGAGGATGACTTCTCTTTCAAAAGATCAAGTCACTTTGGTTTACACTGGTGACTTAAATAGCAGCTAGCCTCCATGTTAGAACATTTGTATATTTCTAAATCTAATGGCACCCCTTCCTATTCGCTAATAAAATTCAAGTTACAGAAAATTATGCTAATGAATCTTCAGACCCTAGAATTGTTTTCACAAGCCCTGAAGGAAGATATCTGCTTTTATGTGTGTGATCACTATCTTCTTTCCTATCTAGGAAAGTTTCCGCTTTTCAAAAGTGTATTTGATCTTTTCTTTGCTGTTAGAAGACAGAGACATGCAGCTTCATTTCAAACCAGCAAGGGAGAGGAATAGACATTACATGGACAATACTTTTCTTTTTTATCAAACAAGTCAGCTCTTCTTCCTTTGCCATGTCTGGTTTATTTGTCATCTTTCAAATTGAGAAAATTAGCTCACAAATCTTTGTTTTAATCTGTGTATTTCTTTAATAGAGTTCCTTCAGCCCAATAATTAAAATAAATCGGTTTTTGTTTACATGCATGCATATTTTACCTATTCATAATCATTGATACACTTTTACATTTGCATTTTTAAACTAATATCAAGATACATTCTTGTTTGTGCTCTTATATATTCTAATGGTAACATTTCAGCAAAGTTTGAGATTATTAGCTGCCTGCCATGTCATGTAGATCTTACAACATTCAAAGTCTATAACTATATAAGTTTTCAATTTATTTTTTGTATAAATATGAAAAAATATTGTCTATACTAGTAAAGGATTGCTTTTTATCTACTTGAATTATTTCCTTGATATTAATTGCCCTGAGACAGAGAATTGGGTTAAAGTGTATTAGTATTTCCTCTTAATGTATATTACTATTTATGTTTAAAATAATTTATACTGCTATCACTCAGGCACAAATATGTTGTTTAAAACTATACCTGCATTATATATACTGTTAAGTTTTCAAATGTTCTGTTCTAATAGAGACCCTTCTCTTTTGTATTTATCCCATCAGGCCTCACATTAATGGCTTGTAGATATTAGACAGCCTATAAATTGTGACATTTGTTATATCAATTTCTCCTGTGGTAAATTAAAAAGAAAACTGTATCATTTCGATTTATTCCTCTCCTTTTGAAATACTACCACTAGATTTTGTGCCATGACAACTTTACATCATTTTTTCTATTATATCCCCCTAGTACATTTATCAGAGTTTGTTGTAATGTTAACTTTAGCACAGCTATGCATAAAGCAACAATGAGAGCTCTACATTTGAAAAGCACATGCAACTATGAAACAGCTTTCAAAATTCACTGAATTTATCTGCCATAAAAAAATATTGAGACCATGTTTGTTTCAAGCCTGTAGGTGCTGTAATACAGGCAAAGATGAGTAAGACAAGACCTTTATATTCAGAAACATGTAACTAATGAGGGGTAATAAAGGAAAAAAGAGAGAGAGAGAAAACACAGAAATAGGAGGCAAAATATGGGAAATACCCTGAATGTACAAAATGTGATGGGCGAAGTTTGGAGAAATGAAATCAGGATTTAAAACTCCCCGCTCGGGCGTGAAGGGATGGTGGAGTTCATGGCGATTAAGACCTATCAAAGCCCCAAAGTGACATTTTCTCTGCTGTTCAAATTGGAAGCGACTGGCAAAGAGGGCTGATTCCTAGGGAATCAGAAATAAACTCTTCCCCTAGAGAAGGGTCTTCTACTTTTGTTTTGTAAAAGCTGAGATTGTGCTGAGACAGGCAACAGTTTGGGAGTTGTGCATGGGAACATGCACTGTGTTTGGGGTGTGTTTGCTTTCGGGTGGTGCTCTCCCAAGGAGGAGAGTTTGGCCGGATCCAGAAGGATTCTGAGATCTGGGCTTGGTTCCTCACAATCCTGCAAGAGTGGAATGTGACTTGTATACTGAGCCACCACCGTGGTGTGCCATCCAGCTCTAGGGACTGTGAAAGACAATTTGTCGCTTTGATACTCATCAGGCGTGTCCCCCAAAGACCAAGCATTTGCATCTTCTTGTTTCTCCTGGGCCACCCAGAAATCCCACTGTGGCCAGCCCGAGGTCTGCAGAATGGAATGTATTATGCGTCGCATTCCTTTCCAGGATCGCTGATTAGGGTGCCTGCCACCTTACCCAGCAAGGAATGTTGTTTATTGATCTTAAGTAATTCTGAAAACTTACATTCCAGAGCAGCTTGTCAAAATACTGGTCAAATTAATATGTCATTTGATTACCCCTCATGGCTGCCAAAGATTCCATAAATTTGATACATAAATAAATATAAATCACATCCCCTTTTCTTACCCTTTATCTTTTCTCTGACTAGTGATAAATGACTGAGTCATTCAATTTGGTTGATTCATCTTGAAATGCATAATACAAGTTGTTTCAAAAGGAAGTTGGTATATATATACCACAACTTCTTTATCCATTCATCTATCGAAGGACATTTTGGTTGTTTCCATGTCTTGGCCACCATAAACAAAGCTGCAATGAACATTGGAGCACACGTGTCTTTATGTATAAATATTTTCATATTTTTGGGGTAGATACCCAGGAGAGGGATTGCTGGGTCATATACTATTCGGCGGTAAGAAAAGATGATATAGGAACATTTGTGACAACATGGATGGATCTTGAGAGTATAATGCTAAGCGAAATAAGTCAGACAGAAAAAGCAGAGAACCATACGATTTCACTGATATGTGGTATATAAACCAAAAACAACAAAAGAACAAGACAAACAAATGAGAAACAAAAACTCATAGACACAGACAATAGTTTAGTTGTGGTTACCAGAGGGTTAGGGGGATCAAATATATGGTGATGGAAGGAGAACTGACTCTGAGTGGTGAACACACAATGGGATTTATAGATGATGTAACACAGAATTGTACACCTGAAATCTATGTAACTTTACTAAAAATTGTCACCCCAATAAACTTTAATTAAGAAAAAATCGTGTGTTTGTGGAGTCTCTCTATGGGCCGCAGACTAGGTTAGTTCCCCATCGAAGGCTCCCATCACAGCTTGCACTTTCCCCCAAATGCTCATTCACACTGGTATCCCTCGCACCCTGAGTGGTACTCAAGTAGGTGCTAATGAAAACCTTTAATTAAAGGGTGGAAGAAGTAAATGTAGCCAGAGTACATCAAACTCCCTTGATAAGTCATCAAATTCGAGTGAGCTTTCTTTTTCCATCTTCAGTAGATATTCTCCAGCAAAGATATAGTTTCTTTTTTAGCTCCAAATCTTCTTCAAAATAGCATATGTTTCTTTGAGTTATTATGGGTAGAAAAAAGTCCCCATATAATTTAGTCAGGGTTCCATTAAGGAAACCCTAGTAAACTCTTTTCCTCCAAATATATCTAGTCTCATATCTAGACTTAGGATTGTGTGTGTGTGTGTGTGTGTGTGTGTGTGTGCGCTAAAGGAGGATATAAATGTCTTTGAAACATAACACTTCTGCATTGCAAATGCTCCAGTTGGAGCTTCCACAGAACCAAAGCACACGTGACAGAGGATGAAGGTCTGGGGACAGGAGATTCATCCTGGGGGCTCAGAAGGGCTGAATATTTCAGGAAACACAATAAAGTGGGTCTGATTCTGAAGACTGAACTCCCTCCTTATTTCAAGGAGCTCTGATTCTACAACTGTAGGTAGCTTAACCTCTTTGCGTTTCAGAGTCGTTTTTGCAAAAGTGGAGTCATTCGACCTGTATAATTGGTCATGGCAAAGGCTAGATGAGATGATGAGTAATCGGCTCCCGAATTCAGGTGGTCAGTGAAGGTATTCTTACCACCACCACCGTCACCAGCATCATTTCCTTCCTTCCTGATAAATGAGCCTACGGACCCCCCATAACCAGGCCCCTCCTGTCTCGTCATGGGACCTAAGCTGTCTGACAGCCCCTGGTCTGGGAGCAGCAGCCCCAGGCCTGAAGACCTGGTCCTCGAGTCACTTGTATGTGAATTTCATTAACTATCAGCAGCATTTCCTGTCGTATCCTCCTCAACTGCCCACCATCACACTCGGATATTAACATTCGCTGTTTAAAAAAGAAAAACAGGGACTTTCTGCCAAACCTCTTCGCCCTTCAATTCTACTGCTTTGTATAAGTTTTTGGACCTATGTGGACTTGCTCACAGATGTTTTGTGTGGTTAGGAAGAGCCTGACTTTAACAGCTATGTATGACTATAAACTTCGCGAGTTCTCAAGAAGCTTGACCTTCCAGAAGAGTTAGAGGGATGACTTGTACGATGCTTCATGCTAGTTGCTGAGGCTTCTGTTCTGTCTCTGTCTAGGAAGGACTGGCCAGGAGCAGTATTGCTGGAGAATACAGGAAACCTCCGTGTAACATGGCATTTCTATAACACGGTTCGAGAATTGGGGGAAACCCTCACACAACACGGCATCCTAGCACATGGTTTCACTCTAACACGGTTTGAGAATTAGAGAAACAACACAGAGTGTAATAAGAGCTTTTAAGAGCAAAAGATATCTCATCTGAAATTTTTCATTCGAGCATGGATGTTGTATCAGATTTGACTGCAGAATTTTAAAATTAATTAGAATTTTAAATCCATTTTATTCATGGGTATTAAGTTCAGAGGATGAAGATATCTTGTCAAAAAGAAAATGCTCTCAGTTAATGGTGCTTAGTAGTGATGACAAAGAAAACATTATTTAATACATATTAATATGTTATACTTTTGGTGAAAAGGCTTTAATAAAGATATTTCTCTTAATTATAAAAAATATAATAGTATGTTTGTTTGTTTATTTAATTTTTGGAACCTAACCCCTTTTTTGTACTAGTTCTTTGTTTCGTGTAACACAGATTTGCATATTTAGGAACCTAACAACTGTGTTATACGCGGGTTACCTGTGAATTTATTTTTATGAAAGACCTGGATAAACTTGCACCCAAGGAAACAGTGATAAAAGTGCAGGGTCCTGCCCTTTGCAAATCTCCCTAATGGCCAGAGTGATTTCGGCCAACCAAAGATTAAACTATTTAATTGGACTCCTGGTTAGGCATGGGAGAGTCTGCATTCCCCAATCTGAATGAGAAAATGGGAGCCAGGCACCATTGGTAGGGTCCTGCAGATGGGTTTCAGAAGTCCAGGGACAAAATAACAATGCAATCGCAGGGACTGAATATCATGGAAAGGGACTCACTTTCTCACTTGCTGATTACATCGAGGGGAAGTGTTTTGGCTCAGAATGAGTAGGTCTTTAATAGCTCTCTGTTAAAAAGAGAGATTAGCAAGCATTAAGGAGAGAACAAGCCTACGGCTAGAACCATTGGCAGGCACAAGTTTCTAATCAGAAGGTCATTGAAAAAAAAAATACAATGAAAATAATACAAAGTTTTAAAATTCTTATTGTGCAAACGGTAGAAAGATTCCTTTTTAAGTACTTCTATTTGGAGGGGGAAAAGTTAGTTTGCTAAAAGATGAATGAATATTAAAGAAATACTAGTGTATACAGGGTCCTCTGAATATGTCCTGAGAGATTCTGATGTTTCTCTATAATCTACGTTTACTTCCAACCTGAGGGTAGAGAACAAACATGGAGAGTTGTGAATCTCCTGGAGATTCTACAGGCAGGAGAACCATGGTCTCTTGGACGCACCCTTCATTTTTAGAATCATAGCTTGTTTCAAATAGATACTCTCTAAGGTTTCTTCAGGCTGCAACTGCTCACTTTTCGGATGAGACCTCTGGAGCTCAGAGGTAATGGAATTTGCCCAAATTCACAGGGCTAGTGAGTGGCAGAGCCAAGACAATGACTTCTGGCTCCCTGTCCGCCATCTGTGGAGTGAAGCTGCCCAAGCAGGTCTGGGGCAATCTTCCACTTTTCTCAGTTCCAAACGCACTTTCTTCCTACGAACTCTAGCCTGTAGGTATTGGCCAATTGGGAAAAGAGGCGCCTCAGCTTGCCAACTCCGAGGCAGCGACCATCTGGTGTGTGAGAAAGACGTGTGATGACGACACCAGGGATGAGATGACACCAGTCCCAAAGCCACTGGAGACCTGGCAGTTCCGTTCTTCCAAAGAGCTTAATGATGGTCTCTTCCTTCCTATGACATGGGACTCTCCCCTGTGTTTATTGTTCCCATAGCCCTAACCCAGGGTGGGCCTCCTCTGATTGCTTCCCAGCCCCTCCCTGTCTAAACATGCAGCCCCTACTGAGCTCCCTTCAGACATCCCAGCAAAACTTCACTAATCCCCACTGCTTATAAAAGCCAAAAAATAAAGCCATCAGAGCAAATGCCAGAGGTGTCTGTGTCATTTTGTTTATTAGATTTGGTCTCACTGAAAGTTGTAGGCTCACTTACTTTTTAACGAACAAACCAACCAACCAAAATTCACCATAAGGAAAACTGCTTCCTGGCCTCACCTGTCCAAAGAGGCATCTGTCCACTGAGAGTAACGTGCGTGCCTCCAATTGAATCACAGATGGTATATACATTCACCTGCTAAAACTTGCAAAGATCACACTGGTCCCGATTTTTTTTCCCTTTGGGGATTTCTTTGCTCATTGTGTAAGCAGGGCCACGGTGAATTCTGTAAAATCAAGTGCTTTGGTGTAACTGAAGGAAAAGTACATTGATTGGTTTCAGAGTCACTGATTCAGCAGGAATTGCATCTAAATTCTGCTCGAATGACATCTGAGATGGGATAGTGAATCTTTCTGGAAACTTATGTTAAGGATATTCCCTTGTATACCAAAATTCACTCTCCGCCATCTTGACCGGCACTCTCGTAAGCGTAGCAAACATCAGATGGGGAATCATTAGGAGAATGAACCGAGAAAACAGCTTCACCACAGGAAGAACATTCCTGTTCCTCTCTCTTCCTGTGCTCTGAAATGTAACTTCCACTTGCTCTTTACTTCTCCAGTGAGCAATCTGTATGAAAGTGCCTGGGATTCAACTATGCCATCAGTGATTGGTCAAAGACCATTTCCTGGGGAGACCTGGTGTCCAAAGCAGTGACTGACACACAAGCACAGGGACGAGACAGCACAGAGGTCACGAGCATGGCTGAGAAGTCAGGCTGCCTTCATCTGAGAACCCTGGATCCAACACCAACCAGTTCTGGGCTGGAGGCACTTCACCCCTTCCAGCCTCCATTTCCTCATCTTCAAAAGGGAGACCAGAGCAAGATTTTCTTCACAGGCTGTAGAAAGGTCATATCATACCTGCAGAATGTGCCTGGCTCTAAGATTTTATGGTGTTGACATAATGCGCTAACGATAGTGAAGACTGTTACTAGTTTTTGTACACGGGACAACCTTTGCTTACCCCAGGGTCCTAAGTCCTCTCTCTTGCCTGGTACACCGTGTTTCCCCGAAAATAAGACCTAGCCAGACAATCAGCTCTAATGCATCTTTTGAAGCAAAAATTAATATAAGATCTGGTATTATATTATATTATATTTATATAAGACCCGGTCTTATTTTAATATTAAAATCAATTTTTGCTCCAAAAGACGCATTAGAGCTAGGTCTTATTTTCGAGGAAACACGGTATCTAAAATAGAATTCTCATCTCAGCCCTGTTACTAATTTAGGATCTTATGTTGGGTAAATTATTTCCTCTCTGTGTTTACCAAGACTTCTTGGTTGTAAGTAACAGAAGCCCAACTTCAAACCAAGTTAAACATAAAATGGGGTCTATGGGATGACGCAACTGGGAAATCCAAGCACTAGCTTCAGGCACTGGGGGATCTGGAGACCAGCAATGGCTGGACTCTGATGGCTTTGTTTTCTTTTTAGTTTTTGATGTATTCCCCTCCTCCTCACTGTACTCTGATTCTTGGCTGTGTTTCTCCTGTCTCTTGTCTGAGCCTCTCCTACTGTACACGCGTTTTCTTTGCATGTTTTGGTAGGTGGCTCCCCGATCACCCTGATTTGTGCCTTCCAGGTTTGTATCCCAAAAGACAAAACCCCTTTTCTTCCAGCCCTAGATGAACAAAGTCCTGGGGAAGAACTTGAAATGACCCCCCCGTCCCCGCCATGGGGCATAGAACTAAAAGCTGGGCCAATTGCCATGGGTCAGGTGATTGGCGGGGTCTGCATTGTATGCCCCACCACGTCTCAGCTGACCCCAACTGAACAGAATGGAGTAGATTATCCATAGAAGAAAGTGGGGTACTGAAACAAAATAAATAATTACACACTTTCACTCAGAGTGCAAAATTCTCAATGTTGAAGAATGTATACCTAGATATTAAGATATTAGTTCTCATTAGGGGCACATGCCAACATCTCAGGGGGAAAATTAATTTTCAATTTTTTTCTGTCTTTTCTCAAGTTTATTGTTCTTAATAACGCCCGGGTCAAGAGTTCATTTATTTGATTGTTTTCAACTTCGAGACCCACTGAGCTAGAAGACTCTTTGCAATGAAGAAGAAAAAAGAACTGTTACTGGTGAGTCCTTGTGTCTAGACCGTGTATTCAAATTTCTACCCCGACTGAATTTTCACTCCCCGAAGGAGCAGGGGACAGGCCCACAGTGTTCTAAAGAATATTCTGCGGTCCTGTTTCAAGCCTAACCCCTCTCCTCCCACTTCCCCTCTCACCCCAGAGCATTTGAAGTGGAGGGAATGCAGAGCACAGGAAATAGTATAAACAACGATTTCCAAGAGACAAACTTAGTATGAAATCTGGGCTCTACCACGCACAAGCTGTGTGAGCTTCAGACAAATTATGTTACTTGTCTGAACTTCACCTTCCTCCCCTGTCAGTGGGGGTGGGGTTAACTATTTCAAAGGCCCATTGATAAGATGAAATAAGATACTGGGAGGCATAGCTTCTGCTTCCAGACAAGATAGAGTAACAAGATTCACCTTCCCATCTGAAACAAACCAAGAAACAAAAAGAGGCAAAGGATATAGAAAAATCATTTTCAAGACACTGTGCATCAAGAAACAAAACACAGTGATCCCCTGAGAGACAGGAAAAAAAGGAAATCCAGCACTGTGATTGCCCCAGCTGGCTTCCTTGAAAGGGTCTGCAGTCTGTGGTGTGATGAGGGGAAACCCAGATGAGACCTGGAAGCCTCTTTGACTTGAGCGTCTAGGGAGACCGAGGCAGCTAGAGCACGTGGACCACAGTGACTAGAGGGCAGGATTCTGGAGAGGAAAGAGCTGCACTGAGCACCCCAAAGATCAGTAGATGGCCCTCCTTGAAATTTCAGCGGAATACGAATCAACGCATGCATGTGAGGAAACTACTCGAAATAAGGGAAAGAACCATCCCAATGGATTAAAGGGAACGTTGTCTGGCGTTCACACAGGGCCAGGAATAATGCCTTGTATCCCAGCTAGAAGTCATATTTCATGGGGCGCTGGGGAGCGTCCTCCGGGAGGTCTTACTTCTGTAGTAGGGGGTAATGAGCTCTAGACTGAGCTCTGCTCCAGACCTGCCTAGGAAATCATAACCGCAAAGACCCAACATGATCAAAGTGTTTCCAAGGAACTTCACGGCATCCCCCTCACAAATCTCAAAAATATTTATAGGGATATAAAAATATCCATCACCCAACAAGGTAAAGTTCACAATGGCTAACATCCAAACATAACCAGGCACGCAATGAAACCAGAAAATGGGGCCCAAACTGAGAATTATCAATAAATTGAAACTGACCCAGAGCTGACACAGATGTTAAAATTAGCAGACAAGGACATTAAAACAATTATAACTGTATTCCAGATGTTCAAAAGTTACATTTTAACTGAAGATGACTTTGACTTAAAAAGACATAAAAGATTTTAAAAAGATGATTTGAAATAGAGCCACACTGAACTTCTAGAGATGAAATCTATAGTGTGTATGATGGAAAATACACTGGATGAGATTGATTCCAGATTAGATGTTATGAAAGAAAATATTAGTGAACTTGGAGCTATAACAATAGAAACTATTCAAAATAAAACTCAAAGAGAAAAAAAGAATTAAAATACTACTGTATTGTATATTTGAAAGTTGCTAAGAGAGTAGATCTTAAAAGCCTACATCACAAGAAAAAAAAATTTGCAATTACGTACGGTGAAGGATGTTAAGTAGACTCACTGTGTTCATCATGTTGCAATATATACAGATATTGAATCATTATGCTGTATACCTGAAATAAACAAACATTTAAAAAAAAAAGAGTATCCGTGAACTGAAGGACAATTTCAGGCAGCCTAATATATGTGTAATTGTATTCTGTGAAGCGAGGATAGGTGGAGGCAGAAAGAGTATTTGAAGAAATAGGGGTCAATTGTTTTCCCCTGCCCCACATTTAATGAAAACTGTATATCCATAGATCAAGAAACTCAGCATCTCCCTTTCATAAGAGACACGAACAGAAGTAGAGGAAGGCACAGCATCATCAAAACCTGCTCAAAATAGTCGAAAACATAATTAACATCTTCTTACAGCCAGGGGTCCAGAGAAAATCTTAAAAGCAGCCAGAGGGAAAAAAGAGACATACAATGAAAGCAGATTTCTCATCGGAAGCGAGGCCAGCCAGCCAGAAGGCACGGAGGCGGCCCTGAGCCGGAAGCAGGCCATGCTGTCTTAATGCTCCACCATCCACAAAGTGCTCACCTGTTCAGGAGGCCGAAGCTTGTTCCCCAGTCCATGGAAAGAAGAGAAAAGGAAACAGCGCTCGCTCTAAGGGACATGACTTGGAAAGTGCACACGTGACACCTGTCCACACCCACTGGCCAGAGCGGAGTCCTCCAACCAAACCTGGCTGCAAAGCTGCATCTAAGCGCAGCGCCCGTTCTCAGGAAGGACAGAGAACGTGGACATTATATGGTGGGGGTACATGACCTGGATGGTACCAGCACCTGCGACACTGCCCCATGCCCACTTATTCTTTAGCCCATCCCCTCTTTATTTGACCCATTAGCAAATGTGTGTCTGGCTATCCCCCAAGACTTTAAGCTCGGTGAGGATAGAAACCAAGTCAACTTGTTACATTCTTGTCCAAGACCTATTTTCTTCTGTTTTGTTTTGTTCTAGCTTCTTTTCTTTTCTTTTTTTTTTTTAAATTTTATAATGTTTCTACATATTGCTGTTCTTTCAACAGCCTTATTGAGATATAATTCATATACCATACAATTCAATGTATTTGAGTATATTTGCAGGATTCTGCAACCATTACCACCATCTAATTTTAGACTTTTATTGCCACCCTAAAAGAAACGTTACCCCCTTCAGCAGTCACTCCCCATTTTTCCCCTCCACAGTTTCAACCCTGAGCAACAAGTAATCTACTTTCTATGTTTTAAATGCATGAAAGAACAACAAATCTTAATTCCCAGCGCACTCAATACGTTTGTACTGGATCTAGTTAAAATCTTTTTTGCTGTCATCATACATTCTCAAGTTCAAGATCCCCTCCAGAGACTTTTCAAAATACATATTGCTACCTAGTGGATTTTATGACTTTATCGTGTTGCCCAGAGGAAACAAACAAACAAAAAAACCCACTCTCTGGCAGCTGGTAATCCTCTCATTTTACCTCCACCACAGGCATCTGTAAAGGCACCCACTGTAGCTCCCATTTTACAGATGAGAACACCCGAGTCTGGTTCCCCCTCGCGAGCTGGGTGAGGCTGAGAATTATGAACCCACTTGCTCCACACAGATCTGTGTCCTTAGCTTCAGCCAAGCAGAAAAATGCAAAAGCTGTTAAGTCGTACCTCTTAGAAAACGTTGTCTTAACAGGGCTGACTCTGGCCTGGTGTGAGACCTGTTATATAAACAATATTTGTTTTTTAAACGGAACCATTACAATCTGCTGTCTGATCTGCCTGCCAACCACCCTCCCATCAGGTACTCTCCCAGTGCCATCATTTTCCCCAAGTGACATAAATATCCACACCAACACTCAGAAAAACTGGACATCTTCACAGACAAAAATGTTTCTGTTCCTTAAACTGTTTCCCAGCTTGCTCTCACAGGTGGCAAGATGCCTCTGTTGAATCACTTGATACTCTGATTTTTCTTATAGTAAACGCCACAGACAACCAGAAGCACCGGTGCCTTCTCTGACTGTGTGGGTTCTGGGTACATGGAAACATGAGGGCATTCAGGGTTCCGGTTTCTCACAGAAGGTCCTCACAGGGTGGATCTATTTGCTTTCTATTCATATAGCCACTTAATATACTGAAATGAAAATACAACTTGTTTAAAGTATCTATTTCATAGCTCCTGGTCCACACCCTGAGCCACAAAGTTGCCAAATGTTGCTGTCTGCACTCTCTCCTTTCCAACTAGTCCCTTTCTTAAGGAAACAACAGTCTTTCTTTCCAGACACCTTGCGGAAAGGAGGGATGAAGCAAAGAGAGGCTGGTGAGGGCAGGAGTTGCCGGCGGAGGCTCAGGATGAGTGACAGGAGAGTGAGAGCATCTGGGAGGAGGACCCCGCAGACCCGCTCCTGTAGACTTTGATGTTCTGAAGGCATGTGGAAGGCAGCCAGGGAAATTCAGATACACTCACCCAGTAATTGATTATTCAGCTGCATCTCAGAAAGACACAGCTTAGCGGGGGCTGACAGCTATTGTTTCCTTTTGCTGCCTTTGGGGGTGGGAGCCAAGGAAATGTGGGACAAAGATGCTGCCGTTGGGGGTTGGAGGTAAGAAGTCATCCAGCCTGGGAAACCTATTGTTCAGGTATTTGCAAGCCTTTTTTCATGCCTTCTGAGATGGGCAGTGGTGTGAAGTAGAGCCCAAGAGAAGGAAAAGACAGAGTCACTGATGAATGAGTGGAGAAGAAGAAAAGAACGGGTGTAGACACTACGGACAAATAGCACTTTTGTGGGCTTAATGATTTTTCAATTCCTTGTGGGACGGATAATATGAATACACCAGAGTTCCGTGTGGGCACAAATATTTTAAGATAATGAATATTAGTCCTGATCCACTATGCTTTTATTCCACTGCATGCTAACTTTCACTTAGTTTTAAATATACGATGGAAAGACCTTATGAAATATTATACCACTGTTCCCCTCCATTCAAATTTCTTGTTTTTTTTTGTGTTGTTTTTTTTTTTGACAAAATGAACAAATGTCTATGATAATTTTTTGAGTAATAACTTCCATTGGTTGTTTTCCATGCACATAATAGGCAAGCATTTCTAGACTGGAAGAGAAAACTTAGAAACCTTGTAGGACAGAGATTTTCCTTGGTGTGCATGAAGTCTTGTTGGGAGGGTAGAAAATGGGAAGGTATAGATCCGATTTTCCCAGGGGGAAATACATGCTTGCACTTAAAAATATTTTAAAATGATTGCACTGCTTAGATTCAATGTGGTTCAAACAATTTACTCTGTTTGGAAATTTCAAGGGGTTGAGCTGCTTATAGTTATGATAAAAGGGGGTAATGTTACCTTAGTGACAACTTCTCATTTACAGACAGGGACACTGATACCCAAAGTAACTTACAAAATGCAACACAGCTAGTGGAAGTGGCAGACCTGAGACTTGAAACCAAATACTCTGATTCCAAACTCAACCCCCTTTTCGTGATTCTCATGTAACTGGTGTCTGAAACATGTTTCGGTGTCTGTTTGAATCATCTCTCCACTACAGAGGAAATGGGGATCCTCTGAACGGCAGTTGATGTACTACTAGATACAGTCTGTGTTTAATACATGTGATTAGTTTCTGCCAGTTGTGCTGAGTACTTTATATGCATCGTCTCATTTCAACCTCATAATGATGCTACAGGTTGGATACTATCATTACCCCCATTTGGAAGGTGGGGAAATGGGTTGAGGAGGTTCAGTATTTTGTGTAAAGTCACACAGCACATGGTTGACTCATGCCAGCTGAATGCAGAACTCAAACTCCCAACTGCTGGACCATAGGGAGACCCAGGGTCACAGCTGTTGCTGTTCTCGAGTAATGCGGGCCTCGGCTTTGGGGAAGTTCGAGTAGAGTTTGGCCATTCTTCCTTCTGAGTGTGCTGACAACAGTGTGGATGGCCTCAGCATGTAGTGAGCTGAACAACACAGAGGGGAAGAGAGCAGGTGTAGAATGTCCACTGAGAAAAGACGCCTCTGACCCAGGGGGCAGCAGCCACGGACCTTCGGTCACTTCCAATATTGGGCGTCTATGATTCTCATGACTTGCTTTCCATGCCTTGCCTCCCGGGTTTTGACTTGCTAATTTTGGCATTCCCCCTTGTACCTCTCAGGCTGTGCCATCAACTGGGGTCACCAAAGTATCTCTGTTCCTGACCAGGCTGCTAAACTGTCTTCACACAATATGTGAATTCTGCGGAGAAGGATGTCTGAGAGTTTAATGTGCCTTTTTCTCACCCCAATGCATCAAGCAATAAATAGCGTGGGAAGAACAAGACTTTTGCTTGAGTCCCAGCTGGTAGTGACAACATGCTCTGGGCTTGCGTAGGATGCTGAGACCATACAATAGTGATGAATCTGTGGCAGGAAGCTGCCTGCCACACACAAACCTCGTGGCAGGTGGGAAGCACAGATTATTTGAACAGGAAAGTATTTGGTTATCAACTAAAAGGCACCTTCATTTCGACTGATGAGAAAAACCAGAGAGAGCAAGTAAACTGCTCAATGTCACACAGCAAGTTGGTGGTAGAGTTGGCACTGAAACTTTGACTGGGATGCCTGTGAGATCTTCCTGAAGGCTCCTTTCATCCATCTATCCATCCATCCAACAAACTTCTATGAAGGGACTTCTTTGTGCCAGATGATGGAGATTCAAAGATGAAGACTCCCCCGTCCATTTTGGGAGCTTATGGTATAACAGGGAGAGAGACGTGCATCTAACAATTACACTAACTTGATAAGAACTGTAGCTGAGACATGTAAAATCTATGGAAACACGGAGAAGAAAGTGGTTAAATTTCCAGAGAAGGCATCTTGGAAGGAGTTATGGTGGGATGAGTAAGAGTTTGTTAGGTGGCCTAGCAGGAAAGAGAGAGGAGATGTAGGAAAATGGCACGTACATGAGAGGCTATGAGGAGATGAGAGAGAAAGCCTTCACCTCACATGTCTGCTAAAAACAGTGGTGGGGGGGCATTGAAAACGCAGCACTGGCTAACTCAGAAAAACACTGGAATATGGGCCTCTTCAGGAATCCATGGAAATGTGGTCAATCTGGAACAATTGCCTTAAGAGCAACCTAAAATATCTAACGACCAATTTATCCAACTTGTCCTATCTCATTTCACATCTGTTTTATCTTCTAAGATGGTTGTTAGCATCAAGAAGAAAGTAAAAAGCCAGAAGCAGGGAGAGGACCAGGGAGGCACAGCATTTTCTTAAAAATATTCTTCTGGGGAGGTAGCTCACGGGTGTGGTCAAAGCCACATATAACTTAGTGACACCAAGCGACACCATCATCTGAGAGAGACAAGTGGGGAAGCCAAGACTAGTGTCTCCAAAGCCAAGAGGCAAACTATGGAAAGCAGGCCTCGTGAACAACTGTTGCGTGTGCCATGGGTTTGCAATGTCTGACGATCCGAGAGCCCATCCTCGTATGTGTAAAGGGCTCATTTCAAGGGGGTCGAAAGATTGCCATGAGTGCAAAATATGCTCCGTGTGGTTTGGGTGGGAAAAGAATGAACAGCTCACTGCCCACACCGAGAAGGCCCATAGACCTCAAGGAACTGACAAAGCGAAATGGTCTCTCCATCAAAGCTGTGGCATGACGCCACTGAAGCCAAAATGAGGAGTTACAGTTCCAGAAGGGGTCACATGTCTCTTTGAGGAGAGCGTAACTGGATTTCCTCTCTTTTCAGCATCTATCTTGCCTAGACATGCTTCAGTTTTTTCCCCTAAAGATTTGCTTCAGGTCAGTCAGCCTGAGAGAGGAGATTTTGCTTAACTCAAGATTTGGCACAGACAACTAGAGTGGAATAGATTTTGAACTATCCAAAATGTGGGGTCTGGGATGACCAGCCAAAATTATTGAACTTGTTTTCCACATAAAGTCAGTAACTACTCAAAATGTATTAGGAAGTCTATACTGCCAGTAATTATTTGACGCATATAATCATTCAATGCATCTAAGGAGCTACAGCGCTACCAGCTTTAAATATATGGTTAAATACTGTGATGGTTAACGTTATGTGTCAACTCGGCTGGGCCATGGTGCCCAAATAGTTGGTCAAACATTATCCTGGGTGTTTCTGTGAAAGTATTTATTGGATGAGATTAACAATGTAAATTGGTGGACTTTGCATAAAGTGGATCACTCTCCACGATGTGGATGGGCCTCATGCAATCCTTTGAAAGTCTTAATAGAATAAATACTGGCCTCCCAAGCAAGAATGAATTCTGCCAGCAGGATGCCTCTGGACCGGAAGTGCAACTCTTCCTGGGTCTTCAGCCTGCCAGCTGACTCTGCAGGTTTGGGATTTACCAAGCCTCCACAATGGCATGGGTCAATTCCTTAAAATGAATCTCTCGTTTGATAGCTTAGATAGGAAAGAAGGAAAGAAGGAAAGAAGGAAGGAAGGAAGGAAGGAAGGAAGGAAGGAAGGAAGGAAGGAAGGAAGGAAGGAAGGAAGATATGCCATCCTGTTGATTCTGTTTCTACACACACACACACACACACACACACACACACACACACACACATGCATGGGCACACTAAGTACTTACTGTATGTCAGGCAATATGCCGGGGTATTTATATTCATTTGCGTCATAAGCACTTAACAATCTAGCTGTTATTATGTCCATTTTACAAATGAAAGATTAGATAATTTGATCGAGGTCTCAGAGTCTACAAGAGACAGAGCCACGACTTGAAGTCCATCTGGCCAAGAGGTTGTGTTCAAGTCCCAAAGTGATGACAAGTAACTAGGCAACTTGAAATGAATTAAGTGGCAGAACATGTGACGGAAGAAGACCCACAAGTGTGGAATCATCTCCCAAAAACCAGCACCAGTGAAATCACTTACAATTGGAAAAGACAGGCTGCTGGAAGAGACAGAGCTGCCCCTGCAACGGCAACCACAGTCCAGATGCCTCTCTCTCTGTGTCGCTGCCTATTCCTCACACTGCTTTGATGGGTTTTAGCTGATTCTGGACGTGCCCTGGAGGGAGAGAAAATTCATGGCAGCCCATGAGGAGGACAATTAGGTTTCGTATTAGCTTCCCCCATGACTTCATCATTGACTGTTTCTCTTTGTTGAAATATTTTAGAAAATTATCCCAGACAGATTTCTGGAATTCATGGGACTGGGAGAGTTCTTTTTCTTTTTCTTTTCTTTTTTTTTCTTTCTTTCTTTCTTTTTTTTTTTTTTCATGAAGGACATTCCACTGAGAGCAAGTTTAACTATTGACTCATCAGAGGAAATAAGTTCTTGAGGTAATGTTGATGGAGGCTGGAAGTGGAATCCCAGCTCTGCAATTTTAATCTGGTGGACATGGATGGGGGGCAGTTCCCCAAGTTTCTCCCCAGATGTCTAATGTCTAGCTTAGATAAGGAGAGAAGAAGACCATAGTCAGCCCACTTCCTCTCGTCTTCTTCCTTTCCTGGCCATGCTCTTAGCTTTCCCCAAACACATTTTGCTACTGACATGACTGGGAGTTCATCTTGACCATTCCTCTGCTAAGAAATAACCAAATCACAGTGCATGAGGATGAGGTCATGGGAGCATCCTTGTACCTAGAGACAAGCATTCAATTATTTCAGCGTTTGCCTGCCTCCCCATTCTCCATTAGCCAAGAGAATCCAGTGTTGACCATGATAGTTCCCCCTTGCTCTCCGTACTGTGAACATTTATTTCCAGCATCCCCCAGATTTTCCACTGATGTGTTTGCATCCCCTACGTGACTCAGTGCTCTCCAATTTTGATTCTGTTTTGTTTTTATTTCTCCCTTTTTATAGTCTGTAAGTAGTCCCTGATGGTGTGTGTATGTGATTTCATATCACGAGAATGGTGTGGCCATAGCAATGAGGCATTAGGGTGTATCATAAATCAACCACAGTTTGGGGAAATGATGACAACTGTGATTTATAGGCTATTTCAGCTCTGATTTCCATATAGCTATTCTCTGATTCACAATTATTCCTCGGAGGAGTGAAAAGTAAAAGAAAGTACAGTGTGGGTGGTAGGTTTTTGTCCCCAGAAATTCATGATCGTCATCATCTCCGTATAGGAAAGCAGATCTGTATGCTTTCCAATGGATGCATGGTATCCACGGCAACTGGGAACCGGTCGTAGCTGCAAGAAGTGGGTCAACTAAAGATCATTTTCCCCTGACCTGGGTAAAACTAATCTTGCATATTGGTCAAGAGAATCAGAAAATTGCCAGTAGTTCATGGCATGGTAAAGCACTAGAAAGGAACCGAACAAAATACCAGTTGAACATATCAACGGTGGTGATGAACTTTTGGCTACATTAGGTGGAAGCAAAAAATATGGTTGATTTTACCAAAAGGCACTTGTTACACATATACGACTCTCGGCAAATCAGCCTAAAGTAGGGCGAACTATATAGTTTATCTTGTAAACTAGGATCTTTTTAAGAGTGTAATAGGGGACGTTTCATTCTTCCAGTCCACCGGAACTGTCCCTGGCAGAGCGCAGCTGCTCTGAGCCCTGTCCTATGCCACACTGGTCACTGTGTCACCTGCCTCGTCACTAGATCCTAAAGAGCAGGGGTCAAGATGCCTTGGTTGTCTTGAGAGCTCATTTTATTCTCTGCTAGGGGCTAAGAAGCTCTTTCCATGGCATGAATGACACAGTGATGTTTGAAATAAATTCATCCAGTCACCTGACATGAGGTAATTACTCAATAAATTATATTCACAAATACATTTTAAATATGAAAATAAATGCAATCTGTCATGGTGCAGATGGCCGGCATCTTTTGCAGATATTCAAAATCAGTGGATTTGGGGACACTTTAAGATTTTTTAATAATTATTTTCTCACTGGGCCTCTTTTTGTGCTTTTCAAATGTAATCTCACCTAGAACCCTAATGTATTGAAGAGATCAAAGCAATTAAGTGCATGTAGTTTGGAGGAAAACACCCCAGCATTGACAGTGCCCTGAAAGCACAGCTTCAGATCCAAATATGTCACTTAGAGTGAAGTTCAAACACACACTCGAAATAGATCCTCATTAACATGTGAAAATAGCAACTAAACATGGTTGGAGAAATAATCCCCATGCTTTAGGCAAGTTCAGAAGTATATTCAGGGAGAATCGAGAAGAAATACTTGGCATTCACAAGGCTTTTGGTTTTCTTTAAAGTTCAGTGCATATGATACAGCAAGTAGAGTCCTGAGTGATTCCTTCAGCTGAGCTTCAGACACTGAACAGAGCAGAAAGAGAAAAAGACAACTGCTATTGCAGCGTTTATCTGCACACTCTTTCAGACCCAAGAAAACATTCAATGGAAAACAGATTTTCTGAATGAGCTCTATGATACTTTTCGTAAACTTCTCCTTCTGTCTGGCCTGCCAAGTCCTTACTTCAACTCCCTAGGTTGTGTTGATAGCAGTTGTTCTCTGTAATATTGGCTGAAATGTAAGTAGGTGCTTCCATTTCAGTTGTATCCCAGAAGATTCCACAGGATGTTCCTGTTAGGGATTGTGAGAGTTGGAGCGAAGATTTGGATTCACTGGCTCCTTCTAGGAGAAACTTTTTTCCAAGTTCCACCATGCCAGACTTGTCTGCTGTGGGTCTCTGCTAACATCATAACCAGGCCACACCCAGAAGCTTCCCAGGCTCAACGCTCCAGGAAGCAGTGTGGCTGGGTCACACTGGGGCTTCTCTCCCATCCTACGTATTCCTTTCTGTCACAGCAGCTCTGGAATGTTACTGCATAAGTTATCTATTGCTACATTACAAATTAGCATGAACTTAGCGACTTAAAACAACATGCATTTATTATCTCACAGTTTCTATGCACAGGAATCCAGACACAGCTTAGCTGGCCCTCTGCTTCAGGGTATCTCATAGCTGCAGTCAAGCTGGCCAGCCAGGGCTGGGATCTCATCTGAAAGTTCAACTGGAGAAGGACTGGCTTCCAAGCTCATGGGGTGTATTGTTGAAGTATTTAGTTCTGGAGAATTGTTGGACTGATGGCCTTAGTTCCGATCCGGCTATTGGCCAGAGGTCATCCTTAGTACCTTGTCATGTGGCCTCACCATTGGGGCACCTCATATCATGGTAGCAAGAAAGCGAGTCAGAGAAAGAGAGAGGATGCAAGACAGAAATCACAGTCTCTTATAACCTGATCTTGGAAATGACATGCCACCACCTTTACCATATTCTGTTGGTTGGAAGCCAGTCACAGGTCCTGCCCACACTTGGTGGGAGGGATCACACAAGGACGTGAGTGCCAGGAGGTGGGGATCATTGGGGGTCGTCTGTGAGCCTGCCACAATCACTGTTTACTGTTGGGGCCTTTTTGCAGCAAAGGAAGAACTGGAAGTCAAAGTATTTCCAAACAAGGCATTTAAGTCCTACGCCTCTGAACTTCTCTCTGGCCTCCTCATACCCCCCCCACCTTTGTAACTCTTTTGTGTCCCCCGCAAGCACACAAGTGCACCAAGCCCTATGGCCTTCGTGCCTGTTCTCACTACCTAGAAAGCTCTTCTTTCAGCTCTACCCAGGCCCCTGTTGAAATGTCATCTCTGCTCAAAGGCCTAATCTGAATACTTATGGAATAGTTATTTTTGGAGCTCCTACTATGTGTTAGGCATTGGGATTCCTACACACACACACACACACACACACACACACACACACACACACACAGAAAGAAAGAAAGAAAGAAAAACCCAGAATCTGTGATCTCAACGAATTCTCTATTTAGTGGGAGAAACAAATAACAAATTCGCACTCAGCATACCCTACTGCAATTTACTATGAGATGTAAGGGCAGGGCAGAGAAGCAGTGAACTAGGAGGTATGACTTGGCTGGAGAGACCCACGAATTTGCCCATAAGTTGAACCCAAACTCCTCAGTTTGGCACAAAAACCCTTCACAACTGGTACCTGACCATCTCTCTTTCATCTCACTGCATCTGTAGTCCAGTCACAAAGAGCAAAGAAGGTCAGATGTGGTGTCCATGCTGTGCTGGTCCATATTCCCTTCCATGTGTTGCTAAAACTAGTTCTGCTTGCCTGTTAAACTAAGACGCATCCTTAAAGGAGTGAAACCGAATGTCACCCCTGTCTTAGTCTGCTCGGCTGCTATAGCAAAACACCACAGACTGGGTGGCCTACATAACACACATGTATTTCTCACAGGATTGGAGGCTGGAGTCCAAGATCAAGGTGCCACAAGATTTAGTTCTTGGTGCGAGCCCTCTGCTTGCCTTGCAGACAGTCACCTTCCGGCTGCGTCCTCACATGGCAGAGAGAGGAAGCGCTGGTTTCTCTTCTTATAAGGGCACTAATCCCATCATGGGTCCCCAGCCTCAGGACCTCCTCTAAACCTAATCACCGCCCGAAGGCCTCACTGCCAAAGACCATCAATTGGGGGGTTAGGGCTTCACCAGGTGAATTTTGAGGGACACCAACATTCAGTCTAGAAAAATCTCTTTTAAGGAGTCTTCCCTGAATCTCTAGAAACTTGAGCAGCTACATGCAATGTGCTTCCGTAATCCTTCATACTTAAGTAGCGTGTGCAGGATGTATTAGCGTGACCGTGACTTTTACTAACCCGTGAGCACCTTGGTGGCAGACGATAGGTCTTGGTTGCTGTCTCCTCAGTGGGTACAGGGCAGGGGGGTACCCAGCTGTGGTCAGTAAACGTTTGAGAAGAACAGAGAAGAGAGCAGGGAGGCCCTTCTCTGACCCGCAGGCTACTCCTCACTCACCTAGGTCTTTCTTTTCAGCTCATGAACACGCTAACTGAACTCAGGCTGCCTGAATCTCAGCAGGAATGTTTGCAGGACCCGGCTATCCTTTAGTTGGAGAGAAGTTCCAACATGTCCACCCAGAAATTAGAAACCTGAACATCCCCAGCTCTTCAGAGTGTTTAGTATGTTGTGGTCTTTGAACCCCAGTCTGAATTGGACACATCTGTCTTCAAAAGAACTGAAATTCCAGCATGAAAGCCAGGAAGGAAAATAGTGTCCTCACATTCAGAAGGCGGGTTCCCAAAGTGTGAATCTCTCTGTGTGTCAGGATTGCATCCTCACTGTATGGACCCCCAGGCTGACGCTTTCTCACTTCGCCATCGGTATTCTCAAAGGAACTGCTCCATCGTCAAGGTTCTCTGCGATCTTTAAAGCAAAGACTTATATCACAATCATATTTTATAAGCAATCGCTAATATATTTCAATAGAGTGATGACATGTCTTTTCTGAAGCTTTTCTTTAATTAAAGTGGTTTTTTGGTATCTTTTTTTTAAATTAAAGTTTATTGGGGTGACAATTGTTAGTAAAGTTACATAGATTTCAGGTGTACAATTCTGTTACATCACCTATAAATCACATGGTGTGTTCACCACCCAGAGTCAGTTCTCCTTCCATCACCATATATTTGTCTGAAGCTTTAAAATAAATGTAATATGTTTAGAAAGTCTTGCTGCATGATTATTTTCATCCTTTTAACCTGGCCCCTATTACTGAGGGTGACATTAGCAAGAGCAATAACAGTAACTACGATTTTGAGCATGTATCATGTGCCAAGAACTATACTAGGTATTTGCGATACAAATATGTTTGCATTTTGCCATTGGATGCTCTAAAACTATCTGAGGTTCATATACCCAACCTATTTTGCCAATAAGAAAATTTAGACTCAAGGCAGTGTCTGAGGGCAGACAGAGAAGATATAAGTTTTAGGGGAGTCAGGAAGAGGCCTCAGTTCCCAGCTCACTGTTGGCCAAAGGTCCCCCTTAGTGAGTCTACCCCATTCTGCCTCCTTGGGATAAAGTCTTTTGTTCCCAATGAGAAACGAAGTAAGTGTAGCTGAGGTTGCAGAATCAGTGACTTACAATGAGACTAAGACACAGTGATCAGTAACTATCGTTTCTGAGGGGGCGAGGAAAGACAGATGATGGGAGGAACATGAACCAGGGACCGTGGACGACTAAAGAGCATGACCCAGATGATGAAGGCTCGTTGGACTGAAGATGAGAGTAGATCAATAATTGTGACATTTTCCTGTTGGTCCTGTTATCCACGCCTCCACGCCTTTATCCCTTCAGCAAGTATTGTATCTGTGCATTACACAGGATTAGGTAAAATGCCTATCTTCATAAATATACCTCCACATCACATAGAAGTTTTCAAGAAATGAAATATTTCAATAAGTTACCAATTACCCATTTTTTTTCTATACTGTGGCTGAACATCGGTGTCTTTATGTTATCAATAAAGAAGAATAAACACATGTAAATGATTCTTCCACAATTTCGCAGGACCTCAGGGTAGATCTGTAAGGCACCTCAAACCCTCACACCACTTTTCTTTGTGTAACTCAGGCCACTCGAGTCCCCGCCAGGCTCTAGAACCATGCCAGAGTCATCGAAAGGGCGATGGAAGGAGCCTTCGGTTAAATACTTGATGATCTGGCTCTGCTCAGAGACCCTGCTCAGAAGTGAGGGTTCTGCCCTGCCCAACCCTGGGACCCAGCACCCACTGCCTAGTTCTGTTCTGATAAAGGCAGAACCCCCCGCCCCCCGTCCCCACCCCGCAGGACTGGGGCCATGCTCTTTGTTCTTCCGGTTCCCTCTTTTTGCAGTGATTCCTCCCACTTTTTGTCAAGGCTCTCAGTTGCCCAGGGCCTGCTTGCATTTGTTGGTATTGCCTCTTCTTTCGAGAATACATGGTGATGTGGGATCCATCATCACATCTTCTGCTTTCGTTGGGGAAAAAAAGAATGGAGAAATACCCTGGCCTCAGAGCTGCTTTGTATTTTTTTTTTAAACAAAATTACATTTTCTCCTTCAAGTAGAAAAGAGATGCTTCCAGTTAATAAAGTTTCTGAATGAGACTTCTAATATTGTAATACCAAAACCCTGAACGGTCAGTGAATATTTGTCAGGGCTGATCTAAAACCCACAAAACACATATTCTCCATGTGTGACAGAACAGTAAATGCCACGAATGCCAGGATTTTATAGAAGTTGGAAACTAATGAATGTCCATAAAACTCTGAACCATACAGATTCTCCTCATCAGGTAAAAAGAAAGAACAATAACTGCAGACATTCATCCTTAATGCCATGGTTTCCATCAGTAACATTTAGGTCATCTAAAATATAACGTCCAGGGGGGAAGAGAGAGAGAGAGACAGAGAGAGAGAGAGAGAAATGGATTGATGGGCAGGTAGATAGATGATATATAAATGGATGAATAGATGGATAGATAATTGATGATTAACTTTGTTTGAATGAACAGACATTTTCCTTCGTCATCACTACCAGCACTCAGAAGTCATCACAAAAAGGGATCTGACACTACAGACCAGCTAAATATCAGAAAAGAGATTTCAGTGTGAGGAGCTGCCTCATTCTGCCCATGTACAGTCACCACCCGGGGCAGTAGTAAGGAATCTGAGGTGACAGATGCTGTTCTCATGGGACAGGTCCACCCCTAGAATCAGAGCCCTGGTTATCAGCAGGGGGCCTCTAACTCTTTTTGATTCTGGACCCTTCAAGGAGCCAAGGGTTTCATTTGTTTTCCCTGCCTGGGAAATCAAAAACATCAGGAATGAGCGAAGCAGAGTAAGTCATTGGGAGGAATTCAGCTACCTCTATTCCGAGAGCCAAGCATGCAGGGGTATGTCTGATCACCTCGCTCCTACCCTGTCTTCCCTGCAGAGGCTGGCCAAGGCCCATCTGGAGTGATGAAAGATGAGACTTGCTGGGAAGGATGGAGGAGGAGGGGCTGACAGTGAGATATGGCTTGCCTGCCTACATAGTAAAGGCGGCAGCTAAGGGAAGAAGATCTGAGGGCCAGGGCCCCGGGAGGTGAAGACGAGGTAGAAAGTAGGCCAAGGTGGGAGTATGGAGGGTGTTTTGCATCAGATTAGTCGAGGCAAAATGGAAAACATAAAGGAATACACATACGTCCTGGGATATGAGCTCCATGTATAAGTCCAAAAACTGCCTTATTTCAGGTTGAGGAGAGGTTGGCCTGCTCAGGAGCCTCCACCAAGGTCACCTGTGAGGTCTCCTGTCACCTCAAGGTCTGCCTCAAGGAGCCCAGAGGGAAGCTTGGGGAGAGCAAGCTTCTGTTTGTGCAACTTTGCTCAACATACATCACATCTTCAGGCCAGCCTCTATCCTGGTACCCACTTTGCAGAGATACAAGCATTCAAATAAAGTTTATATGCCTCTTGACTGACCTAGGGCAAGAATGCAATCACATGCCCATTCAAATAAATACAAGCAAGGCAGTATTCTTTAAGTGTGTGTTATGTTCCAAATTTCTTTTTACCGTGTGAGGTAGGCATTCTTATTCCCATTTCACAGATGAAAAGATTGAGGCTCAGGGATAGTAAGTCACTTGCCCAAGTTTCTATAATGAATCAGAAGCAAATCAAGATTTTAACACCAGCAACCTTAACTATACCAAGTTCCAAGGACTGTGTTCTTTTCACCATATACTTGTCTCTGAATTAAAAGCAGGAAAGGGGCTGAGAAAAAGGGAGGAAAGCTGAGTGGCATGGGGCAGTTTTATCATTTTAACACAGAATAGGAATAGATAGTATTGTTGGGAGACAATTTTGTATGCGTCTTACACATTTCTGCATATCTTGTGAGCAGAGACACTGACTGCCTTTGTTATGTACCATCTTTTTAAGGCTGGAGAGCAGACAGGCTTGGAAGATACAGTATCTTGCTCTAGAGCAGGGGTGTCCAAACTGCGGCCTGCGGGCCAACTGTGGCCCATGATCCATTGTTAATTGGCCCGCAGCAAATTCCAAAAATATATTTAGTTTAAATAAACCAGGTGAGGCAATACGTACTTCACCTTGAGTGAGTGGCCCGGCTGTTTGTGTATTTTACCGCATATGGCCCTTGGTGAAAAACGTTGAAAAGTTTGGACACCGCTGCTCTAGAGCAATGGGCAGGCATTTGCTTACTGTCCAGCATAAGAGATTCAGCTTCCTAAGCTGATGGCTCCTCTTCTGTGACTCACCCTCTAACTTGTGCATGTGTCGCCTGGTCCTCTTTGCATTGACCCTGGGAGCCTGGGCAAGGGAAGCTGACACAAATGTGAAGCTCATGCTGGGTCCTGTGCCAGGAGTAATAAGGTGCTTTGTCGCTGACCCAGGAATGTCATGTCTTCTGCCAACATGCAGAAAACCTTGGCTGAATAACTTGTTAGATGGCAAGTCGGGTACCATCTCAGACTCCAGCACACTGGCAGCTTCCCGGGCAAACAGGGAAAATGACCCGAGAAATCCACACGAACATCCTCCTCCTTGTCTCCTGTCATCAAAACAACATCTAGAAGCCACTCCAGAAAGCATGCAGGTAGTTTGCACATCCTCAGACAATGCATCCTAGGAGATACCTTGGCTGCTAATGAGCCATTCTCACCAGGTCCCAGCTCCTGAACGAACACCGAGGCTGCCGTGTAGCTATAATACAATGAGGGTCCTTGACTAAGTGCTTAAGAATGGCAGACACTTCTGAGAGCCGTAGATACATTCTTTTACTGACTCTGGATAATAACTCTATGAATTAGGAACGATTGCTTCTCCGAAAGGTTAATGAACTCACGCAGATCACGTAGTGCATCTGCACCCATGCCTGCCGTCAGCAGCCTGCCTGGAAGACTCTCGTGCCAACAGTGAATTCAGCGCATTTCTTCAAACATATTCCTGTTTAATTCTTTAAAACAATTCCTTAGACAAAGAACTTGGTGCTAGCAAGAAGAAGCAAATGCTGCTCAGGGTGGAAAAAAACTGATTTAGCTAATGAGGAACACTTGTTCAAGCAAAGAAGCACTGTGGGGCAAATGAAACTTTATTTTTTTTTTTCTTAATTATCTGACGTCTATGTTAGGGTAATCCAAACCTCCCCACAGAGAGGATGCAGTCTGCATAACCCTATCCCCCACCCGTTTCCCAATTGCAGGGTATGTGAGGACCTGGGAGTGACCCTTTCGGAGTGAACGAAGCCATGACTCCAAAAAGCTTAGGCACTGAGAACGCCATTTGCTGGGCCAAGATATAGAACCGATTCCTTACTTAGCTCATGCGACAGTCAGGGCCGAGGCCAGGCTGCACATAAGGGCCTGCCCGCTGCTCATGCGTGACTGCCACTCTTCAAGGTGTCGTGCCTTCTGACAAAGTCCACGGTGGAGAAGCGGTATGCGGCCCTTCTGGAAGGTTGGCAAGGGGACAGGCGCTATGTTCAGACAGGTGGGATCCCTCTGTCACCGGCTGAGGGATCCCAGCAAGGACTGTTAGCATCTCAGACGTGGCTCATTCATGAGCAGGGGTTCTCTGTTCAATAGATGGTGATCAGCTGTGAGAATCACTGTGAATAATGAGGCTTTATATGAGTTTCCTAGGGCTGCCCTGATGTGCTACCGCAAACCGGGTGGCTCGAAACAACAGAAACGTGTCCTTCCACTGTTCTGGAGGCTGGAAGGGCAGAACCATGCTCTCTCTCTCAGCTGCATAGCTCCAATTTCGGCCTCCGTTACATGGCTGTCTGCCCTCTGAGTGCCGTCAAACGGCCTGCTTTTCTCTGTGTGTGTCTGTCCCCATGTCTCTTCCTCTTCTTATAAGGACATCAGTCATGTTGGATGAGGGCCCACCCCAGCCCAGCATGACCTCATTGTAATGTGCACCTTAACTCTGTCTGTAAAAACCAGTTTCCAAATAGGTTACACTTACAGGTAGCAGGGCTTAGGGCTGGAGTGTATGTATTTGGGGGACACAATTCAACCTGCAACATTTTTTCATGATAACGTGTCCAAGTTTGAGAGCCATATAGTTATCCAGCATCTATTATAGTAGGAAAAAGTCAGAATAATGTCATTGTCAGGCATTTGTACTCTTCCTTTGTCGACTACACCCCAGGCATTCTAGCCTCCTTTCGGGTCCCTAAACACGCCAGCTGTTTCTAGCCTGAGCTCCTTCAGCCTGGAACACACTTCCTGGAACCTTTGCACGTCTGACTCCTTGTTCCTCAGAGTCTGTTTAAATACCAGCTGCTCTGTGAGGCTTTCCCAGCTGCCGCCTTTATTCTCTACTTGAGTGGTCCATTCCGCTCCTTGGTGACACTCAGGATTTGTATATTGCAATTTGTTTCTTTGTTCAAGGATTATCACCTGCCACCTCACCGGTGTGTACACTATATGTGGGCAGTAGTCTTAGTCTGCTTTTCCTACTCTTATAAAGACTGGCACGGTACCTGGAATGATGCTGAAATTCAGTCAGTAGCAGTTGAATAAGTGAATGTATGAAGGAGACGTTTTCATGAGTCAGAGAAGGTGGACGTACTTACAGCCAGCCCCGGGAATGACTCCTGCTGTCACGGTTCATGTGTGCCATCTCCTGCTTATCACATAGCAGTATTGTGTCCTGGCTAAGACTGTGGGCGTCGGAGTCAGACAACGGGGGGGGGGCCTAGTGCTGGTCCTTCCCCAGAGGTCTCATGTGACCCTTGGCCTGTTGCTTAGCTTCTCGGAGCCTCTAGGTGTGTCGCTCTGACTTCATCAGGTTATCGTATGACATTCACTTAACAAACAGTCACTGAATATCTCGGTGGGCTCCATGATAAAATAGGATGAGGCACAGACAGTGCTTCGCAAACTTTGTGGCATGTTGGAGGTGCCGAGTAAGTGGCATTTTGCTCAACTGAGTACCTACTACGTGAAGACAGAGCACATGAGGAGATCACCAGAGGTAGTATGAAGATGACCAGAGAGACCAAATGTCCTCGGCACCCTTTCTTTCTGGAGGTGCCCCAGTTTGCCCACCCACTGTGACAAGAGAAATCTCCACTCTGCACCCAGAGAAACGAAGGTTAGAGGGGATAGTAGGGAAAAGAATGCAAGGGAATCTTACCCAAGTAAAGCGCTAACTTGTTACTGTTGTGTTCAAGGATAGTGGGGGTGGGAGGTTGGCTTTGTCCACTCCAGACATATGAGTCCTATCAGGCAGAGGTGAGTGCTGGGAAGGTGTCCAGGAGAGGTAGGGAAGCGCAAGCTTTCGCGTCAACATTGGGTAACGATCCAGTTCCTTCCACTTACACGTGGCCGAGAAATAGGCAAAGAATCATATCAAAGTGGGGGTTCATTTGGGAGTAACATGGAACCCACTGATGTGCCACCTCCTTTGTTAGACACTCAACCACGTTATTTCACACGACCATCACATCACCTCTTCTTGTCAGGCATCAATTAGCCCCATTTTGCCGATGTAGAAAATAAATCCTGGGGGATCCGTTAAATTTCCCAAGGACAACCAGCTACTAAGTCGAGCAGGGGGTGGAACTAACCTCCGCCTGCATTCCTTTTGTTTCCGACACTCTGTATCCCTCCCATAGCCAAGATTCCTGGGTGTGGAGTTTTTGAACCACAAACAGGCCTGAGTTATAATTGGGTTGTTCAACGTGTAAATGTCTACATTGGCCATTTTTATTCCATCACTTTTTATAGGGCACAGAAGACGTTCTGCAGGGGCACAGGCCTCTGTTAGGACTCCGTACCATCCAAACCATATTAATGAAATATCATTTTATCTTTGGGATGCCAGAAGGAAAACAGTGATGCAGAGAAGGCTAGACCAGGGTTTCTCACACTGAGCACTGCTGACATTTGGGGCTGGATCATTCTCCGACTTACGCACTGCGGGATGTCTAGTACTATCCCGGGCCTCTACCCACATACTAGCAGCACCTCCTTCCCCAGTATGTGACAAGAAAGAATGTCTGCAGATCTTGCCACAGGTCCCTTGGGAGGGAGCTGGTAAAAATCACCCGATTGTGAAACAGTAAACTAGACAAATATGGGTTCAAATTCTTAGTCTACAACGTTTGTGGCTTTGGGAAAGTTACACACCCTCTGTGAGACTCTGCTTCCTCATGCACAGGACGGAGATATTAATTCCTATCTTGTAAGGTGACTGTGAGAATTGAAGAGGTAATGCACGTAAAGCACATAGTATGTGGGCCCTCAGCTGATGCCCAGTAAGTATGTACTTATTTTTGTTAGACTTGATTAGCTTCCATTATGCCCACATTGGAGGCTCTTTCTTCCTTTATCTCTGTGGAAGGCCAGGGACACTCTTTGAAATTGGTGCTGCCCATTCCATGCGAATTGCTTTAGTGTTTATAAATAACATCCGTCAAGTATGTTGTGCCCATTAACTCCTTTCAATCTTTTTTAAACCACTTAACTGGGGTCTGACTGACATCAAATGCTGGGCAGATTTAATGCAAACAACTTGATATGTTTGGAGAGAAGCATCAAGCTATGAAACCATCAGCACGATCTGTGCCATAAACATATCCCTCACCTTCTGAAGTTTCCTTCTAATCGTTACTACACTCTTACAAGGAACGTGGTACCATTGCCAATTCAAAAAGACGGAAGCAGAATTAGAGACATTAAGGAAGGTACCCAAGATCACACAGCTACAAAGTATGGTTCAGACTCTGACTCTACAACCCAAGATGTTTACTAGTATCCGATCTTCCTTCTGCATGGGCCCAACAGGAACGTCTTGAGCTCGGTACTGAGGACAAGGTCTCTTTCGCTAAGAGGTTACAAGAAAAAAATAAGCCATTGCCTTAAGTGGAATGAACACATTTTATACAGTGGGACGATCATAGGGGTATGGAGCATAAAGGAGGCGTATTTATCTCATCTGGAAAGTTCTGGGGAGCTTGCTAACAGAAGAGATACAAAGAGAACCATGACAATCTGTAGTTAGCTAAATAGAAGAGGGAAATAGTCCAGATGAAGGTGGCATGGGTGCCATCTCCCAGCACTGAGAAAGAACATGAAGCACTGGGGTCATTTAAAATGGATGGCGTGTGGAGGGCAAAGAGAGAAGGTGTAAAGCATGAGAAGGGAGGTAGGCGGGGGTCAGGCCACCAAGGGAGGTGCCTGACTGTGGTTTTCAGAGCTCTTCCTCTGGGTCACGGGGCTTCTTGACCGTTTCAACTCTCTCCTGTGTCCTACTTCTCACATCGGCCCCCTCATTTCTCTAATGGTCCAACAGGACACACAGGACTCCATTTCCTAGTGCAGGCTGCAGCTGTGAAGTTGACGTTTCATACTTTGGCGAGTGGAAAGGCTCTCATGGTAAAGTTGACCCAGGGATGACCATGTCCTTTGGCCAAAAGACCTAATGAAGAAACATTGACAAGACTGCTGCACTTCATATGAGACCTGTGACCAACTACAGATTACCGGGTCCTTCCCAGAAGCCTGCATGAAAACTGATGTCCACCTCAGCCCCCGAAGCAGAAGCAGGGCTCCTGATAGGCTGAGGGCAGAAGGAAAGTGGGCACATCAGTTTGGGAGGCTGGGGTGACTGTAGCAGGATGACTCTCTGCACAGATTTATGTTGATGTTGGCAGGCTCGCAGGGGCCATTGCTTTCTGAGGAGGAAGGCTCCTCAACAACACCTTCAGCACGTGAGGGTTTTGCATCTCGGCCAGTAGGCAGGCAGGCTGCCCTGTCCCTCACATTTTAAAACTTTCAAATAAGAAATACATTTAATTACATTAAATTACATTAATTACAAATGTTCATTACATTTCAAACTTGAAAAACCTAAACGATCCATCTGGCTGTTCCACAACGTGTACACGTATAAAATGGTCACTGGGTTGAACTCAAGACTTGTGGAGTTTTTCTTCGTATCCCCCGCACCTTGAACATAGTAGGTACTTGGCGAATGGTGGTGTTTGGGGGGGGACAGGGAACAGGAAATGAAATTGTAATCCCTATGGTAGCATAAAAAATGTCTTGTCCATCTTTATTTTTCACAGCTCCAATCACCACTGATAAAAATACGAGGTATCCAAAATATCTCTGGATTAATTATTCCCAAAGGATATTATGTTGCATTTGTTCTCATTTTGAAAAAAGCAGGGCAAATTGGAAAAAGATTGTTCCAAGGGAGGAAACAGTAACAAATCTGGAAGTCAGAGAGGTCCACAGATATACACACACATACACACACACATGCTGAAGTCACACATTATTCAAGGGTAAGGTTTTTAAGTCACCACATAAATAACAAATCATTTGTAATACAAAATTACCCTTGAAAAACTCCCTAAGGAAGGAAGAGAAGAGGAAGGAGCAAGAGGAGAGTGATGCTTTTGTAATGCCGCCTGAGCTATCAGGGAAGCAGAGGGCTTGGAATTGATATCCTGCTGACTGTTAGGGACAGGGTGCTGGGACGAAAGTGATGGGGAGAGAGGGGAGGTCAGAGATTCCACTAGATTCTTCGATGCCACCCAACCAAGCTACCGGAGAGGAGATGGGTTGTTGGAGTTTTCACTGCATGTTTCCCAGTCTCCACAATGACCACATACAATCAAGTGAGTTCAAGCCTGTCCAATAAAAAAAAAGTCTAGAAGTTTCTCCAATTAAAAACCAATATAGTCAAGAAATGATACCTTTGTTACTCTGTAGAACAGTCTTTGAAGGGAGGTTATGTTTGGCTCACTCTGGGGGCTCTAAGATCTACCTGACCCCTCTCATCAGGAAGTACATAGGAAGTTTTGCATTTGTTTTCAGATCCTCACAGTTCCCTGCAAATCCATCCATGGATCTTCCTATAGAAATAAAAGGTTTGCCAATGAATTGCACATAGAAATAGCTCTGTGAAGTAAGCAAAACTCCTACCTTGAAACTTTTTTTTTTCTAAATAGTTTTATTTCTTATGGGTAAGTTCCCATTTTGATAAAGTTACAAGAAAGCTTATCGAATGATGCCAAACAGTCACCTCTGAGATTTTCATACTTCATTAAGGTCAGTGAGGAAGCGTCAGGGGAACGGAAAGGTGACACTGGTTTCTCCGTGGGTGAGTTTGGACACGACATTTCTCCTTCTCAAGTTGCAGTTCCTTCATCTGTAAAATGAAAGAACTGTGCCGTATAATCTCTCAAGCTCCTTCCAGCACACGAGAGAATGGACACGTACATCCCACACTCTCCAGAAATGCTGATAATCCATCCCTATTGGAGAGACACCAATAGCTAAACTTTGATGTTTATGTGACTAGAAGAGCAAGCTCTTTCTGCAGACAAAGCAAGAATGAACAGAGACTATGTTTCGACGGAGAACTGAAAATAAATCAGTTGTCTCATGTTCTCTCCACCTCCGCTTTAGAGAATTAAAAGCTGCACTTGAGTTTGAAAAATTCCTCAAAGTTATCAGTAGTGGCAGAAACTTAACCGTAGGAAACTACGAAGATCTCTCAGAAAACACGGAAGGGAAGGCGGGTCTGTTTCCCTCTCGGTGGACTTCATCACCCCTTCTATTGACTATTACTTTTCTCGTAAGATGAAATCTGGCCAAAGCTGCATAGGCAGGGGTGGGGGGAGGTGAACCATCATTTGTTTTGAGGATTATTTCAGGCCAGGAATTGGGCATAGGTTATTTCATTTCTCATAGGAATTCATGTGAATGAGGAAGAAACAGGAATTTAGTGGTGATAAGAAACTTGCACAAAATTTTCTGAACAGAGAACATCAGAACAGAGCTGTCAGTTCACAAACCCTATGGACTTTTCAATCAACTAGGTTGCCTCCCTGAAGATCTGCTGTGTGACTTCCACAAAGATCTTTATGCATCTGAAAGCAAAGATGACCTAACATGTAACACATGACCCAGACCTGTAATGTCCAACACTGCCCAGAGGGCCACAGATGACGACTACAAAGACTGAAACAACGGTTGACACTGAAAACCGCAATCTGTGGGGAACACACAGTGTCACTCAAGGATAAAGCCCCATAGCAAAGATGAGAATTCCACGCCAGCCTTCTCCAGTGACCAGCTATGAATCTTGAACAACCATTTAACACATCTCGGCTTCTGTGCCTTTGCCTTTCAAACAACACAGATGGATGGTATCCTTAGACCCGCTCCTTACTGAACCTTTGTGATAATCAAACAAAATGATATCCTCCAAAGAGCAAAGTAGTGCTTTGTGAATGTAATATTTGAGAATTTTTTAACATATATTCTGGATCTTAATTCCAGATAACTGGAGCCCAAAGCAACTAACCATGTAGTTTCACATTTTGTACCTCACCTATATACAATTCACTATTGGTTGTGTCTGCATTCCCATGCCCACTAAAGAATAAAATAGGAAATAAAAATAAAAGCAGATTCTAGGTCCTGTTTCATTAGAATAGTCGTATGTCCCCTGACTAGCTAGAGCCCCAGACATGAGTTCCTAGGTCCACCCAGGAGACTGAAACTCCTCTGTTTATTTCAGGGTGAACTTCTTTTAGCCTGGCTCTGATGTCTCTTGAATGCCTAGTTTCCAAACATCAAACTGTAGTAAGAATTTAAAGTGAGGAGCTTCCTGTCACATAACTAACAAGTGGTGTTATTACTCAAACGGAGGTCTGCTGGACTTAAAAGGTGATGCTCATTCCACAAAACTACCCGGCCTCCTACAGCAACAAAGACTAAACATGAGAAACAAAGCTTGAAATTCCACTTGTCTGATTAATACAGAGTGCCTATCTGGAGATTTATGTTTGTTTTTCTACTAAATAAATGGTTACATTTCCCCAGCCAAGAATACATTGGGCTAATTAATAACAGCTTTCTTTCAAAGTCTAGTACACAGAAAATATTCTATCCCCAGGGACCTATCCCTCACAAAGGCCATGGATAGACCATCTCAAGAGTTCCTCAGTAAGAGACCCCGAGAGCAACTGCACATTGAGACACTATTGGCCATTCGTACCTTAGCGGAGATCAGCACTGGTGAATTGTCAAGCAGAAAATAACATGGCATGAATGGAGAAAGAAAGGAAGAGAGGAAGAGAAGAGGGAGGCAGGAGGGAGGAAAGGAGAGAGCATGGGAGGCAGGCAGGAATAAGAAGGTAAGGAAAGAAATCTTGAGAGCCTAATATTTTCCGGTACTTGCTGGGTAACATACCCACTGCTTCATTTAACAACATACAGTATTAGGCGTGTGTTTTTTTTTGTTGTTGTTCATTATTCACTATTGATAAATAAAATGTTTATTCAACTATTTTAGACCAACTTGGTGAGCTATAATTTACACACACTAGAAGACAGAGTGTGATGAATTGATTCCTATAGATAAACATCACTATGTCATGACATAGAACATTTCCACCACCTGAAAACAGTCCCTCCTTCCCTTTCCTAGTCAACTCTCGTAAGCCCAAAATTCTGGCAATCACTAACCTGATCTCTTTCTATATAAATTTACTTTTTCTGAACACATCACATGAATGAAATTGCGCAATATGTAGCCATTTGCACCAGGCTTCTTTCACTTAATGTACTGTTTTTGCATTTCATTCATGTAGTAGCATGTCTCAATATTTCTTTTTTCCCCCTGAATAGTATTACATTGCATGGGTAGTCCACATTTCATCCATTCATCTGTTGGTGAATTGTTTCCAGCTTTTGGCGATTACTAATAAAGCTGCTATGAACATTTGTGTAAAGTCTTTGTGTAAATCTATGTTTGCACTCCTTGTGGGCAAATATCTAGGAGTAGAATTCTGGGTTGTATGGTAAGTGCATGACTAAATTTTCAAAAAATTGCCAAACAGTTCTCAAAAATGGTTGCACCATTTTACACTCTCATCAGCCATGTTGAGAATTCCAGTAACTTCACATCTTTGTCAACACTTGTCAGTCTTTTTAATCTCAGGCATTCAGTGGGTTGGTAGCTGTATCTCAGTTTGGTTTTAATTTGCATTTTCCTGATGACTAGTAATGTTGAACATCTCTTCATATGCTTATTAACTGTTCATATCTCTTCTTTTGGGAAGTATCAGTTCAAATATTGTGCCCATTTTTTATTAGGCTATTCATCTTCTTATTGAGTTGTAAGTCCGTGGCTTAATGTTTTTTCTTATCTTAATGGTGCCTTTCAAAGAGCAAACATTTTTAATTTTAATAAGTTCAATTAATCTTTAAAAAATGCTGTTTGTAGTTTTTATCTCTTATTAAATAAAACTTTACTTACTTACAGGTGACAAAGATTTTCTCATATATATTATCTTCTAGCTTTAGGTTTTGCATTGAAGTCTATGATTCTAATCAATTTTTGTATATGGTGTGAGGTAAGGGTCAATAATTTTATTTTCCTCATTTAGATATCTAAAAACTGGTGTGCCTTCATTATTTTTTTTGAAAAAGGATATATTTTCTCCATCAAATTACCCTATTACCTTTCATTGTTTTATTCTATTTCTGGATTTGGCATTATATTTGATTGATCTAGCTATGTCTCTTTTTACATTGTTTTGATGACTGTAGCTTTTAAGTAGTTCTTGAACTAATATAATATAAGTCATCCAACTTTGTTCTTCTTTTTCAAAATTGCTGTGGCTATTATGAGTTCTTTACATTTCCATATCATAAAATTTTAAAGTCAGCTTGTCAATTTCTACCCCCACCCACAAAGCCTGCTGTGGTTTTGATATGGATTGCATTGAAGCTATAGATCAATTTGAGGAGATGCAAATTGAAGCGATCCTAAAATATTGAATTTTCCAATTCATGAACACATTATATAATATTTCTTCATTTATTTTATTCAATTGACATTTTAAGAATCTGGATTACATTCTGACTTAGACTTATGTCTAAAGAGATAGCTAAGTGATCACTGAACCCAAAGGCCTAATTTTCTTTGTAATAAACTAGAATATTTTTCATGTGATTGCCCAGTCTTTCTTTTTCACCCAAGTAATAAAACAAAAACAAAAAATATTTTGATTATTAGCCCAGTATCCTCTTCTTTCTTGCTCATCAGAGGTTAATTTGAGTTAAATAATGTGCTGAAAAGAAAGAGATACAAAGCAAAAATGCTGAGTATATTTGAGGTAGAAGAGGATTCTTTCCCTACAGTGCATGTATTCATATATGCACAAGCGCGGCATATACACAGACCCCAACCAGAGGAGTTAAGCGAAAGATGCTAAAGTAGACAAGGAAAGGGACTGGAAGAGGAAACAGGATTAATAAGTATAATCGTGGACTGGGTGTTTGGGTGCCCTTCAATGTCCTTCAACTGACGCCAGTCATGCCTGTGCATGATGAACTGTGATTCCTGAAGGTGGCGCTGCCACAGGACTGAACTATATAGGCTTCTGGACTTTTAAGGGCACCACATAGTGGAGAGAACGAGAGCCCAGCAGAGGTCTGACTACTTGACAGTAAAGCAAAACTTAGAGTCCGATCCAAGTCCTGGGCTGGCCTCATTATGAACAGAAGTTAGTCCCAGATGAGTGGAGATCAATCTCTGCCCTACACAAGCCGGACCACCTCCCACCCCCACACAGAGCCATGCATATATACAGGAGGAACACAGCACATGTCACACGACCCTCATAGCACTGTGTACAACTATTTTCACGACTAATTTCTCTACAGATAAAGCTGATAGCCAGTAGGCACTGGTACCAGTATGTCTGTATTGGTTATTTATGTATTGAGATATTTCTACATGTGATGGAAACCAAGTGGCTTGATAAACACACATTTCTTCCATGTCTTTTCCCAATGCTAGAGAGCCTCTAACTGCCCCAACTGTCTCAAACACCATGTCTATACGATCCAACAACCGAAGGGTTAAAGCTTGGCACAGACAGCCCCAGTTCCCAACCCTAAGGACGCGGCCTTCACCTATTCTAATTGCTGTTAAACATATTAAACTTTCTACAGAAAGGTTTTAGAAGACATTTGATTTCACCATACCCATTTCCTTAATATTTCTGGCCCATGTATTGATTTCTTATCCTCACAGATACTATCTGGAACCTAGAATATAAATGAGCTCCTCGTGGTTATAAAAAACAAAACAAAACACAACAGCCTCGATCACTTATTAGGTACCTACTATATTCTGATTCTTTATGGGCACAATCTCATATAATCCCCAAATAAACCTACAGAGTAGGCATTTTTGTCCTCATTTTATAAGAGCCTGGGGCTCAGGGTGGTTAAATAACTTCCTCAAAAGCCAACATCTGGGTCTCTTTCCGTGTGAGTCTTTCCCTCATGCCTCACCGTCCTCCCCAATTTGAGTAATGAAAGCCATTTCAAAATAAATTCCCAATTAAAAATATGAGAATCATTCTCGACTGTTCCAATTCATTTAAAAAATGCTAACTGCCCCTCATTTGAAGATGTCATCTTTAATGTGTTTACCAACTCATGATAAAAGTATGAAAGTATTCAGACTATTCTGGCAATCGCCTTGACTGCTTCTCAGTCCAGTGGAGACTGCAGTCACACGTGCTGGGAATGTGAAGTCACCAACTGTAAGCTCTGCACGAATCAAACCATTCACTTTGGTATTCCAACCCTTGCATTTGTGCTTTTTATTTATATTCTCAGCCATCATTTTTTTTTTTCATGCTTTTCCATTCTCTTGTTATATAAAATAATATGTAGATTTAATACAGACAGGCTTTGTCACAGTCAGAGGGCTGGATTTAGTAGTTTCTAGGGGGGAATTATTTGGGATAACTAATTGAAACCAAAGTGCATTACCATTCCTTGCCTGCAACAATAAACACTGGGTCTTCAAAGGCTGACCAAGTTTCCAGTGAGTCCCGACAATAGCAGTTGTCATTTTCAAATGATGGTCCTTTTGAAACGCCAAGTGGAGTGAAGAAAAAGTGTGTGCTATTGCTGATTAGACAGGAATATGACTTGCAGAGGCCTATGTTACTCCTTGTCTGCAAATTTTCTGCCCTGATTAATTACAAAGGGTGCCAAAGTGTGTTGACGTTAGTTAAAAGCATTTGCTCTTTTCAGTCTGTCGTTATACCAGAATTAAGGATTTCTGTGTCGAGGTGAGGTCAGGAGGGTTCAGATCTGTTTTCCACTGATAAATCTTTCTGTCCCGTAAGGATTAAAGGAACCCAAGGCTTTCATATGTAAAACTAATACATGATCGCCTGTGTGTATATGTCCCCATGATCAAAGAGCTCTTGGCCAAGTGGGAATGCCTCAAAGAGATAATAAGTAATTTGTTCACTACAAACATTACAATTATCTATCCCTCTACAAAGTACTGAGAATAAATTCTCTAATCAGAGTTAATTAGCATCCTTGTTGCTTTGGGTTTAGCTGACTCGTTCTCTTAAAGGCACATGAACATGGCTTTTCTGAGCCAACTTCTTCAACTCTCAAAGTTACTTGGAGTATCTGCCCACCAATGAGCTCAACCCATTTATTTCAATTTGATGATAATTAATTGAACAAAATTCACTGAGATCCTCCTCTATATTCACTTACTCTTCCAAGCTTTTATTTGCTGATTCCCTACGCTGTCCATGGCCTATTTGAAGGCTTCATGCCCTCAAATTCACAATCCAACGTGGGATGCCATAAAGAGGAATGAGTGTAGGTGCTCTAGAAGCCAAAAGAGAAGAGAAGGGACGGAAATGACCTCTCTCAGGAGGTGATAGCCAAGGTTGGTTTGGAAGAATGAGTAAGAATTTGGTAGGTTTACATGAGGAAGAAGAGCATTTCAAGAAACATAAACCACAAAACCATGTGAAATGATAACAACAAGAAAAACAACAGCAACTATATATTTAGAGCTACGTGCCATATAGAGCTGTGCACATTCTAATTCATTTAATCGTCACCAAAAATGCTATGGGGTAGGTTCTATTATTATGCCTTTGCATAGACTGAGGAAACTGAGGATGGAGAAAATGCAATAACTGAAACAAGACCCAGAGCTGGTAAGAGGTGAAGTCAAGATTTGATCCCAGGCCATCTGACCCCAGAGTCTATTCGTTATACCAAGTAGGTGCACACTCACTCACACGCACACACACACACACACACACACTTAAAAAATATTTAAGTGTTTCCTTCAAAGGAGTCTCAGTGTGTTGGGATTGATGAGGCATAGACACATCTAATTTTTCCTGCGCTTAATATATTCTCTGCATCAAAGAGTTCTGCAAAGAACATGCAACAAGATAAAGAGCTCTGTTCCAGAAGAAGAGTCAGGAAGGCTCTTTAAGGGGCAAGGGCTTGATTCTGAAGAATGTCAGCTGACCACCCAATGACTCACTTTGTTTTACAAACAAACAAAATATGGATGAAGTGCTTCATGCAGTGCCTGATGTGTGGGACATGCCTGATTTAGGGGCTGTGCCTCCCCTTTCCCCTTGAATCCAGCCTCCTGCACCAGATCTTTTACAGCTTTCCTATTTGAGTTGATCCTTCTCTTCTCTTGTGCTACCATGGAACATGGAGGGAAAGAGGGAGTCACAATCATTTGTTCATATAATTGCACTTATAGTGATGAACAATTAGAGTAGACTTGGCTCTGCTCTCTCACTCATATGAAGAAACCCTGGGATTAAAAATAGAGTTCATTCAGATTTGCCTTTACAATAGGGTCTAGTTCAGAATCAAGTTGTCACAGCAGTGGTCCAGGGCCTGAGAAGTAGCTATTTCTATATTAGTCATCTGTTTTTCATGTGATTTCCTCCTTTCATTCTTCTAACAACCTTCCAAAATATGCATCATCATCTTTATTTAATGGATGAGAAAACCGATGCCTATATAGTTGATGTGACTAGTTCATACTCATATATTCCTCGTACTAAAAGAAAGAGAGACTAGGTTTGTGCCCAGGCTTTTTAAAAACTGAATTCACAATGTTAACCATTCCTTCTTGGTAAATTCTCCATCCATTTTAAATGAATTGAGGAATGGCAAAAATCCAGGCCATTTTCCGTTTGTTTGAGGAGAATAGGCGTATAGACTAAGTTTGGAGTAAGAAGTCTTGGCATCAAGTTCCAACTGTGCAATGCTAAACTCAAGTTGTATGACATTTGGCTTCTTCAAGCATCAAGTTCCCCACCTAGAAAAATGGAGGGGGGGGGGAATATAGTCCTCATAAATACAGATGAAAACTAAGGGAGGTGGTGTATATGAACATACTTTTTTGACTCACCCAAATTGTTTTATTATGTATCCTTGTAGGATAGAAATAAAAATAAAAATAAAAAAAGAAGGCCAAAGACAGGAATTCTGGAGCCTACTCAGGGACAAGTGGTCGTACTTGCTTGTTGGTCTTTTCACCTGGAAAGTTAGCGGTTTGGGCTAGGTGGTTTTCACATTTCTTATCCAGCAGGGGAAGTCCTTTTGCAAGTCCTAACACATGGCAAGGACCAATCCATGCATCTATCTGTGCTTGACCATGAAAGCTTTCCAATACCGATGGCTCTGACCATCAGGGTTGGAAAATGTTTGGGCTCAACAATTGTGACAGTCGAGGATCCAGTGACCCTGTGTTTCAGGTTATCCACGTAGAACAACAGCAGTGGATCCAAAAGGGATACCGGATTTTGACACCTAAGCTCTGTTATAGCTCCATAAAAGCCAGTCATTGTCATGGACAATAATCCAAATCAGGCATCAACGACCATGTGGACCATTTCTGTGAAACCAGAAGTGTTTCACAGGCCCCACTCATTCTGATCTTAGAAGCCCAATGACATTCTCATATTGCTGATCCACCAGCCTTCCTGTATGGTCATCTTTGATCCTTCCACTTCCCTTGCCCTCTAATCAAGCCATCATAAATCTTACGGATTTTAATTTCTGACATATATCTTGAATCCCTCTACTTCTTTCCATCTCCACTGCCATTTTCCAAAGCCAAGACACTTAGCTTTGTCCAGACAGGAGGGAACAATAACTTGCCCCATCCAATCTACTCTCCACATAGCACCAAATAAGCTCTTGATCCCCAAATGGCTGTTAGATAAAACTGAAATCCTAACTACAGCCTACAAAACCCGCTTGACCACTGGGCTCTTGCCACATTGGCCAAACTTGACTCACAGGCCAAGACCTTTCCCCTCTCTAGCCTTTGCACTTACCCTTCTATTTAGAATGTTTTTCCCTCATCTTCTTTGCTGGCTCACTCCTCTCCTTCAGCCTCAGATCAAATAAACATCCTTCCTCCCAGGAATCTTCCCTGAACATCTCAATTTCTTCCCACCTATTGCTTAAGCTGCATATTCCCTCCCTAACCCTAATCACACGTCACATTTATTTATTTGCTTGTTTGGTGTCTCATTTACCCACTAGAATATAACGCCCATGAAAGTTAAAGGACCTTATTGTTTTCATCCACCATTATAATCTCAGTGTCCGGAACAGTACCTGGGGTCCAAAAGATGCTTGCTAAACACAGGCCGAGAAACTCTGGCTTAGAATAATTGCCCTTAGGGTGGCAAGAGAAAGGAAGGAATACAGCTCATTCTTCCCACTGGCACAAGATAATTTAGCACTATGCAGGGTAAGCTATTTCCAACTTTATGAGATGCTCTGCCTACAGGGATCGGGTGGTGAGGTGGAAAAGTGTCTCCTAATATTTTGCTAGGAGATAAACAAATAGAAAAATGAACTTCAACAGAAATTCACTTTGCAACTAACTTCTTTTTGCACGATGCACTTACTCTTAATATTTTTGAATGTCAAATAATGAAGTATCCAATCTGTGTAGGTTCCATGATATACTAGTGAACATATGGACTATTCTGCTCTCATGAAGAATATTGGAAAATAAACATAAGTCAGCCAATCATAGGAAACATCAAAGGCGGAAGGAAAATCATCTAAAATGTTGTCTGCACCAGATTTTTAAACATTAAGATCAAAGTACATTCTCAGGAATGTTTTTTTATTACCGTGTCCTATGGAAAGGGGTTCTTCAACAGGCGCTCTGTGTTTCAACAGTTTCTCTTTAACATGGTAAAGGAGTTATCAAAATATTTAAAATAGTTAAGTGTGTTAATTCAATATTATAATTGTAATATAAATAGTTTATAATTCCTGAAACTCAAAACTAGGCTAGCTATAAGCTTGAAATGATTTTAAATATATGTCTTTTTCCAAAGTGCAACAGCCAAACAAATGGTAGCTGGGATGAGTGTTCCATTTTCATCACGAAACTGTAAATCCATCATTTGTGAGGGGACTGTAAATTATGCATTCGGGAAATTCCTCTCACTGGGCCTGCTGGGGGACTCCAAGAAAAGCAGTAGGAAAAATGACTTACTACCTGTGAATGCTGACCTGAAACTTGTACAGATACTTCATTGCTAGAGAGAGGAACTGGCAGAATGTGTGATTCAGCAGCAGAGTTCAAAAAGAAATTGTAGGGGTGAGAAAGAGGAGACAGAGATGGCAAACCGATTCCAGCGTTTCTTCTCTCCCCCTCCCCAATCAAAAACACCTCTAGAAACCTAATTTGCACTCCTCAAAATACAACTATTTGACACATCAGGGACTTATAAACCATAGCATACAAAGGACTCAGGGATTGTCTGTGTTTTCTGCATACAGTTCTTGGTAAACATGTGTGTTTGTATATTAAGTGCTGAATGAATAATACACAAAGTGTGTGAAAAAATGAATCAACTCTGAGATGATTAGTTAGGATTTTGTCATATGTTGTACAGACAATAAATAAAAAATGCTTAACAAATGGGAATATGGGAATGGATTGTTTTCCAATGTGTCAAGAGTAGCCCTTCCCTTAGATTAACTGAGGCTTGAGTCAAAAGGGACACCGTTGGTCATCTCTGAACAGCTGTGGTCACAGAAAGTATCGTAAGTTATTTTTCTGCAACATGAAAGTATTAACACCTATCTCATACGATAAACACATCAGTTAATGTAGACACTGTATGTGAAGGGGCTGGAGCACAGACGTGCTCTGTCAACGTGTCCAGAATGAAAACAAGTAGGAAAAAACATAGACGGGCTTGCTCCATGTAGCCCCAGAACAGAGACACAGAACTCATGTGACAGCCTGAAAAGGAGGGCAAGTTTGGCTTGGCGTGGAAGAATGAGTAGGAATTTGGTTAATATGTACAGTAGTTTAGAGACTAGGCTTGGAAATCTAACCTTGTGTGACCTTGGGTAAATAACTTGACATCTGTGAGCTTCAGTCTGCTTGTCTGTAAACTGGAAATAACATTAGTACCTTGCTCAGTATATAACTAATAAAAGCAAAACGCTTAGGATAGGTCTCACAGATTAAAAAAAAAAAGCACTCAATAAATGTTAGTTATTATGGTATTATTACTACATATAATAATTATTAGCAAGGACTCCCCAACACTACACTTATTCAGGGATGTGTGGGAGACAGTGAGCTCTTACCAGCAGTCGTATTTAGCCAGAACCTGCAAAACCACCATTGGAGAAAGCCATGCCTTGGCGAGAAGGTTGCTAAGACCCCACGCATCTCTTGATTCTAGTCCTAACTGGAAGCCAACTTTTTACCTGCTGAAATATGCAGGACTTTCAGAGAAACCTCCCACTTTAAATTCTCAGCAGAGCCAAGTCATAAAATTGCACTTATTTCTCGGGTCCACTTCTTGGCAGCCAGGCCTTTTAAGCATCCTGCAGCTACTCCCAAAGCCTCAGCAGCATCTTAGAGTGTTTCCCATCATGGTACCTAATAAAGTGCAAGACAAATTGGTAGCCAGGGGAGAGAAGTGTCTTGTGTTACATTTGGTGCTCCTTTAACCAGTCCGTCTGTGATTTACAACTCAACAGAGGGGTAGGGTTATAATTCAGGGGTGAGGGAGCTGGGTGAGTAAAATGTTGAGAATAAAACTAGGAACACCACACAGCAGCTGCACACACTAGAGACACTCAGCTATTCTGTTTGCCGGAAGCAGAGGCTAAGAAAACAAAGTGGAGGCAACAGAGGAGATAATCTGAACACGTGACTGAACATACTACATAAATAGACTGGGGAAAATTGCAAGAGTGCACAACCAGTTTTGCTTATTAGACCTAAAATCATACTGGACGCTGCCTGGACCCCATACAAAATTTAGCCTGTGAAACTTCATCTGTGAAACTAATTCTGATGGGAAAAAAAAAAAACCTCAATAGATACTTTTATAGGACTTGGGTACTTCCCCTCAAATGTCAAGTTTGTACACTTCTTTTCAAAACTGGAATCTCCCAGATCTCAGAATTTGGGAGCAGAAATTTTGATGCTTTAAAGAAATATTTTCTTAAATGTTTTGTTCATTAATCATTATTCTAAAAGTGCTCATATATCTTCTTAGCATTCTTTCTAAAAAAAAAAAAAAAAAAAATTAACTGTTTTTTTTAGCCAGGAGATCTAAGGACAAAATTATATCTTAGCTGAAAAGATGACATATTTTTAATTAAGCTATAAATTGTTTGTCCAAATAAATGAAAGTAAAAATATGCTTTCCTTAATACTAGCTGATTTTTCCTAATTACACTGAGGAATGTTGCATCTCAGGTTAAAATAAAATACTTAGAGGCCCACAAATCTAATGCATAATTTTAGTTCTGTGGTTAAGTATCTGCTTGGAATACACATGAAACAAAACTCAATGGTAAAAAATCCGGGCCTAACTTTCTACAACAAAGAAAATGTATATGAGAGGGATCATGGAGCCGGGTATGATGGACAATTGGGCCCATCTTATCCAGACCAGGTCACTGTCAGTTCACTGTGGGATGTATAGGTTCAGCCTCTGAACTCTTTAAATAGCATTTTGTAAAAGGTGAAAGATTTATGTGACCTGAAGAGAAACTGGAGTATGTTCGTTGCAGCATTATTCACGGTGTCCAAGACCTGGCAACAACCTAAGGGGCCTTCGACAGATGATTAGATAAAGAAGATGTGGTACATATGCACAATAGAATACTACTTGGCCATAAGATGAAACACTGCCATTTGCAACAACATGGATGGATCTTGAGATTATCACGCCAAGCAAAATAAGTCAGACAGAAAAAGTTGAGAACCATATGACTTCACTCATATGTGGGATATAAAACTGAAAACAACAAATGAACAAGACAGACAAACAAACAAAACCTCATAAACACAGACAGCAGTTTGCCAGAGGGCAAAGTGGGCAGAGGGGTGGTAGAAGAGGGTAAAGGGGGTCAAAAATATGGTGACGGAAGGAGAATTGACTTTGGGTGGTGAACACACAATACAATATACAGATGATGTATTATAGAAATGTACACTTGAAAACTATATAATTTTACTAACCAATATCACCCCAATTAATTTAATTAAAAAATAAAATAAATAAATAAATAAGAGAAACCAAAGGACTTATAAACAAACAAACAAATAGCACTTTGGTGGAGGCCAAACTCCACTGAGTGACAGGTCACTTTCTTCAGATAAGAATCAGGAAACTGAATTTAAATCTCTACATATGCCCCATCCACCGTCCATGTCCAACAGAAATTACACCTGTCCTGAAAAGAATGCTGTGGTCAATCATTCTAAGAATGTTTAAATCATCGCATTTTGTTCCATGATGATTTGAATTCAACAAGATAAGACATCGCTCAAATATTACTGAAATATAACAGGCTGATTTAAAAAAAAAAAAAAAAGACATTTCCCAGGGATAAAAACACCGGGTGGAAAGCCTCCTGTTTATGGGAATTGCTGAATGTCTTAAACCTTCACTTCTAAAGTTTCATCTGCACTATTATATCTTCATTGAGCAGATATTTTCCAATATGTACTATGCACTAGTTGCTAAACTTTTTCAAGCTTCAATACGTACCTTTCATTAGACAAAATTTAGGTTCAGTGAGTAGTGGAAGAGAAGGGAATGCAATTCACTATGACAGAAGCAAATGAAGATTCCTTTAGCCCCAAAAGGAAAAATAGGTATTCTCAATGGAAGTCAGGACTGGCATTTTTACTGGATCCTGTGTATGATGAAGAAGACCATGACCCTCACTTCCCACCCCACCCCAGCCTTACCTGAAATGGAGCAGAATGGAGGATAATCCACACAGAAGTAGAACGCTGAGGAGAGGAACAAAGGGACTAAATGTTCCAAGTGGCCATGGAGGGAAAAGGGAGAGAGACGTTTAACCATTTCAAAAGAAGGGTTCCTCTCCTGGCCGTGGGGAAAGGGTGGCCAGGTAAAGAGGCCCTGAGAGTCCATGCCCTATGACCCAGGCCCATTGAAGAGTGGGGTTGGGACAAGTTGAAGGGAGTACAGAAGCTATTCTCATCATAGATTCTGTAGAGATTGGAAGTTAGGATCTGAACTGAAAATAAATGACTACATTATATATTCTTTAGAATGCCATATATGTCCTTAACCAGCAAATATAAGGTTGCCTAATAATAGAAGGGAGAGGTAATTAAGTCTCTTCTTTTCTTTTTTATTTTTTCCATATAATTTTTTGGTTGGATTTTTTTAAAATTATTTTTTTCCAGTTACACTTGACATTCAATATTATTTTATATTAGTTTCAGGTGCACAGCGTGGTGGTTAGACATTTATATAATTTACATAGTGATCCCCTGGATGAGTCTAGTACCCACCTGGCACCATACACAGTTGTTGCAACATTGTTGACTATATTCTCTATTCTGTACTTTACATCTCCTAATTAAAACCCTTCTTAAAGTAAAAATCTGAGAGCCGTTCATTCATTCATTCATTTGACAAATAATAATTAATTTGTGAAAAGTGCCAGGAACACCAGGAGCTCTGGCTCTTCCCCTTCCCACCCCGGGGTGGGAAGAAGCCAGCAGGACAGACTGCTGGATGAGACAAGCTCATCCCTCAGGCACTGGCGTGCGTGAGATGAGGGTGAGAGAAGCCAGGAATTAGAAACGAAGAGGCAGCACTTTTTCTACTTCATTTAGTCATCCTCACTCTGCACATAACCACCAGGAACATCAGATGACCGTTTTCCTAAATATTTCTCATGTGACAATTGACCTTAGAACAATAAACAAAGTAGAAAAAGAATAATTTGTTTAAAGCTACTGCTTACGTCCCTTTATTTATGAGCTTTACTTAACATTTTTCTCTAATCATCACACAGCCTTAAAATTTATTAGAGTAGTAATAGCTTATGATTGACTATGCTTATAATTTACAAAAGGCTCTCACAAAGAGGTCATCTTTTTTGATCCTCAGAACTATTCTGCAAGTTCGGTGTTGTTGCTATTTCAGCCCGATAGAGCTGGAAACCTGAGGTTCAGAGGGGCTCAAAGACTCGTTCCAGAGGATGCAGCATTGTGCATTCACCACGCTTTGTAAGTCGTGTGGTTTTCCCATTCCCGTGTTACTCCATTAGATGGGTATTAAATTGCATAGAATCAAACCACCACCATCCATCTTAGCATAGTCAGGCCTCCTGTGTTACACTCATGCAGCTTGACTTTCTGCAAAGAGTGGAAACATAGGAGTGAGAGTGTTCAAAAGGAGCGGTAGAGGGGAGTGATTAGGAGCTAAGCACGGGTGTCAAGCAGATCGAAAATCCAATTCTGATTCTGGAGCTTACTGACTTTTGATGTTGGACGAGTTAGTTAACTTCTCTCAGTCTGAAAATCCTTACCTCTAAGATGGAGAAGAAAAAAAAACAGTGCCTGCTTCTGGCGTTGCTCTGAGGATAAACATGTTAAGTGTGCAAACAAGGTGCCTACGTTACCTACAGCATCTCTTTGCCAGGCCCTGTGCTAACAACAGTCAAAGGACAGCAGCAGCTAGAAGCGGTTCCGAAGCAAAGCAGCTGTGGTCCTAGTGCGAGCAGTAGCACAGTGGCAGTAGTAATACTAGCAGTAGTAATAGTGGCAGCAGCAGCAGCAGAAGTAATAGTAGCATTAAAATAGTAATAGTATAATAGCAGCCAGAACAGTTTCATAGCAGTAGTAGTAACAGTAGTAGTAGTAACAGAGTCTGCAGCTAACTAACACTCGATCTCTCAACCAAGTGACATGGAAAGAAAAAGAAAGGTGTTGTCCATCAACAAACATAAGCAAACACCAACCAGAGGACAACGTTTCTCTAGGTTTGATGTGTTGGAAGTCACGCCTGATCAGAACAGATTTCAGCGAAAGAAAATAATAGCTCTGATTTCAACCATTGGAACCACCAACGAACAATGGAAGGCCCATATAATCCTTGGGTTCTACCTATGGCAGTTGGCAGCAGGGGCAGGGAAAGACAACAACAGTCCAGGGCACATCACGTCCTGTGATTTAGAAGTCTTCTCTGGACCGTCTGGGGAAGCAGCAAGTCACAGAACAGTCACAACCCATGTAGGCGAAAACTATTGTTTCAAACTCCTTTTTCTCTTTCAGTTTTTCTCTTTTAGTTTTCTCTCGAAAACTTTCTGAAAGTGGGGCCAAATAAACATTCTTTACTGAGAAAATGAAAAATAAATGACAGTTCCTTGAATGCCTACCAAGTATCTTACCCTGTGCTGGGTATGATACCTGCACTTGACATTGGCTATGATTTCAGAAGGGACAAGGGAATCAGAGCCCAAAGAAGTCAAGCAACGCAACCACCATGAAGCAGCTGGAAACAAGCCCTCCTGACTTCAGATCCTAGGTCTTTCTCACTAATCTACGCTGCTCCCTGAAAATGTCCCTGGAAAGGCCACTTGCCTTTAAAAATAAGGCATTCCCATTAAGTCAAATCTAACTCAAATTTAAATTTGCGTTCCGTATTGTAACACTTGGCTCCCGACCCTATGTCCTCACCCTTACTATTGGAGTATTCTCTGGCTTCTAACCTGGCTGTCTTTTCTGGTTGCTGAAGCCCACTTGATCTGCCCACATGCACATGCCCACCTGCATGTTCTGGGAAACAAAGTCCCTCAGGAACGTCCCACAACCAATGACTGGAGGGAGTTAGTGAATAAATGTGCCAGCTGCCTTGTGTCAGGAGAGCTCCAGGAGGCCTTGGTTCTGCACTGGCTCCCAGCGCCATTAAAAACCCTTGGTCACAGGAGTTCCTGGCTTGATAATGCGTGCTTTATTAGCTGTCTACCCTTTCCCATCTCAACGATCCACTCCTCTACTGGTGTTTCCTTCCTGCCTCAGGTAAACTGCCTGCATTCAAATCCTTGCTCAGGGGCAGCTTCTAGGGCAGAACCAAAAGCATCAGAGCACGGTTGATATGTGTGAGGACTCCGTTCATAAACTCTATCGCACAACTATAGGATCACATCCATTGTCCTAAACCGTTTTGTATTTTTTTAATTCACTAAAATTATGCCCAAGAAGTTAATGCTTGCCGTTAAATATCATGCATTATTGTCACAGATACATTACTTTGAGAGAATACTTTAGATTGTATTTGAGTTTTTGCAGCTTTTAAAATGTCTATCAAAGGTGAAGGGATTAAGAAGTACAACCTGACAGTTGCAAAACAGTCACAGGGATGGAAAGTACAGCACAGAGAATATAGTCAATAATATGGTAATAACTATGTATAGTGCCAGGTGGGTGCTAGACTAGTCAGGGGGAAGGAATCATTTCTTAAGTTACACAAATGTCTAATCACTATTCTGTACACCTCAATTAATATAAAATAATATTGAATGTCAACTGTAATTGAAAATTTAAAAAGGGGGTAAAAGGTGAAGGGGAAGAAGAGGTCCGCATTTCCAGGTATAAAGCAAATCAGTCAGAGGGATGTAATGTACAGCCTGGGGAATATAGTCAATAGTATTGTGATGGCAGGTACTGTACCAGATGGTTGCTGGACTTACCATGGTGATCACTTCTTTAGGTCTATAAATGTTGAACAACTACGGTGCACACCTGAAACTAATATAGTGTTGTATGTTAGCTATATTTTAATAAAAACCTTTAAAAAAATAAAACGCCTATCAATTTTTCCATTGTTGCAAGTATAGCAGGATTAATTACTACCAGCTTTCTAAAGAAAAAGGAAAAACACTGACCCAAAACATCTCATATGTAATACAAATCTGAATTGGGGAAAAAAAAAGTCTTCAGCTTTCCAACTTTGTGTCAGAGTGAAAATTAGCCCCAGGAGCAAGTCAGAGCGGAAGATGAGGAGAAGGGGTGGAGGAGGTGGGGTGCGGGCAGGTTTCCTCGAGGTTTGGGGGAGGGATATGTTCATAGCCACTCAGGTGCAGGTGGGTCCTTTATGGACAATGGTTTTTCAGGAGAATGTGCTTATCAAAATGAAGAAGGGAAAGGATGGAAGGAGAGTTTACATTAGACATGAGCCTAGTAAGGGTCAAACAGTCTTCCAGGTACTTTACATATTCTACTTTGTCAACTACTACCTTAAACCAGAGTTCAACGAGGATCATTACCACCATTTACATGGAGTGGAACAGCCCGTGAGAGCTTAATATATAGCAAAGAAGACATTTAGCAAGTGGCAAAAGGAGAGTTCAAAACTCAGGTGTATTAGACTCTAAAGCCTGTTAATATCAGTAATGAACTATAGCTCCAGCAAACTGGCGTGGAGATTGCATCACATCCCAGTTTGCAAAGAACGTTCATTAAGGTTGAGAAAGAGAAAGGCAGCTCCTGACAGCTGGGGACTGGAATGGCACGGTCAGGCACGCCTGGTGTCAGTAAGAGCTTACAGGCACTTGCAGCCAGCCAGGTTGTGATGTATCCCTATGGAGGACAAACGATTTCACAGAACACCAGCATGGGGGAAGTGACTATGATGGAGCAAGACAAATTGAAGACCACTTCACAAGCAGGGCTGCGCAAAGACAAAAACAACTACATGGTCCAAACAAAATGTGATGAGGATGATAATATTCATTAATTAAAAAGCCCCAACATCAGCCTTTCCTGGCAAATACAAGTGATTGCTACTTCATTACCAATTATAGTTGGACCTTTTGCCTTGTTCCACCTGCCTTCTAGATAGAAATTATTATGACTCGAATCACAGAGTTACCTTCACATTCTGACAGCATCCAATCTAGGGTGAAGCCCCACTCCCTAGAGCCCTCCCCACAAGCACCTAACACAAGCCTATAACAAGTCCTTCCGAAAGCCCTCTTACTGAGAAAATCCACAATTTCCAATGGTGCGCCTTTGCTCTCATTATAACAAGTAAATAAATTGTATTTCGTTCAATGGTAGGTGACTTTTTGGTGGTTTTTGGCCTAAAGGTATTGAGAATATATTCACTTATTCAACATTTTCTGGATGAGGCACAGTGAATGATATATCTTTGTCTTCTCTGAAGAAACTCATATAAATCCTACCCTCAAAAGGTATATAGCAATGTGTACTCTAGATTCAAGAGCGTTTTTTTTTTAAATGCAGAGAGAAAAATCTCAATAGATTCAATTCTCTATTCAAAACTCTCCTTACTGAGTTCACATCAAAATGCTTGTGAATGTTGCCTCAAAATGTAATTCCACATACTGAAGAGAATGGGAGAGGGGTCCTCAGAAAACAGAAAAACAAAGAAGAGGATGGAAGGGTAAATATTTAGGAATCTTGGGTTCCTGAAAGAAAAACCTGAGACAAAGACAAGATAGACTGAAATCCAGAAAGTAGTACTGAGGGAGAAAAAGAGGGAAAATCAGTATAAGAGTGTGTTATTGAGGTTACCACGGTCACCACTACGTGCAGTTGAAGCTCAATCCCACCCAGAGCTTCTGAGGTTGGTTTAGAATGAGTTGTCCATCCAAGGACCAAGAGAAATACCGATCGATTCTCTCCCCTTACCGCATTGGTTGACACTGTCCATGGAGATAGTAACTCCCTTAAACTCATGAGCTTCTCACATTTGCTTGAAGACAGGCACCTTTGTATATCTGTAAGGCATGAGAAACTCTGGAGCAAAATGTGAAAACATTGCACATGCCTGAGGTGAGTCACTGTCAGTGTAAAGTGAGTCCAAACCCACATGAACTGCCCACTGCAGCCATAGTGGCCAGTGGTGATGAGGCTGAAGGACTGAGTCCAGGCTCTAGGGACATCTGCTACCTAGAGTGAAAGAAGCTATAGCCCAGATGTGTAGATTGGACGGGGACCCTTGGAAGGAAGGAGTCTGTTAGCCTAATAAAACCCTATGGAGTCTTGGAACTTGTGAAAACCAGGTATCACTGAGAATTAGAATAAGATATGGGATGAAAATGGAGGAGTGTGTGGTAGGAAGAGACATTTACTTGAATTCTACATGCAGACGTTACCCATTTCATGTAGCAGACCTCATCTTTGTCCACTTCATAGCATCCAGTGCTCACTGGTGTGGTGGCCACTCACCATCTCCTGATCAACCAAATATGAAGCCTACCTGTCCACAAACCCCACCCGGACACACAGAACCCCAGTTCAATATTAAATATCAATCATTAGTTGAGAAAATTGTCCAACATAAAAATTAGAGAAGACAAGGTAAATAGAAAAAGAAATGATCCTGGAGGAAATAGATAATGCAAGGGAGAAAAGATAGCTTTAACAGCAAATGTTTATTAACGTTTCAAAGAGATTTCAGAACTTATACTATCCATAGAATATGCACTAAAAAAGGAGCACCCAGAAAAGTGCAGACAGGTTAAGGAAATCTCCAAGAAAACAAACTGAAAAGACAAGACAATATGAAATATATCTGTTTCCTGGATATGCAGAAGTATCAACACAGAAGTTACAATGCCCAACTTATAGTATTTTCAAAAAGATGACAAACATTATCTGTTTCTAAATTTCAGCAAGGTGTGCCTAGGCATAACTACTTTTTTAATTCACTATGAGAGACCATTGACAGACCTTCCTATCTGGAAACCTGTTAAAAATTAAATATAAAAATGAAAAGGTAGGTAAACTAGGAAATATACCCATAAAAAACTGACAAGAAAAGCCTCAAAATCCCAATGGAAATATTTGATCAAAAATGTGGCCATTTCACATAAGATATACAAGTGGCCAATAAGAAATAAAACTCTAAATAATACCTAAAATATAAATTAAAAGTGACTAATGACATGAATAAATGTTCAGTCTCACCAATAATTTTTAGAAAATGCAAACTGAAATGAGATTTTCTTTTTCACTTATCAAATAAATTAAGCCTTCAAAAGTCAAACATTTTTGGCAAAGGAGCACTGGAACAGATAGTCTGATTCCCTTTGCATGGGAGTGCAAATTGGTACAAATTATCTAGAAAATTATTTTATAATGTGCGTAAAATTCTTCAAAAAACCCAAAACATGTCCCTTGCTTTCCCCATTGATTTCCTCAAACCTATCCTAAGAAAATTCAATTTATATCTCTCTCTGTACTTTGTAACAAAAATATAAAAATATTCACACAAAGAAAGGGGGAAAAACTCTGACAGACACATACTCGTATATAGAAAAATGTTGATTATTTCGGCATAAACATTGGAAAGAAGCTAGACAGCCAACAAGCAGAGCAATAATTTAAAAACTGTGATGCACACATTTTGCCCAGGTAGGCATCTGAGAGGGTGCTTTACGCACTATGGGAAAATGTTATTGATAAAAAGTTGGATGAGAAAAGCAGGATTAAAACTAGTTGATACAATGGGATACCAATCAAATTGTATAAATACATGATGCACATATATGAGGAGCTATATCTACATCTGTATATCTATCCTGAGGAGAAAAGACTCCTAAACATTAATAGGGAGTATTTCTGATTGGTTTGGACTGTGGTTAATTTTTATTCTCTTCTCTGGACCCTGTGATTTTTTTTCCCCCAACCACTTACAATGAGCGTACTCGTATATATCACTTTTAAAATAAAAATAAATCATTTTTTCATTTCATTTGTATATTTAACTGTTTAATTGTGAAATATATTTGAGAGTTTTAAGTTGAGATTTTTGTCAAATCACCAACCAAGGAAATCAACAGACAAAATCCATGGACCAATAGCCAGGTCTATGCAGGGGGAGTAGAGGAAGAGGTAGGGGAGGGAGCAGAGGGGCAGGAAAGGAGGAAGAGTGGGGGCATCCAGGAGGCACGTGGGGATGGGCTCTGAATGTGCGCACCTGGGGGAGATGTGGGGACGAGACTGGGAGCCTGCTGCCTCCGTTCCAAGCCTGACGGAAAGAAAGGCATCGAGAGGGGAACTCAATGAGGCCATCCACATAAGTGGCGTTAGTTTCCTCCCTCAGACACGCAATGCTAAAGGGAACTTCACTGGTGGTCTGTAAGCTCTCATTTCTCCCCTGTGAGAAGCAAGCCCTCAGAGCTGGCTCCAACACACCAATGAGTACACTTTTTCAGAAATAAAATACAGTCCGGTCTCAATTTCATCCTTTTTAATAAGCAGTTAAATCACATTTTACATCTGGCAATAAATTAATGGATTTTATACCATCGTAAGACTTTTCATAGAACTATCTTCACAAGGATTGAATATGCAAGTGGTTAAGATCACGGCCTTAGGACTCAGTTCCACCACTTCCTTCCCTGTGTGGCCTCAGACAGGTTATTTCACCCTTCAGACCTGTTTCCTCATCTACAAAACGGAGATAATAAAAGAACCTGCTTCTTTGGCTTCCTTATGAGGTTTATATGACTGAAAATGTGTCAGGTGCTTAGAACAGTGCTTGGGGGAAAAGTACGTCCTATCGAAATGTTTTCTATATTAAATACAAATATGTTGGAAACATTTCTTGGTCAGACCATGCCTACGTCTGTTTGCATTAGGAGACAATTGTAGTTACCATAAAAAAAAAAAAAAAAAAAAAACAGGTTTGTTTGTTCATTCATATATGAGTAAATACATAAAATAAAATAAAAACCAACCACGCAGTGGTCAGCAAGGATATGGTGACTGTTGGAGCCCACATAGCACAGTGGGTGAGGCCGTTCCAAGCAAGAATCAGAGGGAACAAGAGGCTCAGAGTAGCCGTGGCCAAGGGGTGTACCGGTGAGGAGAGAGGGTCCCCAAACTTGGGAGGTGACAAAGTTTGGGAGGACCAGTGAGTTGGGAAAATAGCCCTGCTTCTTGGAAGCATCCTCGGGAATTGGCAGGATCTCAGATGCTATCAGTGCCGCGAGGAAGAGATGCATCACTCCTGACCTTGATCAAGGCTGAGGCTCAGGACACAGGGGAGGAGAGGTGTGTGGAGAAATCTATACTGATGCCTGGTAATCATAGCAAGGTGGAGCCAAAGGAGACATGGAAGCTTTCATGGAGCATTTCCTCTTTCCCAGGACCCCCCGGCCTGTGAACTGGGATCATCATTTCCATTTCAAAGGTGAGAAAACCAAGATATAACTTGTCAGGGTCTTACAGACCCAGATTTGATTCCCAGTCCCTCGATCTCCTGTCTCACGCTGCACTTCCCCTGGCTGCCCATTATCAGTAAATCCTGGAACTGAGGTATATGAAGTATATGTCAAGGTGTGTCAAGCCTTGACTTGCCTGCTTGGTTACCTGCAGGCTTTCTGTGATTTAGGGAAATCTCCTTGCCTGGTCCTCCTGGCCAGCTCTTACAGAGGAGTCTATCCACGGATTTAAGGCTCTAATGGTATTTACATTCAAGGAAAGGAATGATGTGAGCATGCTGGGCAAAATCTTACCACATCAGCCCCCATTCGTGTGGAGGTTGCACTGATTGCTGCCAAGGAGGCCGGCTGTGGCATCAGAGAGCTGGGCTTGGAGCCCAGCTGGGATCATAAACTGAGTGGTACAGGGTCAGTGAGTCTCTCTATCTGAACCTCATTCATTTTCTCTGTAGTGAAATTACCATCATTCCCATTTCACATCATGCCTTTGTGAGGGTTGAATGAGATAATGGCGTGAGATGCTTAGCTGGGTGCTTAATTAATACCAGAGCCCTCCGGCTCCTCCCCAAATGTATATGCAAGTTCCCTTCTTCCCCCCAAGAGGAATATCCAGGAATCTAGACTTTAAAGTGCATAGCCCACTCCCACAGGGGCTGGACCATACTCACTGCCCATACAGACATGTCTAAACTCGGTGACCTCTTGAAGACCTCCCTAACCCCTCGCTGAAATTCCTAGTGATTATTTAAAGTGACACAAAGAGAAGAACGGCAGGACATGAAGTTAAAGAATGTTAGTTTTTCTAACAGCTGGAAAAGAAAACAAAATGAAGAAAAATATTCCCCCATGAAATTCTTACAGTAAAAAATATAAACCATGTTGTCTTTAACTGGGGTCACACGGTAAGTTCAAACTGTACTCGGGACACATATACCTCGCGATTGTTCAATAGCTTCGGCACAGACAGACAGTGTTAATCATTTTCTGATGGTTGTTCTCAGCTGTGGCTTTGGCGAGTGAGAAAAGACAAATTCCCAGGGCTGAAAACTGAAAAGAAACACTGTACAATCATGGGAATTAAGAAGAAAAAAAGAAAAAGACAGTCTCGGACTGAGTTATTATATATTCCTGTTGAAGTCGTGCAAGGACTTTCCAGCTGAGAGGCACTGCCAGAGTCTGTGCCAGGGTTTCTACAGGGGGTCGCCCAGGTCCTGCTGCAGTGGGAGAAACACAGGCAATGGCAGGACCAATGCTTCTCCACCAGGGTCCGTTTTGTTCCCCAGAGGACATTTGGCAATGTCTAGAGTCATTTTTTATTGTCACAAGTCTGAGGGAAGTGCTACTGGCATCCAAGGGAGGGGGGCCAGGGATGCTGCTAAATATCCTAAATATGCACAGGACGGCCCTCACCCCTGCAGGCCCTCCCCCCGAATTTATGCAGCCCCAAATATCAATAGCGCTGAGGCTGAAAAACCCTGAGCAAAACACAGAGAAAACACACATTTGTCACTGTGGGCGACAGACAGGATTTGACACCCACACCCAGCACCTGATACTGAATCCTCTATTTCTGGTAATGGCAGTTCCCTTGTCAAAGCCACATGTCGTCTCAGACCCCAGTCTATGTCTCTTTCTCTCCTTCCCCTGATACTGAAAACACATCATTCGCCAAGCCCTAAACACGCCAGACTCCGTTTGAAGTGCTTCACAAGACTGTCTGGGAACTCTAGTTTAAATCTCATGACAACTCTCTGTGGGATGTATTGTGATGAACCCATTTTACACACCAGGAAGCTGAGACTCAGAGGGGTTGCCCAACTACGAAGGGTCAAAGCCCATTGTCAAACCCAGGCCTGTGTGATTTCAAAGCATTAGCTCCTAACTGCTCAAATCGACTTGCAAAGCTTCACCTTACTACCTGGGCAGGCCAGCAAGCCATCGAATACCCTTGAGCACTGTCCTCCTAAGAAATGGAGACAGTCATAGCTTTCCAAGGTTGCGTGAGTTGAAGATAATATAAGGCAAAAGTTCCCTGAGAGCTTGAGCAGATTATCCCTGGGGTGATGACACCCCGGAATTGCCTATAGTTCACTAGAAGTTGAACTAGAGTATCCCAGACCTTCTTCTGGTTCTTAGATTCTAAAATAGATTCTAGCCAAATCTTAGCAATTCTTCAGGGCTCGACTCCAATCCCTCTCTGCTCATGTGGTTCCCTTACACTTTCCTTGCCCTCTAAAGCACAGGTGAGCTCTTTCTAAGAAACCCTAGGGTCTTCTATTGTGTACCAAGCTCCTCCAGGTAGTCAAGCAATCAATCTCTCTCTCTCTTTCTCTTGATTGTAGAATTCAACCTAAAAGCATTTCGCCATGGTTTTTGAAATAGGAGTTCTGCCGCCAGTTGTTAGCGTCACTTAGAACTGATTATATAATAGTCATAAATTCTTAATAAAAACTACATATTGGATGAGTTTAGTCAACAGGTCAGCAACAGAGGCAATAAAGCTTGATTATAGACAAAGTAATTGCATACACTTGATCTGCATGGTATCCTGTGAGGAGTCAAGACAAGTTGATCTGACCTTCCCATGTGTCTGCTCCCACCCGTTTGCATTATTTGAGGCTGCTTCAGTGGCTTTGTATTCCCTTCTCCTATATGGATGGGGATTAACTTTTCTGGAACTCATGTTTCTGCCTCTGATAAATGCAGAGGTTGAACTCAATCAATGGTCCTCAAGCTTTGATTTTTATTAAAAGAATCCCCTTTTCAGATGCAATCTTATGAAGCACCTTAAAATAAAAAGAGCAGCAGAGCTGGCATGGTATGGAAGAAGGGTAGCAGAGTGTGTGTGATTCTGATCAGATGGATTTGGGCCTGACTTTGATCCACCATGGTGGTTTCCGTTATTACTACAGCTCCTTCAGCGAGGTCGTCCAAACCAACATTGGGTACCGGTCGTCTGTACGTAGTCTAACATGGCAGGACCTGACAGAAAAAGACATTCTTCTTTCCCACTGACTGCATGTTTGACCACAGCGAACCTTCATGTCTCTCAAGGTCCCAAACTTAGTGTCCGACCTTCACGGGAATCACTTAGTCATCATGTACCATCCAAGGTTTATCCTCCCCCGGAAGGCAGCCTCAAAGGCAGGTATGAGCCAACCTTGCTTGTTTACCTTATCTTTCATCTGCTTCATCCCACCATTTCCTTTCTCCGCTGCCATTCCCATCCCCTTCTTGAGGAATCCTCACGTTCTTTCCTGTATATAGCCATTCCCCTGTCCCCCAACCTTTGGATAACCTCCCCCTCTTGGAAAGTCCAACTCTATAACATTTATAAGCACAGGCTTTCAAAAGAAAAGTCCTGTTAAGTCTCCCCATCAGCTTTTCCAGATGTGATGGTAGGGTTCATGAGTCAGAACAGAAACATTATTCCCTTCTCACCTTCCCTGAGTGTAGGAAGAAACACACACACAAAAACCTCCACTCATCTCTTCATCCCATCATTGCGTTAGTGATTAACCACAAAAAGTCCAATTTTCTTGAAACACTCATTTTTTTATCATACTGGTTTCTCCATCAGTCTCCCCCACTCTGCATTTCCGAGCTATCCACCAGGAAAACAAGAAAAAACACACATAGTTACACACAAAGGCAACTGCATCCCATCCATTCTCTCCAAAGTGCATAATCAGGTCACGTGTGGGGAGATTAATGTGATTCTGAGCTTCGAAATGTGCTTCTTTATGATTATTAACGAGGATGGCTTGGAAGTGAAAGGACTTTGCAAACACAGCAGTTTAAAAAATGTATTTTCTACCTTGTTTATGAGACACAAACATACATAATTCAGTTCAAGGGTTGAGATTTTCTGTTATTATGTGCCAGGGATATTTATCACAATTGCAAATAATTTCCCAGTACAAATTACCCTCATCTTATCATCCAAACGTACTTCCCTTCTACATCATTCACGTCATGTTGAAATCTAAGGCCATAAAGTTGAAAACCATGAAATAAGTCTTCCTTTGGATGGCAGCAGATGGTGTGTGTTGGTTGGGGTTTTTTAAAGCACAATCAGATTTACCACTGTCAGAGACTGGCCTCCCAACTTTTTCTCAGCTGGTGACTCTGGTGTCTGCAGCTGATAGGAAATTATGCACTCGATAAAATATGAGATTGCAAGAAAGAGACAAAGCCAAAATAAGCAGCAGTCCACCAGAGGAGAACCCACTTTCAACAGTCCGTGCTTCACGTCTATCACGCTGATTGAAGCCATCCAGAGGTAAAAACACAAGCTTTGAGATATGTGAGACCGAAGGATGACAGCTTCGGCGTCCTACTCAAAATATAAGATGAATGTCCACCAATGTGTGCTGGACTGCTCTAAATATGTTGAAAAGCTGGCAGGTTCGAATATTTGTGTGAAAGGAATATGAACTCTGATTAGTGAACTTCTGTGAGGGGCATAAGCACATGTTTCTTTATTACAAGGGAACTTCTTATTAAGAAGCAAAAGATGTATAAGAAAAAAATCACAATATGGATTTTGGGGCTTTGATTGGGAAAATAAAACTAGATTTCAGGAAATCTCCATTTAAAAAACTAGAGAGAGTGTTCTTCAATGAAGCCAACACAAAAATGGGGCCAAGTTTAGACCTTCGACACGAGGCAACTTTAGAAAATAGTAAGAAAATGAAACAAAAGCAAATAAAAATCATTTCAATTCCTAAAAAGAGGGAGTCAAAAGAATGCTATACATTTATCCTTAATACGGATTCTGTTTAGATGTGCTCTGTGAAATATTTTGAGATATGTATCTGTTGTTTTTTCAAAGGAAACTGTGGAATGTTCATTTTTCCTTCGATGGAACATATTTTTATGATCCCTCAAACTTGTTTTTCTGTTCCTTCTCCACCAGCAGGCTGTGGTTGCTAGGATGCATTGTCAAATGAGGGGCATAACTACAAGCTTGAGTATCATGCACCCAATTCCTGCTCAGAGAGGTGGAATGATTTGCTCAATGTCACACAGCAGGTGACTGACTACAACAGAGGCACTGGTCAAGAAGCTACGAGCCTTGGGTTCTAGCACTGGAGCTGATAGGCCTAAGCTTTGCATCTTAAAATAGTATCTCATGAGATTTGTACATTTTCTCTCTTCAGAAGCAAAAGACTCCTATGTCTCCTGTCCCTTTATGTGTCTTCTGCACCCATGGAATCCTGTAGCCGGTTTTGCCGTGAACTTGGACCACACTCCTGTAGTGTACTTACATCTGGAACCTTTTTTCCTTCCACCAACCAGCAAGCCCCCTGTATCTTTAAAGAGCCCTACAAAACCTCTTCTCCTGCATTAAGCTCTCGGTGATGAGGTGCGAGGCAGGACTGCCTTCCCATTGCAAGGATTAGCGCACGGAGTGCTGACCAGAAGAACACAGACATTGAGTCAGTTCACCTGGGACCTGCCTGGGTATGCTAGCGAGAGGTCCAGCTGCCTAACATCTGTTCAACAGTGTCGTATTCTGCATATGTTCTCAGTGTCACTGTTTCAGTCCTTGGGGCTCATTTGGACCTCCCTATCCAGCCATCAGCAACTAATGTGGGAGGTGGTACAAGCAAAAGAGCCCACCATTACAAATACCCCTCAAACTCTACTTCAAGTAGAAATTGGGGACCGCCAACCAGGCAGCCACCAACATGGCGGGCTTTGCAGTGTATCAGAGAGCCTGCCCAATCCAAGATAAGATGCTCGGCAATTACCTAAGGTTTCTACCATTCATACCACTCCTTATGGGCCTCTGGGAGCTGTGCACACTTAAATAGTATTTTGTGACCTGCTGAGGATAATACGATCTAACAGAAAGAGTTCTAGACTAACAACACCTGGGTGTTAATCTTAGGCATAACACGTGAGACAGATGTGAGTTTCGTGAAAGCATTTACTCTCTAAGTATCATTGTTTTCTTCTCTAAAATGGAATGAAAAATACTTGCCTGTTGATCTCACAGAGCCGAGGCAGAAATTAAATTAAATCTTGACAGGAAAAGCAGTTCACAAATTTTTCATTGAGGTAAAAAAAAAAAAAAAAAAAAAGAGTGTGCCTTTCAGAAGTGTTCGGCTTGGTGAGTTTCCCCACACTGAGTGTACCCGTGTAACCTGTGCCCAGATCAAGAGACAGAGCACAATGCGAAGCTCCCTTCCATTACCATCAGCCATCAAGGATAACCACTGTCCCAATTCTAATATCAAAAGTTAATTGTGCCTCTTTTTATACTTTCTATGAATGAGATCATGCAACATGTCCCCTTTCACGTCCTTCTCTTTTACTCAGCACCGTGTTCATTAGATTCAATCATAGGGTTGCGAGTAGTTTTAATCATTTGTTCTCCTTGTTGTGTGGTATTCCATTATGTGACTATACTAGAGTATTTTTTTAATCCACTACTGTTGATGGAATGTACGAATAGTGCGGCTAAGCAATTCATAAACTTGTAAGAAATACACAAATGAAAGTTGTTATCATCGTCACTCCAAGGCTATGCCTAGAAGGCAGGGAGGCCTTGGGAGAAAAATACCAAGCAGTGAAATTATAGTGGGAAAGGGAAAGTCCAGGATGAGATGTTTGTTGGGGGAAGATAAAAATATAATACGTAAGGTACATCACAGTTGTGAGATGCTGCCCAATGTTTTAAGTTCAGCCATTCATTTCAGCGAATATCTGGGTTCCTATAATACGCCAAATGCCATGCAGTATTTCATATGATTCTAATAAAAGCCCCCTAAGGTAGGAAGTATAGATATTCTGATGCTATAGAATAAAACTGAACCCAGAGATGTGAGCAGTGACTTGAGCAAAGTCATTCATTCAACAAAAGCTTATTGAGCTTTCAAGGATGTGCTAAACATTATGCAACATGTTAGAAATAAAAATATACAAAAATTGGAAGCCCTCATGTAAATTACAGTGCAGCGGAAGTGATATCTATTGATCACTAATCCCCTAGGTGAACGGAAAATTAGAATGTCACTAAGAGCTTTAAAAGGAGAGGTGCTTGATGTTCCTAGAGCATAGTGTGTGGGTGTGACGGGGAAAGGAAGGAAGGCTCTCCAGCAGAATTGATGGCTGAACTGAGGTCTGAAGCATGAGGTGGAGATGACCAGGTGAGGAGGAAAAGAGGAATCCTCCACGTGGAAGGAGCAGGATGTACAGAAAGCCCCGTCTGTGCGAGGCGCAGGGGACAGGTGTGAGAGGTTACTTTGAAGAGACCACACTCAGAAGCCACATGAAAGAGTTTGGTCTTTGTACCTGGAGCAGTAGAAAGTGGTTCTCCAGGTAGCTCAGGATTATTTTCCAAATGCCGTGAAATTCAATAAGGAAATGGGATCCCGCATATACTTCACGTGCACTGAAATAGTACTCAGTGAAAGGCACTGAAATCTGCAAGCTAGAATTTTTAAAATAAACTCGATTTTGAATATGCTTCATGACAATCACTTAGGATACACCAGAGGTGCCATTGCACACTTGGCCAAACCATTCATGACTCTGCCAAAGGAATGGGCACGCGGGTCCTCTGTCTGCAGGGCTTCCACCAAGGGCTTCGGAGAAGGGGGCACTGGTTTGGCTGCCCATATGCACACTGGGTGGGGCAGCAGATGGGGATGCAGGAGACACCCGACAATGAAGGTGAAGGGAGGTTCTCTACCCCAAGGTCCACACTGGCCCTCGCGACAGCCCGTCTTCAGCCACCTGCATGACATCAGCCTCACCTTGGGGGCTGCGATGTGAGGTTTTGGTTTTTCAACAGGATTTGAGGTTTCTCTGGCTGCCAAAGGACACTAAATCTGAGCGGCCGAGCCTTGCACGGAGCTCCCTAGAGAAGAGGGCAGTGCTGGATTCTACCTAGCTCATTGCCACAGTGTGAAAGTTCTTCTCGTTAGAGAATGATATTTTTAAAGTCACTGCTCAGTGTTGTGAGGGCCTCCATCCAAGAGTGTGAGACAGCCCTTATGTTTCCTATCAAAAGGAGAACAAAAATAAGGCTGTACAATTTCTCACATTAGAGCTGGTGTCATATACTTCTCTTCTGCAGTGTTTGGCAACCTTGATGTATTCGCCTTTTTATTAGTTACATTCTCAAGCCCAGCAAAGGTTTGGCTTCTCAATGTGTTTTGAATTAGACTCATGAAAGCTATAAAAAATAACTGGCCAGAATTAAGCTAATAAGGTCCTAAAAGACTAAAGAACTGCTGTTGTTGTGAGAGTACTTTTTTTTTTTTTCCTATCTGAGAGTTCTGGTACCTAGATTGAATATATACGTATTTTTTTGTAAGAGTATAGACTCTTAGGAATGGAGGAAAGATTAGAAACCTACCTGGTCGCAGGTCCCATCTAATGCTCCATTCCCTGCTACAATGCTCCAGTTGAGTGTTTTTATTTTCTCTGTTAATCAAACACCTCCAGTTACTTGTGGACCATCAACCTTATTTTGGATACCAACTTGTCACTCAATGTATTGTAACCTAGCCACATTTTTCTGATTTTCCCAATGATTATCATACGTGTTGCTAAAAACCAGAGATACATAGTCTTAGCATTTCTCTGTCTCTAATTAGCCCTATTCGGAAACTAGGAAGGCAGAATTGAACCTGACTGATTCTGTTGACTCTTAGTTCCCATTACTTTTCTTCCAAGTTTCTTTTAAATAATGTATTTACAAATCTCTAAATATTAAGACAGTCAGCTGAATTTTAACTGTTGTACAGCGGGTGACAATCTTGAGGTTCAAATCTTTCAACCTCAATCATTCAGTCAACAAATGTTGACTGAGCCCTGCCATGTGTGAGGAACCATGCTGGAAATTAGGGACGCAGAAATACGAGACATTTTTAGCACCTCAATAACTCATAGCCAATAGGTCACACGATAAGTATTGACAATGACAGTGCAGCATGGATGCATGGCACAGCAGAGTTAGCACGGGTGGGTACTGGGAAATCTCGAGGACAAAACTGAGGACACAGACCTCAGCTTGGGTGGTGGTGATATGGGGGGGGAGGGGGAGAGACAGAAAAGTCTTCAGAAGAATCGTAGATAAGAAGGAGTTGTTCAGAGGAGGCAAGAGAATGAGGGAAAGGAATTTTCTCTCAGGATAATCGTTTTCACAGGGTGCAGAGGCACAAAAGCATGGGTTGTTTAGGAAATTGCCAGTAGACCCATGTCTTTGGAGGCCTTGTTTTTTTCTTTTTAAAAATAGACTTTGATTTTCAGAGCAGTTTTAGGTTCATATAAAATTGGGCAGGAAGTACAGAGTCCTCACATACTCTCTGTCCCCTCATTCGTACAGCCTTCCCTGTATCACCATCCCCCACCAGAGTGGCACAGAGTGGCAATCGGTGAACGTACAAGGACACATCATCATCGCCCAAAGTCCATAGTTTACATCAGAGTTCACCCTTAGTGCCATACATTCTATGGATTTGGACACATGTATAGTGACAAATATCCATCATTATAGTGTCACACAGAATTGCTTTACTGTCCTAAAATATCCTCTGCGCTCTGCCTAGTCACGTCTCTCCTCCCCCGTGTCCCCTGTCAATTGATATTTGTACTGTCTTCACTGTTTTGCCTTTTTCACAATGTCGTATAGTTAGAATCACATAGTATGTAGCCTTTTCAAATCGGCTTCTTTTGTTTTGGCGTATGCGTATGCATTTAAGTTTCTTCCAGGTCTTTTCATGGCTTGATGGCTCATTGCTTTCTAGTGCAGAATAATAATCCATTGTCTGGATGGACCACAGTTTATTTATCTATTCTTCTTTTGAAGGACATCTTGGTTACTTCCAAGCTTTGACAATTATAAATGAAGCTGCTATAAATGTCTGTGTACAGGTTTATGTGTGGACATAAGTTTTCAATACATTTGGGTAAATACTAAGGAGCATGATGGCTGGATCTTGTGGTTAAGGCTAAATTTAGTTTGGTAAGAAACTGCCAAGTTGTCTTCAAAAGTGCCTGTACCATTTTGCATCCCCAGAAGGACTAGGGGTCTTTTATTCATTAATTTATTCATTTATTCCAAAACTAGTCACTGGGCAGCTAAAACAGGCCAGGTAGAGAGAATACTGTGGTGAGCAGAACAGACATGGCCCTGACCTCCTGGAGTTTGCACTCTCACAGAGAATTTGCGAGAGGTTATCAGAGAAGGCATCCTGATGGAGGGTGCTTCTTGGAGCTGCCTCAGGAAATGGCTGAGAGAGTGGAGGAAACACTCCTACATTATCCTCTCAGGGAGGGCATCCTGGAAGAGCAAAAGTTCTCCCCACACCCTGTAGAGTTGGCGGATTCAAAGGAAGAGAAGGGCCATTCCTGAGGTACAGCGGGCTTGACAATGGAGAAGGATGTGACAAAATGGGTGTGTTAGCCCCACGGGGACTTCAAGCCATCACATTCTTTGTCTCCAGAGTTGTCCTTTGATACTAAGGTCTCAGTTATAATTGTTTTAAGGAGCAATGAACCTCCGTTTCAAACATTTTTGCCCACTGACATCCTTCCTCAGATGAAATCTTGGTGAAATCCCAATGAGTAATTCAAATAAAGGTAGCTGTATCCACTTCCTATAGCTGCTGTAACAAATTGCTCCCCACTTTGTGGCTGAAAACAACACAGATTTATTCTGTGGCGGTCACGAGTCCTACAATCAAGGTGTCAGCAGGGTGTACTTCTCTCTGCAGGCTCAGGGACTGAATCTTTCTTTGCGTTTTTCCAGCTTCTGGAAGTCACCTGAGTTCCTTGTCTCGTGGCCCCTTCCTCCATCTTCAAGACCAGCAGCATCACACCTTCCAAGCTTCCTCACTCTGCCTCTTGCACCACATCTCCTTCTCTCACTCTCCAGCCTCCCTCTTACAAGGAGCTTTCTGATGACACTGAATACACCTGGATGGTCCAGGATACTCTCCCCATCTCAAGATCCGTAATGTCATCACATCCACCAAGTCCCTTCTGCCACATCAGGTGACATAGAAGCCCAGGAATTGCATGTGGAAACGTTTGGGCCACTACCCAGCCACCCGTGGTGAGGTTGCCTGGGTCCAAGTGCAGGTGGAAGGGATAGAGCCTTAATACCTAGAAACCTCCCGACGCTGCCCAGGTCACAACTTTAAAGCAGCTGATCTGAGGCCTCCCTCAGGTCATGAACGAGGAAACAAAGGTCCAGCCAGAGGCAGGAAGTGACTTCTTTTAGGACCCCTAAAAAAAGTTTATGGAACATTCAGGCCTAGGATCAACTCTGGCTCCCATGCCCTTTGCCCAAATCCCACTGCTTTAAAAGGTCTTCCCATGAACAATATCAACAACAATAAAAAGAAGCACAGTTTGGGTACAGTCCAAGCCATTGGCCAAAACAGCTTTGCGAAATGAAGGCAGGGATGAGGTCTCCTTGGGCCCTGGAAAGCTGACATCCCATTAGGAACTGGAAGGCCTTCCAGTCTAGACACATCTTGATGAAGAAAATCCCTGTTGCTCAACAGCTAACCGCTCATCGTAAGGCAGCCGCCCGGGCTGTCCTGACTGGAACTTAAGACCCCGGGCAGGGTCCACAGAGACCAGAAGGCTTGTGCGTGGTCCAGCTGCATGGCAGAGATCGGCCCAGACCACTTGTCCTCACATTCCTGGCCTGGTGAGTAACCCATCTGCTCCCACAACACCTCCCTCTTGATTCCATGTCATCTACCACTTTTTTCCTTAGGCTCAAATGTGAACCACAAGTTAAAGACTCTGCAAAAGACTAGACACTCTGACAGCTGGGGGATCTGCTCTTTATTAAATTGGGAGATTTAAACTGACTGCGATTTGTTCTTAATTCAAGGCAGTGACAGACAAATGCCTGAGAAGTGTGTGTGTGTGTGTGTGTGTGTGTGTGTGTGTGTGTGTTTGTGCAGCATCCAGGATCCAGGCACATGTGGGGGAATAAATGGTTTAAAAATCCAGGCAGCCACAAGTTGGAAGGAAAGGAAAATAAATACACTATGAAATAAGTGTATTTATTTTCAATTATACTATGAAATAAGTATGGCAGTTAGCCACAGCTCAGAGTTCCGCTGTAATGAAGCTGCCACATCTGTGGGCACACTTCTGGAGGTGCCTGGTGTACTGGAACGGCTTTCAAGAATGAATGAACAGGCCATTTCAGTCTGCTAACCTCTGGAAAGACACAGAGTCCAGCTTAGCGGGGACAGATGGACGGGCCACATCCCCACCCCTTGGGACCTAGGTCCCGCCTGACCATGCTGGTAATAATCACCCCGCCACTTGATGTAATTCAAAGCACATTTATCGAACACCTACTATGTGCCAAGCAGTAAGTACTTTAGAAAAATCTCTCTTAATCTTCACAATGACTTTTGAGTTGGGTGCTGTCCTATGCAGTTAAACTTATTTCACAGATTGAACCAATTGCAGCTCAGAAATGTTCATTGCTGGAGGCCCTTGCAAGTGGAAAAAGCGGGATTTGAACATAGGTTTATCTGGCCCCTAAATCTACATTCCTTCCAACACATTTTGATGCTTTCTCTGTGATAGTACCCAGTCTAAGTGCTGGTGGCAAAATATGAATACAGACACAAACTCTGCACACCAGGAGATTGGTCTGGCTCAAGCAGTGAACTACTTACTCCACTTTTTCGTCTTTTGATTCGGCTGATATTCAAGGAGAACATCAGAACCAAATGTACACCAGATCAAGCAATTCGCTATCCTCGTGGAGCTTATATCTGTTGAGGGGAGGGGGCGCAGACAGTCAACAAATGAACAATAAAGAGTTACAGAGGGTCATGAGCATTAGGTAGGACAGGACCAGCCTGCTGCAATGGGGAGTAACAGCTGACACTGTCCCACAAGAGAAGACATCATTTTGTAAGGTAATGAGGTTCATGTCCCTGGAAGTATTTTATCAAAGAGTGGGTGACCCACAAGTGGTCCTGCCACTATGGGAAGCTACTCAAGGGAGAGGGAAGCAGACGTATATCAACTTGATTCTTTGTGACATTCATTAACCAACTAACGGCACGCAGGATGTGACATGCTCCAAAAACATAGGAGGGATTTTGGAAGAAAGGATTTGGGTTATTGATTAATATTCATAAGAACTGGGCCCATGCCAGGAAAGTATCGAGCTGTATATCATGGTTATTGTTGATGGAGAAACAATAGAAGAGAAAGGATTCAAATGGTGGGAGGTGGAGAGATGGGGGTGGGGGACACACCAGAGTCATCCACAGAAATGGCAGGAAAAGCAGAGAGCTCTGGGTTCAGGCCAAGTTCAGGCTCGACTGAGATTGTTATCGGGGCCTAATCACTCAACTCTGCAGAGCTGGGCCCACAGGAGAACCGCGTCTGATTATCTGCTCACACGTTGGGTTCCAATGCCCCTTCAGACCAGACAGGGGAGGAGAAATGTGCGGTCTGGGATGGAAACTGTATAGGCACTTAAGGAGCACTTCATCTTAAAAGGGGAACTGTTTTGCTTTTGTCAAACTGGTTAATTTGTCCCAAATGTTAAAACCTCCCGCTCTCTTGAAAGATCAGCCATCTACAGATTCAGTGTTCAAACAGCCAGACCAGGGGAGAGCTAAACCAAATACCTCCTCGGCCTCAACTCCACCTGGGTGTCCCCCCAGCATGTTCGCACCGAGACGAGATAAATGATGTCACTTGCAGCCTCATGAAAAGTGTCGGCATGGGCTGGGTCCCAAAATGGCAGTATTCTACAGAACCTGAGGTGTCGACAGTTTTCTGCTCCTAGGGAAAATAATGTTGGATTCGGCTCAGACATTTCAGTGCCCCCATCCTAATGAGAACATCCTCAGTTTGTGGGTTTGGACCTGAAGTGAAGAATGCTCAGTTTTTTAAAAAACCCCTTTCTGCAAAAAGAAGGAAAAGGAAGACAGTATATTTCACATGTTTAAAGTCTGGAAAAATTCTAAGACTTATGAAACCACACACACAACGAACACAGTCAAGAATTTTGCTACACTCTTCATATATGTTTTCTCATGTAATCCTTACAACAACTCTGTGGGGTAGCGACTTCGAGTATTATCGCCACTCCATTTTATAGCTAAGAAAACCAAGGCTTTGAGATTAAACACATTGCCAAGTCCACACAGATGGTTAAGTGGTAGAGCCGGGATTTGAACCAGTTCTATCCCCCTTAGAGGAGCAGTCCTCAACCAGGGCCAGTTCTGCCTAGCCCCAACACCCCACACCCCACACCCTGTGGGGAAGTTTGGCAATGGCAGGAAACATTGTTTTTGTCACCACCAGGGATAGATGCTGCTGGACCTAGTGGGTAGAGGCCAGGAGTGCTGCTCCACATCCGACCATGCTCCAGACAGGCCGCCACAACAAGGAATTATCCAGCCCCAAGTATCTATAGTGCTGAGGCTGACAAACCCTAGTCTAGAGGCTGTGCTATTAAATATGACCCTTCCACCTGGCTTTTGTGTTTTCGTATCAATCCTTTCCTTTCAGCACAAGTCCCTCTAGGGATTGTTTCAATCCCTTTGTACTATTTGTGGTTGTGTAAAGCCACCTCAAAGCCTTCCTGCCGCCAGATGAGAAACATACAACATTACAGCATCACGGTATTCTGGCATTCTCCTCTCTTACATAGAACCGTGAGATGCCGTCTTTCTCGGGGATAGCAGACTTATGTCCACCTTTTCTCTTATAATCTTAACAGCAACGTGCAAAGTGAGAAACTACCCAGCTTACATCTGAGGCCCTGATTTGTCCAATTAGAAACTCCCAGAGCCCCCCCAATTCCAGTCCTGCATACTGCCCTACGGTGGAGGTTCTCAAACTTCAGAAAGAATTTGCATCAATTGCAGGGTTTTTAAAGCTGCAGCCCCGCTCCCCAAGTTTTGATTCAGGAGGTCTGGATTGGGGTCCAGGAATGGGCACTTCTGACAAGCTCCCCATGGGGTTGTGATGCATTTGTCTCATGGACCAAACTTTGAAGAATGTTGTATTATATGATGCTGGATATAAAGTGTATTGAATTGCAAAAATAATAGGAAAGATTAATTTTGTTGATTTAATAGTCACAACAATAAATGAGCGACAGATGACACACATGTGCATATATACCTGGAAGACAAGGCAGACAGCGTTTGCCAGCTCTGAAGGGTGATGACCAACGTGTTGGCTGGAGCTCACTACAGATTTGTGTTCCACCCCTAGCTTTGCCACTTCAAGCCTCCCGGTCTTGAGCATTCTTCTCTTGAGCCTTTATTCTTTCCTCATTTACTATTCGCCAGTAAAGTAGAACGAAAATTATGAGCTTTTTAGAATGGTATCAGCATTAGACATTTATGTATGGGATGTACTTAATATAGTGCAAAGATCCACTGAGCTATCCTGGATAAATGCTTTTGATTGGTGTTGTTTTCAGCATTTGAACTGAGTCTGCCCAGCTTAACTCTGCCACTGCAGCCCCAAGCACAGCGTTTCCCCTTTGGCAGAGACAGCAGCACCGACAAACCAGCAGCAGCTCGACTACACAAAACGCCGACCCCCCAACACATTCCCCCTCACCACTGAACCAGAATAAGCAACATCGCAAAAGCATCTGAAATATTTTTTAAATTTATAAACATGCCTAGAGCAAGAGCCGGTCTTCCCAGCTCTGACGAGAGAGCCCAACAGTCCCTTTTCCTTCCTTTCTTTCTATCTGATTGGGCCCCGACCGACATATTCATGAATGAACTGAGAGAGAGAGAGATGTCAGAATGTGGTCAGATGACCGCAATGAGAGTGTCCCTTTGTGATTACGTGATTGTTTCTGTCCGAAAACCCTACCCGGGTCCAATGCATTCAGCTCCATTCCATGGTGGGAGCTGTTCCAGGCCTGTCACAAAATGCTGCGTGATCAGGTGTAGTGGGAAATGCAGGGGTGAGGAAGGCGAGACAGGCGGCAGCAGGCATGACATCACCAAGTGTTCATTGAGCTCTTCCTCTGTGCCAGGCACACACTCAACATGTAGCATGTAAAAGTGACAATGTTGATTGAGCCCTATCTTCAAGATACTCAGAGGCTGGCGTGGTGCCAAAATCACTGGAAGAGACAGAGGGCATGCGACAGGATATCCCGCCTGTACAACCCAACACTGCCAAGGTCACGAAAAGAGAGTTAGACTGAGAGACTGTAGCAGGCCAAAGGACAGGAGGGAGACATGACCAAATGCAAGATGGTACCCCAGATTGGATCCTGGAACAGGAAGAGGACGTTAATGGGAAAACTGGTGAAATCCAAGTCTGGAATTGAGTTAACAGTCACGTACCAGAAACGTGTCAGTTTCTTAGTCTTAACAAATGTAGTAGAGCAGGTGTTTTAGGTCACAGGAACTAACAGAGAAGTGAAATGTTAACAGCAGGGAGATGGTGTGATGTATAAGGGAACCCTCTACTATCTTCACCACGTTTCTGTAAATCTGAAACTGTCCCAAAGTTTATTTTTAAAAAGCTGGGGAAGTTCCGATAAAAATGCATACCTCTTGGCTCTTATTCTGAGAATTCTGATTGAGTCGTTCTATCTTTTATTTCTTACGTTGGAAGCAACAAAACTTGACCCCAGTAGCTGCCCATTCTGAGGTTTGAATGTTCAGCTTTCCTTCTATTCAATGAGATACCATAGGCTTTCATAACGCATCACAGGTCCTTACAATACTTTCCTTTTTAAATTTAACTTAGTCAGAAAAGCAGTGGGTGTTTTAGCTTGGAGGAACTAAGGGATAAATCTTCAGATAACTATTTTCTGTCCTTTTTTCTTGCTCCAAAGTCAGACTGCTAGGAAGAGAATGGAATGTGTCACCTGCTTGTCCCTCAATGAGAGAGAGGGCGCGTACCTTCCAGGATTATTCCATTGAGACCAAACATGCACTGAGGGGAGGAAATGCACCGCAGGGAAATTAGGACTCTGTTTCTGGAAAGAACAGGAATAAATGCTGGACAGCATGAAGAACAGGAGTCCATACCTGGAGAGGGCTGAGGAATATGCATTTTAACAGGAACCCTTCATCCCTGCCTCCCTTCCCGGGTGAGTCTTTGTCAAGGGATTTAAGGATGCCACTTGAGAATGGCTGGTCTGGTGTGGGGGACAGACCCCAGTCATGATACAAAGCAGATGGTACTTGTCTTCTAAGAAAAGCAGGAGATGTAATAGGAGCCCAAAGAGAGAGAGAGGCTGAGTTTGACCACAGAGATGAGGGAAGGCGCGATGGAAAAAGCCGCAGTGAGCTGGGTCCTGAAATATGGGTAAGGTTTCCGAGGGTGGAACATGGCAGTGTGATGAGTTCCTTAATCGTATTTTCCCTTGGAAATAAAAGAAATCAGAGCAAAGGGGAAGGGTGGTGGGCCAGTGTGGCTGGACTGGGGGGCACAGGAGGACATGTAACCAGACTTAAGAGTAAAGAGGCCCATCGTGGCAGGAGGAGGGGCCCCAAAGTTCCTGCAAGGTGCTGCCCGGCTCCAGGGACCCTCTACCCACAGAGCCATTCACATGGGCCTCCTTGCTCCAAAGATTGTCTGGCTCCCCCTTGTGCCTGGGTAGATTACAAACTCCCTGACTCAGAACCTGGATGCAGGGAGACGAGGAAGGTGGATGGTGGAACATGTCTGATGACAGGTCATGGATGCCTGAACTACAGTGAGCTGTCTGGAAATGGAGAGATGGTGAGAGACTGGGCAGAAATAGGGCCTTGAGTGGACATGAGAAATGAGGGAGATATCATTTCTGACTTCCACCCAGGGGACCCGAGGCGAATGGGTGTGTCTGTGCTGTGGAACTGTGCACAGGCTTTGGAGGCCTGGAGACCTGCCGAGCCAGGGGGCCCTCGACGTCAGGCTTTGGGTAATATCACCAGGGTGGGATGCCAGAATAGCTGTCCAGAGGAACGGAAAGGGCAAAGGTCCTTTGTGGAGACAATGGTGTTGAGATTCAAGTTTGAAGGGTCAAGCAAATGCGGAATTCAAAGACTGATGGGTGAGATCTAGAGCCAAGATGATCATACGCTGCTATAAGAAAAAGGTTAGGAAAGAGCGCCAAGAAATGGGCCTGGGTCGGAAATGTGTCCTGCAGCCATTTGATGTCACGGATATTCCTGACGGGTGTGTTGCAGGCATGGCCTCTGGTTTAAAGGGCCAGAAACACCTGAAAGAGTTAAACCTGGTTGACCAGGAGGATGGAGGAGAAATTACCTGAAATAGGGGAGGAGGAGGAAGAGCTGGACTGGGGAATAAACTTGGAATTAGTTAACGGGCAAGGAAAGGAGTTAAATTCATCACCCAGCCTGCCTCTACCAGGTGCATTCGTTCCTTCCAGAAATATTTATCAAGAGCCTCTTCGGGGGAAGTGGGGATCTAAAACCCCTGCTCTTGCAGAACATAGATTCAAGTAGGGTATCAGGCATTACCCAAATAAATGAGTATATCATACAATGGCAGGCTGTTTTCTGGAAAGAAAGGGAATACATGCTAGGTGGCAGCAGAGTAAGAAGATTGATAGGCATGCACACTGAATATTTTCTTTTTGATTCAGGACATCAAACTTTGCAAAGTAGAAAAGAAAGACAATCAGATGATTTAGGAGACAAATTGGAAATTAAAAAAGTAGAGTTTGGACCATGAGAAGCTCATTTTTCGATGAGCAAGAACCATGGAGACCAGCCTGGGACTGTGGACTGGAATCAGAAAGACCCAGGTTTGACACTCAGCAACTCTACTGTGTGACCCTGTGCAAGTTACTTAACTTCTCTGAACTTCAGGGGCTTTCTCTGTAGAAGAGATATATGAGTACTTCTTTGAAAGTTTGTGCTGAGGATTAGAAATAATGTACTGTATATAAAGTGTTAGGATAGAGTCTCTTGTATGTGGTCAAACAAATGGTCAAAAAAGGTAGAGATTTTTGTTTCTTCTCCTGGGCAATGGGTCTGTAAACCCAGCCAGCTCGCTCTCTCTCTCTCTCTCTCTCTCTCTCTCTCTCTCTCTCTCATTTAAATTGAATTAAACCGATTGAGATGATTCATGTTAAAAGTATTACCCAAAGAAGCTGTTTATTACTTCCTGCTATCTCTTCCCTTAAAAAGCCCTGCTTCCTGTCCTTGCTGAGGTCTGATTGTCCAATGTTTCCTTCAAACCCCCTTGCTTTTAGTAAATCTCCTTTTTGCTGATTGCCCAGAGAAGCTCCAGTGACTTGCTTCTAAAACAACCTTAATTCATTCAGTTAACATTACTAATATTATTACTAGTGTTTATAGCTCTAATAAGGAATATTATAATCATGACATAATATTATTACACTGAGTATTAGTTTTAACATCTTTCTTGGAGCTAAAAATCTAGATTTGAGGATGACAGAAAGAAGATGGGGCTATACACATATTAATAGATACTAGATTTCGGCCCCTGGATTCTTGATAGTTGAGGAAACATCATATCATTGTTTAAAATGCATAGGACCCTTGACCAAGACCCTGGCCTAGAGAACAAACACTTAAGCTTAAATTGTTTTCCTGCAGGCCACAATGGATGCTGAAGAAAATCGTGGATTTGGGTGCTCATCTCAGAAATGTAGAGCTCGGAGGGAATTCAAACCCCAGAGATGCTGGGGTGCTAAGACTGGAAGGACCCTTGAAAATCAATTAAATATCCTGTGTTTCTTTGGCATTCCATGCCAAAATCTGCTTATATTGCATCTTACTGGTCTGCAAATTTTACTTGGAGATTGTTAGATTAGATTAGAACAAACACAAACATACATGGATTTTTGTGGTCTCCTGTTTATCCTTAAGAAATTTTGCTCTTAAGATCTGCTGGCCTGAGCGCCATCCGCAGCTGTTCAGAGCTGGCTCCGATGTATTTTATAGATGGAAAAACTGAAGTCCAGACAGAGGAAACCCTTACCAGGGTCACACAGTGAGCAAATGTCAGGCCAGAGTCAGGTCTCCTACTCCCCAACCTAATCAGGGAGGAAAGAGTTAAGGGGAATAAAGTTTGATGGCTTTTTCTTTTGTTTTAAATCAAGGGTAATTTGTTTCCAGATATATTCTTGGGTTTTTGATCTGCAGTTCTGTGCAGGTAAATGATGCCGTGAGTTGTGTCTTTCTGCATAGTACGGCTTTCTCCATCCCAATCCATGACCGGCACCGAGGAAGGGCGTTCTTGCCCAGCATGGGGCAGCTCTAGCTTGATGAAAACTAAAACTACCATTTATTTAGCAAGGCCTGCTGGTTTTCTGGGGACTGTTGATGCTTCTGTCACTTTTTACTATAAAACTCTTGAAAGGGGCTTCAGTAGAAAAAACTCTAATCATCTAAAAATAATTCTTAAAAATAATTCTAAGGAAGATCTGTATCAGCTGGGGGGCCTGAGACGATAGCTTCTTGACATCTACGAAGGTGCTTTCGCACAGCTTCCTCCCATCTGAAGCATCGTCCTTAAAATTCTAGCCATTCTTTTTTTTTTTTTTAGTAAATATTGAAGATAACCCCTGGAGGCATGTTAGTCTGTTTCCTTTATGCTTTGTTATGTTCATTTAAAATAATTTTCATTATATGCGTATATAAATATTTTCTCCTAAATTTTCCATTTAATATTTCCTAAGAACTTTTATGCTGTTATGAACTCTTCACATACATCATTGAAGAGAGCTATATAATTTTTATCCATTAACAGTCACTTCACCATCCCCTGGTTGTGGGTAATTTAGACCATTTTTCCATTTTTTGCTAATTAACAATTTAATTAATAAATATGATCATTTTTTTCTAACCCTTCAAATAGATTATCGAACATGGAATAGCTGATATATTAGACTACCTCTTAAGGTCTGAATGTGGACATTTCATTTTATTCTTGCCAGCCTTGGGGAATTCCATTGAAGATAACAAAAAAACAAAAAAACTCTGCCAACGGACATAAAACATACCGATCTACTTATATTAGCTTGTGTTTACCCCTGAACTTGAACTCGTGTCCTTGTTCTCCAGACAGTTACATTTCTTCTTTAGTGAAATGCCTTCATGTTCCTTGTGTCCTTCCATGTCTGAGGGCCCATCTCACATCCTTCTTCTCCTATCAGTGGCCTTTCATTGTCCCTTCAACACAAAAGGGACAATGTCTATAGTCCTGAACTCCGGGAAGACCACCATCAACTCACAATAACTATATGTCACTGTGACAAAAGCACTTGTGTGTGAGTGTCATCGCTCCCACTAGAGAGTGAGCACTTAGCTTTGCTCCTCAGACAGAGTCCATATTCCATCCTTGTTGAAGGTGGGGAGGAGGGGGGCCAATGGGACGTAAGGCAGGCAGGCCCAGCTCCTTATGTCATCACCCCATCAGGAGGGGAAGAGGGCAGCAGAACAAAGACACCAGGAGACGCTGGTGTGTACTCTGGGTAAGAACCCCCACTCAGTTTTCACTCACACTCCCAGACCATCATGGCGTCTACACCGCCTGTCTGTGAACACTAGATAGGACACAGCCATCCTCTGTGTGAGACATGGAAGGCTCTGCAGAGGCAGGGCTAGGGAACTGATAAAACTCGAGAAGGTACTCTTTAGTTTAGCCAACTTTTAACTAATGCCAGATTTCCAACATAAAGGCCAATCCTATAGAAAACCACAGTTAAGAAAATATCACACTTGAAACAAAACCAGAAGCTCAAAACCTGATTCATGGAGCTGATCATTATTTCCAATGACCCTTGGCATTCTCAGGTACTTAAGAAATCCATGACTCTGCAGTTTTCCCCCATCTTCTTTATAGTACCTCACCTATAAGGAGAGTGTAACCCTGTTTCCAAATTATGTTAAAGAACGCAAACCAAAGACTGATATGCTGAACGGCTCCTAGAACTAGATATGGGAAGAGGAATCACTCCCGCCTGCTGTCTTTAATTAGTCCCTTGTGCTCTAGGCTTATCTAGTCCCAGAAAATGAAAACCATATATTTTATAGTATGTGTGCCAAATTGTATGTGTAATTCAGTGGAAAACCCCTCGCAATAAAGGAGGAAGCTCTAGCATGACCAGCAGTTCCTTGGGTTCCAGGAAAGCTTGGCCATCATTTTGCAAACTTGAGAACTCCTTCGTTAAACCCCACTTGAATCTGAAACCTCAGAGTGTACCTCGAGTGTACTGCTCCCTGGAATTACCTCACAGATACAGTGTTGCTGATTATCAAGGGATACAGGCCATGCTAAGCTTCTGTTTGCTTTCGGAACAGTTATGTACGAGTATATTAAGGAATCTGAAACGTACGTATTCAGTTATTAAGAAATGTGAACCATCACTCCAAAGACCCATGGATCAAAAAGTCTAATTCAGAGAGAGAGAGAGAGAGAGAGAGAGAGAGAACTGCATGCATTCAAGGTGAGGGAAATTGAAGACGGGGCTTTGACTTAGTTGGTCTAATGACAAACACAGCAGGAGAAGACTACCATCTAGTTTAACATTATGACATAATTTACTATTATTTCCCTGATGCTGTGCTAGGTATTCTTTGCTTTGTTTCTTAAGATGTGGATACGTTTTGCCCTTATATAAGGAAAGTAAGTTGGAATGTGTAAGTGAGTGTGTGTGTGTGTGTGTGTGTGTGTGTGTGTGTGTAGAGGTTAACATTCATCGAACAACTGCTCTGTGTCCTAAAATCACACGCTATAAACATGTCTTCTTTAGAACCTTCTGCATTAGGTATTATCCTCATTTGTGAAATGGAAATAATGATATCAGCATCTACAAGTTAAGCAACTTTCCCAAGCAGTGGGAATGCTAGGGTGTGAACTCAGCTTTTTCCAGTACACCAGGATGCATGAGGCCACTCCCTCCACCCAAAATTAATAATTATCCCTCCCATGTGTAGACAGCTTTAAGGATTTCTGATGTGCTTTCCCACACATTATCTCCTACAGTATACTCAACAAAATTGTGAACTTATTACCTTATTTTAGAGAAGATGAGATTGAGATTCAGAACAGTGGTGTTTTATTTATGGACATAACTGTGGGTGACACAGAAACAAACTGAGCAAAACAGCAGGCTGTAAGTATGGAAATCTAATTGGCTCATTCTTCTGCTTAACACCTATGGTCCTCAGGACAACAGCTCAACTTCTAAAGGCACAGCCAAGGCTCTAATGATCCAACTTCAGTGTATTGTCCTTTATCTTTTCAGCCTCAAGACTCTACATTCCAGCCCCAATGGACTCTCTTGTGCTATTCTATCTCGCCATGTTTTCTCTAAATCCATGATATCACTGGGCCTCCCTACATGCCCTTTTTTCTCTCTCTCTAGAACAATCCAATCCCACCACACCTCTTCCCATTTCCATCTGGATAATGTCCACACCCTTCAGTGCTCTCAATTTATGTGTCACTTCCTCAGGGATGCCCGCCCTGAAATCCACCATTGTGGACAAGATGCCCCTCCTTTGTGCTTCTCCAGTCCTGTTCTTCCCCACTTTTATTGTGCTGTATTGTGATGGAATCTTTATTCAGTCATATTCCAACCAGGAATGCGTAATCCTCAGGAAGGCAGGAGCTGCAACACCCCTCTGCCTAACAACGCTGACCCACAATGAACATGACCCAACAATTTGACAACTCTTGGAATTTCAGTTCCTTTCTTAGGTAGGGAGATATAAAGAAGGCCTGAGAAAGTTAAGGAGGACTTTTTGGGTGAGGGAAGGCTAGACTCTCATCTCTAAAGGGTGGTTGAATTTGCAGAGGAAAGAACATCCTCAATTTGGAAAATAGCAACAGGTCCCCTTGAGCCTGACATTTTCCTGGAAGACGGAAGACCTTGGGCAGGTTCAAGAGGAGGCTGCTCATTGACGAGAAGGATCATAATAACAAGATGTGACATTTATTGAGCACTGACTGTGTGCCAGTCACTGTTCTTAGAATGGTACATGCTCTAACAGTTGTAATCCCATAGCAACCCTACAGGAAGTAAATTTCCCAAGGTCACTCAGCTAGAAGGAGACAGAGCTAGGAATCTAACTAAAGTCTTCCTTGAGGTAGAACCCATGCTCTTTCCATATAGACTCCCACATACTATGGACACCAGGTCCATCAGTGGAGAGAAGAAATCCCTCTTCTGAGAAGACATGGACACACCACAGCACAGATGCTATGGAAGGAGTATGAGCAGGAATCTCTGGGCCTGATGAAATCAGTGCTTTTGGAATACTCCTCTGACAGCACAGTGAAGGAAAGAAATGAAGAAGAAGAGAGTGGCAACCAAGGAAAAATATAACAAGCTATTGCAGTGGCCCAGTAGACAGAACAAAGGGGAAGCGATGGCTGAAGAGGCATTTTGAAGATGGTAGGGGGTGACTAGTAATTCAGACTCTTTTTCTGAAGAAACAGCCCTGGGAAGATCTGTGCTGGTAAACCTTTAATAATTGGCTCCAGATGGAAGGAGCTGTACCTTGTAAAGCCACGGTGTAGACACCCCCATTACAGCCACTTGCCATAGTGTAAATACTCTCAGTATGGCTGATTTCAAGCTATCAGTATGATATCTCTGAACTCAGAGTTGGGGTGAGTCGAGTGTAATCAGCTCTTAGAAGCCAGTCGGAGCCTGCGCCAGCTCACCACTGGCCCTGAGGCACCGAGGGCCCAAGTTGAGAGCAAAGTAAAAATATGCCAGGACCTGGGGGAGCCCTGCTGTGCAGTGAGGCACAGCAGTTGTTATCAGATCCACAGGCTGCTACTGAGGAAGCTACTACGGAGGACGGATAATAAGCGTGGCAGCTTCCACTTTCCTTGTGACGCCCGTGACCCGTGGGCACAGGGAGGATCTCACTTAATCCTGAAAACCGCTCTGGGAATTTTTACAGATAAGAAAACAGAGGCTTAGAGAAGTTGATTTATTTGTTCAGGAGCACACAGCAAATAGGTGAAAGGAGAAGCGATTTTAAACACAGGTGTGCCTAACACCAAACCCTTGTGTTCTACTTCTCTTCAATGACTCTCCCTAGCAAATCGGAGAAGGGGCTACGAGAGACTGATGTAATGAGGGAAGAAAGAGCAGTGGGTTAAAGATTGATTCCACAAGTAGAAACCAAATCCACATATACTGTATAAGCTGAAGATTCGTAATTCATGCCAAATAGCAATGCTAGAGACCCTATCTCCACCCCCACAGCAGATTTCTAACATGATTTTCTTACAACCTTTTCCCTAGATTCCTGAAAGAGAAGAAAATGATAAAGCAATATGAAAATGGTTTATGTCTATTTCACAATAAATTAACAGCATTCCTCAGTATCTGTGCACTGGACACATATCTAAAGCAGAAATACAGCTCCTGGCCCAAGTTTCCCACTTCTCAGTCCTGCGTGACTTATCCCCCAGTCACTTAATATCGCCTAAATGGAATGTTCCTGAACATGGCAGCCTGAAGGGAGAGTAAGGTTTCACATTTAATATGGGTCACACCATCATTCTCAACCAGCACGCAAACCATGATAAGTTGACGTTTAGAGTGATGATGTATTTGCACAGACATCAAAACATGATGTTTTGCTCCTACGGTTATTTCTTTGAGTAAAAATGGAGAAATCAGTTAAGCTTGCTGGTTAAAACCAACAGTTCCAGAGTCACCTAGACTCGGACTTAAGATGTTCATTTTGGAGGAAGGTTACTGTTGGAAAACACATAGGAAGCCAGAAGGAGGGGCAGACAGTCCAAGATCACAGAGATTATCACAATCCAGAGTCCACTTTAGGGGATGTGGTAGCCAGACTCCAAGATGGCACCCAAAGAACCTCAGTTCCTGGTTGGTATCTATGCCTTTGTGTAGTTTGCTCTGGTCATGAATAGAGCTGACCTGTGTAGTTAATAGGATATTGCAGAAATAGTGGTATATGCCTTCCGGGGCAAGGTCATTAAAAAACACGGCAGCTTCCCAGATCGCTCCTTCTGGAGGAAGCGCCTACCACTCCATGAGGACACGCGAGCAGCTGACTGGAGAGGTCCACACAGGGCGGGCAAGGAACTGAAGCCTCCAGCCAACAGCCAGCACCGACCGACTTGCCAGTCATGAGTGAATAATCTAGGACACAGATTCTCTAATCCCAGTCACACCTTCAGATGACTGCAGCCCTGGCCAATGTCTTGAATGCAACCTCGTGAGATGTTCTAAGCGCCTCCCAAATTCCGGACTCACAAAAACTGTGTGAGATAATGTCTATTGTTTTAATCTGCTAAGTTGGGGTAATTTGTTGCACAGCAATATAACTAATGCAGAGGGTGACGTAGGTAGGCTTCCCGATACGCAGATGTGAGACCGGGATGCGAGTGCATGTCCCATGCTAAGGGTATTCTCTTCAGGAGAAACCTATAAGGAGGGAGAGAGTCAGGAAAGGAAGGAAAGGGGCTGAACAAGGACATGGTCTCAGGTCAGCTCCAGCCATGGCTGGTCCAGGGAGACTCTGGGGCCTACATTGCAGCACCGGGCTACCTTCCTTCATGTAAGGGGAGCAGGCTGTGGTCCTCCTGCCTCTGTCACGCATTGGCTACAGACTAGTCCCCGGGGAGCGTAACTTCCTGGGTGAGGCAGCTCTCACCAATGGAAGGAAATTCTCCAGAGAAGAGAGCCATGAGCAGCCGACTCACCACGCTGGGAGGACTTGTTGGCTACAGGGGCTGTGGGCAGGGCCCTACAGCACGGCTGCCAATGGGAAACCTCAGGTGATATCTCTAAACGCGGGGGCTCCTTCTACTGCCCAACAGGCTGGCACTGCGGGATTTCACCTCCCAGGCAGCTGCCCCTCCTCTGTGCTTGTTCATTCCTTCCATCCACTTGGAACTGGAGACGGGTTGGGATGTCTGTGGGTTCAGGAGGGGGGCGTATACATCCATATCCCAGGAAGAAAATGTAAAAAGAGTAGGAAGAAAATGGCAACGTAAATCTCTACAGAGGCTTCAGGCAGCTTCACGCTCCTAAGTCCAGGGCGTCCCGATGTGCTAGAAGCTCAGATACTTCCACCCACAGGCTGCTTTCCCAAGTGAATTTAGACACACACACACACACACACTTTCCCTTCCCCACCACACACACTCTTTAATTCTCATCTTTAAGTTTGACTTATTTGTACTTATTGCTATTTTGCACAAAGTACCACCAGTTTTCGTGTAGATGTTTCAGGAGGGAGACATGATTCAAGCCCACTGGACTCCTCACCCCAGGCAGGGTCCCCAACCTCCATACCTGTGCACTTGGGGCTCCCTCTACCGGATATGCCCTTCCCCCAAACAGCCACACTCTGCTCACCTGTTCCTAGGCCGTATGTCACCCTCTCAGGGAAACCACCGGGTCTAAAATTGCCACAACACTTCTCAACTCCCTTCTCTGCTCTAGTGTTTCTCTTTAGCGCTTAAAAACATCAAATGTATGAAATGAGTAGTCATCTCGTGTATTGTTTGTCTCTCCTACCAATCTCCATGAATCTCTGCTCCTTGCTGGCTGGCTGAGTCCCAAATCTGTGGAGCTTTCTACCGTGGCACTTGGCATGCCACTGGACTGTCACAAGCCTCAGTGAACTCCAGTGTTAACAGGCTATCTCTCTCATTATTTTCTTGTCACTTTTCAGAAACAACATCTCATGTTTTCCTGAGAAAGGAAGAGCATTTCTGTTTTAAAGATGACTTTCGATCAGGGAGCCTGAAAAACACCCTTGCTGAGTCTTTCTATGGGAACCAAGTTGAATCTGAAATGCCCCCAGTCGCCTCCGCTGTCCCAAGCACGTCTGCTCAAGCACTAATGAATCATTTCCATCTTTACCATAAACTGGGGTCACAAGTGAGAGTATTGTTCTTGGACAAGAACACGCGTCCTCGAGAAATTCGCACTTGGGGTGACCTCAGCAGTAGGTCAGACTGTCTGTGTCTCTCTGGGGCAGACAGAATGAGAGTATGAATTACAGCGTCAGGAAGTTCCCTCCTCTGCGAGCTTGGACTCAGACTTCCCCTGAGTCCCAAAAGGAAAAGTGGGCAACTTAAGGTGTCAGTGAAAGAACTCAGGTACAGAAAATGTTACAGGGTTCAACATCTACTGGGGTTTAAATTAAGAAGTGTGTACAAATGAGTGTGTGTGTGTGTGTGTGTGTGTGTGTGTGTGTGTGTTGGGAAGGGAGGTAAAAGGAAACATGGGAAAAGAGACAGCAAAATTCTTTGAATAATACTTGAGTCCCTAATTCAAAAGGTCTTTTGAGCTTGCCTAGAGAGGAAGAGAATGGATCCCATCAATACCTGCTAACTGCCTGTGACAGGCTCACTGTGACACTCAGCCCGGCAAAACACTACAATTGAATCCCAATTTTATAGATTAAAAAAACAAAAAAACAAACAAAAAAAACACACAATAAAAATACTTTCGATTTGGTAGGGGCCACTTTGTGTTAGAAACTGAGCTCTCTTTACACCTTTCTCATTTGATAGCAGTGCTGTGAGATAGGAAGTAGTTTTACTCCTTTATTCAAGACGAAGCCATCAAGGCTCAGATTCCTCCAGTGACATCTACAGAAATGGCAAGATGAAGATTCTGATTGAAGCCTGCCCAACTCCAGGGACCGCGAAGTTTGTTTCTATTTAGCCAAGGGATAACAAGAAAGCGTAACTGCTCCTGCTTACTTATTCTTTTTTCTCATAGCCATTCCCCACCACCCCCGCTTTCCTCTGTGTTATGGGAGACTATGTTTCCCATGTTCCATTGCCTTCTGGCTCGTGGATGGCTGTGACCAATAGGAGGCACTGGCAGAAGATTAAATAAAGCACAAGCAGAAAAGAGAGAGGCTTGGGTGTGTCTCGCCCTCCCTCCCTGTTTCCAACAGAAGCTCCACAGCAAACCCAGACCCTGATGGTGACACCCTGGCTTCTGAACTCTGCGACCACACCTAGTCCTGCTGTTCTGCCAGCCATCGGGGTGGAAGAGCTGTGGCTACTCTCTGGGCCATCTCCTCACTGGTTCCATTTCTTAGCTTTTCCATCATCCACGTAACCAATTCCCTGTATTACATAGCCTCTATTTGAAAGACCTGCACTAGCTTCCTGGCTGTGCTCTGGCTGACACATATATCTTCTTTCAGAAAACAATCACACGTTATTCAGAGCGTGTTCAACCAATATGAAAACTATAGTTGGAATCAAAGCACAGAGTAAAGGGGAGACTTGGTGGTCATCGGCCTGATGGAAACAATGGGAATGTGGGATGACACCGAGATCATTACGAGGCCTTGTCATCAGAGCTAAAGCCTACCCCTGGCATTCACTGGCTGTGCGACTTTCAGGAAAGTCATGTTAGCCTCTGAGCCCCATTTTCACCCCCGCACACACACACACAAAAAAACCCGTGGTGCAGTGTCATGGCACAAGTCAGAAATTTTGTGTGTAGTGAAATTAGTGAAGTACAACTCTTGACATGTAGAAGGCAACCAATAAATGTTACTTATTTTTCCTGCATTCTAATTAGCCTCAGGAATCTGAAAAATTTCAAAAGGATTGAAAATAGACATTTTTCAGGAGTGGTGAGGAGTGCTTTAAATTCAGGAGAAAATGGGAAGACTGACGTTTAAAATGATGCACTACGAACTAAATAACATTACCTGAAAGAATGCTAAAACTTGCAAGATTGAGGGTGGGGGGAGGGCCAAAAGAGGACAAGTATGACAAAAATGTTTTTGTTTAAGGCCTTTTTTTTTTTTTTTTTTGGTATCACTCAGCCAGGAAATGTTTGCTTAGCTTCTGTTCAATCCATGGCTAGGGGAGAGACAGGGAGTAAAGGGGCTGCACATTGGGTACTGAGACCTGGAGTGGCAATCGGGAAACCTGGGTGCTAGTCTGAGTCACTTCCCCTCTCTGGGCCCCCCCCCTCCCCTTCTTCTAGCAGATTAGTAGGTCAGTGGCATACAGCTCAGGGTCACCTTCGCAGCTCTTAAAACCTGCACTTACTCAGAGCCCATTGTCAGGGTCTAACTCAGTACATTCCTGGGAGAGGTCCCAGGACGACTGATTCCGAAAAGCTCCAGAGTCTGACATGCACTCCTGCAGAATCTCCTGGTCTATGGCTTCCAAGGTCTGTTCTGGCTTCAAGACTCCCTCAAATCATGAATACACACCCACTGGAGAGGGACAGAAGAGCTCATGAGCTCGGGATGGCTCCTGGAGGAGAAATGGCTTCAACTTTGAAGGGTAGTGAAGACTGGGACAGAAACAGTAGAAAAGTCTTACCAGGTAAGAGGAAAGGAGGTAGGAAATGCCAATTCATTGGAAGAACAAAAAAAAGCGGTGGAGGAAGGGCAAACTACAAAGGAGTGTACAGTAAAATAGGCTGGGAAGTTCCATCCAGATCCACAACTCTGTGACCTTGAGCAAGAATTTATTTATTCTGAACTCGATTGTCCTCATCTGTAAAAAGGGTATATCATAGTACCATTGTCAGAAATTTGTTCTGAGGGTTAACTTCAACAATATACTGTGTACTTATTAATGCTCCCAGTAAAAGAGCTGATAGCATGACGATTATCATCATTATTATTTTCTACCATCTCTTCAAACTCCACATGCCTATGCTTGGAGCCGCCATGCTAAACTGCCATAATCAAGCAGGAATAGAATGTGACCTGGGGCTGGGAAAGACGCTAGACTGCATGAAGAGGGGAATAGAGAGAATCAGGACGGGTGGCACAGAAATTAGCAAGATTTAGAGCATGGCCTCTCACCCTCAGCACTACTGAAATTTGGGGCAATTCTTTGTGGTGGGGGCTGCCCCGCGCACTGCAGGAAGGTAGGCGATGCCAGTAGCATCTCCCAGTTGTGACAGCTACACAATGACAAATGTCCTGATTTAGAGTCATGGAAATGAAGATTTCTCAAAAGAAAGGAGATAGAAATAGAGAGCTAGAGGATTTAAAGGGAAAGCCAATTTTAATAATTGGGAAAAAGAAAAAGGGCAGTATTTTTGTTTCTATTTCAAAATCGTATACCGGTCTACCACAAGCCTTGCCTTTCCAGGTGCTCTGAAAATGCACGTTGGGATGTGCCAATGTTCTCTTTACAGTAATACATTTTGGCCCAGATGGAAAGAACGTCTAAATCCTGATTACTAACCAAAAGTACAGATCTTGGCTGATCACCAGAGGGCTTTTTCTTTCCTCAGTTACCATGGTTGCCTCAAAGATTCCAGAGTTTCCCACCCAGCCCACGCCTGACCTCTCATCTCCCCACGATGTTCAGATGGCCCAGGGAAATCCTGGAGAGGACTTGCCAAGCGCTGTGGCCAAGGTAACAAACAGATCTGCCTCCTTATCTCTGAGCTGGTCAACTTCCCCCAATTCTTTCCAAGAGGAAAACTAAGTAGGCGACGGGCTCATTAGAGCTGCCTGACAAAGGCCAACTGGTGAAGAGGCAAGAGCAGCAGGCCAGCCTGGCTGAGCTGGCCATGTCCTCCCTAACCCAGCTGCGCTGCCTTCAAGCCAGGCCCAGGGAGAGGCAGGGACAGCCTCCTGCTTTCCTCGAAGGCAGCCTGCCTTTCCATGGCCGCCCTGGCGAAGGCATGGCTCCTTCCCCCCCCCCTTCTCTCTCAGCCCCTTCACACCCTGAAGTACCCCCTGTTGTTTTCCTAATTCCCTTTTGCTCTGGCCTTCAAAGTCAGATGGGCAAAACTGAGAGGGTTTTCTTGAGTTGAACATTAATTCAAATACTCCAGGTGAGCACTTCAAACAGTTGGTACAGTGAAGTACTGTACTTAACTTCTAGAATGTTCTTTGTCACCCCTACTTTATCATTGACTACTTTGTTCTTAATCTGAGGCTTTTGCCCATGTCGTTTCCTGTGTGGGAGATGTCACTTATTTACATTTTAAACAACCTCTTGAAGACACAAAACAGATTGCATGTTTCCTTTTCTGTTTTTTTTAATCCCCTACAATACAGAGCTCTGTGTCTGACACCCAGCAGGTGCTTTGTGAGGGGCTTGGCATAAATTGTTAAATCAGTCAGATATCTGACAACTAACATTCTGCTTCTTAGCTTTGACTTGAGTCTGAATGTTCACTCACTTACTCAGTCTTATTTAATCACTGCCGTTATTTCCAGAAGGGCTAGTGTGTGTCAGGCACTGTACTGGGCGCCAGAGCCACAGTGGTGGAAGAGCCATAATGGTGGAAGAAACGAGCACTGTCCTTGAATTCATGGAGTTAGCCTAGCTGAAGGAAAAACATTTATAAAGAAAGCTATCGTCTCTCTTTTGCATTCCAAACTCCGGGCTTTTAACGACTTCAAATTGACCTTCCAGGCCATACAAATAATTGGGAATTACAGTGTCTAAAAAGTCCTTAACTCAACTCTCTGCACCTGAGATAGAAAATTGAAAGGTCTGTGTTAAATCACACTCCTCAGTTCAGCCCACTGTCCTCCTTGGTCCGTGCAGAGCCTCTGTTCTTCTTGAATTCCTCTTCCCGTTACCCCAGAGTCCCACGCCCATTCTCCCTGCCCCCACAAAGCTTACTGTAAAGTATTTAACATGTATCCTTTAATATGATCATGACCTTGTAAATTACATGTTTTAGCCTATGTATGTGGGTGTGTGTTTACTACACATTGAAGTTTGGCTGTCCAAAAGTATATCCTGATTATTACGAATTTTTATAAAATCTGTACAGATTGTTGTATCTTATACGTCTAGTTCTTCCATTTAGAATGCTGCATAGTATTTGTATTAGTTTGTTATTGCTGCTGCGACAAATTGCCCCACATTTAGTGGCTTCAACACTACAAATATACTCGCGTACAGTTCTGGCAGTCAGAAGTCTGGGATGGGTCTCACGGGCTCAAGACAAGGCCTCCTCAGCGCTGCTTTCCTTTCTAGGAATGAATCTGTTCTCTAGGCTCAGAGGCTCCAGGGAACTTGTGTTCTTGCCTTTTCCAGCTTCTAGAGGCCACCTGCCTTCCTTAGCTCGGGGCCCCTTCCTCAGTCTCCAAAACCAGCCACGGCAGGTCAAGTCTTTCTCACGTCACATCACTGTGACACTGATTCTGTCTCCTCCTTCCACACTTGAGGATTACATTGTGATTATACGGGCCCACCTGGATAATCCAAAATAATCTGAGATCAGCTGATTAGCAACCTGACTTCCATCCGCAACCTAAATCCCCCTTTTCTGTGTAAGGTACATATTCACAGGTTCCTGGGATTAAGCCAGGGACAGTTGTTTTGTTTTTTTTTTGGGGGGGGGAGATGGTCATTGTAGGGGGTGGGGAGGGAGAGCACTATTCTGCCTACCACAGTATTCTGTAGTGTATGTCCATCATATTTTAATCAAGTCAGGTTTCCGTCTCCAAGGAAATTAAAGACTCCAATTCCTTCCTAAAACAAACAGTGCCTCAATGTTCATCCTAGTAGGTATATTAGAGAATTTCTCTGGATATATATACCCAGGGTCGCATCATTGAATCCTAAGTAACATTTATAGTTAGGATACTATGATTTCAGAAAAAAACAAACAATCGCTTTCTGACTCTCAAGCAAGCTAATGGTATTTCTACAGGAAATATCTGAAGGTGACACTAGAGCTGTCCCACATTTCTCGTTCCTATCCGCTTCCCAGGCACATGGTGGGATCAGCCTCCTCTGACCTTTCTGAGGCTGGGGATGGTCACGTGATTTGCTTTGGCCAGTGAAGTGTGAATGGAAGTGTGAATGTATCCGGCAGATTGAAGTTTTATGGGCCAGGGCACAGCTCCATCTCCTGCCATGGAGATCACAGACTTCCATAGTGGTCTGGAGCCTTCATCAAGCTGGGTCTCTAAGTGACTCCACTGGACAGAGAGCACCCCTCCCCCTTGCTAACCAACGGGACATGGAGTGTTGGGGGCGGGGGGATCAAACTTTTATTATGTAAAGCCACTGAACTGTGTGGTTTTTGTTACTGCACCATAGCAAATCCCATCCTCACCGATATGTCTTTAACATCAGAAACAGTCCAAATTTAAACTTCGTTTAGATGTTGAAAGCACTTTCTTACCTATTATTTCCGTGTTTATAGCTTCCTTCCTTCTTTATCCCTCAGGCTTACGAAGTCCCTTTCCCCTCCCTCCATGTACTCTGTTCATAAAGACATACTGAAACCAACTCTTGACTTGAGAGTATTGCTCACTGATCGGTGATACCCAGGGTCCCTCCCCTTGGCATGTGTTCCCTGAGTGCAAGGACCACGTGTTCTCATCATGACCAAGTACAAAAGGCAGTCAGTGTCTTACACACTGAGAGTGGTCAAACAATGCCGACTCGGGAGACTATTCTCCCCATCTTACATGCACGAACCAAGGCCAGCCCAGAAGGAAACACCCCATGATACCACCCGGGACCTAACCCGTCTGCCTCGCCCACCCACACTGATACAGGCATGGGAGCTGAAGTAGAACAGGGACTGCCTGGATTCCTTAGGGACAGCGTGGATTCCCTTCCTTGTTTTTCAAAGAATGTGGGAATGATGGGTCTGACATCTATTTCCGATGAAATTAGCATTTGGGCTCATTGCCTCTCAGCATCTCTGTTACACATTTGCTAATACTTCCTCTTTGCTCAATTGCAAAGGGGCCTCCCAAGCCTTCTTCATCAGATGGGCTATCATATACCATGATGTAAGCCCAGGGTCTCAGAAGACATAAACAGCTCAAATCAGCAAGTGTTCCTGGAAGTAAATAGAGAGTGGAAGGCACAGGGACGTACGGAGAGGCTCCAGGCAAAAAAGAGGGCCCATGTTTGGTTTAAAATATAACTCTAGAGCTTGAAAGGGGGAGAAACCAAAATGATCCATTTCCTCTCTTGTTATCATAAATGTGGTTAACGGTGATCCCAGAAGTACTCAGAGGCTTGGCTGTCGGCAGATGGTGCGGCTTCCCTTATCAGTCCATCGGCTGGGCTAACATGACCCTGAGGAAACATGTTTTTCTCCACTGCATCTGTGCAAATAAACACTGGCAATTTCTAATACTGAACTGCTTGCCTGTAAAATGATCTAAGTGATGTAAACTTAATTCACAAATGATGGCTCACCTCCAGTTGGGCCTAAAACACCAATTTGCTAATTCCTCTGATTTTTTCCCTTTTCTTCTTGCTCTTGACCCTGATAGATTATCACCCTGAAAGTGACTAAGTGGTTCCAAGCCAGAAGGTCCCTTTCTTTCTAGGACTCAAATATCTAATTCTTTGAAAAGGAATGATGATGTTGACCCCAAATCGCTAGAGGTGATTGTTAACACACTATCCCCATGGTGCTCAGAACTCGGGGATCTGGAAAAAGGAAGCTAAAGGATTTGACCAGTGTGGAGCTAGTCATGGCCCTCGGGGAAGCGGGACGTTTGTGGGTGATGTAAGAAAGTTTGAGCCTTGTAGCTCTAGATGAGAGAGCAGAGTGGTCAAGAGCTGAAGAGTGGGGCCTGGATTCGAATTCTGCTCTGCCATGCAGTGCCCCTTCCCTTGCAGTGACGCGCTCAAACCTTCCCAGCCTGTTTCCCAGCTCACCTGGAAAAGGAGGAAGAGTGGACCTAGACAAGGTCCTGCTGAGAAGTAAATAAAAGAATTTATGCAGATGTTGAACACAATCCTTGTGTGAACTCTTACATGAATAAGAATAGCGATCGTAGATATTCCACTGGGGGTGGTTACCTATTCCTGCTGGTGGGACGACCAGCCTGGGATGAAACATCAAGAACTAAGAAGGTAACCCAGAACACACAAATCCCTGGGGTTTGGGGGAGCAGGCCGTCCATGAGGAGAGGAAAGGTCATCCAGAAGGACCAGAGTCACCGACTTGGCATGTGGTGGCAGTGGTGAGGCTGCAATTATTCTGGGCAATGGAACTGCCCAAGGAGGAGATGGCTGGGGGGAAGTTCCCTCCACTGGAGCAGGAGAGAGTCAACACCGCGAGCACCTTTGCTGGAAGCGCCAGACAGCTATTGCAACTAGGAAGGTACCAGCTCTTGAAGTAGGCTCGAAGGAGTGCTCAGAGCAGGGGCTTCTGCCAACAGAGGGCAATACCGCCCAAGATCAGGGAAGGGGACTTACTCTCTTGCTTAAAACTCTTGAATGGCTTCCTGTGGCCATAGGAGAAAAATAAAACTCCTTTCCATGGGCAAAAGGGCTGTCCCTTCCTAACCCTCCAGCATCAACCCCTCCATGCTCCCTGTGTCTCCCTCCAGCTACTCAGGCCTCCTTTCTGTTCACCAAATGCCTCAAGCTCTTTCCAAGCTCAGAGCCTTTGCAATATCCGTCTCCCTAACAGTCACCCATCGCCTCTGCATCTGGGTAACTCCCATGACTCCACGCATTTCAGCTCCAGCATCATTTCTTCAGAGAAGCCCCTCCAGGGAGCTCATGACAGGCACCCTTGCAGTGATGGCCCCATCTGTCAACTGTCCTGCAGGTCTGCGAGCTAACGGCCCTCCATTGTGACGGGTCGCTGAGCGCATCAACTCCCTTGTTCATTTCCTTAACCTCTGTTAGCACTTCCTCCTTTAAGGACCCTTCAGAAACCCAAATTGTACCAGAATGGTACATCTCCTTCTCAAATCAGGGGGAAAAAACATCAGTTTACACACCACACCTGACTCTCGAATCATTGTACGAAGGTTATGTCTCACTACTGTAGCATCTGGTAATAAATTGGGGGCAATCCGCCTGCAAGACAGCTGCACGGATGCCGCTGCGGAGATACTGTCAAAGAAAACAGGTTTGGAAACGTAGCCAAGGATCCTCCAGCACATGGTGCTTCCCAGACTGTCCACACCTGGAGGGGCTGTGGTGAAGTGGGGGGTGGGGAGTGAGGTGGGGGGAGCTGCTGCAGCTTTCAGCAGTTTACGCTGAATGTAAACCTGCAGGGATGGAAAGGCCTGAATGAGAACGAAGGGTAATTACCTTCCCGGAAGTGATTATTCTGAGGACAGGAGCACTTCCTGGTACCCTACCACCTGTGATCTGTGAGTGTGCCCCACAGGGGCGACATTGAGACCAGAGAGCTGACCAGAGCATTGGAAGAACCATTTCTGCTCGATGCGTAAACATGCTACGGTCTACTCTTCCTGGACACTTTGGGATCCCAGCATGATCCTCTGCAGCCTGAGGAAGTTTAGGTGCCTCCGAAATCATGTACAGCCAGCCCCTGCCCCCACCCCGTGTTACCTGTGGTTTTCTGAACAATGAAGGTGTGTGACTTTCCACGATGATTCTGACCCAGGCCCCCCCGCCCCCCCGGACACCTGCTGCCCAGCCTCCCCCATGGCCCAAACGGGAAGTACCCAAAGGGATTCCTGAGAAGGGGAGATCTGAAGCTTCAATTCCTAGAGGCCACTTGTGACTTGGAAAGTCCACATCTGACTCAGCCCCAACTCCCCAGCCCACGCCCCAGCCCACAGTGCGGTCTGGCCTTGGTTCATAGTGAGCAAAGGCTCTGTCGGCTTCATACCCATGAACTTTAGAGGGTGTCTGTCATCACCGGCTGCTCCCCAGCCACCCCCTTTCCGTTCAGGCTCCCGCACTGCGGCAGCATGGTCTGATGGCAAAGCCAGGTAACGCCAGTCACAGTCGGGCAGCCGAGGAGAGTCTCCTCTCACCATCCCGAGACAGCCGGAGAGGGAGACAGTGGGCTAACATCAGCACTTTGACTAGTACCTCCCAGAGTTTTGAATCTTTAGCAATTCAACGGCAGGTCAGAAAAGAAATGGGGCAGAATTCATTAATTTCAGGTGTGAGCTAAATCACTCAACTCTGGCAGCTAGAGTCTAGCTGCAAAATACTGCAAATCACAGGCCTTTGTGATCATATGAAAGCATAAAAACCTACATGCCAAGAGCCTACGAAGTGCAGCAGACAATGCTGATATCGCCTGGACCTGCCTGCTGTCTTTAGGCTACGTGGGTCACCTCTGGCTTGCGTGTACGTACAACAGCCAGCCACGGCAGCTCTTACAGAGGCTGACCTTGGCTAATGGAGCCGGCTTTGGCTTTGCTCACAGGCATGGAAAGCCACAGCTCCCTGGAATGTATGTCCACCTCCCTCCCCTCCTCCTGGGGGTGGCCCCTCACAAATGACTGACAGGCGCAGTAGTAGGAAATCCCCATCTCTTTTGCCCCAGATTCTGAGGCATAGCTTGCTTTCCAAAGTGTTCCTGATGCGATCAGGCTGACACTGCCTTCTGTGGGCCTTTGTCTGGACTTGCTATCTTCTTCGTCATCTTCCTCTGCCCTGTCCTGCACCCCCTCCCCCAGTCCTTGGGCTTTCCTCTGGGAGCCCGGCACGTGAGTTCTCATCCCCCACCCCCGCGCCCCACCCCACAATCTGCTCTGGGTCATCCCAGCTTCACCAGCTCTGGTATTCCACTCACCCCTGCAGCAGCGTTATCAGATGTGAAGGCAGGAAAGGGGAGACATATTTGGGAGCTTAACCTCTGACCAGATATACGCTTTGCAGATATTTTCTCCCCTTCCATAAGTTGCCTTTTCATTCTGTTGATTATTTCCTTTGCTGAACAGAACCTTTTTAGTAGGACTTGTTTATTTTTGCTCCTGTTGCCTGTGCTTTTGGTGTCATATCCATGAAATCACGGCCAAGACCAATGTCATGAAGCTTTACCCCTGTGTCTTCTGCTGGGAATTTGACCTAGTCAACAATAATATATTACATGCTTAAAATTTGTTAAGAGGTTCTATCTCATGTGAAGTGTTCATATCACCATAACGTTTTTACAAAGAAAGGGTAGATATATTTGCATAAGAAGCATTTCAAAGAATTACTATTGAAATAGAAAGACCCAAAGTACACTGTGCAGTATATTAAACACATTCAATAGCCCGTGCTCAGCTTACAGCCCAATAGGGATGATATTTGTATTTACATACCTCACATTATCTACTATATTATACATACATATGTATGTGTGTGTATTATACATATTAGCATATACACAATAAAATTAACAAGGCAGAATGAAATGCTAAATTACAGTCAACCCATTGCTGAAGCATAAAAGATTATCTTATGCTTCCTTCTCGCAAAGGAAAACTCCTGTGGGAAAACCCTCTAGCTCCCTTGGCGGCACCTTCAAAGGGCCAGGTATGCCTCAAACAATCAGAGTTTTCCTTTATAACCACCTCCTGGGGAGGTGACATCCATGAAAACACCTAAAGACTTTTAGTCCAACTTCTTGGGACAATGTGTTTCCTGTAGTGAGACGCGGTGAGGAGTGGAAACCCTATAGCAACGGAGAAATACGGGTTTGGGTACTGCTTCTACTGCTTCCTAGTTCTGTGGCATTAGAGTTCCAAACATTAAACTCTTTGTCCAGTTTCCCTTTCTGTAAAATGGGACAGCCACCACTCCCCTCACAGGTTTCTGGTGATGATTATATATATATAAACTACCTATCTCAGTATCTGGCATATAGCAGGACTCAGCAAAGTGTGTTTTCTGTCTGTCCTACAGCTTACTCTCTTTCAAGGACTCAGACGTAAGGAATATAGAGAATAAAGGAATTGAAATACTGAGAAATGGCCGAATGCAAGGGACTTTTGAAGACAGATATTTGGTAAGCTCCTTGAAGGCAGAGGCTAAATCTTTTAAGTTGTTAGTACAGTGCCAAGCCTGCTGGAGTTGTCCAATAAACATTTAAATAATAATAGTTGCTTAAGGACTGAAGTTTGGTCTCAGTTTCCTTGAAGAGGTCGCCACCTTGTGGACAATCATCAAAACAGCACACCTCTGGAACCTGTGTGTTCCTAGGGCCATTGAAACTGACAATTTTATCTGCTACTATTTAAAACTCCTAGAAGCTGGCACAAGTAACAATGTGTTTCTAAAGAAGCAAAAAGGGTGATCAAGAAAGGGAAAAGCAACTTCTTCCGGTTCTAAAAAGATCAATCCATTTTCTTGATTCTAATCCGTTGCTTAGAGACTCCATTTTGTCCCTTTCATTGGCCCTAAGAATTGCAAATGAAAAGTAGCACCTGAAATCCTCAGACTACAACAGTAACCCTAAGCTAAGCCAAATGACCAGGGAAAGACAAGCCTTACTGAGTTGCTCTCAGTCCATTAGTAGCTGGCTTAGTCAGCAGGAAGCTCTATAAGAAAAATCTGGTCCCCACTGCTCTGAAATGTTAACACCCACTGAGCATTGTGAGATCTAAGATATAAAATCACCTTTTCATGCAAATACATGTGCAACATACAACTGAATCTCCAAATGGTGGGTATATAGATAACATAGAGCAGAAAGGAAATTCTAAATGGGGGTGGGGTGGAAAGCCGAGGCTCCCATCCAATGAATCTGTATTCAAATGGAAAGAGCATGACTTTAAAGGCCAGATAACTCTGGGTACAAATCCCAATTGTGTAAAGTTGGACAAACTACTCATCCTTTCGAAGGCTGAATTTCCTCATCTGTAAAATGAGTTGATGAACTTTTCTCTACAGAACCACCACATGGCCAGGTCTAGTATGGGTTCCCAAGTCAACACCACCGCCTTGATAGGGGAACGTCTGCAGCAGTCCTGATGTGTGAAGGTAATCCCCTCCCCCCCATGCATTTGTCCACGTGTTTGGGCTTCATTTATGATGACATGTCATGCTGCCCTCGTCACTCAGATAATCACCCCATTTCACCAGTCGGGTGTTTTCACAACCAGTCCGTGGAAGTCTGGGGTCAAAGAAGCACTTATTAAATAATGCCCACAAATTTCCTGAACAGGGTTTTTCAAGCAAAGCCAATAATGCAAGGAAAGCGCTGCCCACTTCCATCAATTCATGTCTGCCTCTGCTTCCTGAAAGGTCCCCATTAGCGATTGTGGTCAGCAATACTTGGGGAAGCCTGCAAACCCTTTCGGCTAATTGGCCCAGGGAAAAAAGAGATACAGTACAAGGGACATGGGCTGACCTTGGCCTTCACCCGTGCCCCTCACCCCCACCGGCCCTTATTTCCTGCATCGAAAGGAGACGCTGAAAGGATATGTTGGTGGCAAAAGCCCTCACATTGGTGTTAGATAAAAGTAATTGGGTTGGGGGGCAAGGGATATCAAGACAGTTATATCAGACCTGGACAACCACCCCCCACCCCCGCCTGCCCGCCACCCCCATTACCAGAACAGAACACACACCAAGATCCCTTCATTTCCTAATCATTCTAAGTGTCTCTCCTTATTTCTAGAAATGGCGCAAGATTCCAGAAGACTCATTTCCTGCCTGCTGTGTTGGAAAGTTGGCACCGGTTTCCCAGTTGAGATCCTCTTGTTGAAATCTGATGAGGTTCTTGCCTATGTTATCCTTGAACAGAATCCTGGACATTACTACTGAATAAGAGCTGGAAGGAGGTATCCAGCACAGCCCTCTTCTGGGCGAGATCAGTGGTGAAGTCAGAGCCACAGATAAAACCTGGGGTGAGCCTAGCACTGGCAGCTGTCGTTCTGCGTCACCCCTGAACAAGTGACTGGACTTAAGCTTTGGTTTCTTAATCTATAAAATGGACATAATATTCTTCACAGAGAAACCTGTGATGAAAAGTAAAATGATTGCCTTCTGTGGGTAGTTTATAAAAATGCATATTGACCTGATCTCTGCACAGTACACCTGAAGCTGAACAATACTGAATGACAACTATAATGTTATATAAATATATATGTATATTTATATATTTGTATGTATATTGTTACAAGAAGTGGAGTACAGCATTAGGAATAGAGACAGTGGAAATGCAATGGTTCTGTGCGAGGTCAGAGGGATAGTGGATGGGGGAGGGGGGTTCACACAGTGTGAGGGATATAAATGATAAACGTCTAAGTTTTGCTTTGTCTTGTGCACCTGAAACTAATAAAATTTTAAAAAATGCATATTGAAATAAAATATGAAAAGAGCTTACCGCAGTGCCTGACACTTAGTGGGTGCTTAAAAAAAAAATGGTATTTTGTCCTTATTATTACCCAGGGAGGCAAATACTGTTGAACCTATTTCATGGAGGCAGCTCAGTGTAACTGCAAGATCACACCTCCAGGAAGGGTTGGGGTTGACTGGGGCCTGAAACTCCGTTTTAAACCTAAAGCTTCTGCCCTCCCCTATGGGGCAGGGACCCTAAAGATGTGGTGGGTGTCAGAATCTCTTGGGAGGCTGGTTAAAAGTGAACATTCCAGGGCCTCATCCCAGATTCTGATCCAGTAGGTCTTGAGAGGGCCCCAGAGTCTAACGTAAGCGGCTTTTACACATTATGCCATAATTCCTGTCAATGTAGAGCGTGATTCACAAATTAGATACAGTATCATTACAAGTAGTAGGAGTATCCATGTTACTATTTGTTTTTACTTTTCTAACTAAGGTGAAGATTCAGCACCACTTGTTTAGAGATTGAGTGCAATAATACAATCACGTTCATGCACACACACACACACACACACACACACACACACACATCAAAAGAACGTATCTGATTCCATTCAACTTCAAATGGTGATTGAGAGTAAGCTTACTAAAACTCTGTGGCCCAAGTTAATGTGTATTTTAGTAAATCTGGTAAGTTAAAACATGTTTGGTGAGTTTATCACGTTGACCATAAAAACTGTGACATCTCTCAGAGTCCCTGGGCGGTAGGGAGATTATTTTGAAAACATTGTGAAAGACTTGGGAAAGTGAAATCACTCACACATTCAGCAAACACGTTACTGCTTCTCTAGTTTGTGTTAGGCACCGGGGTGAGGGATTTAGCAATCAATAAGACTGGACACTTGATGGAGCCCCAGAACTTGTCTGTCTTGTTGGGGAAACAGACAAACTTTAGTGAATAATTCTAGCATATAAGAGCTATAAAAGAAAAAAAAAAATCAAATCAGAATGCTATGCCAGAACTATTGGGGGTCAGAGAGTGGGGGGATAGAATGTTCTTTCTGAAGAACAGACATTTAAGCTGAGAACTAAAGGTAGAAAGGGCTCACGTGTGTGAAAAGCCCACAGAGGGAACTGCATGTGCAAAGGCCCTGGGGTAAGGAGAAGCTTGGTGGGTTTGTATGAGAGAGAGAAGTCCCACGAGTTGGCTATGGAAAGCCTAGGCAGAGTGACACAAAGCAAGCTTGGAGAAGGGACAGAGATCACACAAGGTCCCGTAGGCCCTGGTCAGTTCAAATTTTATTCCGCGTAGAGTGGGCACCATTGAAAGCTTTTGAGGGGAAGAGAAACAGGATCAGATCTGCCTCCTAAAATAATCACTCTGGCCACTGTGTAGAGAATGGATTGGAGGGGGTCAGGGTAGAAGCAGGAGACTAGCGAGGCATCTCACAAAGAAGCAGGCTGCCAAGGGGGCAGCAATGCCAAGCTCTGCCCAGTCACTGCCCTGGACTCCCAGTTACATACGTGGCAATTGGCCTCCTGGGGACAAAGCACCTATTGGCTGTGACCGCACAGAATAGCCTCTGCCCCCTTCCACACATGGATCCTATAAGGCACATTTCCCTTGAGAAGGAGGAAAGAGGTCACTTCTAGGGGCCATTTCCATCAGCCCTGCTGCCCCCATACCAGACGAGGGACGTTTGGTTAATTAGTTCAGTAGTATCCCCCAGGGGACTTCTGGCAATGTCTGCAGACGTTTTTGGTTGTCACAAGTGGGGGGTAGGTGTTAGTGCCAGCTGCTGGGCCAGATCAGGGACGCTGCTAAACATCCTACAATGTATAGGATAGTTTCTTAGCAAAGAATTATCCGGACCCAAATGTCAAGGTTGAAAACCCTATATTAGAGGTTCATCGACTTTTATTTCTTCTCCTATGAAGCTAATGTCTCCCAAAGTAGTTCTCCAAGGGACAAGCACAGAAAGAAATCAAATCCTTATAAACAAGGCAGAGGAAAGGAAAAGGGTGTGAGTTTATTGGTCTTCTACTGTCTGCATGCCACTACACTTTACATGCGTTACTCATTTTCTATTTGTTTTTTTATTGTTTGTTTGTTTTTACAATAGACCTAGATAAGGGTAATTATTACTACTCCCATGCTACAGAAGGAAAAACCGAGACCCTCTGGATAAAGTAACCTTTCAAAATCAGAGCTAGGATTCAAACCCAAGTCTCACTAACTCCGTGTAGTGGTATCCTTTTCTGAATGCCATAAAACCTCTCAGGTCAGCTGGAGGTTGGCCTTTAATATTTAATCAGAGCAGTCAAGTCTGATTGCAGGAGTCTGGTATCGTGCCTGGGAAATGTCAGTAGTTTGGAGCACAGGGGCTGGAGGGATGGATGGTCATCCCGCCTGGTTTCATGGGCCACCCCGATGGAACTCAGAACCCTCTCTTCCCATCGACGCCCTACACATTCACCACTCCCCATAACCCATCTCCTTTCAGATTCTCACTGGTCCAGGGTTTAGAAGCTCCTTCACATGCAGAAGTCCAGCTCTTTTGTCATGAAAAAAAGGGAAAGGGAAAGACATCACTGGGCAACCAAGTTTCTCAAGCAAAGAAATACTACTATAGGCTGAGTAAATGACGGGGAAGCGCAACTCAACCCACATGTGCTGATTGGATGCCCACTGTGTGGCAAGCTCCACGCTAAGAAGCGTGAGCCCAGGAAAACTGAGTAAGAAGCAGGGTTTGGACCCCTTTCGTCCATGATAAAATGCTTTATTTATCAAACATATATTTTATGCCAAGCCAAACCTGAGACTCTGAGGTACCAGGACAGATAAAACAGGAGCCCTGATCTCAAAGGGCCGATGGTCTAAAAGCGCTAATTTATAAATAAAAGTGCCAATTAAGATACGCACTGAAAGCAGAATTGAGCCAGGTGGAGGATGGAGAGTCGATGCTTTGTGTTTGATGAATGAATCGGTTAGTGTGAACAAGGAACCAGTACTATTAAAAGCACAGTTAGAGTACTGGGAAAGTAAGGTACAGGAGTGAATGACACATGACCTGCAGGAGAGAAGTCGGGAAAAGTTTAGTGACAGGTTGGCCTTTCATCTTAACAAGATTCAGACGTGTGGGTATGAAAGCATTCACACCCTAGACGATGAGAATTAGTCAAAGTTCTGGAAAAATGCCTTCTTGGACTGGAAGCAGTGATTTATCCAGAGGTCAGAGCCCAGTGGAAAGATAGAGATGGAATGCAACAAGGATTGTTCGGGCACAGTGACAGGGGGGGTTGTGTATTTGGAGCCCTTCTGAGAGTATCCCAGTAAGACTCACAAGAACTACAAGGCAGGCTTTTAGTAGCCTCATTTGACAGGTGAGAGAGCTAGAACACCCACCTACAATCCCAGCAGTTAAGCAGTAAAGCCCAGGGAGAACCTAGACCCTTTGGATCAGAGCAGGTGACCTCAGACTATACTGCCTGGGCCACATTGGTCATGTCACCTGTTTTTATAAATAAAGGTGTGTTTTTTTTATATTTAAATTTATTGGGGTGACAATTGTTAGTATATAAATAAAGTTTTATTGGAACACAGACATGCCCATTCACTTGCATACCATCTATGGCTACTACCACGTTACGGCAGCAGAGCTGAGTCGTATGACTGAAACCACAGGGTCTGCAAAGCTGAAAGTATTTACTATCTCGCCTTTTATAGAAAAAGCCTGTCCATGCTGCTCTGCAGCTCACTCTCTTGGCTTCGGTGGCCCAGTGAGTTCTGGGCAGGCAGCACCGGAGGGAGCCCTCCACCTGGGGGACATTCCCAGCCCTTGGGCACTGCCAGCCACTCCTTCCTCTGCTGGGGCACACCTAGAGTGAGGCAGAACTCAAGGGTCTTCTCAGGACGTAGAGAGCCTTGCAAGAAAGCACATCCCTTGAGGGCTTGAATTCCTGTGGCATCTCGACTATTTATATTGAAAACACCACAAGAACTCATTTTTCATGCTATTTCAGCTGAAAACAGCCATGGCAGGACCACAATCTGGAGATCAGGGTGGTGGGGGAGAGTGTTTGTGCAGCCGGGCTCAGCCTACCGTACCCCAGGTTGCCTGTTCCAGGTGCACTGGGCCCACGCCAGCCTTTCTTCTGGGATAGTGGGTTTGAGGAATGAGGGGAAGTCGAGAGGGGAAAGGTGCCCCACTGGAAATGCTGCCTCCTCTAATCTGGAAAAGCCTGAACACACGAGCTGGCGTTCATATATCTACCTTGTTCAAGAACCTAACATGGGTCATTAATTGAAATAAAATGAAACAAAATGGAATCCAGATGTTAGTATATATTCACTCGCATAAAACTCAGAGACAAATCACCAAATGGAAGTGCACCAAAATATTAGCAGTAGTTATTTGAGGGGTGTGGAGTTATCTCGTTGTCTCGGTCTCAGCCACTTGTTTTTGTTTTTTTTCTTTCATGGCACTCAGGCAAAGAGAAGAAGAAGATAAAACATACAATTGTAACTTAGAATTACACTGTGTTTCTCCCCATAAGAATGTAAATTCCACAAGAGACTGTGTTTGTTGTTCACTGTTATATCTTTAGTGCCTACTGCATAGCCAGCCTGGAACATAATAAGTCTTCAATTAATAGTTGTTGATTGAATAAATGGTTATATTTTTATAAATGCCAGACGATCCACAAGAAACATAACTCTTAGAATTTTGCAAAACCACATTTTAGAAAATATGTATCAATCAAGTTAAAGGATGGAAACTAAGATCTTCTTTAACAAACATTTATTGATTACCTACTGTGTGTCCACATTACCATTTCCCGTCACCCACAGGAGGCCTTACGTGGTGAAAATATTCACAGCAGACATTCAATTAATGCCTCACGAAGATCCCTGACCACACAAATTGCACCAACCACCGCGACCACAGTTACCACCTACTTTGAGAAGGATATATCAAAACAATAGAATAACTACTCATCTTTAAGAGATTAAATGTTCCAGTGAGCCTATAACCACCATCCCTGAGAGTCTGGAATGCATTTTCCTGGGAGATAATAAATGTGAATTGCAACCATAGCGCGGAGAAGAACCCAAGTTTTTTGTATGAGTTATCATGAGCCATTATGAGGTTAGCAAATTGTGTGAATAAATAAACAACTCAGCATTTATAAGTTTCCAACACGAAGCCTGGCACCCGGCATGCCTCATTCCGCTAGCCTCCATCAAGCCCCATACTCCGAAGATCAAAGTCAAAACACAAAATGTACTTGAGAGAGCTGGAAAGGTAACTACAAAGCAACTGAGAATTACATAAGTTAATCCATGCTTAGTATTAGAATGAGACCTTGAGGCAGATTTTGACTCACTTTTTTTTCCCTTTCACAAACATGGTAATGAGAAAAATGTTTGAAAGACCACTTATTAACGTTGAGGAAAAAAAGACACCCAGCAAATGGTGCAATAATGGCTGGCCCGACTGCATTGTTCAAGACTGGCTCTCCGGTCAAACAAGACAGCAGCTTGGATGTAACAATAAACCTCCTGAATTTGGGGGCTAGCCTGCCCACTCAGCCTATTCAAGATGCCCAAGACCTCTATACCATTACCTAGATCACACCTACCAGCTGCTAAGTTGTTTCCACAGTGTAGGAGGAAGCGAAGGGCAGCTGGGAAAATGACCTTCAGAAAGTGAAACAAACATTCTTAAGAAGACAACCACCCTTCACCAGCCATCTCCCAGAATGATAAAAAAGAAGGAAGAAAATTAGGCGTATTCCACACAGGAGCAATCCCTTCATTCCAGGGAGGAACAGAAACGCTACCTCAGAATGGCAGCCTCATGTAATTGACGCCACCGTCTTTAAGAAAGATTGCTGAATGATAGATTATTAGACATTATCTATTCATTCCACAAATGAGTGTTAATCACCTGCTGTGTAGTGGGCCTAGGTGCTGGGACAAAAAAGGCCGGTCTCTGCCTGTAAGTTTAAGGGGTGGCTCACTCCTCAGAAACACGTTAAAATTTGCTAATGGCCTCCTGTGAGCCAAGCTGTGTGCTAGGCCCTTCACGAAGGTCATTCATCCATTCAGTGGGTGCTTATTAAGCCCCAAGTATATACGAGATACTGTTCTAGGCACGAGGGTTACACTGAATAGACAAAAGTTCTGTCTCCATGCATCTCACTGTAAGTCAGTATAACACCACTGCAGACATTATTTCAGTTTTATGAGTTTAGATTAGATGTAACCTTCTTAAGATCACACGCTTGGGCCCAGCCCACCTGCAGGCCCTTCCCCTTCCCCTGGACCAAGGGTCAGCTGCAAAAGCAAATGCCTGCAAGAACCAGGCATTTGCTTTTATTCCATAAGAGCAACTTGCGTTTGTTTTTGTGTAGACACACTGTCACTATTAAACTCCCAGTTATATGTTCCATTTCTGCCAAGATCATCATCATCATCAATCTCCCTCTCATTTTTCACCAAACTCATAGGTCTTTCAGGCTATTCCTCCCTTCCCCCTTTAGACAGAGTCAGAGTTAACAAGAAATACTTCCCTCTCTTTTTAACATTGCTGTAAGAAATTATCAGGATGGCCACGATGATGAACGGCATTGATTCTCATCAATTTCGTCCTCGAGGAGGTGATGGGCCGTGGAAGGGGGCGGGAGCACTGTTAGGAAACGGGGTGCACGGGGCCCCTATCTAAGGGGCAGCTGCTTCTCAACCTCGGTTGACGGTCACTGCAAAACGTCAGTCAAGTGTTGCCAGAACTCCTGATTTTTCAAGTGAAGCCAGAAATCTATATGGCTGTGTCAAATCTCCCAATACTTAGATATTGCCAATCAATTTAAAAAATGAATTTTAAGTCTGTCTACCAACATTTTCCTGGCTACACAATATATATTTTGGTGTCAAATCTGGCAGAGTTCTCCAATGTATAAGTTCTGTATTATTCCAAGTGCTCTTGCCAGCAAACAGTGAGCATGTTGAAAAAAAATTTAACGTATTTATTTAGAGTACCTATCTATGGTCTTTTCCTTTCCATGTCTATAGATATGCCATAACACCAACTACATGGAGAAGGGAAAGAATGTGTTTCTATCAAATGGCATTATACTCCAGGTACCAAATATAAGATGTTAACAAGTGCAATAAAAGTTTACAGGAGGGAGAGGTCACCCAATTCTTGAATAACTATCATGGAGGAGAGGAGACTTTACCTTGGATTGGAAAGGATGGGTCTGATTTGGACAGACAGAAAAAGTGGCGGACAAGTAGATCAAGAAGAGATGGAGCATAGGCAACAGCTTGGAGATGAATAAGTAACGTTTAAGGGAATGTAAATATGAGACCATGAATAGAGTAGAAAGGATGACGGGGAACCTGTGGAAGGTGAGGACAGAGACAAATAACAGTGTGTAAAATGGGGCGACAATATCGGGTATGCTTCATAAGATCAGAGGAGGGGAGAGAGTGAATTCTTAAGAAAGGAACTGTGCAGTTTGTCTTAACAGTGCTTAACACGGAGACCGCTCCCAACGAAGAGGTAAGGATGAAGTGAGCTCATATACATGAAGGCATTTTGACCAACACAAAGTATGCACAACATCAAGGGATTACTAATATTGATGAGGAGACAGTTTTCAAAGGAAACCTATATAGCACCCCTGAGAGAAGAATAATAAATTGGGGGTCTCTGGCCATCGTTCATGCTGTTGTCAAAGTTCAGCAGGCATTTCCTTCTCAAAAACAATGAAGGGAAACTCATTCCATTGATTTCTGATCCAACTGGGGATATTAAGCCAACAGTGGAAGGGAAATAGAGGTTAATATGTGGCCCTTTTTGGATTTCAGATTCAAGAGACACACCCTACCCTTTCCCCCAGCCTCCCCTAATAAAAAGAAAAAAAAAAGCAATAACTCTTAATATAAGAAAGCAACAAGTTTCACATTTATTGAAAGCTATGGTTCACTTTCAATTGCATGACAACACAAGTTTTGGCATCAGACAGACCTGGGTTCAAGTCCCAGCTTAGCCACTTACGAGCTCTGCCACCTCAGACAAGTTACTGAGCTTCTCTGGTCCTCTCTGTAAAGGGAGAGGCAGCAAAAGCAGCGCTCGTCTCATATGCCTTACGAGGGTGACAGAACAACGTATAGTGAAACCGAATTACCCTCATGTACATAATAAATCGGAGACAAATTGATCTCACTTCAAGGCGACATCAAAGGCCAAGGAGCTGGTTCTGCTGAGTTGAGAATCCCACAAAGGTTTCATCCAGGATGTAAACGGGTTCTTGATATTCATCTGTTTTCTGCCCCCTCCTATGTCCACTGTGCTGCCTTCACACGTACATGTTTCTCTCAGCAGGGTAATCCATGTGCACAGATTGCCCACAGCTGTCCCAACCACATGAAAGCCCACACACTCCCCAGTGGCCCTACTGCCACAAGGTAGTCATTCATCAAATGCTGGAAGCTTAGCCCCGTACACACAATGAAAGGTTAGCCCTCGGTTTTTATTGCGTTGGTATTAGCTTTCCCTGTCTGCAGCTATTTGATCAGCACAAAGCTTTACACTGTTTACAAATGTCGGAGAGTTCTGGCCTTTTCTTCTTATTGACTTTTTGATACTTGCATCATTAATCTTTAATTTTCATTGGAAACTTCAGCCGGCAAGGAAAATGAAATGCCGCCTTTTGCCGTGGGCCTCAAACGTCCTGCTGGATCGTGCCTCTGTAAAAGAGGGCTCGGAGTGAGGGAGTGTGTTGCGGAGAGAACTGCCGTTATCCATTCTAGGCAAAAATTGAAGCTGTTGTTTGGTAACACCACGTATGCACTTGAGACCTGCCCAAGGTGGATAGCACGGTGTTTCCTGCACGGTGAGCATTCAAAAATGAGCAGAGTTTATGATCATTAAAATCGTTAGCACTAATTTCATTCAGTTCTGGTTATGTCCATAACTTGTATGCTCAAGGAAAAAGAATATATGTCAAAGACAGGAGGTAACTTCTGAAATCAATAACACTTCCATCAATAATAACCGTTACAGAAATAGCAGAACAATAAAAGAAAAGGCCGGTGTCACTACATAGCCTGAGCTTCAGAGTGCTGAATATGAGCGTGGTGCAACTGTGTTTTCCTTCCTGGTGTCACATGTGATTGTCATGCTTCTTGTGCAAAAAGGAGTTGTTTTCATCCAGATTTCTTTTAAATAATTTTCTAGATCAGCACTGTCAAATACAACACCCCATGATGATGGAAAAGTTACGTAAATTTAGCAAAACACTGACTGATACATCCACATCCTTAAAAACTCAATGCGACTTACCAATTTTAATTAGTATTTAATAATGTCATATTCTATGTTGTGTATACGCCACACTTAACTTAGCCAGTCCTCTACTTTTTCTTATTCCATTTGCTTTCCATTTAGCGTTGACAATTCAAAGGGTGCTTTTGCGATTCCTCCCAATAATATACACTGAAACTGGGAATGCTAGCTGTGCTATTTATAATCCTAGTACCTTTGAGTTTATATGTCATCCAAGACTAACCAATCTGTGAGAAAGTTTCAACACATACTGATCCATTCCTGAGTATAAGTATATGGACGCCACTGAGATAGAATTATTCAATACACAAAACCTATGCTTTGGGGAAAGAAATAAATGAAAGTTGCAACCAATTGACTTCCTTGAAGATAGTGCTATTAGATTCCTAGATTGGCTTGTAAAACTTTATGTTCAGGTACTTCCTGCTTGATTAATGAAACATTCTGGTCACAATATGGGTGAATCCATATTCACCCATAAGATTAATAAGCAATTACACATTCTACCTAGCAGAACTCACAGTAAGTGCTCGTATCAAGGGGATAATGGGCTACTTTCTTTTTTTCCCCTACAAATGCACAGAAGGAAAAACTGACACACACCTAGGTACTCTGCTGTAGTCCATAAAAGACTCAATTTCCATTTTTGATGAGATTAAAGTGTAGTTGAGGACACAAGATGCACACAAAATGATAAAAAACAAAAACAAATGCAAGAGTCTTTAGATAAGTTGACTCAAAGTAAATGCTTTAAAAACAAAAGGTGAAATCCCCAGGGCTAGGATGCCAGGATAATGTCTTTGGGGAAGTGGATGTAAATTTATCTTTGAGGAAAGGCCAAGTCAGAAAATCTGAAAAGAAATGGAGAATAAAGACTCATGGTCTGTTTGGAAGGTAACTGGAGGACTAGTCTGAGTGGAGGAGATACATTTATTTCAGGCAAGTAGGGGTAAGGAGAAAAGCAGTCAAAAACAAACAAAAAAACAAACAAAATAACAACAACAACAAAAAAAAAAAACCTGACTGGGATGTGAATCTTCAGAGCTTTATCCTATAGCCAACAGGTATCATGTAACAATATAAAGGCTTACAAAGATTCCTGTTTTCAGATATAGGTCTGATTATGATGTGATCAGAAGAAAGGACATTTGAGGACAGGAACACCACTTTAGGAAGCAATTATCTTAAGTGTCTAAATGTGAGGTGAATCAAATATGACTCAATGACATCAACGGAAATGAAAGTTCTTTGGCAGGGACACAATTAAAAGAACTTTGAGGTTATATGGATGTCATAAAAGAAGGAAAGAGTCATAAAAAATTTACCCTGAAATTTGAACCTCAGTTATTGGGAGAAATTCTGATAGAACCATTGAGACAAAAAATAAAAAAATAAAAAATAAAAAGCCAGGGGAAAGGATTCATTTAGGAATGGCAGCGAGCAGAAGATGTAGGAATCTGGTTTGCAATATGCTGGGTTGAATGTATTGATATATTATTAGACGGAGTGACTTGACAGATGGTTGAAAATATTTGACTGCAGCTCAGTCAAGAGACTTGAGATTGAGAGTCATCCATTGGGAAATTTGGCTAAAGCTAGACCATTGGATGAGCTCATCAAGGAAGAGCTATTATGGAAAGAGGATTAGGGTCCTGGGACAAAACCTTAAAGAATGTCCACACATAGGGATAAGACACAAAGAAGTGGAGGATAAAGGGAAAGGAATAACCAGAAGGATGGGAGAACAATGGAGGCCATGGAAAGATTTGGAACCTTGGGATAGTTACATTGGAAGATATCTCAGAGCATCGTGGTTTTGACATTTAATTCAGCTATATATATATTTTTGTCTAATGAAAACCTGCATGGAAACTCTATAACCGAACTGCTCCAGTAAAAGAGAGGTTGGGGACTTGAAGAATTGTTCTCTTAGCCCGCCCACCCCCACCCCAAGCATTCATTGCTACAAACAGAGTGCTCCCTAAGCCCCCAAGACTCCATAAAACAAAATCATTGCTGCACTCTGATTCTTTCTATTTTAAATATGAGGAACTGGAATTCTGTGAGAAAAAGTGAATTGTGCCAAGTCAGTTTGTTAGTGGCAGAGCCATGAGTCACATCTCCTGATTTCTAGGCTGTTAGCTTTTAAGTACCAACAATGCTTCTTACGGTGTCCAGAAACCTGAGTGAGAACAGAAGCGTAAGAAGGAAGGATGAAGACCTGGGAATGATGCCACAGAGAGTGGACACGTGGATGGGAGAGTCCTAGGAGGTGGCCCAACAGCACAGACAAGTCACTGACCCTCCATCTCTGCAGAAATGCTAGCTCCTGTCCTGTGCCAAGAACTTTCCTCAGGTCTCGGGAGAAAACTTCATTCTCTCTAAACCATTTTACGCTTTTCAAAGTATGATCACATCCATCATCTTATTTTATCATCACAATGACCCTGGGTGTGGGGCCAGTTGGGCAGGTGATGTTGCGGTACTTTCATTTTACACAATGGTCCAGAGATATGGAACTGGCTTAGGTTACGTAACTGTCCCACACCAGCACCAGGATTAAAATCCAGGTCCTACAGCTTCCAAGTCCAGAGGCCGTTTCAGTATATTCCATTTCCTCCTGCTCGCCAAGAACAAAACAGGCCTGTTGTTTAAATTGATGAATAAACAAAAATACCAGAAGGTCACGTGTCCTGCCTAAATTAATAATTAAGCATTTCTGGTTCCAGGTAACATGGAAGAAACACAATCCACCCTGCCTCCCCCACTGAATATAGTTAGAAAACACGGACATAATGCCTGAAGCAGCTGTTTGAGGACTCTAAGAAATAAATAGTAGCATGCTGACTGGGGAAGAAGAGCAGAATTTGAAGTAACACTGAACCAATGGGGAGGTCTCCACTTTTCTTTTTTAACTCTAGTGTACGTTGGCCTGAATTCAACACACTAGACCTGGCAACCGACAACAGGGCAGAGCCCAGAAAGCTGCAGGAGAAGCCACCTCTTTCCAGTCTGAGGACCTGAAAAGGGAACTTCTAACTCCAAAAGAGAAGAGGGAAATTTCCCATTTTGTTTTCTCTTTCTTTTCTGTGTTTTCTCACGCTTCCAGTCAATTTTGGGAGGGTGGTGTCAGTGGCCGATAACAGGAGCCAGAACTCTAAGGGAGAAAAATGTTTCTGTCAGCCTGGTGGACTTGCAATCCCAGAGGGTAGAGAGAACCTCCATTTTATTTTCTGTCTGTCCTCCCACCATTGGCTCCTGACATAGCCTATTAGAGTGGCTAATTTTCTTTTTCTAGTCAGAGGACCAAAAGGAAGACCCCAAGGAACCAGAGAATATTGAAAAGATCACAAAAAGAAAGGAAATCAAGAAAACAGACCCATAAATGTGTTTAGGAACACCTGTGCTCACCCCCCTCTTATAGTACATGAATGGATCTGATCCTATTCAGCATAAAACACATTGACCAATGAACTAAGAAACCACCTTGCAGGACCCAGTCTGGCCACTAGGTGGAGTACATGCAGAACACATCCAAATAGCATTGAAAGGGTTTTGAAAACTGAAGAACATTCAAATGCAAGAAAGAACTTGGGTCCTCACCACAAACAGGTCAACTGATGGCTAAAGAAAAACATCAGTGTTCTCCAAGGATTTTAGAAAGACCCAGAGTCTCAACATAACATTACAAACATTCAAGATACAATCCAAAATTACTCAATATATGAAAAGATCAAGAAAATCTGAACCTCACGGGAAAAGACAACTGACAGGCACCAACACTGAGATAATACAGCTGTTGAAATTATCTGACAAAAAAACTCTTGAAAAGCTAGTATATAAATGCTTGAACAAGCTATTATAAACTCTGAAACCGAAGGAAAAATAGGAAATCTCAGCAAAGAAATAAAAGCTATAAAGAAAAATCAATTTTAGAACTGAAAAACACAACTGCAATAAAAACTTACCAGATGAACTTAATAGCAGAATGAAGATGACGAGTCAGTGAAGTTGATCAATAGAAATTATCCAATCTGAACATAGAAAAAAAGATTGAAAAAAATGGAACAGAGCCTCAGGGACCTATGTGATAATGACAAAAGTTTTAACATTCATGTCACCAAAATCTCAGAAAGAAGAGAAAGAGCATAGTACTGAAAAATATTTTTCAAGCAATGGTTGAAAACTTCCCAAATTTATTGAAAGACACAAACTTACAGATTCAAAAAGCTTCATAAATTCCAAAAAGGATAAAGCAAAACAAATCCACACAAGACACAGAATACTCAAACAGTTAAGAACTAAAGACAGAGAACAAACTCATTATCTATAGAGGAACAACAATTGAATGACTGAAGATTTCTCATTAGAAACCATAGGGCTAAAAGGAGTGGCACCATATTTTTTAAGTTTTGAAATAAAAGAACTATCAACACAAATTCTATATCCAGCAAAAATGTCCATCAGAAATAAAAGTGAAATAAAGACATTCTCAGATGAAGAAAAACTACAAAAACACCATTTAGAACAGACCTGCTCTAACCAAATTGCTAAAAGAAGTTCTTAAGAAAGAAGGGAAGTGATAATAGAAATTTGGAAAATCAGTAATGAAGAAAGAGCAAAGGAAAAAATAAATGTAATAGACCATTTTTCTCTTGAGTCCTTTAAAATACATTTGAAAGAAAAGTTAAAACATTGTCCAATGGATATGAACCATATGAGACAATTATAAAGGGAGGGGATGTAAAGAGATACATACAGTAAATCCTCTCTTAACATCATTAATAGGTTCTTGGAAACTCGAGACTTTCAGTGAAATAACTATAAATAAACCAATTTTATCAGAGGTTAATTTATATAAACAAGAGTTAAGCTCCTATGGCATATTTCTGGTCACAAAAACATCACCAAACTTCTAAATAAAGACCCATAATACTTCTACTATTAAACATTGAAATAAATGTGAGCTATACATACATTTAAGAAAGATTATAAAAACAAGAAAAAGTTATTTTCCAACCCACTTATTCCAGTTCAGGGTCAGGTGGCAGAGCTTCTCCCAGAAGCTCAGGGCACAAAGTGGGACCCCACCCTGGACAGGATGCCCCTCCATCACAGGGCCACTCACATCCACACCTACATCACTCAGGTTGGGACAACAGAGACACACTGATTCACCTAATGTGCACATCTTTGGGATGTGGGAAGAAACCCGAGTACCCGGAGACAACCCACACAGACATGGGTAGAAAATGCAAACCCCACACAGACAGTGACCCCGGGAATCAATTTTTTTTCCTTATCAATGTTATAATGAAACAAGTTGAACAAAATGAAGTTATTCGAGGACCTGCTGTGTGGTATAATGTAAAGAGATGCATATGATGTAGATGATGGTAAGATGCTTCCGTTCCACAGGAAATGGTAAAATGTTGATTTTCAGTAGAGAGTGGAAAGTTAAATATATATAATAAACATCACTACCCCTAAAGCAGCTACTTAAAAAGTTTACAAAGATAAAACAGATAAAAAGTTTTAAAAAAAGAGTAGGTAAAATTTTTAAATGTTCAAATAACCCAAAAGTAAGCAGGAAAGCGGAAGCAGAGGATGAAAACAAGACAAACATGGTTCTCACTTTCATGAAACGATGAAAGAAGCAGGTAAGTATTTGCATAGTATGATAAATCGCCTGAAGGAAAATATAAATCGGAGCTCTCTGACAGTGATCAAACAATGGTAGAAAAGGCCTCTGTGAGGAGATGAGCTCTCAATTGCTCATCAAGGAAGTGAGCAGATCTTGGGGAAGGGCAACCCAAGAAGATAGAACAGCATGAGCAAAGACCCCAAACAGGAAACAGAGTGGGTGTCAGGGGAACAAAGATCACAGTGGCTGGAGTAGTGAACAAGGAGAATGTGAGATAAAACAGAGAAGGGAAGGAGTTACAGTTTGCATTTCATTCTAAGTGCAGTGAGAAGCTACTGATGTGTTACATTTGAAAAGCAAAGGGTTCTATTTTTTGAGGACCCTCCATACCGTTTTCCATAGCGGCTGTACCATTTTGCATTTCCACCCACAGTAGACAAGGGTTCCACTCTCTCCACATCATCGCTCTCGCTTATCTGTGTTTTTGTTTGTTTTTTGTTTTGTTTTCATTTTTGTTTTTATAATAGCATGAGTCCATGTACATGAGGCATCTAAAATAGTCAAACTCAGAAGCAAAGGGCAGAACGGTGTTTAAAGCTTCAGTAAGGCAAGATGAAGTTCTAGAGATCTACCATGTAACACAGTGTCTACAATGAACCATATTGTATTATACACTAAAAAAAAAAAATCTGTCAAGAGGGTAGATATCATTTTAATGTTCTTACTGCAATAAAATAAAATTTTTAATTTTTTAAAAATAAAAATAATAAAAATGAAGATCAGAATTCATCTGCAAAAGGACAGAAAAGGAAAGGGTTACTCAGGAGAACCCTACCTCGCCTGTCCTAAGGTAGGAGATCCCTGGGGAGCATACACGTGCTTCCCTGAAGTTTGGCTGAGGATAACACAGCAAAATAAACAAGGAGGTCCCAGGCAAGAGCCAGCCTTCTCATTCCTCTGACAGCTGAGTGGTTAGCTTCCCTGAGCAGAAATGTGTACAAATCTGGATTACATCGGAACAGCCAGATGGCTTATCTAAAAGACGGCGGATGAAGCTTGATCTTTGGCCTAAGGGGAGAATTAAAAGGTGTTTATGTTTCAGAAATAATCAGAGTCAGACATCTCAAAATTAAAATTCTTTGTCAGCCTATCAATATTTATGAATGTGTAAAGTTTCCGACAGCCCCATTCCACAATTTCCATGCATTGCAGGTTGAGAGGTATTTGACCTTGAGCTAGATAGCACCTCTTTGCCAGCACATTTCTCACTGTATTCTGCAGAGTAAAGTGCATTTAAAACTATGACCCATCTTCCAGTTAAGTTACCTATATTCACCTTTCTCTTTGAAATCAACCAGAGTGAGATTTGTTTACCTCCAAGAGACCTAAGATTGAGAAAAATAAACTCCAGGTCCCCCCATATATAATCAACCCCCCCAAAACCATGAATTAATGAAGCTGGGTTATGGTATACTACAGCCAACCTAATCGGGAACGAAGGCAAGGTTTGCAGCATTTAGAATAAACGGTTTCTCGTCATAGTTTTGACATTAACGTATCATGTGAACTTTGTCAAGTCGTTTTTTCAATTTCAGTGGCTTCAATTTTCTTAATTTCTTCAATTTGCAAAATAAAGAGTCATTGTATGTGCATATGTCATATATATGTGTGTGTAATGTATATGTGTACGTGTGTGTGTGTGTGTGTGTGTGTGAAGGGCAGGTTCTCTAGAAGCAGAGACTGAGGCAGGGGTTCAGAGGCACGTCCTCTTTGAGACAAACCTGTCAGGAAGGTAAAGCAAGACAGAAAAGCGGAAAGTGTTGTACAAGGATACGGTCTCAGGTAAAGTCTAAGCTTAGCCTGACTCATGAAAGAAGAATAAACAGACCAGAAGAAGCACACCACATCAATCCATATCTCGGAATAGTCCCCACCTGGAGGCAACAGGGTCAGCCTTTTTTATCCCCTTATTAGGCACTGGGATGCCCCCAAAGTAGAGGGAATCGTTTCTCCTGGGTGAAGAGGCTACTCTCAGGTAATGATAAGTCTTTGGAAGAGGCCAGCCATGAGCCCTTAGCAGCCAACGTTTACAGCAGTTGGGGGATGGGCACACGGGTCCCATAAAGGAGAACTGGACAAGGCATCAACATATATGTTGCATGAATACAAATAAAAATATATTGCATGTATGGGAATGAAGGCACACGTGCGTGAGTGCACACACACGATGGGGAGAAAGAGAAACAGGGAGATGGACTTTGATTTCTTCTACTGGCTTACAAGATTATTATGAGAACACAATAATATAACACTTGAGAAAATACTAGAAACGTGTGCCCCGTGCATTCTCAAACCCATCACAGGCTTTCCTGACTCCATTTTGCTCTTCCCTTTGCCTTTGACTGCTCACCCCCAACAATCGAGTTTACCTGTGACTGCCACGTGGCCATCAGGTACCTCCTCTTTGGAAGGCCCCAGGTCTGCCTCCTCCCCTAACCGCCCACCTACTGCAGTAGTCGTAAAGTGAGACACCGTTAGCAGGGATCCAAGGACACAGGCTGTGTGCAGTACCTATCTCCGCAATCAATAACGAGTGGGCTCAAATCCCGGTTCCCCATTTAACAGTTATGTAGCTCTGTGTTTTCCTCTGGGAAGGTGAGTGATAACACCAACCTCAACATTTTTATTATACATTTTTAAAGCTATGGTTATGTGATACTTGATATTTTTTTCCTCTGCATGAAGGAGCACATTTCTTGCATGTCCGGGGTTTAAGTAGGTTCCATCACACCCTTGAAACTTCAGAACTTCATCAAAAAAGCAACGATTCTACTTGGATTTAAAGAAAATAAGAATGCATAGTTCTTTCACTGAAGGAATCTAACATTTAAGAGAGAAAAAGCATGAAAATGGGGGTAGGGGGTCGTCCTAGGCCATAAGCCAAATGCCCTGGTAGCAGCTGGGCTCAGCTAAGAATGTTCTACTATTTTTAGCCTCTATTTGGGTATACTGACTTCAGGAACAATATCCTCCACTTGCGGTGTCTAGGATTGTATCCTGCCCTCCCAGCCGTACCCCACCAGAAGCAGTAATTCTATCCAGCAGCTCTTTCCACGTACTCCTCAAAGCAGACAGGGATTCTCCGTCTTCCAGATATGCAATCCTGTAACTGGCTTTAATGTCTAAAACCCACCAAAGCACTTTGCTTGTAGCAAAGGGCAGTCTTTGAATCCTCCCTTCAACAGGCTTCTCCGTGGTTTGCTGGTGCCAGCGGGCATCCAGCACAAAACACTGGCACTACTGTTGTTTTCAGAACAATACCACAAAACACAATGCCATCTTAGAAGCTCGTGTGGGGGGAAAATGAAGTTTGTGGCCTATTCTGATTGCTGCATGATAAGTCACTCCAAAATTCAGTGGCTCAAAACAGCCATTTTATTCTTTCTTATGGTTTTAGGGGTTGGCTTGGCTAGCTGGATAGTTCTGCTGGTCTTATTTGGGGTCTTTCATGCCATCGCAGATGACGGTTGGTGCTGGTGTCATCTGAAAGTTCAACTGGGATGTTAGCTGACGTCTTAGAGCATCTCCTGAGTAACAATGTCCACATTGCTGGGGAGGAAGACACCACAGACTAAGGCAAGGTGAGGAAGAAGCAAGTCGTGAAAACCTGCATCTCAGTTTTAAAAACAATGAAAACACAACAACAAAAGCCTTTGCCTTCCCGTTCCTTTCCACTGCTTGTCTCTCCATGAGCTCATCAGCCAAGGTTGTGAAGTGAAAAATGAGCCAGCAATGGCGAGAATCAGTGAGCCAACATTCAGGCACAACCTTAAACACACATGTAAAATCTAAATGCGCACACACACACACACACACACACACACACACACACACCATACCACAATGGGAGCTGAAGGAATGAGTTTATGGAGACTCTTTCACGAGAAGTGTAATTTTCTACCTGAAAATCTGAGTACTCTCTGAGGTTCATAACATTTTCTGATAAGAATCTCTGCTGCTCTGCAGTTTGTCTCTTGTCAGAGGCTTCCAGCCCTGAAAAAGGTCTTGGAATTCTGAGAGTCCAATTACCTTTCCCAAAGGGAGTACTAAAAGGGATAAAGTAATGAAAAATGATTATATATTTCTGAATCTTCGTTGATAAGGCGAACCGAAGGTGATAAGATGACCACAGATTTTCTTTCTGAAAATGGCATTTCTGGATGCAGTGCCTTTCCTGCCTGTTCTACCTAAAACAGCAAGCTAATCACTCTCCACCCCAATTTCATTTTCCCTGTGCATTTCTAATTGCCTGATATTGTCTATTAGTTTATTGCATATCTCTCCAAAAAACATAAACTTCATGAAGGCAAGGACTTTATCTATCTTATTCACTGTATATCCCCTTAAACAGTACCTGGTACATAGTGGGTACTCACTAGATATCTGTTGAGTGAATTAATTCACGTTGATTTAATTCTAATGAAGTATAAGACACTATAGTGTTTGCTTTGTGCTACGCAAGATGAGAAGCTATCCTCAGTAAGACTGCAATGTACATTAATAACATAATACTCAGGAAAACTACAAGAGCACATAGAGGTTTAAACAGAATAACTAAGAAAGCACAGAAAAATGTGAAAGACTATAAATCTGAACACTATCCATTAAAATGAACAGAGATGCGATTCAGACAAAACTCTAGCATATCAAGGGCTGCTGTGACTTGGGTCCTGTTTCAAATGCCCAATTCTGAGAATCAGATTCCATGACCTTGGATTAGTAACTTGTATTTTGTGGAATTCAGCTTCTTGCTCTACAAAATAAATATCCCTGCCTAAATAATCACTAAGGTTCCTTTCCACGACAACGCAGGAGGGAACCATGAAACAAGGAGCAGGGTTTGGGCGCCAATTTCTCAGTAAGTCTGAGGTGTGAGTAATGAAATGGTATTAGATTAATAAAGGTTAAAAGACCCATCACCAAACTGCCTTCTATCAAGATCTATCTATAAGGATGTTCTCCAGGGAGCAAATTACGATAAAGAGAAAATTGGAAACCAAACTGGAAACATTTCAGAATTATTTATTTTTAATTAATTTCAAAGAAAAATTGCAAAACTTGTTGAATTTCCATGTACCTCATCCAACTTCTCCTAGTATTTTAATAGTTTCTTTCTCCTTAGGGACCTAAAAATTAACTGGGATGTATGCAGTTATGGGTCTTTTTTCTTTCATCCTGTTTTGTGCCCGGAACCTTTACTCAGCACTGGGAAACTGTCTTCTATTATTTCTTTGATTATTTCCTCATTTCCATTTTCTCTAGTCTCCCTTTAGGTAACTCCTACTTGCCGATTGGGCCCTTGTATGTCGATCCCCGTGTCCATGGTTCTCTCATGTTTTCTCCATATGTTTTGCTTTATATTCTGAGACATTATTTAAAATGTTTCTCCCAGGTGTTAAAGAACATTTCTTTCTTGATTAATACTATTATGGCAATAATAGTTTTAATTTAAGCAAGGTTTATCAACTCTGGTGCTATTGACATTTTAGGATGGATAATTCTTTGTCATGGGGAACTACCCTGTACATTGAAGGGTGTTTAGCAGCGTCGCTGGCCTCTACCCACTTGATGCCAGCAGCACTGTCCCCCAGTTGTCACAGCTCAAACTGTCCCCAGATATTGTTAATCACCCCAGGTTGAGACCACTGACTCAGAAGTTTAATTTCCCTCTTTTTAAAAAATTTCTTCTCTTTTATAGGAGCCTCTTTTATGTGGCCACAACCGCTAATGCAATTAGGCTTTGTTAAATTTCCCTTCCTTGAATTATTTCTGTCTTTCAGAATCAAGTGTTCTTATTTGTTCATCTTCGTCCTCCTCTGTCATTGATTTCCCTGAAATGTCTAGTGGTCTTGACTATATAAGTCAATTAACAAAATAATATAAGTCACTCAAGTGAGTCTCTGGGTTTTCTGTTGTTTTTATTTTGAGTAGGTTTTTTTTCCCCCAATAGACCTCTTCCCTGAATAAGGGGACAGGCCAGGAACTCAGGAAGGAGCCTATGAATAAGCAGGCTTCACTGCAGGATGAGCCAATCCAAAGCAGGCAGGCAGATCAACGGATCCCCTCAACACATGTCAGTTCAGGGAGTACTTCAGTCTGGGGCACTGACACCTGTAGACGCTTTCCAACACTCACCCTGATTCTTGTCTCTAATCCAACCCTCACCCTCTGCAACCTATTGAGCCCAAGCCAGGAATGTCTCTGAGGGTCCAGGAAAGAATTGTTGCCAATTTTAACCAACTTTTACTGACTTGCCCTAGGTGTGTTCTGAGCCCCGTCCTCTAAATGTCCTTCAATAGGTAAAGGATTAAACACATTGTTTTACAGACATATCGTGGAATGCAACATAGCAATAAAAAAAGAAGTACTGATGCAACAATTTGGATGGGTCTCAAGGGAATTCTGCTGAGTGAAAAAGCCAATCTCAGAAGGTTATATACTATATAATTCCAGGACAAAATTATGGAGGTGGAGGACAGATTAATAGTTGCCAGAGGTTAGGGATGGAGCAGGGTGGCACAGCACGGGTGTGACTATAAAGGGAGATCTTTGTGATGATAGAATACTTCTATCTTGATTGTGCTGGTGGTTATATGAATACACATGTGATAAAACTGTAAGCATCAATATGCACACTCACTCAGAGTGCATGTAAAACTGGTAAAATCTGAACAAGCTTTGTGGATCGTACCAATGGCAATTTCCTGGCTTCACTACTGTGCTTGTAATGCTAGATGTTATTCTGGAGAACAATGGGTGAGAAGTAACTTCCTTCATAGAACCTGTATGGAATCTTACTGTACATTTTTTGGCAACTTTCCATGAGTCAATAATTAGTTCAAAATAAAAGAAATATATTTATTGGGTCACTGTAACCCAATTTTCATCGCTACCTCAATACTGGTGACCTTCTCTGACCAACTGAAAGCTTCCTTTCCCATTCTTAGGCAAACAGGGTTTCATTCCTTCTGTAACCATTTCAATGGGATTTCTAAAGGGAGAGGAAGCAAACTCTTGTGTTCACAAACAGCAATCCTGAATTGGAAACAATGGATATATACGTATTTTTTTTAATTAAGAGAAATATGAGGGCTCAAATAGTAGAGTTTCAGTCAAAAGCCCAGCTTAGAAAGAACAAGATTTAAAGAATGCAGTCTACATTTAGAAATACGTTACTCATTTATTCCGTTAGGAACTCTACCCTCTATCCTTGAAATGAGGTAGCACATGAGAAATGTGTTGGACATTGTCAGACCCTGTTAACTGAGCACATTGTAAAATTCCCCTTTGCAGAGTTGTGCCCTTGGCTTTTGCTAACGATCTTTCTAAGGAACATGATATCAATATGGCTGTTGCATGCATTGTGGAACTTCTTTTAAAGATATTTTCCCATAGGTTCCTCAGTGTCTTCTCTAAGTATCTCTATCCATTTCTTTTAGAGCAGTGGTTCCCAAAGCATGGTCCCCAGTCCAGCAGTTTCAGTATCACCTGGAAACTTGTTAGAAATGCAAATTCCCCACCATATTGACTCAGAAACTTGGGATGGGATTCAGACATCTGTGTTAATAGGCCCTCCGGGAGACTCCAATGGGTGCTAGAATTTGCAAACTACTCCGTTAGAACATAGTGATGGGTTCTCTATTGTTGAATTTGGTTGCAATAAGAAAGTATTTTTTATGATTTCAAATAAAAGAAAAATAGGTCGTATAAGGGAAAATCCCTTATAAAATGGTTTTTATTCTATCTTTCTACTACTGGGAAGCTTATATATTTTAAATTCCCCACCCCCCTTTTTCCCCCCATTTTTCTCTTGCTGCTAACAGATTCAGAGCCAAATTGGAAGGTAGTCATGGTAAATATATTAACCCACAGAGTTATCATATGGACTCCTTCCTCCTTTCCTTGCCTCAATTTCTTATTTTTATTTTATTGGATTTTGTTCCTTTGGGGAGAATAGAAAGTTATAAATATAGTCAATAAATAAAAGAATCCTTAACAACAGTGGCAGTGTGTTCTTATATGCTGCCACATGTTCTGTTCAGAGTATGAAATACAGATTATGCAGACTGAGCAGATGTTACCAGATATTAAATTGTTTAAAAAAAAAACAGATGACAGACCAAAAAAATTCAAATACTGCCTAGAAAAAAAAATATTTTTTTATGTGTAACTCCCAGGGATATTCTTATGAAATAGAATTATTATTGCCCTTTTGTTTAAATGTAAGAGAAAGGATTTAGGCTTAGATTTGTTATATTAATATACTAACCACTATTGTTCTTTTGGCTTCTTGCCTTTGGGTGATGGTTTCTTGTTGAGAATTATTTTCTGTTTCCATCATCTTGAAACAAACAATGTGTATTTCAATTGTCTTTTTATTTTCCCCGAGCCAACCGACCAATCCAATTCTCATTTGAAAAAGTTCTCCTAAAATTTCATATATAACTAACAAAACACCAGGACTACTGGTAAGTTTAACAATTCCATGAACGTGTTGTACTTTGGGCTTTTGTCTGTGATACATTCTAACATGTCATTGAAAAAGGTACGGTTAAATAAATATTCAATTAAAAAAATGAGACAAACAACAATAATCAATAATGTTTTTACAGCAACACTTAAGTTACTTCTTTTGTGTAAAGTCTGAACTTTGGAGGAGAGAGAAAAAGTATGAAACATATTCTCTGAAGACTGAAAGCTGACTCGCACAGACTACGTTTCCACCAGACAGCACTGCTCTATTCTGTATCCCTTCAAATCTGCCTGGCTCATCCTTGGGGACCTTGCCTAATCACTTGGTAGGGGCCTGGCTGAGGCCCCACAAAGTGGACAACTGGCTAAGTCCTGATCGGAGTCAGGCAACTATACAGAACCTTGAAGTTGCTGCCCACCTGCTCCAAATACTTGGAATCCCCTGCTGCTCCATCCCCAACAACACAGAACCCCTGGGCATTATTACTGAAACACTCCAGACTTCTGATAATTCTCTTAGAGCACACTCTAATTAGAGCATATTAATTTCCTATGGCTGCCATAAGAAATCACCATAAACAGTGGTATAAAAAAACAACACAAATTTGTTCTTACCTTTCTGAAGGTCCAAAGTCAGATGACGGTCTTACTGGGCTAAAATCAAAGTGTCCACAGGGCTATATTTTTTCCTGGAGGTTCTAGGGGAGAATCTGTTTCCTTGCCTTTTCCATATTTCAGAGGCTACCTACATTCCTTAAGTCTTGACCCCTTGTACCTGCAAGGCCAGCAAGAGCTGGTTGAGTCTTTCTCACATCAGATCTTGCTGACATTGACTCTTCTTCTCCTGCTGCTTCCACTTTTAAAGACTCTTGTGATTATATTGGGCTCACCTGGATAGTCTCGGACACCGGCCTATACTAAGGGTTGCTGACTAACAACCTTAATTCCACTGGAAACTTAATTTCCCTTTGCCAAGTAACATCTTTATGGATCCTGATGATTAAAACATGGACATCTTTGAAGAGAGGCATTATTCTATCTACCGTGACCAGTGATCCAACACGGGAGTAACTGAGTGACTAACAGACTAGACTAGGGGACTGACTTAATGAGTGTCCAGCTCTAGGTGATGACTGTTCAATTTCTCCAAAGCAGACTGTTTTCAGGAGAGTCATTGTAGAGCAGAGTGGAAGCTCAGCTCCCCGACTTACTCCTTCACTCCTCTGAGCTTCACTTGCCTTGTCTATAGCGTGAGGTTAATAATAACACCTATTTCACAGGGTGACAATAAACATGACATGAGAAAATATGTCAGCGTCTGGAATATAGCAACAACATAAAAAGGCATTGAAAGAATGAAAACGTAAAAACATACAGTAATAAAAACATGTAAGCCTATGTTCCATGATGCAAGCATACCTTGTTTTATTGCACTTTGCTTTATCATGCTTCACAGGTGTTGCATTTTTTTACAAACTGACGGCAAGACTCTCCACCAGCAAAAAGATTATGACTTGCTTTATTGCGATACTCTTTTGATTACGGTGGTCTGGAACCGACCCTACAGCATGCCCGTACTGAAGTACTAAGTCTAGAGACATAGCAGCCTAGAGCTAAAAGTACCTTGGCAGTCATCAAATGGGAGAAAAAGAGAGAAGGTGCAGAGAGGGAAAACAATGTGATTCAATTTGTGGCGGAAATAAAATTAGAAATCAGCATTCAGTTAGAGGCCATGAGACATCTCTCTTCAATACCAATGAACCATTTCTCAGGACTGTGATGCCCAGCAAAGACATTCTGCATCCAGCAGACGATGGGGATATGCCCAACTGGACACTCTTCCTTTGGGCCATGTCTGTGTCGGGAACATGGCCTCTCTGATGTGTGGAAGCCACTCTCTTTATGCTGACTTCTACTTTTTTAAAGCAATATTTCAGCAAAGCTTCAATGATATGGGGACATTTTCCACCATGGATACAAAGCCAGATACATAATTGTATATTCACGATAGCAGCAATTATGTAGAAATAAACATTTTATATGACTTGCCATGACTGCAAAAAAGTGTTTATCTTGTATCTGTTGGGGGGGGGTTAATTTTTTTCTATCTGTTCTATGTTTTCCAGATATTCAAAGTGAGCATGATTTTTATAATAAATAAAAGTAGAAGTGCTTATTTAAGAAAATAACAATAATGAGAAAAATTACCTTTCTGGTCAATGATGATGTTCCCTCGCAACCCCAGATGTCTAGAACCTAGATATTCAAAAACAAATATTTCCCTTGTATTCTCAAAAAGATTTCTTCTAGCTATTCCTTTCCCTATTTCTAGGGGATCTGTGCTTTATCCCACATTGCTACTTCTTGAAAAAAAAAAAAAATCTAACAGTAACTACCTCAGTAAGCAAGTCTATGGACCATATAAAACTGAAATGCACCCATCAGTCAAAATGTGAGGTTAGGGAGACATCCCATAGTTACTATCACCAGCCTCACTTAACCAAAATTATCTGCTTTATGCTGTTTTGCCTTTCAGTTATCACTACATTCATTACAGCGAACTCCTTTCTACTATAATTTCATATCAAATAAAGGAATGTGTTCAGACTGTAACTCTAAGTAGGAACACAGGTCCGGTCTCTCATAACCCACATTCCCCTGGATGCAATTAGTTTAATCTCTTTCTGAATGTGTTCTTAATATAGGCTTTTACCATGGACCATTTTTCATGTGTCTTGGTTTTTCATCACTCAATTCTTGAATAAGACCACAGACACTAAAATGATAACATATCATGTTGAAATCAAGGTTAAGTTCAAGGGGGAAATAACATGCTCTGTCTACAGTTAGAGTGAAGGAAAGTGATTGCAGCTCATGACTGCATCATTTTCATAATATTTGGATTTGTTTCTTGCTGTCACATTTCGGTTAATGGAGTTACATTCTGAAAGTCGGTCTAAAGCATTCAGAGGTCATTGTGCACACGGGGGGTTTAGGGAGCCAAGTTTTTTCAGAACCAGGACCTTAACAATTCATTAAGATGGCAAATCAGATTGCTATGACTGAAAGATCTCAAAGCCCTTAACTATAACTGGAAAGAAACAGTCTTACTCAAAGTGACGATGAATAAAATAAAAATAAAAACCTACTTCAGGAAAAAAAAAAAAAAAATCCAGCCCTATCTGATATCCAAAGGGATAATTCCAACAAATCAGAATTATGAGATGTTCAGGGTTTATTATTTTAATTATTATTAATATAGGGCTTCTAGAAGTCCCAGGATTGATTGGCCTGCCCTTTTCTTTTGATATCTAGAGATTTCCTAATATGGCCCCTGTCAGTCCAGCTTGCTTTCCTTCTACCCTGTGAACATGGACTCTCCCTCCAGTTCACCCCACTGACTGTACTGCCTTTTTCTGTAGCTTCAGTCTCTGAAACACGCTGACATACAGAAAGGTCACTAATTGTCCGGGCTTAGAATTTGCCTGATCCCACCAGCCCACTCGTGTTCTCAAAAATCTCCTGTCTCCACTTTGATAATAACTATGATCATAATCCCATTAACAGAAAACACTAAATTCTTTCTATGTGCCAGGCAATTGAATGATCTTAATTCCTGTAACCACCCTATGAGTTAGGTATCCATGATTGCACTGTCTGAGCCTCAGTGGTCTCGTCTGTAAAATGGAGGCATGCAAAATGACAAAGATCACACAATGGGTAAATACTAGGTCTGGGAATCCCACCCCAAATTTCTTAACCCCAGGATCTATGATTGTTAACACTGCACTATGCTTGCCCTAGTCTCCTTGCTGTCAGAATTCCCAAGGCCAACCTTATCCAATCAATCTATAGAACGTGACTTCTAGAGTTTATCATACTCCAAAAGATATATGTATCTAACTTGATATAGAGATGGTCCCCGACTTATAATGATTCAACTTACGATTTTTCGGCTTTTCGATGGCGTAAAAGCCATACACATTTGGTAGAAACAATACTTTGAATTTTGATGTTTTCCCAGGCTAGTGATATGTGGTGTGTACTCTCTCGTGATGCTGGGCGGCAGAAGCAAGCCGCAGCTCCCCATCAGCCACATGATCACAGGGTTAAACAACCAATATTGTACAGTGTAGTCATTGTGTGAGGAGATTTTGCCCAACTGGAGGCTAATGTCAGTGTTCTGAGCACGTTTAAGGCTGACTAGGCTGAGCTATGATGTTCAGCAGGTTAGGTGTATTACATGCACTTTGGACTTATGATATTTTCAACTTCTAATGGATTTATTGGGAGCTAACCCCAACGTAAATCGAGAAGCATCTGTATATAATTTTACAATTACAGAAGAGTTGCAAAAATAGTACAGACAGTCTCCATACATCCCTCTTCCAGCTTGCCCAAAGGCCATGCTGTTTTCATACTGTCTTCAGTCCTCAGGCCGTTATTGTCAAAATCAAAGCAACTAAACTGCAGCATGATAAGGATGCAGCCACAAAAGCCATCTAATATTCTAATAGTGCCTCACATGGATGACACGACTTTCCCTTTGGTGGAGGCTCTCAGCTGGCCATCTCACACTGATGTGTTATTATTAGTGATTACCTCTGTGCATAGTACAGGCACTGACCTTACAGAGTTGTACGTGTTTACATAACAGATAGATCAAGGAGTCTTATTTTGCTGGATCCTTCATGAATTTAAGGAATTGTCCTTCTCCCTAGGAAATGCAGAGATAAGCAATCCTACATGTTCCAGGTAGTTTGTAGACCCAGGGTTCCTCTCTTTGAGTTCAATCTTATGGAGTTTTTTTTGGAAAGCTAACAATTCAATCTAAGCTGCTAACCTCACTCACTATCTTTTCCTCAATCGTCATAGAGCTTCTCCACATAATTAACCCTGGGAGGCTGCCAAAGACTTGGAGAGCCACTCCTCCTAGTACAGGCATGGCTTTCCACCACTGAACTGTTCTTGGTTTGGGGCAGCGGAAATGGCCATTTGCCAAAAAATACATGTAACTGTCACCAAGACGATCTCATCAGGCAGTGAGACAGTGGATCCACTTCTCCCAGAGTGTCAAACCCATTACTTCAGGGACTTCCTGACAACAAACCAGCCCCATGGGCTCCTCAGCTGCGTACTTGCTGAAAGTCAATCCACTTATCCATGCAGACCCCACTGACTTCTCACAAATTAGTACTTCTGAGTTTAACATTCTGTCCGAGCTACAGTCAAAGTTAAATGTAGCTGGCTTCTTTCTTGATAAACTGAATGTCTGAACTTCTCAGGCCAATATTCTACTAGAAGGTCAGGCGGTTGTTAATGACATCACAACACCGAAGAAAGGCCTTAAAGAGAATCAGAGGACAGTTGGTCCTTGAGCTCCTCAGCACAAGAGAGTGCACCTTCCTCAGGTAACCTGAGACCAAATTATTCACTGCAGTTTCAACTATTTATGGGTTAAAAATATTAAAGACTATTTCCAACGATACCCACATTTTAAAAATACAGAATTAGTCTATCCTCAGCATGGCACAACGGAAAGAACACAGGCTTTGGAATTAGACAAATAAACCTGAGCTTGGATATGCCACTTAACTTAGCTATGTGACTTTGCTCAGCCAAATTTTCCTCTTCTCTAAAATGAGGACATAATGCACAGGAACAAAACAGGACTATGATGAAGATGAAATGTGACAATGTACAGAAGGGACTTTGTAGCAAGGACTAACTCAATAAATCTGGTTCTCTATCCGCTAGAATTCTTTCCAGGAATCCCTGGAATCCAGAGCAGCAAGAAGGTAGTAGAAGATTCTATAAGTTGAAACACATCACATTTTGAAACACATCAAAATGTAGAGAATTTAAGTGACTACTGGTGCAAATCGCTGTATGCCTGTCAAGCAGTCAGAAACCAACAAAGAGCATTTAAAACTAATTTGGATCAGAATAAAATGGTACACCTACATGTAAACGCACATCAAATGTAAGTAGTCTAATCACACTAGTTAAAAGACAGATATTGTCAGAATGAATGCTAAAATAAGATCCAAGGATACATTTTTTATAAGACACTCACTTTGAATACAATGATATAGGTAGGTTATAGTAAAAGAGTGGGGAAAGATGTGCCATGAAATGTTAATTTAAAAAAGTTGAAGTGACTCTCTGCGAATATCACACAGTGTGGACTTCAGAATAAGGAAAATTATCAGAAATAAGGAGGAGCATTATATCATAATTAAAGGTCAGTTGACCAAGAACTAACACTCTTAATTGTGTAATCACCTAAAAACAGGGCTTTGAAATACATGAAGCAAAATCTAACAGAATAAAAAAAGGAGAAATAGAGAAATCCACCATGATAGGTGAAGCCTTCAACATTCTCTTTCAAGAAAAGATAGCGTGAGTAGACCAAAAAAAAAAAAAAAAAAATCAGCAAGGATGTAGAAGAATTAAACAGCATCAACCAACTTGATTTAACTGACTTTTGCCAGGGGTCCCATCTCCAAGATGAGAAGGACACTGTAGCAGAATAACCCAAGTGGTAGAGCTATTTTATTAGAAAAATCCTGGACAAGTTGCTAGGGGATGGATAGCATGTGTCTTAAGTCTAGGATTCGTCCAAGTAGTGAGGAAAACCAGTGAGCCCTCTCTGGGCTTCTATCTTCTTACCTGTGTAACAGGCAGCTGGTGTTCAGAGCAGTGGCGTGAACTGGTTAAGAGACTGAAGACAGATAGTCTAGGTTAAGTCCTAGTTCTGCCTCCTACCGGTTGTATGAGCTTGGTCAAAAGCCTTAACTTCTTTATGTCTCGCTGCTTCTCTGTGCTGCATTCTCTCATCCACATGTAAAATGACACACGAAAGCACCTACTCTACAAAGCTGGCAGGCGAATTGAGATCATTTAAGTTTTACATTGAAAGCAGTACCTGGTACATGGTAAATATACAGCAAATATTAGTTGTTATGAAAACTATTATTATTTCTAAAATTATTGAGATGGACCCTGTTTCCCAAACTTTTTATTGTTGCCTCCTTAAGAAGCTTCTTTTTAACATTTTTTTTTTCCTAATCACTCCCTCCTGCCCCAAATTTTACCACAGATACACTGTACATCTGTATATCTGTGTATGTGCTGTGACCCTTGGGGAAGCCACAAACCATTGTAGTATTTAAGAACCAATTTTCATCCTCTTGGGAGAAATATTACCCCTGTTGAAAAATGCACATGACAAAAAAATTGATCTCTAACATTCTATAATTCTAAATCTCTATAGATCATATTATGAAACCTTCAAAATTACTTACTTATGTTAGATAAAATATGAACTAAAGTTGCCAATGGAATTCTTAAATTATGCTATGAAACATTTGGGAGAGTAACGGGTTAAATCTAAGGATTCGAGAAAGACTCCCCTAACTAGTCCGGGCAGTCAGCTGGCCAGACTCAGTCCCACTAGATAAATATCATTACATCCTAGAAATATATTTATGTCCAAGTGACTGGTATACACTCTGAGTTTGAAGATTTATGAGATTAGAAAAAATGTTTTGGTCATGAAGAATATGAAAAAATGAAATATTTTTTCTTCTAGTCGTGTAACTGGACAGATTGAAATGTTCTCCTAATTTCTCTTGACACACAGCCCGTCTCTCATTAGCTTATAAGGGTGTCTGTAACTGTAATGCCTGTCAAATACTTATTTCCAATGATCAACGATCCCATGAAAAAGACAACACAATCTCATCTTGTCTTTAAAAGGGGAGAAAGAAGCCTAACACTAAATGTCTATTCTGGAGCCAGGACAGCATGTATTTTCTCAGCCCCTAAATCACACACTGATGGTAAAATAAGACCCAAGCAGCTCTTTCAAAAACTCTAGCCTTTAATTCTTTACTGATCTAAAAGATATTCAGCCCAATCTTAATAAATTATCAGAGTATCATTTATCCTGCACATTGGCTTGTCTTTTTCCCTTGAACTTCCTCTCATGTGTTTCTTCTTCCATTGTGTTCGTAATGAGTTTTTTTTTTCTTGTTTTTTTTTTTTATGTTGGTTCCATGTCTGATGCTATCCAGTTGAAAATGACTGAAGTCAGAAAGAAAGAATATGTGAACATCAGAGAAGAAAGCTAACCAAATTCCCAGACAGAGAGTGTCTCCCAGGAAATTCACACTCAGGTTCAGATTTTCCCATTAAGAAATTTCAACTCTAATTGAATGTCAACTCAAACTGAAAAAGAAAAAGTAAAAGAAAGGAAGAAAAAAGGAAAGAAGGAAGAAAGGAAAGGAAGGAGTTTATATTACCAGTTAATCATGATCTCTGGGACTGACTCTATTTAATCAAACTCCTAAATGGCTGACATATATTTTTTGGATTTTTTTGTTTTTGCTTTGCTTTTCATTTACTCTGAAGAAGACAATCTATCCACTGACTGAAAAAATGGATGCCTGTCACTCAGATCATATCTACACAAATAGCAAAAACATATGGAAACAAATTAGTAATAAGATTATTAGCTCAGAATGCAATCTCCAAAACAAGGGGCAGATGGGTGGGAAGCGATAATCTGGAATAACAAAGACAAATCATTGACATGTGTTCCACTATCACTCTTCCTGCACTAATGGCAGAAATTGTGAGTCAACCATTACATGCTGTTGATGATGAATTCTGATGCAGCCTCTGTATCCATCCACACAATCAGAATAACACAATCAGAGTTATTCTATAAGATGAAAGCTTATATACCATATCTGGCCTGGAAGGATGATTAGTCCAAGCCATGCATCTCCTCTTTCTACTATAAAACAGAGAACTCTTCACTAGTTACCAGAATTTACAGAAGGTTTAGTATCCTCTCACTGCTGGAACTAGAAAACTACTGTCAAATTCTACTTTCATTGTGGTGGAGCATAGCTGACAAATAAAATTAAAGAGAGATAGAAAATAATGTTGAACTTTAGGAAAAAGACTCTGGAGATGAGATTCAAGCATCTGTATTTGTAGAAACCTCCATGGAGATGTGGTGCTTCTTAAAAGTTGTGTACTGCTAGCTGTCCAGGAAAAGAAACTACCCACCCCATAATATTCAACTGTCCTGTCTCTAGCATTACAAGTAATGCCGACGAATCATAGCCTTGCTTGATAAGTGAAGGCAGATACTCAAGACCTTTCAATATGGCACTCTAGACTTCTCCTCCCAAGCAATTAGATGTGTTGTGTTGGGCAATTATTAGAGTTGCTCGACTCTCTCTTCTTCTGATCATGGTAGAAAGACATTGAACTGACATTTGCCCGGTCCCTCTTAAGGTAAGTGTGACTTGACTGACCAATGCTATTGGAGCTGAAGAGACATGCGAAGCTCTAAGAGACCATCTGTGATTTACCACATTCTCTCTCCCTCTGCCAAGTGGCCTGCATCCTTCTACATGGTAGGTGAAGCATCAGCTTAGGGCTTACAGGGGTGTGTAACAGAGCCCCCAATCCACTCAGGACAGCCATTGTGATGGTTAATTTCATGCATCAACTTGACTGCAGGGATGCCAGACATTATTTCTGAGTGTGTCTGTGAGGCTGTTTCTGGATGAGACGCATCGGTAGACTCAGTTGAATATCAGCCCCAATGCAGGAGGGCGTCATCCAACCCATTGACAGCCTGAACAGAACAAAAGGAGGAGGAAGAAGGAATTTTCCCCTTGTGTTTCTGCCTCCCGTCTGAGCTGAGACAGCCCACTTCATCTTCTCCTGCCCTCAGACTGGGATTTACAAAATAGGCTCTCCACCAGCTTGCCTGGGTCTCCAGCTTGCAGACAATAGATCACAGAACTTTTCATCTTCCATAATTGTGTGAACCAATTCCAAATAAATAAATAAACAAACAAATACGTACATTTTTATTTATTGGGCGTTTATATATCTGGAGAACTGTGACTAACATAGGCACGTAGAGTACACAAGAAATAAACCTTGATTCTTTCAAGCCATTGAGATATAGGGGTTGTTTGTTCCTTCACTGTGACCCAGCCTATTCTGATACATCATGCAAGAGAGACCGTTTTTGCAATCCTTGCAGAATCTTTCTGTGAACTCTGAACAGGAAAATTTTGGTCTCATCAAGGTCCCTTCACTTTTGGCAAACTTGAATCATCTAAGTTAATGGAAATAAGCTCTCTTGATATTGCAAGATTTTTTTCAGATGAGATCTCTAAAGAAGACCAAAGGGCAGGTTTGAATACAATAGGGAGGGGAAGGGAAAAGAAACAAAGGAGAAATGCACATGGGAACAATGCTTCGGGCCTCATGCGAACTTGTGCTGATTCCTGGCTTTTGATTTCTTCAGGACGACCGGGCAGGGGCCCAAGCCAATCTGTGTTGGAATAAGATACACTGAGCCAGAGCGTGTGTTGGGCTTAAGACTACCATTGAAAGCAAGATGGGAACAGGAATGGTTAAATGTTACCAACTATCATTTTCCAGGCAAACATTTAATTTTTTTTGTTGTTTATATGTCTGCTCCACAACAGGAAAAAAATTCAAATAACTAACTTAAGAGGGCTTGGTACTAGAAAGACAATATTTTTTTTCTGTCTAGGTTTCGCAATATATAGTACTTTTAGGCTATGAAATATTTTTCAACAATTCGGTTACAGATTTTAAGAAGTGCCATCCAAAAACTATAAACTACAAATCCAACTCCTAAAAGTTCACACAAGTTCACACATGTCAAAAAATAAAAATTTTTGATATAATAGAAAACATGTTTTCTTGGGTAAAGTAGGCTGCTGATATTTTAAATAATGCTATAGATGATTAATTCCCAATCGGGTATACTGACGGCATTTTCTTACTGCCTCTGTTATTTTATTTTCAAAGATATGTTTTACAAGAAGAGTTGAAAGTGATAATGGCAACTCACATAAAAATACTGTTCTTTCACAAAAAATTTCATCAAAACTACATATTCAGTTATGGTTTTATAAAATTATAAGGTCCTAGGAATATATTTTATAACTGAATGTGGCACTGAGATCTACTTTAATAGAACATTCCAAAGGAGAAATTCAATTATAGGACAGAGATTATGAGCAGTTTCTTTTCCCCTTCAAATCAGATATTCAATACTTTTTTGAATGGTGTACATTGACTCATCCATTCATTTCATCAAACAATACTTGTAAGTACTTATCATCTGCCAGGTTCAGTTTTAGATACTGAAGCTACCACTGTGAATAAGACAGACAAGAACTATAGACTCATAGAACTTACACTCCAGTGGGAGTAACAAATGAATAGACATGCTAGATGGATGGATGGATGGATGGATGGATGGATGGATGGATGGATGGATGGGATAGATAGATGATAAATGAAAGATGATAGATAGATAGATAGATAGATAGATAGATAGATAGATAGATAGATAGATAGATAATCACTGATGACTTTTTATTATACTACGTATAAGTTCTATAGTCAGAAGATAATGAATATGGTCAGAGGTACTAGTTTGATAAGAGATTCAGGGAAGGCATCTCTGAGTAAGATACTTTTGGGAAGAATCCTAAATGAAGTGAGGAAAAATATTTCAGGTAGAGAGAAGAGTAAGTACAAAGAACCTAAAGAAGGCATAAACTTGGAAGATTTAAGAAACAGATATTGAAAATAGCAAGATCTAAGATGGAACAATGGGCAAAGATAGTACATGTAGTGTGAAGAAATAGATCATTGAAAGCAAGGGGTCCTCTAAAGCTGTAGCACGGATTTTATGACAAACTATGTAAAATGTCTGGGTCGTGGTCAGCATTCAACCGTTAGTCTTGCCTTCAGTTTTTCCCAACTGTATTTAAAGAAATGTCTAGTCAACAGTCTTAGCCATTGGGGTTTTAGTCCTCCTTTAAATTGATTTCCACTTAAAATGTAGAACATTGCTATCTCACTATGCAGCACATCCTTTCAACCTTTAATTTGCATGAAAATTGCTAGATCAAATAATGGTGACCTGCACAAAAACCACAACTGTGAAATCAAGTAAACCCTAAACAAGTGGCCAAACCAGAGGATTTGCCAAATGCCACCACTACCAATTAGAAGCCGTAGTGATTTGGGACAACATCTTTTAAAAAGCATAAGAAGTCTTTCTTCCAAAGAGCACCACTAAGAGTCTCCTTTTACTGTGAGAACACAGAGTAACAGGGTTTAGCGTTACTATTCCCCAACATTTGGTACAACTGAAGAACTGCTATGTTTCACTGTGTGTTTTGTGACCTTTAGGTCTATATGTTCCCTGATTTTTCTCAAACACAATGTCAGGAACGGTTTCTTTCTCTTCTTTACAAGCATGAAATTGAGACCCTTCAAGTTCACCACTGCAAGGAGACTTTTTGGTAGAGAAGCCTTGCTAGGATATGCAGCCCTGACTCTGTCCCTGAGATTTACATTTCCGACAGGATTCCTGGTGTGACCACCCATGGGCCTTGAGTAGTGCTGGAGCAGGAGAAATTATTCACACTTTCGTGTAAATATAGATCAAACACCCTTCTCTTCATACCCTATAACTTAACCAAGACAACACAGGGAGGGTCACATCTGACCATTTTCTAAATGAGAAATCAACACCAAAATAAAGAATATCATGAACGCAGATAATCTAGTTGACCAAGAAGGACTACTGGCTGTTATGACCTTGTGACTCCGTGTAGCTGAAGGCAATTCCTAACTGTTCATCTCCCTTTATCTCTCAACATCTAGGAGTTAATTCCTACATACCTTGAACTGTATTCACTCAAAGAGGCCAACAGAGAGAGACCCTCATCTCCTCTGTGATTTACCAAGACCCATCTCTCCCTTGGTTGACTAACAGCAAGAAAAACATTCATTTGGAACCTTGCCTCCTATTCCTGCAGAGGCAGAGGCTGTACTTTGATGGCTGCTGATAGCCCACTGTGTCTCAAAACGGATCTAGAAATGCAATGTCCATGTAACTAAGAGAAGTGGGTCATTTCCTTAAAAATGTTTCATTCTCTAAACTCCAGCTTTCTCAAAACATGGAAGGAATCGATGCCAAAAAAGTCTCCCGTGTTGTATTCTTTAAAATGCAGATGTTTCCATGTGTTCTCATAAAATTAATTATATCTACACTGTATTTCATAATTTTGTAGTAATTTTCAAGCTGTCACCTCTCTCTCCCCTGGCCTCCAAATACCTTTATTTACTGAATTGGTAAGAGAATCACTGTAAGGCAGGTAGAGCACGCTGTGTCCTCTAATGGACTAGAGGCTCTGAGAAGGGCAGACTGTGTCTGAATCACCTTTCATGCATCTGTGATTTTGCACTTACTGGTTATTCTGCTTTGAATTATTTATAATAGACACATTTCAATTTTGTTGGCTTTCAAGGAAGAAACTTTAAGAAAGGTTCTTAAACTTTCTTCTATGCTTGGAGAATTCTACCTATGGCCCTGCTACAGAAGCTGAAAAGGTCAGATACTGGTTTTCTCAGACTCCCTTGAAGCCACGGGATGAACATGACGCAGGTTCTGTCAATCAGATGCACCCACATTGGACTTTGAAACAGGACCCAGCAGTGCCAAGAAGTGGGACTGTCTTTGGCAGCGACACAGGTTGCCACAAGCTTGAGCTCCCAGGGCACAACTACTGGGCTGCTCTAAGTCGAAGTATTCTGGGCTGGAGGTTTTCACCAGACCAGTTCTGGGGTCTGATTTTGGTCTTTGTCTCTGGCTGTGTAAAGCCAACCCTGTTTTTTAGCCCTCCTCACGATACCCATTTTATAAAACTCTTTTTCTGTTTAAAGCAGCCAGAATCCATGCCCAGAATTTCTAGTTAGGAGTTCTCATTACGTTTTCCTTACCTGGAGAACCAGCACAAAGCTCCCGCTAACTGGTTGATGAGTGAAAATGGGAGACAATTGCCTGGCTATTGTTGATATAAGTTCTGCAGATAAACAGGAAGATGGGTTTTAATAAAACAGACTAATCTCCTATATTGGAGCCTATGGATCTAGTTCAGAACACCATTTCTCTTTTCTGTGAAACATAGATTGTCTCTCCAGATAACTACCCATCAATCTGATAACAACAGATTGTGTATACCGTATATTGCAGTGACTAAAAAAAACAAAACTCTTATCAGCTATAATGAGGTGAAAATCCTCTTTAAAAAGAATGCTTCTGGCTTTTAAAAGATAAAAATCCTCACCTGAAGAGAGATTTTTTTTGGTTTCAGGTGAGTATTTTGGACCACAGATTTCTGCACACTTTTACTGAATTTTTTTTTTTTAAGTAAATGACATATCATGTTTTCAGGGCAGAAAAAGACATATCCAAATGAATCTGCACAATCCAATCCTTCCTCTTGTCATGGACTCAGGACCAAGTGAATCGTGCTTCATGGCAGACGTCCTCTCTCCAGCGTTGAGAAATAAGACCTTTCCTGAACAGGGAATAAGACACTGTCGCCTTTCGGGTCACTCTCCCCTCAGGCCTTCTACTACAACTTCTTCTACTAAAACTTCTGTTTGGGGAATCCTCTCCTCACCACACTGAGGATAGAAATGCATGAGGTGTCCTCCAAACAAACTGGGGAACGCACCTCATCATATTGTCACCACGATTTTAGGGCACAGCAGTGAGCAATGATGTGCAAACCGATCCACAAGTGGCCCATTGTTTCAGTCTGTGGTTACTCAGATGTCAGCGTGCTTCCAATGTGCGCGCTTCTTACCAGCAGGGTCAACAACAGACACTTAAATTACATAGTTGCGGGTGTAGACAGAGCCTCCCAACCTTGGCTCTCAATCAGAACAGAATTTGTGCTGAGACATAAAGAAAGTTCTGTGCTGCTGGGAATGCTCATCCAGAGAAATCTAAAAATAGGGAGCTGCTTCACTGCCCAAGGGAACCGATTGTAAGATAACACTTTGCTGTAAGTGAGTTCTCAGGCAAAATTTATCTGCTAACCTCCTGGTAGAGATATCCTACCCAGAACCCAATAGGATAAATCAGAGTCCACTTGCTTGTCAATTTCAAACAATGGGTGACTGGGTCCTAATCTCCGGCATAGTGAGAAAGAGCACAAGATGGATTAGTTATGTCTGCCACGTGATTGGAAATGGGGAGAAGTAGCATGAGTTCCGTGGATTTGAAGACCCTGTTATTCAGTGTCTCAGTGTCAATTAAGCATCGCCTGATTTCCTCAACTCAGTGTTGAATTCTCCTTCCTTAGAAACTCCAAAACTGTCTCCTGCTTCTCTTATAACACTTACTATATTCCAGTCTTTATTACTTGCATATTTCTGTTTTCCCCTTCTAGACCTTTAATTCCCCAGGGCAGTAAATAGCATTTTATTTACTACTACTTTCCTCTCAGATCCTTTTCTATCCATCCTTTTACTCGTTCCTTAATTCAGCAACAAGTATCAAATGCCTCTTCTGTGTTGGAACTGGCGAGGCTCTGGGATAGAGGCATAAATAAGATTCAGTCCATACCTTCAGTAAGCTCATGGCCTAGCAAACTATTGATTGAATGAGGCAAACATTGTATTCTAGTTTTCCAACTGGTGTGATTTGTGCTAATGATAATCTCTTAGAAGGGTTTCCTGTTTTATGATTTATGAAGCCATCCCAGTGAGATGGATGGAACAGTGAACTGAGATCACATCAGAGAGGTTAAAAGACTTACCCACAGTTTCACCATGATGTGTTTTGACAAATAGACTAAAGAATGTGTTTGAAAGTAACCATGGGGCAAAAGGGGAAATCCTCTTCCCTAGAGCTGTGACCTGAAACCTCAGCTCTGACAATCATCCCAGGTCCAAACATAGCACATGAGCCTCAGTGTCTGTGGTTGGCTGAATAATGGCCCCCACATACTGATCCTTGGAAGCTGAGAATGTAAGGTTACTTGGCAAGAGGGAACTAAGATTGCAGATGGAATTAAGGTTGCTAATCAGCTGACGTCAAGATAGGGAGGCCATCTTGGATTTCCCAGGTAGGCCCCATGTACTTAAAGCATCTTTAAATAGGGAAGAAGGAGACAGAAGATAACCAGAGAGACGGCAGCATGAGGAAGACTCAGCTGGACATTGCTGGTTGTGACAACGGAGACAGTAGCCACAACCAGGGAATCCAGGCATCCCCTTTAGGGGCTAGAAAAGTCAAGGAGACAGATTCTGCTAGAGCGTCCAGAAGGAACCTGGCCAACACCTTGAATTCAGCTCTATAAGATTCATTCGGGACTTCTGATGTCCAGAATTGCAAAATAATAAATGTGTGTTGTTTTAAGTCATTAACTTTGTGGTAATTTGTTACAGCAGCAATAGGGATCTAATACAGAGTCCCCCTGAGCAAATTAGTTTAAAAATATCCTTCTTCATAGAATGTGTGTGTATGTGTGTGTGTATGCGTGAGAGAGAGAGAGAGAGAGAGAGAGAGAGAGAGAAAGAGAGAGAATGCATACACAGGGTCATCATACAGTAGAGCAACCACAAACGTTAGCTCCCTTCCGCCCTCCTTTGGAAACACCACATCCTGGGAATCTTTTTTTTTTAAAAAAACATAATTTAAGCAATTTCTGGCCTAATACTATTCTCTGATAACATTCAGCAACACTATAGAAAACAAACAAACAAAACTCGTCCTCAAAGAAAGTAGGTCTCCACCCTCACTACACATGAGCACTACCTGGGGAGCTTTTTAAAACTACAGATGCCCAGGATCTATCTTGGATCAATCAAATCTGTCTCTCCGGGAGAGAGTCTCAGGTATAGGGCTTCTTTTAAAAGCTCCCCAGGTCACTAAAGTGTGACAAGGGTTGAGAACACCCACACTAAAGCCGTCGCGGAGCTTCTCACAGCAGAGCGGGACAGCCTTAGCCTGGCTGAGACCAGAGCCCAGCCTGTAGTTTCTCTGTCCCTGCACTAATCTCCACTATGTCCACAACATGACTTTTCAGCACCTTCTCTAATACACACTAGTTTTCCTATTTTGTTGTTGTTTATTCCCAGAAAGAGCCTACCAAAAGAAAGCTGACTCAGAAGTCCAACAGATAAAAGAGATGAAAAATAGGAATTTGGGAAGCCTAGAACCCTTCTGAGTCTAGCCTTCTGCATCTCCTCTGAAGCTTAAGTTCCAGAGCTGGAATTATTGTTTATTCACTGAAGCGCAGAGCTGAGCTGGACTTGAGCAGCCGTCTAGTATAGCATATTCCAAACCCACATACCATAGACCATTAGGTGCTCAAGACATCAACAGATGTCATCTGAAAAAAATAATAATGGGGAGGTTCCATCATCAAATATATACATATAAAGTATTAGGTTAAACTATAAATATATTATATATATTTATATATACATATATATATTTATACTTTAACCTAATACTTTCTAAACTTATTTGACCAAAGAACTCTTTTCGTTAGGAATACCCATCATCCAGGGGACCCAGTTTGGAAATTCCAATTCCTTCTTGTGAAAGATGAGAAAATGGGGCCTCAGGGGATGACATCATTTACCTAAGGGCATGACGCACAGTCTGCCAATGCCCCCTTTCTCCTCTTGACCCCTGTGGGCTCCCTTGACCTGGACTATTTCCAGCATGCTGACAGCTTCCCACTTCGGGTGTCTGCATTTGCCATCACTGTCTAAGAATTTCCTGTGGTCCCACGGACGCTTGTTCTGGGCGCAGAGAATGACAAGAGTTGGTGTGTAAATGCTGCAGTTTCCCATCTTGCAGTGTGGGCATGCTCCACCTGGACTCTCAGAGGGTCTCCAGCGGCTGCGAGCCCTGGGTGCCCACCTGGGTGCCCCTCTTTTCTCCCTCGCCTGCCCCCTAACCCTACCTTCCTCACCTGTGCTTCCCGGGATCAATTTCCTAATGAGTTCTTGTCTCAGGACCTTCTTTGGGGGGAACCCAAACAAAAAGTTACTCACAAAGCAAGTTAGGAATGATCACCTAGACTTAAGGTCTAGTTCAGACAATAAATAGGTGATTTTTTTTTAAAGACAAAATTTTTAGAGCCATTTTAGGTTCACGGCACAATTGAGGGGAAAGTACAGAGACTTTCCATACATTTCCTTCCCCCACACATGTATGGCGTCCCCCATTATCAACATCCTCACCACAGTGGTTCATTTGTTATAACTGACGAACCTACACGGACACATCACTGTCACCCAAGGGCCATGGTTTACATCAGGGCTCACTCTTGGTGTCGTACATTCTGAGGGTTTGGACACAAGTACAATGACAGGGATCCATCATTATCGTCTCAAACAGAGTATTTTCCCTGCCTTAAAAATCCTCTATGCTAATGATCTGGTTTTTATAAATGAAATCACATTCAAGCTCAAGATTCCAAGTTTTAAGCAGACATAGACATTTTCTCTAGAGACAAGCAGCTAAATTCTACTGTCAAAATCAAGATTTTATGCTTTTTCTCCCTTCTGATCCTAAAAAAATAAAATAAAATAAGAGAAATAAGGCTGCGTTTGAGATAAGACATTTTGCCTTATCATCAGAAAGTACGCAGAGCTTCTCCATCTTCCTGCTCTCTGGTGGAAGGTCACAGACAAATAACATGTCATGTTGCTAGAATGTCCTTTGAGAAGGAAACAGAAATGCTTAAGAAAGTTGAACTCAGAAGTTTCTGAACAGGCTGCACATCTGAGGTGGCTCCTGGCTGCCAATATTTTTTTTTTCAAAAACAGTGAATAAATTTGCTCACGAAATTAGCTGTCGATAGCAGAGGTTGAAAACCTAGCCAGAGCGCTAAGTTTGGCCAAGGAGCTCAAACTGTTTTCCAGATATTTGGGGCTCAGTAAAATCTAACACATTTTTCTCAGTAAAATCTTAACACATTTTTCTCAGCAACTTCTTTTGCCCTTTAATTGCCAGATCTTGAAATTATAAGGGAATCTTAGTGTGTGTGTTTTAAATATTAGTTGATATCAAGCAGGCAGATAAGCATTGTCTGATTATTCTTTGAATGGGAGGATTTTAAAGGAACTACACACTTGATTTTGGTGAATGTGATCTTCCCGTATTTGAATGGTATACTCTTCTGCATGCTGAGGGAGGACATTTCAGCTTGAGATCTCACGGGAGAAGCTTACATTTTCAGACGGAGGGAGGTAGGGCAGGAGGCAGGGGGAGAGGGAGCGAGAGACGGGGGATTTCAGGCAACCTGGCCTTATAGAACTGGGAGGGAGAGAACACTGAAGTAGAAAAAATGCAGCCCTTCCCTTTCACCTTGGAGGAGACTGACGATGTCTAAGGCCAGTTGGACAACAGTCAGGACAAGCATTACAAATAGATGAATAAGTTGTTAGACTCCATCTGCTCAGCTCTGAGTATTTGAAAAACTGGCTGGGTCCAGGGTTGTGTGCTTCAAGACACAGCTACATCTGATCTGCTCTTCATCAAAAGTCACGGTTGCTAGAGATCCATTCTCAGAAGTATTGCTCTTGTGCCTCACGAGGGTGTGACCTGTCACTCCTTTCTAATTGCCTTCTTGATCCTCAGTTCTTGTCACACTCATTGCCAGAAACTTCCCTTGTCTTGTGCTCTGACCTCAATCCCAGACAAACGACCAGGCTATCCGACTCTCTCCTTGCCTAGCTCTAAAAACAGATTTCGTTCTGAAGGGTGGAGAGTCCATCTGAAAATGTTTTCCTCAGTCTTTGTTGACCTCATGCTAAGGAGCTCCTGCTACGGGAAAATACTGTCTCGTCTTTGTATGTCCACCTCTGATGCCTCCAGCCAAGCCCCCTCTCCATACACATTCTGCCTACTCCATACAGTGCTCATAACCCTTCAGGTGCAAAGCATCCTCTGGACATTACCTTGGAAGTCTCCTATGAAGAACGCTTTAACAGGGTGATGGAAAGCTCCGCTTTGACCAGAGAACTCCCTCAGATGCCTGTCACAGGACCCAAAAGCCCACCATTCAACAGAAGGCAACAGTCCAAAAAGATGGGGAACATAGGAAGTTGTTATCAACTATAAAGTCACTGGCTAAAGTGAACTTATCAGATCTGCTCTGGCCACTAGCAGAGCTGATGAAAAGGGATGATGGACACAAAATGTTTGTGTAGAGATCTAACAAAGAAAGGTACCTGGGCACAAGGGGTTGAGCGATCACAATGTTTTCCCTTCATGATGGGAATAATGGGGATGGGGCAGGCATTATACTATGTGCCCCCAAAAGGACATAACCCCAGGGAGAAGACACACAGGTAGGAAAACAGGGTGAAAACAATGACTGCAGTCATCATTCAGTGAGAAGACATAGTGTGACACTTGGCGTACATTATCTTATTTGATTTTTGTGATCCATATACTAGCTAGGTATTCTCATTTCCATTTTACAGATGAGTATACTGAGGTTCATAGACAATTCATCCCTTACCTTATTCACACAATGAATAAATGGTAAGTTGTGGGTTCAAGCCCAGATTCCCCTCCAAAGGTCATTATCATTCCATTTGGCCAGACCGTCTTCCTAATAATGCGTTAGTTGTATAATAGTCAGGGAGCACATATGTTCTTTCTCAGGGAAAAAGAAAAGAGAGAGGGAAAAAAAAATCCCACTAGATTTCAGACTAGAGGCTTAGCTAGAACATCAGAAATATCAGTGAACCAAATCGACAATGGCTCCTTGGCCTCGCCTCCCACCACTCATCTAAGTCTGTGGCTCCCAAACGTGGGGTGGGGGGCACAGGGGAATTCAGGTAATGCAAAGAATTTGTGTATTCCTATGCACAGCAGACCTTATCTGCAGACAAAATACATCATGCACATATAACGGTATTTCTGTGACTGATAATATATGGTTGATTCAGAAGTGTTATTAAATTCACAGTAGATATTCATCATTGTATATTTCCTAACCTAGGCATATTAAAAGCATAATTAGAATCATATGGGATGAGTGCCTTTGTGGTCAAAAACGGACTTTTAATCCTACAATTGATAAATTCCATTCCTAGATGTATACTCAACGGGAATGTCTCAATGTGTTCACCAATAGACATCATAGGCAAATGGTCATAGAAGCATATTCATAATTTCCCCAAAGTGGAAAAAACCCAAATGCCAACAGGAGTAAAATGGATAAATACGTTTTGTATGGCCAAATACAAATGGCATGACCACACAGCAATAAATACGATACAGCAATAAACATGAACAGACAACAACTGCACACGGCAGGATGAATCTCACAATGTCATACACACCAAGGAAGTCAGAAACATAAAATGCGCCCTCTGTGTAATTCCACTTATATAACATGCAAAAATAAGCAACACTAATCTATGCTGTCAGAAGTCAGGAGGAAGGTTACCTTGAGCAATGCAGGGACAATGAGTGAAAGTTCAGTGAGGGGGGCTTCCAGAGAGTCTTATAATGTTCCATTTCTTCATCATCTGGATATTGGTTACATGAGTGTGTGCACTTTATGAAAATTCCTTAAACTGTGCATGTGATTTGTATATGTTTTTATACTGACATTACATTTTAATAAAAGATTTGAAAAGCAGAGGGGGGTGATACTTATAACATGAATGACCCGCTGCTCTACAGAAAGGTTCATCCCAGCCAAGCCAGATGCTTTACCCTTTGCTAAACATGAATGCTTTTTGCCTCCTCATTTTTGCTCAGGCTGTCTCCCCAAATTCAAATCACCCACACCATCTTTGCCTATAAAACCTTTCTCCATTCTTTAAGACGCAGCTCAATAGCACCCCCTCTAAGGAATCTCCCCACTTCTCTAGCCAGAAGTGAATTCTTGCTCCCTGAATCCCCAGAGAGCTTTCATTGCATTTCTGTGATCATAACTCTGAGGTCCTCGGAGCCTCATGTAGCACAGTGCTTGCCAAGTGATAGGGCGTCAATAAAGGTTTTCTGGTGTTATAATAATATCCACATCTTAACCTCATCGTGCCCTGATTTATATTTGTCTTACTCCTGGCCCTCAAGAAGCTCATAGTATTGGGAGAAATACATGTCTATTCATCTTTGTATGTTTACTCATCTTTGTATGTGTTTAGTCATCTTTGTACGTGTTTACTCATCTTTTATTGCCCACCACACCTCGCCCATTACCATGCACACAGCAGGTGCTCAGGTAATGTTTTTGAATGAAGACAAAAGTCACCTGTAAAAAGCACTTGTGCTGAAAAAGATACTTTGACAATCTCAGTAGTTCTATCCCCTACCTCTATAAAAGAAAATAACCACGGCTTCAATATGAACGTAGCCCTTTCTCCCAGGTGGCTGGCATTTTATTGGAGTTTATTCTAGACTGAATACCCCCTTAGGGGTCCAATTATCTATACAGGCAAAAATGTGAGCTTTTCAATAAGAAAACTGAAGGCAGCTGAGATGTTTGGATCGTAGTGATAGAGAGCTCAGCCCAATTCCAAGCCCCTTGGATCAACCTTGGCATGTGGTTTCGTATACTAGGAAAAGGGATCCAACAATCAAATCAACAAGGCAACACGCAATGCAAAATGACAGAAGTGGCATCAATGGATAAGCCTTCCAGTCCACTTCAGCCTCGTCTCCCAGGAAGAACAACGGCATTTCTGAATAGTCTCTACTACGTCCTCAATCTATAGTTCTGCCTTCTCCCTTCTCCTTTTCCTCCCTTTTTCTCAACCTGCACACTGTGTGGGAAAAATTCACTGTGAAATGATTTTTATTTTTTTAATCATTAAGGCAAAATGAGCGGCGCTGGAGTGCTAAGATTCCTGAATTAATAATATTGCTGCCATCCACGATTTTAACTTTCTCTTTTCTGTAGGCAGAAGCCAAAACATTAGGAGATATTTTCCAGCATTACAGTCAAACTGTGCATTTTTAGATTTGTGGGCAGGCTGAGTGATCTCCAGCCAGAGTCTCAGCCCTCAGCCCTGCATTCCAATGTCATTCCCTTACCACAGCATCATTTCTGGCCTTCCCCGAGTCATCGCTTTGGAGAAAATGAAGCACATTTTCAGAATTCAATTTAAGAATAATCCAGGCAACCTAAGGCCAACTGACAAGGCAGTTGGTGAAGTCAGCAGAAAGAAGAGACGATATTGGCAAAATGTTTGTGGTCGATAAGACCTTTTATACCTGCATCAAGAATGTCGTTGAAAGTTGCAGTTCACAGGTCCAAGCAGCCTAACGTGTTCGCATCTTTTCCTTTGCAATCCAATCACAAGAAAACAAAGTATTCAAATTCAAATATGTAGGCCAGGACTAACCTACTTACCATTCAGGTTTCAAATTGAATTTCGTTTCTTACAGCAGCCTGGCCCAAGCCCAGTTCAGGTTAATAATCTTCCTTCAAAGCACTTGCCACGATTGTTATTTACTTATTACCCGTGGAGTCATACATGGAATGTCTGCCTCTCCAGGGAAATATAAGTTTCGTGAGGGCAAGGACTGAAATCTCGTTCATGGCTGCGCTCCAGCGTCACAGATTTAGTCAGTAGTACTTGACAAACCCGTGTCATTAACACTAGCTAGCTGACTACACAGATTGCTAGAACCTAGCAATCTAGCAACCCCCATCCACCATGGATGGAAAGCCAGGAAAGAAAGGAAAGTGTTTTTCATGAGCTCGTATAGATGGCAAATCCATGATCAAATCTCATTCCTTTTTCATTCCCCTGTACTCCAGGGCCCAGGTTATCTCCTGATGTGTGGCGTCAACACCCTCCAAGTTAACTAGTTTCAAAACTAAAGAAGAAGCATAGGCTCTGTCTGCTTTGTCAGTCCCCCTACTGCTGACTAATTGCTTCCACCTCTAAAAACTTTTTTCCAGCTGCCTGCCCCTCTTCTTCCCCTCACGTCACCACAGTCTAAGGTCTCACGCCCACTCTCCTGGACATCTAACTGGCCTCTGACTTTCACTCTTTCTTTTAACCAAATCTCTTTATTTCTAGCTGGTAGATAATTTGGGATACGTTCAGATCACCTCCTACTAGAAAAGCAGTAATAAATTCCTCATACCCTGGTGAATAAAAGGTAAATCCATACCTTGAAATACTCCTTAGTCCCCAAGTTGTCTCCACATGATCCTTCCATGTTCCGCTGAAATGCCACTTTAAGCCAGAAGACTTTCCCAAATCCATGTCCACCTGAAAATGCAACCAAATGCTTCCACTGCATTTTTTGGGAACTTTGCAAATGTTTGATTGTATAAATTATAAAGCATCGGCTCAATTGTTCCGACTAGTCTGGAAATATCTTCCAGCCATAATCTAGATCATATGGGTCATTGTTTACCTCCAAATACCTAACACTATGGTACACAGAAGATTTTCACAAATATTTCTGGAACTTAATCACATTCATTCTTTCAAAACATGCACACTCTGTTTACCAACCCCTGCCCCATCCCAGGGATAATGCTGTAGAATAATTGTGTGACCTTAGGCACGTGACTTTAACCCTTCTATGCCTTAGTTTCTTCATCTGTAATATGATCTCTGCTGTGGACCAAATAAAATAGTGCATGTAAAGCACTTAGCCCATGCATGTCTGGCACATAGTATACACTCAATAAATGTTGACCTTATATTATCATTATTGTCTCACAAGACAGTCTGTTTCATGGCTGAGCAGATATGACTAAAACACTCTTCCCAATTCTGAGTTCAAATATTTTCCCCTATAACTCCCATTCATTGATCATAGTTTCTTTGCCTGTGGGCGATGAGAATGAAGGGACTCCAAAGCAGGCTCAGACACTTTTAAAAACCTGATTCTCAGCCCCAGACCTGGAATAAAAAAAGGAAAACTTGGGGTCAACTGGGGAGAGAGAACTGGATTTAATTAATTCCATGGGTTTCTGAAGAGGGCTAAGGTTCTGTAAGTTGGTGTTCGTTTTCTACCTTAGGAGTTTCACTCTGGGAGTCCAATATACTGCTTAAATTTCACTTATTTCCTCTAGCTGTAGGATTTGGGTAAGCAAGGAAAATTCTGCAAAATGACTTCACCACTGGCAGTAATTTGCCCTTGGCCAAATTGACTTGCAATTATTCTAAGTGTCAGAAGTTTCCAATTAGCTTAGGCCTTGTCTGGTGCTGAGTAGGCTCCTTGGGGTGGGTCATGGCCATTACTTGAGTCTAGTGCAAGATGGATCCAGCTGCCCTGAAGAAGTGTGTCCCGCAGCCTTATTTCCCCTAGCACCTGGTTCAACTCCTCCTAGGAACTATGACACTTAGGGACTTGTTTTCATTTCTCCAGGTTCCCACACCCTCTTCAGCGATACTCTTCTACCTCTGAGTTAATTGTTATTTAAGAAATGGCCTCTGGGGCAGCCAGTTAGCTCAGTTGGTTAGAGTGTTGTGCTCTTAACAACAAGGTTGCTGGTTCGATTCTCCACATGGGCCACTGTGAGCTGCACCCTCCACAACTAGATTGAAACAACTACTCAACTTGGAGCTGATGGGTCCTGGAAAAACATATTTAAAATAAAAGTTAAAAAAAATGGCCTCTACTGACAGAAGTTTCGTTTCTTTAAGAGGCCGGGTTTCTCACTTTCCTCAACGTGCTCTACAGCTGATCTATTGTGCTCCAAGGTCGCCCAAACCAAGCTGTGGAGAGGCTTCCACGTTCACACACAATGACACTATAGTCTTGTCTTCAGAGTTCTGAAACCATTTCCAGAGATGCTAAGAAGAGTGTGTACCTCTCCAGGGGTTGCAATGACTAATTTTCAACTACTAAATTCAGAGTAATCATAATTTTCTTCAACAAAAGGGAAACAAATTATGTAGTATTTTTAGAAAATTCATTGAGCGTCTACTCTATCTTACTGCATGACAGTAATAGCTTCCTAACTGACCCTCTGCCTCTACTTTTGTCTTCTCTGACCTATTCTCTACCAGATCCCAGAGTGATTTTTAAAAAATATGTCATAATATCTTACTGCTCTGCTTAAAAACATTCCAGAGCTTCAATTGTACTCAAAATGAAATCATGGAAGTTAAAACCCTACATACCGTGGCTTCTGATATCTCTCCATGCCCTCACATCCTCCTTCCCTTTGCTTAAAACGTACAAGCAAGCGGAACTCTTTACAGCTCCTCAAGTGTCTGTCCTGGACAAGGGCTCAGAGCTTTGGCACTTATTCTTCCCCAGGTGCTAAATACATGGCTCAGCCTCAGAGTTTTGCCCCCACCTTACATTTAGCTTTCTCAGAATCCCCTCCCTCACCTGTAAATCCACTCTTTAAATAACTCAGCCTACATCTTTATGTCGGCCTTCTTGGGGATGCCATGATTTGTGTGGTCAATGGTACCAACTCTAAAGGAAAAGGCGAATGAAAAGAGAATCTATGAATACAGATTTGCTGCACTGCTCAATATGGAGGAAGACGATAACAATCCTACAACGATTAAATTTTATAGTCATGACGTGAATCATATATAAAATGTATCTCCATAACAGCCACAGAGCCCTAAGCAGGGAGAAGTCCAGGGAAGGAGAAATATTCCCTTCTCTTTAGCAGGCTCTTGAAGGAAGGAGCCAAGTTTGATGTCATTGCAACAATAGGTTGCTTCTTTCATATTCCAATTTCCTTCTAGAACTGAATTACCAGCCTACTTCATACTCCTTAGATGCTGCAGGAACAAAAACTTAATCGGAAGAGGAATTTCTCCTTGATCACGGTCCATTTTCATGTTCCTCAGAAAACAGACACTTGATACAGGAATTTCTCTCACTGGTAAATGAATAGGCCTGTGGCTTATAAAGTTAGCAAGAGACATGTCCAAGTTTCACAAGGCCAAGAAAGTAAATAAATAAATAAAAGGCAAAATAAAGGAATAAAAATAGTAGCAATATGAGTCAAAGCTAACATTTAGTGAGGGCTTGTTCTGGGCCAGAAGTGGTTCCTAAGCCTTTTACATATGTTATTTCATTTAACTCTCATATCAATTGTATGAAGATGCTGATATGATCTCTCCATTTTACAGATGAGAAAACTGAGGCACAAAGACATTCAATAAACTAGTCATTCAAGCAGCAGGTTGTATGTCAGGATTTGAATTCAGGACGTCTGACTTCGACACCTTTGTTCTTAACCACTTACTACCCCTCTTTGTGCCAGAGAGACTTGGGAGTCAATACATCACAAACAATGGTTACAGTAGCTAAGTGCTCACAGTCCCAAAAGGGAACAGGTTTGCAAAAGGCTATGCAAGGCCTCTGCCATCTTGCTGAAATCATGAGAGACTGAGAAGTGCGGTTGGTCCACTCAACCCTGTGTGATTCAATCTCACAAAAAGCTCTGGGGATTCTTGCAACATTTCCCCTTCCTTCCACTGGGCAGATCTCTTGTACCTAACCCTTGTCTGTGCTGTTTCAGTAGATTCCCCACCATCAGTTTCTTCTCTTTCGTTATGCAGCCAACTATCGTTCTAATTCTCAGTTCTAATCACACTGACTTCTGTTACCCACTACCTATTGAACTACCTGGGTTCGAATCCCAGCTTTGACACATCCTATGTGGGGAAACATGAATATGTTACTTAACTTAATCTTAGGTTAGCTGCCTTCATCTTAGATGGGACTAAAATAACTTGCTCACAATGTTCTTTTGAGACTCTAGTTCAAAGCGACTGTTCAAAAACTGGTAGCTATGTTGCAAAACAAAGCACTTAGCATTTAAGATTTTCTGTGTGCATGGCTCCTACCAACATTTTCAAGTTCATCCCACGCTAACGCCCTTCAACAAACATCCCTACCTCCAGGGTTCCCCTTCTCTCCTGCGCACCAGCATTCCTCCCAGGGGAGCCCTCGGGTCTTCTGCACCAGGTCCGTCTGATGTGCCCTTAACATTAGATTCTTTGACCCCATCTTTGGCCTCGGCAATCAGAATTTCTCTTGAATGGATCTTGACGATCTTTGTTTTTTAATAGGCTCCCCGGGCAATGCTTGCAACACCAATAACTGACTCCCACTGCTCTGTCTATGGCAATACGTTCTTTGGGCCTCAGATTCCTTCCCACTCTTGTATCTATTACCCAAATCTCACTGATAATGCAAAGCCTGACTTAAACGTCTCCTCCTTCATAAAACCATTCCAGAGTCCTCCCTCCAGAAATAATCTGCCCCTGCCTTGAATTATCATGGCACTTATTTATTTACACGATAACTCTTCCTAACATTTTCAGGCTCCTTGAGGGGAGAATCATTATAGAATTCATATTAATATCCCCAAAGGTACCTACCCTGGGGCCCTGCATAGAGTAGCTACTTGGTGAAAATGGATTGAATGCATCGGATGGGGTCCAATCCAATATTTTCCGATTATGTTGCTAAACCTCATGGATTAAGCAATAACTGACTTGTTTAAGGAAGAGAAGGAGGGAAGCTGACCAAGCAGACTGTATTCTCTTCCTCGCGTCCCTTTCCCTCTGATTCCTGCTGCCATCGCCATCCAGGATCATCCCTTGTTTCCTTCACCCACGTCTGACGAATGGGGGCAATGGATAGAAATCTCTCATTATTTGCTTTAGCACAGTTGAGACTTGCTGACAAGTTATGCATTTCTCTTTGGATTTAAAAGTCAGCAAAAAAAGGAAATCAATATGACAATTACAAACCATGTAAAGCTGTCAAGTTTCCCTGGTTCCGGTTTAGCCCAAAGGGCTGGAATAATTTCTCCAGCATCTTGGCTGGCTTCTGGCTCCATGAGCTCTGCAGGTTGGTGGTTGTTCTCATTACTGCTAAGCTAACACTAAACTCATTCAATTTGCTCACTTCTTAAAGCACTCCAGTACTTTTTACTCCTATGTATTAGTCAGCTCAGGCTCTATAACAGAATACCATGGACGGGGCAGCTTAAACAACAACCATTTATGTGTATATCTCACAGTTCTGGAGGTTGGAAGTCTGAGATTACAGTGTCAGCACGGTGGGGTTCTTGGTGAGGGCCCGGCCCTCTTCCTGGTTTAAAGACTTCTGGGTATCTCACTATATCCTCCTCACATGACAAGGGGAGAGAGAGAGAGAGAGAGAGAGAGAGAGAGAGAGAGAGAGAGAGAGAGAGAGAGAGAGAGAGATTGTTTCTCTCCTGTCTCATAAGGGCACTAATCCCATTCACGAGGACTCTACCCTCACGACTTAATTAGTTCCCATAGGTCCCACCGCCAAATACCATCACATTGCAGATTTGGACTTCAACAAATGAATTTGGGGGCGGGAGCACAGACATTTAGTCCATAACACCTCACCCATCCATGATCTCTGTACATCTCATCCTGGTTTTGTTGAAAGGGACACACCTTATCCCTCGGCGGTGGCAAGCAAGATGGTAGTGACTATGCCAATGTAATTTCAGGCCCAACAGTGTAATCACATTTCAATAAGGCAAGAACAATCGTATTCATTTCCTATTTACATTTATCTCACTCACTATGTTCCAACCATGTCACTCACCCTGCAGTGCTTCAAAATACATCAAGCCCTGTCCCACCTCAAGCCTTTGCAGGGGCAGTTTCCTCTGCCGTTGTGCTCTTCCCCTATTCATATGAATTTGTGAAACTTTCCTTTAATAATCATCTTTCCTTTAAGCCTCAGCTTAAATATTCAGTTCACAGAGGGGGCTTCCTAGAACATACCACAATCTATAATTCTTCTATTCATTATTTGCTTGCCCCTTGTCTGTCAGAAAGTATAAAAACTGGACAAGGTCAAATATTATGTCCATCTTGTTTGCCATTCCTGACACATAGTAGCTGCTCAATAAACATTTGTTGAATGAATGAATGAAATAATTACACAATATATAATCACAAGGAAAGGGAGAGTATCACATAATAAAATACATCAAATCTTTTGTTCATATACATGTTTACAAGCAGGAAATAATCCTTTTTTATTTAATTTTTATAACAATTTAATATTTCAACATTAGCTCTATAATTTAAGTTATTTTGCTGCTAAAAGAAATACGTCCTCCTCACCCTGGAATATGATTTGCCGTAATACTTATTCTATAGACTCTAAATAACAAATCTCATTTCTCCCAATGGAACTCACCTCCTAGGGACGAAAAGTTGACATCCTTACGAGACATCAACAGAAAGAGACAATTTGAAGAAGCAGATGTGGTTATTTTAGAAGGAAAAAAAAAAGTGTACATTCTGTTTTAACTTTGCAAGTCTTGAGAATTCTTCCATGACAATACACTGAGAACTACTTCATGAAAATAAATAGCCACAGAGGAATATGGATTTAATTGCTTGAGTTGCTACATTAGCTAAAATAAAACAGCTGTGATCACATTCTGCGGGGGGGGGGGGGGGACCATTGTTCAAAGAATTCTATTAAAGATAGCCTCAGTGATGAGTCTGGCTTTCTAAAATCAGGCATACCACTTCCTGGACCACCCGTTGTTTTTAGGGTAACGGTGATTCCAATTTGGGGGGCATCTGGGTTGGAGAAATGTTGTCTATGCCCTAGGACACAGGACTGCTTGACAGATTTTCCTCTTTCCCTCAAATGTACAGCTCAAGTTACTCAAAATTACTCAGCAAAACAAATTCCTCTCATATTTCTGTAATCCCAAGACCCAGGAAAGGTGCTGGGCTGGCAGCTGGGGCGTTCAGAGTTCCAATTCACTACAAGATGAAACCAGAAACAGACTATCTCGCTCTTCCTAAGGAATCTTTGTGAACAGAGCTTGGTCCCTGAGAAAATGAGTCTTCAGAATGGTAGTATTTGATATTTCTCAGGATCAGAAACCACCTTGAGGTAACGATAAAGCCATAAACAATTCCACAGAAAATTCACATATGCGCATGTGTTTTTAACACAAAGTTTGAAGCCTAGTCTCCAAAAGCTCTGTAAACACCCTAAAACTATCCGTGGACCACAAACTCAGAACTCTCATTCCGAAAAGCAGGGCTTGAAATGGGGACAGCCAAGAATGCAAATGTGTTTTTTTTTCATCAACCACCATCATGGATCTACTTTAAATAACTCTGCCACACACCAGTCTCACCTCTAACTCTTCCACTGGTTCATTTGCAAACTTTGAAACATGCAATATCAAAGAAGCAGACAACTAGAAGGGGAAGTTTGAGAAAAGGGGAGCAGAAAGGCCATTGAGCAGAATCTCAAATTTCTAAATTTCCAATAATCTGGCCAATCGTACATCCCTAAGATGCTGTTCCATTGACCTCACAAGCCAGTCGTTATCAAAATGAAGTCAACCTGGGAAGGTTACCTTAAAATGCAGATTTCTACCGTGTTTCCCTGAAAGCAAGACCTGGCCGGACAATCAGCTCTAAATGCGTCTTTTGGAGCAAAAATTAATGTAAGACCCAGTATTATATTATATTATATTATATTATATTATATTATATTATAAGACCCGGTCTTATAGTAAAATAAGACTGGCTCTGAGATTAATTTTTGCTCCAAATGACACATTAGAGCTGATTGTCCAGCTAGGTCTTATTTTCGGGGAAACATGGAAGCTTTTGTTTCAAAAGGATTCTTTGGTTTTTATTAAACACCAGGTAACTGTGAAGTTGGTGGTCACTTAAGCCACAATTTTGATGGTTTTTCATCGTTTCTCAATGTCTAAGAAACCTTAATATTTTGGGATCTAAACTACATATTCCTCTTGAATCCTGAAGGGGCAAACACCCCTTGTCTGATGACAGGTACCAGATGTGCCACTATGTCTTCCTCACCTGCATCCCTTTTACAGGGAACTTTCAGGGAAGGGATATAGTGAGAGGTTTCCAGGGGACTCGGTGCCTGAGAATTGCCAAACTACTGATTATCAACTGATTGTTAGTCTTCATTTGACCTGCAAAGTCCCTTTTGTCATGCAATAAACATATTCCTGGTGTGACACCAGGGGAGAAGGCCAGAGAGGCCAAAATCTTTCCTACAGCAACAGCCACGTCCTCGGCCATCCTTCGGGACCCCCCTTCTCCAGGACGTCTGCCTAGTGATTTCACCCCAACCCCACAATGATCCCAGACCCTTTCTGAATTTCTGTTACACATAGTTTAACTGTTTCGTGTCAACGCTGAGATAGAGATAGTGCTCCCTCCCCTTGTTCTCTTACTAGTTCCTGTTTCTCGTTCTCTGTCACCTGCTGACTAGTTCTTTGAAAACAAGAATGTGCTTTAAATGACTCTTCATCCCACACAACATACAAGCAGGCATACACACACATTTGGTACAGCAGCCCCTGTGGCTTTTGCCTGCAGCATTCTCTCCCCATTCTTTCCTTGTAACTGTTTCTCAGGTTCCCTTTAGAACACTACCTTCCTCCAGTCTGTGTCCATTGATTTCAGATAGGGCTAGCTGCACTCCCTGATTCCAGATGTGGGCACGTGGTCTAGGTTGAGCCAATCCGCACAACCCTTTCCCTGACACAACGGCTGGTACATGGCCCAAGCTGGGCCAATGAGATGCAGTCCCAGAACTTTTGCAAGTATAACCCAACGAAGCGAGTAGTCTTTTTCTGTAGGTTGCTGGGGCTAGCGAGCTTCACCAGCCATCTTGTCACCACAAGGGGGAGAGCAGCTCAAGAACAGAGCAGCACAGATATAAGCAGGACTGAGAGATACAGAGACAGCGACTGAGGCGTAAAGACCTGGGTCCTGGTTTCAGCCGGGCCAGAAGCTAGCCCTACCTCCCAAACTTTTCAGTCATACACAGTATACAGCTTATAATTATAACATAGCATTTGAGCCAATTTAAGTGTATTTCTACCACTTGAACCAAAAGAGTCCAAATGTATTTAACGTGTAATAAATGTTGACTGGTTGAGTTAACAGCCATTTTTAGATTTGGGGAACGTTGGATATATTTGGGTTCGTAAAGTCCACAAAATACCTTTTTGCAGAAGAAGGTCAGTTGTTTAACCTCTGTCTTTGGCAAAGAAGACTGATATGGTTATAAAACTATGGCCTTTGCCAATGGACAAGTGAATTTGGATCCCAGCTCTGCCACTTACAAATTGTGTGGCCTTGGGCAAGTTACTTAGAATCTTTAAGCAGTAAAAACTGTGCATTGTTATTGGAAGATCATTTTTATCTAGATGATGGATGGAAGGGTGGAGAGACAGAGGAAGGAAAGTATTATCAAGTTCAGGCAACAGTGGATGAGGGTTTAGACTTGGCTTACCTGGGGTGCACGCCAGAGAAGAGATGGCAAAAACTGTCAGCCTGAGTGGCAAAGTGAATGTGGGATGAGGGGAAAGAGAGGAGCCAAAGGTCCTGGAAACTAGTTCAATTATTTTTATTTTGAGACATTAAAATAAAGAAAGAAATACAGCCTGCCAGCCCGGTGGTGGGGGTGCCCTTAAATTCTAATTTATCTGTTAAGTTATTTTTCACAACACAGACAGCTTCTGGGTTAAACCTGTAGCTTTCTGAAGGAATTAAGCGGCATCTCACCTCTAGGCAACAGAGGGAGTTCTTTCGAGCAGGTGATGCTTTCATCACTTCGATTTGAAGCTGTTTCCCAAAGTTTTAGAGGATTCCGACTGGTGGTATACCAGGTGGTTTTAGGCGGATTACGGAGTGACTAGCTGTATACGGACAAGACATTAAATAACTGAATCACATCGGGAGAAAGTTGTTCCCCTTCAGGCCTCTTGATTATTTTGTCAAGGAAAAAAAAATCTGATATGGGGCCTAAAACATCTTTAACTCCTCTTGCTAGCACTTGTCAATCCCCTTGTTTAACAGGAAAACGGTCTCAGGCTCAAAACCCTCAAGGGCCACAGTAGCTAGAATGAAGTAACGTTGTAGGGTCTTTATTGAATTTATTGTTACACACGTGCTGTCTGTGGATGGCAAGGGGAACTTATTTTCCACTTATCATAGCTACACATCTCGTCTTAAGATACATTTATTTTATAAAAGAAAATTGAGTGTGTTAAAAAGGAAACTAAAGAAATGTCGCACACAGCCATTCCTGTTATGAAGAAAGGGTTACAAAAGATGGCTGTCTTGGGCCAGGGGTTCTAAAGCATCATTCATCAGCAGTGGAATTTCTGGCACTAGGACAGATGTCTTCCGAGACAGTATAGCACTCAGTGCATCGTTAAAAAGTATACCAGGCAGCTAACTACAAGCTGACAGTGAGTAAACGTGCCTATCCTTGGAAAGGTACCAGACCAGAAGCACTGCACCCTTGTCTTGTCCTGGGAAGAAATTTCTCAGCATCTGCAGGGTGTCTGCTCAGAGCCAGTGCTGAGAACGCCCGCGCTGTGCGTGCTGCATCCTTGCAAGCTCCTGGGAGCCCAGCGCGATCTCCTAAACAACTCCTTATTCTAAACAATCCGGAGTTTGGTTCACTTCTTATGAGTAAACACTCTCAGCTGTGATGTCTGGAAAGGCGTGCTCCTGCTCCCAGATGCGCTCGGCTCTGCTGGTCTAGGCTGAGCGTGGGATGGATACACCAGCCCTCCCCGGACGCCCCGCCATGCTCCTGCGGAGCGTTCTTTCACACGTGCCGCAGGAAAATCTTTGCGACGTGCATATCAAACCATCTGGCATAGGGGTGTTTAATTTCGTGAGCGATCGTGTGTTTACTGAGGAGTTGACTTTTTAAGGGGAAAAAGACACTCTGGCTGACCAGGAGAGCCCAACACTACTAAACGTCTCCCCCTAGTGGGCCTTTCCCTGAGGCTTGTAAATCATTCGGAGCTGGAAGCACAAAGACCATCCTGGCCTGTAGCTTTTGAATTTCATAGTCAAAAAATGGCCTTAAAAAACAACAACAACAACAACAACAACAACAATAACAGAAAGTTGCCAAGCACATACAGTCCTTGCCTTGTTTATCTCTTTTTTTTCCCCCAACTAAGATAGTTAGAAAATACTCATATGACATCATTTGAAACTCAACCAAGATGTCCTTCAGAGGGTGAATAGATAAATACATACACTGTGGTCCCTCCAGACAACGGAATATTATTCAGCTATAAAGAAATGAGCTATCAAGCCGCGAAAAGACATGGAAGAAACTTAAATGCATATTACATAGTGAAAGAAGTCAATCTGAGAGGCTTCCTGCTTTGTGATTCCAACCATATGATATTCTGGAGACAAAACTGTGGCGACAGTAGCAAATCATTGGTTGCCAAGGGCAAGGGGAAGGGATGAATACACAGAGGATAGAGGATCTTTCATGCAGTGACAATACTCTGTACGATGCTATAATGATGGATGCATACCATTATACATGTGTCCAAATCCATGGAATGTACACGACCAAGAGTGAACCCGAGAGTAAACTATGGACTTTGGGTGATAACGATGGGTCCATGCGGGGTCATCTATTGTAACACAGGTACCAGTCTGGTGGGCAGTGCTGATATGGGGGAGACTGTAAATAGGGGGTGGGGGGAAATGGGAAATCTCTGCACTTTCTGCTCCAATTTGCTGTGAACTTAAAACTGCTCTAAAACGTAAGCTATTTTTAAGGATAAAAATTAAAATATACACATATATAAGTGAATAAATAAGTCAAATATTGGGGGAATCCTGTTCTGGACCTGTTGATGATTCATTCAAAAGATGCAGACCGTTTCTGCTCCATGTGTGGTCTGGGACCAACAGCATCAGTCCTGCCTGGGGTCTTTTTAGAAATTCAGAGTGCCAGGCCCCACCGAGGAACTGCTGGATCAGCATCTGCATTTTAACGAGATCTTTGAGTGATTTATATTAAAGTGTAAGATGTATTGATGTAGAATGCGTGGTCCCTGCCTTCAAGTGGCTTTCAGCATATTAAACATTGGGGTGGAGGAGGGGTGTCTTTGGTATAGTTTGTGATGCAAAGAAAGGCAGCAATGTGGTGAACAATAATGAACGTCACTCTTTTGATTTCACTGCGTAGTTCCTTTACCCACAAGTCTTTCCCACCTTAGATGTCATTACCTCTTCTTCATGTGTATAGTTCGTGCTAAATGTTATTCAGTAAATATCACTGAGACTTTCCCATGTGCCAGGTACAGAGCTAGGCAAAAGGCATAAACCCTTCTCTTAAGACGCATGCAGAAACGTTAACAGGAAATGATGGTTGTATCTGTCTCTCCTATTAGATTACATATTATAATAGGAGCAAGCACAGGGCTCTTCTTGAAGGGGGCAGTGAACTCCATTTGTTCAGCCCCCACCAGGTACCACGCACTGTTTGTTATCGCATTTACTCCTCACAGCGATGTCACAAGATGAGAAGTATTTTCCTCATTTAGCTGTTGGAGAAACTGAGTCCCTCAGTAGTTCAGCAATTTGCCTAAGGTCTCACAGCTCAAAGCAGCCAGTTACCACAGATAGTTGGGCCCCTCCCCGTCTGGTCACCTCTTGTCTGCTATGTTTGTGTTGTGCGATTGATTCTGTGTCACACAGCTGTGAATGCCCTTTAGGTCATAAGCCCCCTGGGGAATTTGAAGAATTTTTGAGGAAGGAATCTCATTTTCCATGAGGTGGTCAGGGAGGTCGCTGGACTAATTACAGCTAGTCCCTAAGGGGCTGGCAACCACCATCTGATAGCTGAATTCTGTTATAAACGAAACCTCCTAATCCTGAGATGGAAATGGCTTTCTTCTTACACTTGCGGATTCTGCATGTATCATTGGCTCCTGGAGCACTGTACTGAGGACTCATAGAGAGCATGCAGAAGGGGGGAAAGTGATTTTTTAAAAATGCAAGTCCAATCACAGCGCTCCTTTGCTTAAAACTTAACACTCCTTTGCTTCAATAACTTCCCAATGCTCTTAGGCTGCAGTAGGATTTGGGGTTCTTAGTCCTCGCGTGGCCTGGATCCTACCGAGGTACTCTGTTAGCCTTAGCTCATCCACTCTTTTTCTCTGAACTCTGCGTTCTTCGGTTTGCTCTTAAATCCCGTGATCCCTCATGTCACAGGACATTTGCACAGGATCTTTCCTCTTGACCTCTTTCATCTGAAAACCTCCTCAGTGTCCTTCAGCCTTCAGTTGAAATGCTTCTTCCTCCAGGAATGTGTCCTGATCTTCCCGGTCAGGTGCTGGGCTTCTCACCATGCTATACACCATGCCTTTGAAATACTTATCACATTTGTAACAGAACTATTCTTTAATAGCCACTGCCCTCTGTAGACCTGCAATGTCCAGTATTGTAACCACTTGTCCCTTGTGGCTATTGAGCACTTGAAATGGTGGCAAGTGTTATGGAGGAATTGGATTTTACATTGTATTTCATTTGAATTAGTTTCAATTCAAAAACTGACACTTGATTGACTTCATGGAAATTACAAAAGCTTAGAATGACTTAAGTACGTGAATCTACTTTTGAATTGTATATTTTGTGAACTGTAAGTACAGATCAAGTATTTTCGGAAATTTCGCATCTGAATTGAGATGTGCTGTATGTGTTAAAACCACACTAGACTTTGAAGACTCAGTATGAAAAAATAATGTACAATATCTTATTAATAATTTTATATTGAGTATATGTTGAAATGAGAATAGTTTAGAGATAATAGGAACAAAATATATTAACGATAGGTTTATGAAATTGATACGCTTATGAGGTTAATGTCACCTGTTTCTTTTTTACTTTCTAATGTGATTCCTAGAAAATCTAAATTCTGGCTCACATTATATATCTATCGGACTGTGCTGTTCTAGAACGTAAGGAAGGCCTTTGAAACTAGAACCATATATCTATTTAACTATTTTATGCTCAGTATTTAACATAGTATCTGGCTAATAATAAGTGTGGAATAAATATTTGTTTGGGATTTGAATAAATGAATGTTTATCCATGCCTGTCAAGGTTATGAGAGAGGATGGCACATTGTCCTATATTTTCTAACTCTATGCTAATTTTTTCTTTGCCTAGCATAAGGCCTTGAAAATAATAATAATAATTACAACTGTCCTTTTCAGTCACTTTCTGTGTGCTAAGCACCTTTAATCTATCTGAGATTTGTTGTAAATTTCAGAGATAATGTATGTAAAGTAACTTGTCCCAAGTCACTTTATTAACAGACAGCATTCACTAAATGCTTGCGTATGAATAATTGAATGAATGAATAAACAAACTTACAAAGCCCAACAAGAGCCAGGATACATTTTTTTCTAGGTCTCTGTTGCCTTGAACTTAAGAGATATGAATTCAGTTTTATCTGATCCAAGACTGCTTGCTCCAGCTTAGAAAGGCTCATAAAGAGATTTTTAAATATAAAATCCTGGAGTAGAAACAAGAAAAATATTCTGTTGACAAGAAAGTAGATTACTCAGGTTACAATAATAAATTAAATTTTGAAACGCTGAAGACACACTTGCCCTCCGGAGCTTGAGAGAAGGTCCAGGCCACGGCTCCTGCTCATCTGTAATTTGGCCAACGATCCTCCGAAAGCACCGCAAAACCAGATTAATTAGAAATAGAGGAACCTCTATGTTCTTGGGCCACACGGCATTTCAGGCCAATTATCCAACCTTCCAAGCTCACGGAAACACACTATGTATTTGGCCACAAGCTTTGCTCTCAACTTTTAAACCCATGTGTATATTTTAATGGCAATTTAATCCATATGGTTCAGATTATTTGCATTAGATTCATCAGAAGCAATTTTCGAAAGACGCTACAAACTAATAACTTCCTCAGTGCGCTGTGCTAGACTTCTCCAGGGGTTCCCCCAACAGTCTGCTGGGTGGGAGTTGTATTAACTAAAGGCAGCAGGGAGATTAAGAAGCGGGACCCTGGAGCCAGAGTGCCTAGGGTCAAGCCCTGTCTCACTACTTAGGATGAGTTTGACTTCGGATTTACTTTCCTTGTCTGTAAAATGGGTAAAAAAAAAAAAAAAGAATAACCCTCATGAGGTTATTGTAAAGATTAGCCTAGTTCATGTAAAGAGCTGACAGGTATTTTACCGTGTGCCACGTACTCTTCTAACCATCAGCTATTACTATTACTACGTGTAAGCTGCAAGTGACAGAAAAATAACAATAGAATGGCTTGAATGTGATAGATTTTTTTTTTCTCTTTCACACAAACACAGGCAGTCCAGGGCTGATATCATGGCCCTTATCTCACCGAGAACCCGATTCTTTCTACCTATTGCCCCCCTAATCTCAGCACACGGTTCTCACCTTCTGATACAAGGTGGCGACCCCAGTACTTGTCCACATCCCTGACAGAAGGAAGGAGGAAAGAGGAGAAAATTACACCTTCCCTTTAGGAACGCTTGCTATAGCTGTGCATGCCACTTCCGCTTATGTCCCACTGAAGAGGGCTTAGTCTCATGGTCATGTGGAGTCTTATAGGAGACTGAGAAACGTGGCTTTTTATTCTATTATTATTTAGTTTATTATTGTTACTGTAAAAAAAATGGAGGAACAGATATCAGGGGACAATTAGCTGTCTCTGTCACAGGTTCAGAGTGGAAAATCAAAACGCCATCTGGATCTAGGGTGCATACCAAATGGAGATCTTTGGATAATGGAGTGTGGTTTGAGAAGATTGCATCTTTAACTCAGCACTCGGCCATCTCCACATTTTGTTTGCTTATCAATCCCATAAATAAATTCTGCATAAAACACTAAATAAATGTTTATTCTAATTACTGTACAAAAGTGACCGCAAATCTCTTCTCTCCACTCTCACCAGAATTATATCCATAGAAGGTTTCAGATGCTTGTGGATTTAGAAAGGAAGGGAAGATCTGGCAACTTATAACGTTGTTTCAATTTTTTTTTTTAAAAGGCTCCTCGAACACCAAAATGCAGTCACACTCCAGAGCCACTTTCTAGCCCTTTCACCTCCATCACAACTAAAAAAGTGATGACACTGCAGTAAATGCTCCTCCAGAAACTAACTGCCAATACTCGTGTTAGACAAGACACCTTTCCATCCCGTCTGAGCCTTTACACATAAAAGATGTTGACAACACATACATAGATAATAGGAAACATATTTTTGGCCAGTGAGTTAGATTTTTTGGTCAGACTTGAAGACTGTAGCAGATATTTTGGAAGCTTCCCCAGCATCCTACCCCACTCTCTCCTTCTGAACAGAATTGTATTTCCCAGCCTTGTGGTTCGGTTTGAGATTGGCGGAAGTCAATCAATGTATCCAACCCTGTCCACCATAATTATTTCGGAGTTGGGCATGTGATTGAATAAGATGTGAAGGACGATGTGGGGGCCTTAGAGAAAGAAGCCTCCATTGGTGTTAGCCATTCTCTTGGGATTGCAACAAATATTCAGTTTTAGAATATAGGCACCAGATTAACAGCCTATATTCCATATAAACTAGAGTGGCAAGATGACAAGAAATTGGTCCACAGTGACGTTGCTGAGTCAGTAGAGTGAACCTTACCTAAAGCCTACCATACCTTTGGACTTTGGAATTCACAACCCAGTAAATTCTCCTTATGATTTAAGCCGCCTGAGCTTGGGGTTTCTGTTACAATGTATTCTAACTGACACTGAGTCAGTCAATGAAAACCCGGAAATCTTTAACACGAGACAAATTAACCGTGAAGCCATAACCAATCATCCATCATATCAGCCATACCAGGATTGAAATGCTGCACTCCCGTTTTATTACTTGTGTGAGAACAGACAAGTTCTTTGAAGAAAACATGAGACTCAGTTGCTTAATCAGGAAATGGGAGATAACTATATTGACCTCACAGGACTCTTGTGTGTACAATGCCACACAAGACAAATGAAATTGCCCAAGACTAAGCCTGCTTCCCAGAGAGAGAAATCAATAAAGTCACAGATAAAGGGAAAAATAAGACTTACGCTTAGTGAGAAATAAATTATGTATGAAGAGCCTCGCTAAGCTACATACAAGGAGGAAAATAGATGGAGCCTGGAGGGACAGCTGTGGACCTCGGACATCACAAGGCATCACAAGCATGGCAGAGATACAAGACCTTCCCCAAGAAAAATGTGCGATAGTTAAAAAGGAAAACTTTATGGTATAGTCCTGTTGGTTTTGACAACTGCATGTAGTTGTGTAACCATCATGACACTCAAGGTATGAATCAGTTCCCTCATCTCCCCAAATTCCCTTTGAAATTGACTCCTTCCTCCATCCCTAACTCCCACCCCAAAACATCAACAAACCACTGATCTGCTTTCTATCCCTATAGTTGAACCTTTTCCAGAATGTCATGCAAATGAAATGCATTATGTAGTCTTTTGAGTGTGATTCCTTTCACTTAGTATAGTGCATTTGAAATTCCCCTGTGTTGGGGTATAAATCAGTACTCTGCTTTTCTTGCTACCCATGAACATTGGATTAAAGCCTACCTTCCCACCTAAGCATATACACCCCCTGAGATGATAACTGTGGGCACAGAGACTGGTTTCCGGTGATCACTTTCATGCCTCCAAATTTTTATACACTCGGAACTGTTGAAGGGGAAGAGGCATGTTAGCGTGTGCTAGGGACTGAATTGTGTCCCCCTCAAAGTCCGTGCTTTGAAGCCATAACCCTCAATGGGACTATATTTGAAGATAGGGTCTTTAGGTGGTAATTAAGGTTAAATGAGGTCATTAGAGCCCTCATCTGATAGGATTTGTGTCCTTAGGAGAAGAGGAAGAGAGACCCAAGATTCATTCTCTCTCTCTCTCTCTCTCTCTCTCTCTCTCTCTCTCTCTCTCCCTTTCTTCCTCCCTCCCTCCCTCTCTCACTGTCATGTAAGGTGACAAGAAAGAAGGTGGCCCTCTGCAAGCCAGGAAGCAAGTCCTCACCAGAAACCAACGCTGCCAGACCTTGATCTGGGACTCTAGCCTCCAAAAACTGTGAGAAGATACATTTCTGTTGTGTAAGCCACCCAGTCTGTGGTTCTTTATTATGGCAGCCCCAGCAGACTAATACAGAGTGACTCAGAAGAAAGACCTGGAGCTGGTAATCAGTGAGATGGGTTTGGTTCTAAACATCTGTTTCCTTTTTTGGGAGATGAGGCTGAAAATAACCTTTTATGCAGGCTTATTATGAAGACTGAACTACATGGAAGTTGTTTAGTGCAGTTCTTGCACCTGGAAATATTTGATATATGGCACTTATTTTCCATGTCTTCTTGTATCTACCCCTAATATGAACCTTTACACATATAGGGATGCTCAGGAAATATTTGTAAAAAATCATTGAAATGTAATTGGACATGCTAAGGGACCTCCCTGCATTGTCATTTTCTGATTTGTATAATCAAGTAATTGATGCAAAAGGATGTTTCTGACATCTGACATCATCTATTTTCTGTTTACCACAAACTAAACAGGATTTACTTGTATAGGAGTCATTTCCATATAAGCCAATTTCAGTCATCATTACCACAATTAGATATTTACATGTTAAACTATTTACCAGTAATCATGAAAAGAAGGCATGTGCACGTCTTTGAAACATAAAGTCTCTACAACACGATGGAAAATTTGCAGGGTGGGGGGAGGCGGGAATGGATAAGAAGTGCTTTCTTTTACAACTGAAATAATAATTGGTTCTTCTCAAGGTCCTAATGGGAGATGAAAGGTAAAGAGGGATGGATAGAAGGTGTAGACTCTTGGACGTCACAGCTCCCTTGGGGAGTGAAGCGGGGATAGAGGCTGTGTTGACTATCCATTAACACCCACACTGGTGTGCCGGAGCCAACTCAGTCCAGCTTTTGAGAGCCAATTGTGGACTTCCCCCCACCCCAACTTCACATTCAGTGATATCATGTTGGTGGCTTGAAATTGGCCATGGTGGGAGTGTCTACACCACAGAAATCGGCAAATGCTATAAAGCAGGGTTTCCCTTACCCTTTGGAAAACCAGCTGTTACACATTTACCAGCACACCTCTGGGTCCCACGGGAAGAGAAGGGAGCAACTAAAACTGCCTTTAGAACACTCTAAGAAGAAGGAAAGATGGATAGTAGGGGTCTGGGATGAATGGACCAAGAGAAAGATTCAAGGCAGCTAAGGACGCCCAGAATGTGTAGTCTGGATGCAAGACATTTCTTTATCTTTCACCATTTTTGAAAATTGGGTGGATATTCGCGACTTAGGTTCTGAGAATTAAACCACGTATTGAGAAAATCATTCTCACAGATGCTGACTGAACCTTGTAAAACCTAATAAAAGTATTAAGAATGCATGCAACAATTTAGTCTTCAGGAGGTTCCACACAATATTCATTATTATGTAGTATATTTTGGAACCACCGAATGACCCACAACAGGAAATTCTGTTTAACTCTATTATAGTGGGTCCATATAAGTAGATACTGTGCAACCTTTAAATCTTCTTCTAAAACTTGATTTTTAATGTTATGGGAGAAGAGTCACAATAAAAAGTGAGAAGAGCAAGTTACAAAACAGAGTGATTTTAATGATCAGAGTTTTACGAAATATAAAGGCCTCAAAGTTTGCAGAGTAGCTAACTTTGAGGTGGGGTTAATTGTAATTGCTTTCCTTTCCCTCTTCTCCATGATGAGAATGCATTACTTTTGAGATAAGAAAAAAAGAAATACTATTTTTAAGTCATTCTCCAACTAGATAATCTGAGAAGTCAAAACCTAAAATTTGGTTTATCTGTATAAAGATAATACTAATTTAATTAATGAAATGCATAACCCTTATGCCTGACAGTTAGGCCACAGAGCAAGGATTATGAAACCATCAATTGTAGCTGAAACAACCATTAACTCTCCTCCTCCTGCCCCTTTTTCTTCTTCTGATAATAATAATATTTACTAAGCATTTTCCATGTGTCCACTATGGTGCCAAGTAAATTAAACACATTAACTCATTTATTCTTTCCCAAAAACCCTATGAAATAGTTACTATTTATATCCCCCATTCAACAGATGCAAAAACAGAAGCTTATAGTTATAAATAACTTGCCCAAATCCTCATAGCCAACAAGAGCCAGACTCGATATCAAGCCCTAGTTAATAAAAACACACTTTTTGTGTTGATAGCAAATAATCACATTAACTTTTGTTACTCACACTTTAAGGAAATGGTAGGTACAGCACTCACAATGTTAAGATCCTTTCACATTTTCAGTCCCATGGATTCCTTGGGCTGCAGTGATAAACATAGTCTAGCAGACTAAACAATTGCAATACAATGACCCATATTGTGGGTACTTATTCCAAACATAAAGGAACTTCTGACCTATAAACTAGCAACATGACTCAGAGGTAGTCAATAGAACTTTGGGGTGGTCAGGCAATAACTCATTATTGGGCACCTCATGTATACAAGGCACTGTTAGTAGATTCTGGGGATATAGCATTAGCAGATAAACACAGGTTCTGTCCTCACGGAGCTTGCAGCCTTACAAGAAAGACTGAGGAACCCAGTAAGCAAGAGGGATGCTACGATGAAGAATCACAGGGTTTATTGTGAAGCTGACATGACAATGGGCATACTCGTAGCTACATTTACTCACAGCTTAATCTTATCCTCTGACTATGTTTAGCAAAACCTTGTTATCCCTTCTTTATCTTTGCATCTGTTCTTCCAGGTATTTGTGAACTGATTTCTAAGTGTTCATATACTTACAAACTAGAAAAGACCAGGATTCCTGCCAAAACAAGTCTGAGCAATAGTCTAAGAGCTTGAGACCTAGTAAGAGAGTGGTAATTACGTGGCTGCAGTGGTGGCATTTCCAATTTTCCTGTTAGTGTTTGAAAGAAACACTACCATTCCCACTGCTCAGCCCCTGCTCCTTTAATAAAAGCACTGTGCTTCCCATCCTGGTACCAGATTTCCAGGAACCGCCCCTACGCATACACACCAAGGTACCCAAGGATTGCCTCTTCTGTCTGACTGATTCAGGCTCTTCCATTCGTGTCGATACATATGTCACCCAGCAGAGGGCAGGATTGCACAATGCACCCTAGCTCCTGTCCTGTTAGCAATAAACCTGAGAAAACGGCCCGATTTACAGCACCAGGGCAGATTAAAGCACAGAACAAATGACTGCCTGTGTGCTCAGAGATGACAGCATGAGGGACAGTCTGGGCTGGGAGTCAATAGGCATGGGCCCCACTGTCTATCTGGGAGTCACTTTACCGATGGGTCTGTTTTGTGTCAGTCTCAGCCTACTGCTAGATAACCAATGTCGCAGCTGACCAGCCCTTGTGGTTCTTGTTATAATTGCAAGATGCCTTCAGCAATAATCATCAGGAAACTTGGGGGGGGGGGGGGGGGAATAAAGGTATATTACTTACAAGTCCCAGAAATTATATGGCACACCTAGGATCACACTTCAAGGTGGCAAGAAGAGGGGGAGAAGGGGGAGACTGAGAAAAAGAGAAAGGGAGAGAGGGCAGGCCTGGGGTTCTGCTTTTATTAGGGTTGAGCATGGAGCCTAGTGCTTCTCTGGCTCACTCTTTATTGGTGAATTTAAAACATAAAAATGGGAATTAAAGCGTGGCAAGAGAAAAAATAAGCAGTCCAAATGGTCAGTCATTGAAATCACACAAGATCTCTAAAACACAGGAGGGGTGGGGCTGAATTGTAACCTACTCTTGAATGCTTCAAAGCTTAATAAATCAGGCACTTGCATTATAAAAAGAACAGCCAACAGTCAGGGCTCACACTACAGGGTTTCAATTTCCCTAGCTATACGGTGAAGGCATTATCCCGGATTTAATTTCTCCACAAAACTTCTGTAATACTAATACTCTTGCCCACCCTGAACTTACTCTCTTGAAGTTGTAATCTTGCTCACATGCAAATTGGAGCATGTGTCTCCCCAGTTTATAGTCTGGGGGTGGGAGTCAGAGCGTGAGCTCATTCAATCCTGAGGGCTCCAAGTCTCCTTCAAGTAGAACACAAAATCTTCCCCCTAAGTCAGTCAGAGGTCGGTGTTGGCTGCTGTCATAGAAGTAACAATAGGCTAATATTCACTGATGTCCCCTGCAATGTGCACATCACTTTACATGAATTAATTCATTTAATCCTCCCAAAACCACAGAGATGAACTGTCCTGGAGTGTGCTGCTGGGAAATCATGGAGCTGGGATTTGAGCTCCAGAAAAGGAGCTCACAGCTGCTCTGTTACTACCTCCAAGGATTTGGGGGATGGGAGAGGAGTTGATCAAAGACAACTACGGGTCTTTACTTGGATCAAAATTGTTCATTCATTCATTCACTCACATCCTATCTCAAAGGTATACCACGTGCCTACAGTGTCCCGGGAACTTCACTATGCACTAGAATCTTTAAATTTGTGATAATGGCATCCTGTCCAGTCACACGGTTTTCTACCACAAAACTCAGAAGCCTGGGGTAAAATAATTCAACACTGACCTAGAGTTCAGGTTTTGCTGGGTAGGCACAGTGAAAAGTGGGCTTTGGGGAAGTGAGAAAAAGTGCTAAGGAGACAGTGATTCAGAAAATCAACCATGAGGTCCAGCTAAAAACAGGAGTGACCCCTCCAGCTACAGCTAGTCAAAATTTCATGGATCTGCCCCCTGCCCGCAGCTTTTCCCCAGCACATTCCTCACTCTGTGTTGCTAAATGGGCCAGTTGCGTCAGACCAATGGCCAGGAGTCCCAGATTGCATCATAGCTCTGCCACTGACCGTCTATACAATCTGGAAAAACCATGACTGTCTCTGAGCTTGTTTCTCTCATCTATAAAATGAGGCACCCCTTATCTCAAGTCGTAGTAGAATAATGTTTATGAACCAAGTAGAAAGCACCTGGTATTATGCTTCAGGCTGAGGACATAGAGAACAACAATATCCCACCTCACAGAGTTCACATTCTAACACAGTCTAGATAGTTTTCATCTATAATTATAAAAGAGTGGTCCTATCTCTGATAGAAGGTTCTACAAGACACCACAACTGCTACTTCTAATAGCCTATGTTTTAGAGCACCTAATTTGAGCCAAACTCTATCTGTGAATTGTTTTGTGGGAGGTAGAGACAAATTCTGTCTTTACCAGCAATTTATTTTTGCACAGGTTTACTGTGGGAATTAAAATAATTTCGCAAGCCAATAAGAGATAGGATAATATCTCTTAATAAGCCAAATAAAGAAATAACATACTCCAAACAAATGACAGATGAATCTCGAATGTTCCAGGCAAGGGGAGATGAGAGGAATAGTCCCAAAGTTAACAGAGGTGTACCTTTTTACATGAAGCACTGGGGAGAGATGGAGCAAAAGTAAAAGCCTGTTGCTAGAGCTCGTTGCTAGGGAACAAAGACGCTGGTGTTGGCAGGCAGGATGACTGACTCCATTGGGTCACTGTGGGCTTTTCACCTTTGCTGACCAAAGAGTCACCCTGGCATGGCAGAAGCTAAATGCCCCAAAGGTCTTCGGAGAATTTTTAGGTTAGCAAACAGTCACTTCGTCCAAACTGAAACTGCCAAATAGTTCTCACAAACTCTCGGTACTGCATTTATAGTCTAAACGCCCCCTTGCCACAGTTGCTTTTCTATGTGTTCTTAGTATTGATAGGCTCCCAGTGGGGCCCTCAGCATCTGGCCTGCTGACTGGTTACCAATGACAACAGATGTAGAGTGATGATATCCTGGCATGACTTACTCTGTACTTTTATCAAAGCAATTGTTTTTCTTTGTCATAAATAAGTGGATTAAAACAGCTTCACTTAAGTCATAAACAATTGAATTTGAAATCATATTGAACTAATACACAACATGAATTATTCGTGTAATTCTTTATCACAACCTTCGAGAGCAGATACAATGATTATTTCCGTTTTACTGGTGGGAAAACTGAGAATGACAAAGATTCAGTTATTTACCAAAAGTCGCATTGATAGTAAGAGGTAGTAAGTAGAACCACAACTCAAATACAACTCTGTCCAAGACCAGTGCCTATTTGGACCTTCATGGAAACACAGAACTAGGCACCCCGCTCTCCTAGGAGATGAAAATTCAAGTCAACGATTTCAAGTGATGCCTGCCTTGATTCTTGGGAATGAGTTGTACTAATCTTATCAAGTCCTCTCCTAGAATTAAATTTCTCCACTGACCCTTCAGTCTTTATCCAGGAAAAGTTTGCTTAGCCCACAGAACTGAAATTCGAGGAAACTGGATTTCTTCACGTTTCCCATAACTTTTGGTCCAGAGCTCTTCAAAAGAGATGTGAAAAGATGTGAAATGTTAATTTGATACATAGTCAAAAAACAACAACACAGTCTTGTTTTGGCTAATTCATAGCTGTTGGTAGAGCAATGCCATTTTTTTCCAGGACCTGCCTTGGATATAGCACAATTATGGAAAAGGGCTATCGGCACTAATTCCTCAATCATAGACCCAAAAAGTCCCACAGAATCTGAAACGCTGACAAGAACTTCAGAGCCATTGGAAAACATCTGTAAATCACAGATCTTTACATTTTAACTAACATAGCAGAAAGTTTTAGCTTCAATGACTTACTAACTCCCACCTTTAAAGTCTTGTGTTCTTTTCTTTCCTACACCAAAAAATGAAACAGCTTTGACAGTTATGTTTCAGAGTATACAGCCAAGATGGCTGTCATAGCTGTTAAGGTTTAAAATGACATTTCAGATACCCTAAGTAACCTAAACAGAAACTTAATAGCCTATTGGTCATTGTTTTTTAAAGTTCTTTAAGAGGGTAATTTATATACCATAAAATTCATTTGTTTCAAGTGTACAGTTCAATACTTTTTGGTAAATTTTCAGAATTGTGTCACCATGACCCCAATTCAGTTTTAGGGCATTTCCTTCACTGCAAAGAGATCTTTCATGTCAGTTTGCAGTTACTCTTCATTCTCACTCCCAGACCCAGGAAATCCCTCAATCTCCTTCCGGTCTCTAAAGGTCTGCCTTTCCTGGACGTTGCACATGTATGGGATCATCCAAAATGTGTTTGCATTTGCCCTCTTTCACTTAGCATATGTTTTTGAGGTGCATCGATGTCATAGCATGTGACAGAACTCTGTCCCTTTTCCTTGCTGAACAGTGCTCCATTGTATAGATGTAGCTTGTGTCGTCTACTCATTGACCAGGCGATGGACCCTTGGGTTGTTTTCACTTTCCGGCCATTATAAATAACACTGCGGTGAACATCCACGTACAAGTCTGTGTGTGGACTGATGTTTACATTTCTCTCGGGAGATACTAGGAATGGAATTGCTGGGTCATAGAGTAAATCTAGGTTTAACTTCTCTTTTCACTTTGTTTCACTTTCCTTTTTCGTGTAACTTGTCAAGAAACTGCCAAACTGGTTTCCCAAGGGGCTATACCCTTTCACATTCCCACACGAGTCAATTTTAGTAAGACACATTCAGAGTAGCATGACTTTTTTGAGTTGTTGCATTAATGCCACAATGTGGGGAATTTCAACTATCTTTCATCCATTGGAGGCTTTCTGGTTTGAAGCTGCTTCAAACTTGGTTATTGCTCCATAGGTGGGGAGAAATTGAAAGGGGATTAGTAGGCCTCTTAGTAAAGAATCCAGTAATTCTCTATTTACATTGTCACACCCCCTCCCCACCCTTGCACACTTCCTTGTGATTTACAAGAGTTTTCTGGCTTCTCCTTCTGGCTTCCACACTATTATTCTCATGTACGCCACCACCAACCCCAAGCCAGGGGCAGCGCCCTTTTTCACGGTTCCCATAATACCCCGTGCATGCCTTTTGTTACCATATAATTTTCCAGCCTCTCTCAATGAAATGTATCTTGCTTATACTTGTCTGCCCAGTATTCTGCATAAACTTTGCCTCACTGTATGTACTCAATAATATTCTATGGATCAACGAATGAATCAATGAGCACAGAACAAGCCTACCTGTTAAGTTTATCACCATGGTCTTAATCTCATATAACTGAAATGCGGTACAAATGCAGATAATGAGAGGCTTGAATCTCTGTCTACATAATTTCTGATTTTCTTCAATAATAACCAGGAGCTGAACCTAGCGTCAACTTAGTCCCAAGACTCTAAAGGAGGCTGTGAGCTCCACCAAAAGGCTGCCTGTTCCATCTCTCCTCAGTTGTGTGGCCTCAATCTAGTTATTTAATTTCATTAAGCATCAGTTTCTTTATCTAAAAGCATTGCTCTGAGGATTAAGTGAGATAATCCACATAAATCCCTTCGTTATTATTTTACTGTGTCACCATTCAAACATTTCCGGAGCATTTCCTAAAATCACTATGCGTATGAGTCTGGAGGTTGATGTATCTTGCTTATAAATGCAACATTCCCTGCTGCAGGCCATCCTAAAAACTAATGCTGCATGTCACGCCCCCAGAGAGATTTGGTTTGTATCCATACAACAATCTCAGGCCATCAACCAACCTCAAAATTATAGTCACCTATTGAGAGACTATGTAAAATACAAGATTCTAAATCCAAAGATAATGAACGACAATGACTATGTGTATTGTGCAGAGGCACGCACGCGCCTGCGTGCACGCGCGCGCGCACACACACACACACACACACACACACACACCTCCACTTTGTTCCTATCTAGCAGATCCCTTGAATTTCAGAATTTGCATCCAGGAAGATTCTTCTCTGAGGAAGATTGGTGTTAGCACAACACCCATTATCAAGAGCTATGGCTTGTTGCCAGTGGTTTGACTGAACACTCCCCACCTCTTCAGTCTCTCCCAGGAGATACAACAAACGCCACCAGAAAGCTCTTTGGAATCCTCAGATGGAGAGAACAAACTATTTGCTGTGCAAATATTTTCACCACAGATTATCCAATTTGGAAACGAAGGGGTTGCTAGGCTGCAATACAACACTGGTGTTGCATGTGCCAGCGTCGTCCCTCATGCAGCGCTGTGAAACTACAGAGCTATGAGGTGTGCACAGGTGTGTGTATGAACACACGTACATTTATGTGGAACTGCCGTCATTGGGGGCAAACTCTGCTTAGAATCCTCACCTACCACTTGCTCGTCTGGCTCAAAGCATTTAGTTTCTCTGAGCCTTGGTTTCCTCATATGGAAATGGCGATCAGATACTTTGCTGAGTCATTATAATTACATACAGTAAATGTAAAGTTGTCTAGCAAAGTATATGGCAAACTATAGTCACTCAGAAGTAATAGGTATTATTATTCTATAATGTACCTATGAATATTCTTATACATATACAAATACACCACTGTGCCAAACCAATTATTCAACAATATATTCATGAATATGTATCCTGTGACATAAACCTCCCAAACACAGAGACAAGAAAATAAAGGTAAGTGCTTTTCCAGGCTCCCTTCTCCATTTTAATGTGCATTGTTTCTTTTACATTGGTCTTCCTATTTGCACTGACTGGTTGCCACTGGGCTGATTGATTGATTGATTGATTGATTGATGGATGGATGGATGGATTTATTTTTGACAAGTATATTCTGATTACTTGTAATGGACGATGATGTCACTGAGTCAGTGAAGAAAATGAGCTTGTTGAGAACAGAAGGCCCCCTGACCAGCTGGTGCCTGGATACCCCAGGAGATCAAGCAATGGAGAGAAAGATGGCCGGACAGTGGCAGCAGCTGAAGAGGTGGGGAGTGTTCAGTCAAACCACTGGCAACAGCCTCAAGTGTCTGAGACAAGACCATGGCCCGCAGACTCCAGGAAGGAGAGCTTGCACTGAACACACACCCTCAGAAAACTGGTAGCCCCTCAACTGAAGCCACTTCCTCCCAAGACCACTAAACCCCAAAACACACTTCTCAAAAGAGGAAAGAACGTTGCCAAAAGTGATTTGGAGTGCTTTTTCGTTTCAGAGAAGAATAAATACTTGTTTGTCGATGAAAATATATGTAGTGTGGCATCATGACTAGTAAAACCCTGATGTGATTTATTACGCTGCATTTTCCTAATTGCCCATAAAATGAATTCTACAATACTGTACTAAGACTCACAGTCACAAAGTGCACTCAACAGATGTCAGTTGTCCTCCACTTAAGCAACTTTGAAACAACCAAAAATAAATTAAGATTATTGAATATTGATGTGGGAAGCTGAGCTATTAAATATTTAATGCCCTGAACATCATGATGTAGTTGATTTCGTTTCCTTGTTAGTTGCAGCTTTATCATTTTGCATCAGTGGTCCTGCAAATGCGTTCATTTTCCTGCAAGGCTCATTGGGTGTTGCTATGGAGACCAGAGCTGCTCTGACATATTCCCCCAGGCCCTGTTTGCTGGCTTTTTCAGTAAACACTTAATTATGCATTGCATTCGGCAATCAGTGTGGTTGGAGGAGAGTTTGCTTAGCTGATTTCAGGCTAACGATGAGTTTCCCCTCATACTCGTAAGCAGATGTCTTCATAAGTCTGTTGTGCGTGGTTTTAAAAAATAGGGCAAAATCAAGAAACCGCCAAGAGAAAAGCAAACAGATAAGAAGGCAAGGATTCGGTCTCATTACTTCTGATATGTATAAAAGCTTATCAAAGTCTAATCAAGAACCTTAACTCTATACTAACAACTATCATAGTTGGGGGAGGAGAATGGATTCTTCTACATCATATAACCTAAGCAGGCAAATCAAACAAAAATAAATATTTTTGAGGACTATTCTGTCTAGGAAGATGGTATTAACAAAATATAACATCTTTCTTTAGGTCAGGGATTTTCAATGCGGGACTCGATTCTGGGGTCTGATTTATCCACTCTGTCCACAAGTGTAAGCAGAACACTGTTTCGGGGTGTATATGAGCACCTTTCTGGAAAGAGGGCCCATCACTTCTATCAGAAAATCATCAGACAAAACAAGATCAAGGACCCCTGATTCTAGTAAAAAGTAAATACCTCGTGTCCTCCTGAAAGCGTGTTAACTCTTTCCTATTACTGTGTGATCACAAAAATGCAGGCGCGAGTTTGTTTGTTTGTTTGTTTGTTTTACATCAAGGACCTCATCTGGCATCTGTTCTTCATCCAAGTCTGAATTTCTATAGAGATGTGCCTGGGTGCTCTAGAATTCTTCCTCCTCTGAAGCAGCAAGTGCTGGGTTAGAAGCCCCAAGTAAAGAAGCAGCTGATCTGACCCACGCCCAGCATTCTAAGTTACAACAAAAGTTGTGCCCCCGGTGAACCCCTCAGTTTTACTAAAATGATTTCATTCGATGAAGTAACTATTTGACAGACTCCTGTAGGACTCAGATTTCTGCTTGAGTCCTTTTTTACCAGGTGAAGTAGGAGTGTTTCTCTGTGAGTCCCCAAATGATGTAAACCATGTTGGATCTGCCGGCAGTTTCTGGGTGTGGGCGGGGACTGTGTCTCCTGAAGCCAAAGAATGGACACACGGACCAGGGACAGGCAAAGAGTTGTAAAGGAAGATGGTTTATTAGAGGCAGGAGAAGAGGCTGCAGCTCCCGAGTGGGAGGGGGTCCCGAATGGGGGTGCCCAGCGACTAAGGCAAAAGCTCTTACTTTTATGCCTTCCCTTTCCTGTTTGGGGAAGGGAACCTTCTAATTGAATTCATCTATTAGGTTTGTCCTGTTTGCTCATCCTGAAGGGATTAACAAACCCACCCATTCCTATCTATCAGATCTGCTCCTTTGTCCGGCCAGAAAGAATTTGAGATTATCTATTAACCTCAAGGTCCCTGTCCTGGAGTGAAGGAGGTATTCCTGGACCTGGAGTTTCAGGATGCGGCTGTTTTTTGTTTACTCCACCAGGGCCCCCCGTCTACCTAACAATCATACTAACCAACTTGTCTCACAGGCACTTCCTTATACACGTTCTCTGTTTTATGTCCTCCTGGTGATTTCAATGTAGTTATTGACCCTGAAACTGGAAAACAGAGGCAGGGGTTTAGAGTCAGACAAAATTCCGACAGAATGACTGAAGGAAATTTAGGGATGAAAAGGCAGGCTGGGAACTGCAGAAAGGAAGTTTGCAACAACTGACCGTCACTAAATGTCAACAACGTGAATGGGGGCATTTGTACGGCTACGTACGGTGTATAAAAAACACCATCCCCAAAACTTGGGGGCTTACAGTCATCTCTTTCTTATTATCTCTTATGGTTCCATGGGGTACAGAGGGGGCAGGTCGTCTCTATGCCACAGCGTCTGGCATTTCCACCAGTTTGACACAATGGCTGAGGGCTGGCCCATTGGACCACCCGGCATCTTGCTCTGTGCAGACTCTCCACGTGCTGGTTCCTGTGGTCTTCCCAGTATGACAAGCTCAGCGCAGTCACACTTCTTACATGTTGCCTCAGGACTCCAGATCAAATTTTCAAAAATAACCAGGGCAAAGGCTGCAAGACTCCTTAGGACCTGGATTCATCAGTTCCAGAACATCACTCCATTTGTCAAGAAGACACTAGAACCAGCCCCGATTGAAGGACGGGGGAAATGGTTCCACCTTTCAATAGAAGAAGTAGCAAAGACTGTGTAGCTATGTTCAGCAGCTCAAAAGTCAGGGCAGATATAGTACGTAACACTGCCAAGTAACTGTCCTAACTCTAGCCATTATCTCAATTACCTCTACAAAGCAGCCCTGTTGTCCCATTTTACAGATGTGAAAACTGAGGTTCAGAGAGATTATGTAACTTGTCCAGGGGGTGGCAGAGCAGGGATTCAATCCAGGATTGTCTGCAAATTCTGTGCCATTCATTACTCCCCGTCCTGGTTCTACCATGCTTTGAATCAAGTTACGATCACTACCACCGCCATTGGTTTCTTCTCCCTTCCTCCTAACACACTATTTGGATCTTTCATAAAATATAGTATAATTACTCATCATTCTCTTTGGCATATAGGCACCTCTCCGAAGAGATTGTACAATCACAAAATGGGAGAGCTCTGGGTTCTGAGATAGGGGAAAGAAAGGGATCTGCATGGCCAGCATCTTGCCTAGGATTATGCAAATGATTTGAGGAGAGAGAACTGGGCTGAGGGGTTGGGCAGCTCCTGGCTCTGTCTTCTGTTCTGTAGTTTGGGGCATGTATAAGCCTCTGAAAAAAATGTGTGGTGAAACTAGTGAATGTTGGGGATATTCCCTTCCTCTGCATCTTGTCTAGAGCAGAAACTTGTCTAAGGGAAAATAATTTGCTCTTTAATTAGAGTACTTGAAGTGCATTTCTTTCACTTGCTTTGAGATTTCCGTCAAGTTTTTTTCATCTCCTTCTAATCTAATAGAGTCTAAATCCATTTTCAGCTAATTACAGGAAATGCTTCTAATGGGTAAATTAAGTCTGCTACTGCGCCAGTAGGCTCACCAACTGATACCTTTTCCCCCATTCCCCAAGCTTCACTTTTCCTTCTTGTTAAAGGGCTTGTCGCTCCCAAATCACCCAGCCTCGTTAGAAGCTTCCAGTGGTCAATCTGCCCTCAGGAAGGAAGGAGTGTGCTCCAATTCTAGGTCCAAGAGCCCTAAATTGACCAACTGCAAAATGCAAAATTTCATTGTAGAGCCGTGAAAGGTTCCTTCTGGCTTTAGGAAAACAAAAGATGGCTTGCTACTTGCCTGGAGGTTACAAAGCCTGCCAGAAGCAAAGTGGTGGGAGTTGAATTACTCCCAAAATGCTGTGAAAATGTGAAAACGCCTGTCTCATCCACAGTGCTACTTCCTTTCAGAAAGGAGCTGAAGGAAACTTAGGGTCACACAGCCCTCGGTGCTTGTGCTAATGAAGGGAATAGTGAAGCCCAAAGTGACAGGGAAAATAAAAACTTGGCTGAGATTATGCTTAGCAGTAAATCCAGCTGCAGATATAAAAAGCAGTGCTTTGTATTCCAGCTACTGGCTGTTAAATAGGATTCTCCATCATATGGGTCATGAGGTTGAAAAGAAAAAGGAAATACACACACACACACAAGTATAGATCCTTTCATATTTCTCAGGCACCCAACTCTTTTGCTCAAAACCAAATATGGCGGTCATCTATTCTCATTAATCCTTAAAAGAGTTCAGATTTTGTCTGTAAAATAAATCAAACGAAGCATAGAGTAGCCGTCTCCCTGGATGTATCGGATACCTCACTGAGTCCATCTACAACTCACTCCTCTCAATTCTAGCTGCCCCAAATCTTCCCCATCCCTGCTTTCTGATGTCTCCACTTCCGGTTAATTGTACCACTGTTCCTTAAGATCAAAACAATTTCATTTTGCCTCCTTGTTAGCCTCCAGGGCTAATAAATGTTTGTGGCAGATATTCTGATAATTGACCTGCAAACTTGCAAGAGAAAATTGATGCCTGGAGGAACTAAATGGCCCATCTAAAGTGTGTACACCATTTAATGGAAAGGTTTGAACCCAGGGCTCTAAGTCTCCAAAGCTTGCGCTCTTTGCTATTTCATGCTGCCGAGTGCTGCAGCCCCACCCCACCATCACCCTCAACTACGAGTCCTTCTTGCCAATCCTCTGAATTCAAAGCCTTGTTAGTTCTTACTTAGATTGTTCTAGTAATATCCACATGAGGCGTCATTATTTCAGCCTTCTCGCCTTGTCTATCCATCCCTTAAATTGCACAGGGATGGTCTTCTCAAGCATAACACGAATTAAGAACTGGGTGATCTTGGAGGTTTGATGGTATTGAGATAGAATGCGGACAGGGCAGTTAGCAGTGCCTGCACCTTTGCCAAGCATCCCTTTGTCCTCTGAGGAACTGGTGAAATGGATGCGCTGGGAACCCCTGACCCTGGAAAATGAGGTTCCCCTTTCCAGATAGACTGTATTCCACTATCCAAGCAGGAGGTCAGAAACACAGGTTGCGGGTACCCTTTCCCCTTTCCCTAACCCCAGATCCCAAGACTATCACCAACCAACTACATAGCCTGAAATCTTGAGATCCACATGGGAGGCAGAAGAAGAGGGGTAGGAGAAAGGAGGGAAGGAGGGAAAAAGAGAGAAAGGAGGAGGGAGAAGGAAGAGGAGGAGTTGGAGGTGGAGGAAGGGGAGAGGGAAGGGAGGAGCAGAGGAAGGAGGGAGAGGAGTAGCAGTAACAGCACCAGAAGCTCAGGGAAGGTTTTCGTGATGGGCTCTAAGTGGGGAACCAGACTTTTCACAAGCTTGTCCCTCTACCTGAAGCAGGACACAAAGGCCACCAGATGCAAGAAACAGTGAGGTCGAGTCAAGGGAGACTGTAAAAAATGTAAGTCATCTTTGAAAAAACCAACAGCATTCATAGGAATAATTCTTTCTGTGCTTGGATGGGGAGGGTTAGGATAACAGAGATGGCACCTACAGGTTGAGGGGGGCATGGAGGGAACGGAAGGACAGATAACCTTTTACCCAGTAGGTTTGCTGGGTGAAAGCACAAGATCTAAAAACAAAAATGTCTTGCATTCAAATTTTGGGTCTGTAACTAACCTGTGAGCCACAGGCAAGGAAGCGATCCTCTGTATAATCTGTTCTGTGCCTCTGTATCATCATCAGTGAAATGGGGAGAACACTATACCTTAGGGATGAGGAATAAAATAAGACCGTGAACCTAAAGTTTCTAGCACAACTTCTCATGCTCATCAGTAATTGTTAGTTACTGTTGGTAAGTTCCATTCACCAGGAAGGTCCAGGGACCCATTCAAAGTCGACTCTGGCCAGTAGACTGCCAGGTAAAGTCATTCCGAAGTTGCAGTCTAAAATGCACACACTGCCTCGTTGCTGAGAGAAACATCAGCTCCATACTTTGTGAATTAGAGATGGTGTGCATAGAGAGGAGAGTGTAGAGGGCGTGTGGGCCACGATGTTTGAATTCCCACAGCCTCCTGTAAAATTCAAAATTTAACTGTGTCGTCCAGTCCCAGTGGGTTTTTCACTGTGGACGCTGAAAGATGGGATAAACCAAGTACCTGCTGAGTGGGAGTGTATATTACAGTTGGGTACCACAGGGCCGTCTTAGAAGTACCGTTTCAGCATCTTAAGAACGTAATTCTCCCTGTAAGAGGCTCCTCACTCGGCAGCCCTTACCACACTGGGACCACCTCCTGGGGAGCTTGCAGGGGGTACCCTGGGGTTCCAAAGTCCCTCTCCACACGCCTCCACCTTCCCTCCCACGAGGTTTTTAAAACTAGAACTCCCATCCTCACTCCTTGTTCTCACCCCCCCCACCAAAAAAAAAGAACAACCCACCTCCCCTAAAAGAAACCTCAAAGTCAGGATTCGCAATCGCATACCTACTTAACTGATGGGGGTGCCCAGAGAAATACTAGGTTGCTGCAAAAGTGATTGCAGTTTTTGCAATTATTTTTAACCTTTTAAACCGTAATTACTTTTGCACCAACCTAATATTTCGGAGAGGACTCTGAGAGTGAGTTTTGTGGGTGAAAAAGGAGCACAATACTCAACCTGACAAACTCAGGGGAAGCCAGCACGACCAGCCCTACAAACTCAGAGACGGAGATGAACCACATAGGGTGGCTGGAACGTAAAAATCCCTAACTGAAAGTGGGTCATGGCGGGTAGTCATATCCTGGGCATGTAGCTTCCTTGACAAAGGTCCATCTTTACCTTAAGTAAACCTGTCTATTGTCTTCTTGCATCTAAGATAACAAACACTTGGAATGTCAGAGTTATCTCTGTTTTTTCGGGACCCCTCAGGGTACAGCCCACCGCACCAAAGCCTAAGACCACAGAACCCGCAGACCATGTCTAAGTGCTGTAAATGTTAATTATATATTGACCATCCTGTACCCACCAATGTGAAAGAAGTGTGTGTCTCTCCGTTGTACTTTTTATCCAATCCCAGAGATTTCCCCGCTTTGCTTTCTCCCGCCCCCTTGATGTACCACCAGTGGATGTCATGTAACCCTCCTTATGTCTCCTCCTTTTATTCTAATGTATAAGCTACAAAACTGCCATTCTCTGGAGCCTTTTCTTAATCTGTTGAGATTTTTGCTTCCTGGCAATTGCTGTCAGTTTGCCTCAAATAAACTCATTAAACTGCTCTATAGGTTTGGGCGTATCTTACGTCGACAGTTTGATCTTAGTGGTTAGACACTCAACAAACATTTTGATTAGTGAATATTGTATGCCAGTAACTAACAGTCTCGGGTGCAGTGCTCATGAGAGACATGGTTCCTGCCCCCATGGAATTTACATTCTGGTGGTGACAGCGCAGTGCTCCCTTAGTCATGTCTGTAATAGACTCAGAGGGATTGGTGTGCTACATTTCTGCCAGCTCAGCACAGGGTTGCATACTTCTCATTAACCCATACCAGGAAAAAAACGCTCTAGAAAATCCATACCTAATTCATGCAAATGTTTTCCAATAACCAAACCAAATTATGGGGTTTCCAACGTTTTTTTTTTCTCATTTATTGGAATATAACAGTGATTCTGAACCTGGGATCCTGGCCCCTCCCCCCGTCACCCCCAGGAAACCCATTGATGGTCTCCAAGGAGGCCATAAACACATAAAATTTATGTAGGTGTCCCTATATGGCACAAGGTTTTCTGAAAAGGAAGATCCAACCTTTCAAAAAGGATTCCAGAAGCTTAAATGGTTATGAACATGAGATTACAAATCTGATCGATATATGTGTGTCCAGAGCTATGGCTGGCGCATAATAGGTGCTCAAGAAATGTTTGCTGGATGACTCCATCACTGAATGACTGTTTAAAATCACTAACTTCCTGGTAATCAGATTGCCTGGATGGTCAAACCCCACTAATCTGGAACTTGGGGATAACCTGAATGGATTCTCTATTGTCACCAGGAAGGGAGAGGTACTTGAATTGAGACAAACAAGAATGAGTGGCAACTGATGATGAAGAAAGCCCACCACCAGCCAGCAAAGTGTTCTCGGAGTCACCATTTCTTGCCCTGTGCTTTGAAGCAGCCTCCTCAAGGAACTTTACAAAAGAGATGGTTTCTCTTCCCAAAGAGTTATTGTCTGTACACGAAAGTAATAAAACTGCATTTCTTAAGAGATTTTCTGGGCTTTCACTAGTCGTCCCTTTTACCTGGACTTATGGGGTTTCCAACTTTTCATCTCGTACTTCGAATAAATCTAAATTTTGGCCATCTTACTGAGAAAAACATGTATAAAATTTAGGACAGAAACTACGTGCAAATTTCATTTTTATCATCTTGTATTCCTTCATTAAACCTACCATGTTTTTCACTTGTCCAAATAGGTAGGCTTAGCTTGAGGAGCTTTCCAAACCATATTCAAAATCCACAATTTGTCTTTTTCATGAAGTGTGTTCCTTTTGCAGACATGACTTTGCTCGCTTTTCAAAACAGGCTATTGAACATCAAAGAGCAGAGCCCAGGGGATTCTCAACAGTGGGAGTGTGGGAGCAAAACCTTGACGTTGGGAAGGTAGATGGTAAATTCAGGAGATACTGATAAGCCTTTCTGGGGAGCAGAGGAGGTCTCCTAAGGCATGTACTCTGCTTGATGGTGGAGGGAAGAGACTTGGATGCTAGGCTAAGCCATTTGGACTTTTTTTCTTAATGATTTTCTGTTGCACATAGATATTTCCTGTCTAACACTACGTTAGGCTGATGTGTGAGATAGTGAACCCTCTGGCTCTGGAGGTGATCAAACAGAAGCCAGGACTCTGTCAGAAATGCTGCAAAATGGGATGGGGAGGTACACGAGTTCAGAGGTTATAATGTATGGCCCACTGAGTTTTCTTTCTTTAGGGGACAGGGAAGGGAGACAATCAATAACAAGAAAAATGGGTAAGATAACACCAAAAGAATCCAGATTTTCATGAAAAATAGATCTAAAGACACTGGACCCATTCCACTGGCCGTAGTTGATAACTAGCAGATATTGACCAGTAATTGTGATCCCTTTGAATGGGTCAGTTTCTCTAGTTTTCCAGCTCCTTGTCATTCATTTCAAGTACCTACTGGGTCCCTGACAGCATCTGTATATTTGCCCCTGGAGTGTGAGGCTGCCTAAGGTTTTTTCCTACAGTCAATGGTGAGCAATCATGCCTTGACCACTGGACTTCCGTTATCTTGCTGCAAAGGGATGTGCCAGGTCTGGAGCCAAAATAGGCCACCTCGGCTCACTGTGTTTCCTGAAGAAGGGCAGGGGACAGGACCTTGTGATTCATCACCTGGGTGCTTCAGAAACTACAGTGGCTCCTTTAATCCGCATTTTCACAAAAACATTGTCTTCCAATGAGAACATATCACTTCCCATCATAAAGTCCCCTAAATACTGAATTCATCCCAAACACCCAGAAGACGAAGCAGAATCAAAGACACTTGGATTTGGAAGGAAGCGGGTGGTGATGTCTCCATCACGAAATCAGAGGCTTTTAATACCGTGTTTTCGCCCCAGGGCTATCACATTTCTGCAGGGAGAGTAGAGGTGCCTTGTTTGTCTAATTATCTGAACTTGGCAAATAATGAATGGAAAGCATTTCAAAAATCTAATTTCCTTTCCACTCTACTCTGCACGCTACCACTGAAGTGATGCTGTGAAAACACAGATGGATAATTTCATGTGTTTGCTTCTGATCCTCCATCCCTTCTCATCATCTGCAGTGAGACACCCATGGGTAAGGTGCTTTAGGCAGTAGGGGGTTCAGAACAAATCACCCCAAGATGTGCCTCTGTGGCATGTACTTGTTTTGAGCTAAAGGCTACTTTAGCCTTAACCTCAAGAGAAACTTCTGCCCTTCCCTTGAGCTTCTTGGAAGAACTTGAATTAGGAGCCCTGACCATAGTTATGGGACATTATCAGAGATCACCTCTTTAGTCCCATGTATAGGGCAGGGCAAACTTCTATTCTGCTAAACATCTGATCTTCTTACTGTGTTTCTCCGAAAATAAGACCCAGCCAGACAATCAACTGTAATGCGTCTTTTGGAGCAAAAATTAATATAAGACCCGGTGTTATGTTATGTTATGTTATGTTATGTTATGTTATGTTATGTTATGTTATATTATGTTATATTATGTTATATTATGTTATATTATATAAGACCCAGTCTTATTTTACTTATTTATTATAGTAAAATAAGACTGGGTCTTATATTAATTTTTGCTCCAAAAGATGCATTAGAGCTAATTGTCTGGCTGGGTCTTATTTTTGGGGAACCACGGTATCATCCTGCAATGAGCCTTTGAAGCTCCCAAGACACCTTACCTCATCCCCAGCTCAGAATGTCTTACGTACTCATGTTCCCTTTCTGTCTCTGAACCTCTCCTGTATGTGCGGGTCTCTGCCTCTCTCATGTATGCGGGGCTCCCATGCATATATATGCATTCAATTTGGTTATTTTTTTCTTGCTCATGTCTCATGTCTATTTGATTATTAGACGGGCCAGACAAACCTTGAGGGTAGAGGAAAGTTTGTTCCTCCCCAACAGCTCTGTACAGATTAGCCTTTATGTTTCAATAGTCATATATATAATTTAATATGTAACAGATAAAAACATTACTTAGCACATCAAGCTCATAATTTCAGTTGAAATGTAAAGTTTCTTAAAAATTATGTTTAAAGGTTTCCTTCCCAAATACATTTAAATAAACAACATAAATGAATTAAATAAATAATAATAATACTAATAAAAACTTCAAGTAAACAGTACTGTGTGGGAAAAGAAAAATAATTTTCCTTCTACTCTTCTAGGTTCTTGGCTGAGACACCACCACCACCACCACCGCCCCTTCCTGCCCCGGGCACCCTTAAAAAAAGATGGATTAATAGGAAGAAAACAAACAGACACTTAATAACATGGATACCTCCTGTATACATGGGAGAGATGCAGGAAAACTGAGTAACTCCTCAAAATGGCTCAAGTAACACCTCCAGCTAAACAAAAGAAGATGGGGAGGGGAGGCCAGGTGCAGAAGGCTACCAGGAAAAGCAGGTTAAACAGGGGTAAGGCTGTTATGCAGATTTAAGTCTTTGCCGTCTCCACTAAGAAGAGTTCCTAGAGATTCAGAGTCGTTCTTCTCTTCCTGTACACACAGGGACATGCCCTTGCTCATGGAGATTTCTAGTATAAATGTAAATGTCTTCTACTCAGTTTTCAGAGATTTTCCCATGTCTATTGTTTCTTTAAAATAATCAGCCTAAAATAATCCTTATGCCAAAGAGGCATGTTTTGGGGTGGTATATTCTGCTCCCCTTCACATGTCTACAGGGAAACATCATGGAAAATAGTACACTTGACTCTTGACCATGCAAGGGATGGGGTGCCAACCTCCCATGCAGTCAAAAATCCATATATAACTCTTGATTCCCCCCAAATTTAACTTGTGTGGATAAAAAAGTGGTTCTACGGAAAGTAACCTCACAGGGTGATCTGATCCTAAATTCCTAACTGGGCAGGTCATGGTAGGTAGTCAGGCCCAGGCGTGTAACTTCTTTTGTAAAAGGCTTACCTTTGCCTTAAGCAAGCCCCAGCCATTGTTTCTGTGCATCTAGTTCAACACACCTTTGAATTGCCGATTTTTCAGACCCTGCAGAAGAGAAATCACCCTCAAGAGAGCACATAATCTTGTTAACTATCGTGTAATACAATCCCCACCTTGCTCTCCCAGGCAATCTTCCCTGTGTTCCCTCCTTAATTCCAAATGCATTAAAGCAGCTGCAAACTGTCATTCTGAGAAGCATTTTTCTCAGTCTGTGGAGATCTTGCTTCCAAGCGTATCCTCTGCCTGGCTCAAATAAATTTTTATAAAAATTCTCTATAGGTTTGGACATTCTTACATCGACACTTGTCCCTTGGTATCTGGGGGGATTGGTTCTAGGACCCCCAAGGATACCAAAATTCACAGATATTCAAGTCCCCTATATAAAATGACATACATGAATGCATACAGTCGGCCCTCCACATCCGCAGACTCCCAACCTTTGATCGAAAACAGTATAGACATTCACTGAAGAAATCCTCGTATAAGAGGACCCACAGAGTTCAAACCACTGTTGTTCAAGGGTGAACTGTACTTGAATGGCTGAAATTGGGTTTTAGAAACACTGACCTACAGGACAGAGTCCAAACCACTTGAAATGTCTTAGCTGCCCATCATAGCCCGGCCCACTCTAAGCTTTCTGGTCCCATCTAATGCTGCTAATCACTATGTGTCTTATAAGATGACTTGGCTTTGTGGGAACCTACAGGCTTATTTATGCCTCAGGGCCTTTGCACATACTATGTCATTATGGCTGATGTCCCTTTTGCTCCCCTTTCCACCTGGTGAACCACCACTCAAGCTTATCAGCACAGCTCACATCTCACCTCACCAGGGACGTCTCTCCAGTCTCACTGGCTGGAATTAAGGCCCCACTTTGTACCCATAATATTTAAGCACACACTGTGTCCAAACATGTAGTCAACTGACATTATTTCTTTAGGTCTCTGACTTTACAACTAGACTGAGATCTGATAGGTCAAAAACTGCCTTATTCATCCTTGTACACGGAGGCACTTAATAAACGCTTCCTAAATGAATGGACAGTTTTTCCACTAAACTTCAAAGCCAAAACAGTTTTTCATTTTACTCCCTCCCCCACCCCCACCATGGTACTAATTCACTAAGGAGGCTATGGGAAGTGATGTGATACTCACTTAAGAATATGAAAGCTGAGGATGACGTTTTAACAAGCCTCCAGCTCTTACAGGTAAATATCAAAAGGTGATTTATTTTGTATCCCAAAGCAATCTGCTGAGAGTTTAGGTGTCATCATTCTCCAAAGTCTCATTCAGGTAGAGGGATAAGACACCATCATGAGACATTACAATTTCTTAAATGCTAATAGTCCCGTGCCACTTAACAAGGGGGATATGTTCTGAGTAATGCATCGCTAGACAATTTCGTCGTTGTGGGAACACCACAGAGCGCACTCACACAACCTAGATGGTCTAGCCAAACACACACTTAGGCTACGGGGTATACCGCTGCTGTATTTGCAGCCACTCTTTGACCGAAAGGTCATTACACTATGCGTGACTGCAGCAAGTATAGCCATATGGAGATGGGGGAGAGCAAATTGTTTCTCAAACCTGCGACAGCCTTCTCTCCCCATTCTCTTCCCTGAACAGGTGTGGTTACTCACAACTGTCCACTCACCTCAATTCGGCTCCCTCCCTGTGTACCCGGCTGGCCTCAAAGGCCTCTTGTGGGCGTCACCTAGCCCTGTGGTCCCTGACAACCCCTCACAGGACCCTACCCACTGGGAGTCCCAAGCAGGCTAAGCTGCTCCTGCGTGGGGCCTGTTCTCCCTGCAGCTTTCTCACCCAGCTCTTCTCCAGGCGTGCTGTTCAGATCTCGGCTTATGTGTTGCCTCTGCAGAGGGTCCATTTCAAGTCACCATGTAGAGATAAGTACATACCTCTTCATGTCCTTATCAACACATTCTGGTTATTTTGTTTATTGTTCTCATAAGAGGAGTGTGTGTGTGTGTGTGTGTGTGTGTGTAAGGCATTTGTTCACATTTTTATAAAGTAAAGACCATTTGATCAAAGGATTCCCCTCTGCCTGTTCTCTTCTCTATTCCTAGCACCTAGTTCGGTGCCTAGGACACACTAAGACATAAAATGTACTTGAAGGCAGGTAGGGAGGAAGATGTCCATAATTTCAATATCCTGTTCTTCCACACATTGCATCCATTCATGGTTTAGAGCAGAATTACACTTCAGACTTCGAGAATTAGCAGAAAATGTGTCTGATCAATCAGTGTGGAGGAGGAAAGAGAGGTATGGAGAAAGCTGTTGTTTTTCTGGCTTATCGGTGGCAAAAATGTCGAACTGGATAGATAAAATAATTTTGCCCATAAATGCAGTGTTGTTTTGAAATTGTTTCTATCCAGGTAACCATTGGCTGTCTCCTTCCCACTCTTCCGTCTTGCACACTGGGAAGGAGCAACTGGGGTGGGTTGTATCTGTCTACCTAGTTTGCTTGCTCCTCAGGGCTCACACCACTCACCAATGGTTTACATCTCTCCACTAACTCTGTAATACTGTTTTTCATGGTTATCAGTCTGAGAGCAAGAAAGAATTCCTTACCAACATGTCATGAATACATTTTGAGTGCCATTTAAGAGCACGATCAAATTAGCACTTCTAGACAGATCCTAAACGCTAATAAATTTAACAAAGGCATTTTAGAGCGCTTTGTCTCAATAAAACAGACTGAGTTGATTGCTCCCAGGACCACGAGTGGATGAATATTGGTTATGAGCGTTCGGGAGCACAAAGTTCCCAGACCTGGGTGAGAAGCCCACTGTACCCTCGCCCTGTTGACAGCCTGTCTTCACTTAGGCCCTGTGACGTCACCCTTGCCTCCTCTTTCCTCCAATGCCACAGCTACTCATTTCTATTCTCTGTCTCCCTTGCTGGCTCCTCCTTTTCTATTTAATCTTACTGTTGAAGTTTTTCAAGGATAGATTCTATCCACTGCTCAATAAGAATAACGCCAGCACTATGACAACAAACAATATGAGCCACTCTTCTGTGCAGTTTTCTCAAGCTTTCTCCTTCATATCGCCAGAGCTAATAATGTACCCACCTCCTGTACTGCCTCTATGCCACAGAGGAGGAAAGGGAGACACAGAGAAGATCAAGAACGTATCCACCTTGGGGCTCACAGCTAGTCATGGCCAGTGCCAGGCAACCAAGTACCACAATCTCGGCTCATACCAGTGCTTCTCAGTGGGGCCATTTCGCCCCTCAGAGGACAGTTGGAAATACCTGGAGACATACTAGTTGTTACAACTGGGGGAATACTCTTAGCGTCTAGTGCATAGAAGTTTGCTAAACATTGTACAATGCACAGGACAGGTGTGGGGAGGAAATATTTTCCCTTCTTCCCTTCTAGGTTCTTTAACTGGTCTAATAATTAAATTGGCATTAAGAGACACTAGCAGAAGAAAAAGAAATTTTGTAAGTATGGGAGCCCCATAAAAATGTGAGACTCAAAGGTAGCCAGGCAAGGGAGGCTCGCTTGCCATCCTGAGCTAAGGAGAAGGGGGTAGGGGTCTGGGACTTCAAAGGGCAGGAAGACAATGCACAGGAAGATGAGAAGAGCAAATGTTTGGTTAAGAGATGTTTGCTGTGCCATGAAGGTAAGTCTTCATGACGTAAAATGTTATCCCTATTAATAGCTCTCTTCCTGGCACAGTCCCCTGGAAAATGTTTTAGGTAGTTAAGGGGAGGGAAAAACCTTTTCCTGAGCCTGCTGGATCTTAATTGGCTTCAGCTCAAAACAGTGCACATGCCAAAGTGGTACATGTTGGGATGGTGTATTCTGCTCCCCTCCACGGCCCCACAACAAAGAATTAGCCAGCACAGGACGTCAACAGTGCTGAGGTTGAGAAACCCTGCTCTACAGCACTTCTGTAACGGTTTGCTAGGGGAGTTTATTCATGCCCACAGCTTTACGCTCCATCTGTACACTGAATACACAAGAATTGACATTCTTAGCCCTGACCTCCTCTTTGACTTTTAAAACTTTCCTGCGTTTGGATATACAACTGGACATCTCCATTTGAAATCACAAATTCAGTGTATCCAACACTGAACTTGTGGAACTTCCCCCACCACATCTCTCCCTCCAGGCTCCCTGTCTCGGCAAGTAATACCACCATCCAATCAGCTGCACGAGACAGAAGTCTGGGAGATAGACCCCTTCGCAATTCCATCTTATTTCTCCTCCCCAGTTCTGTCCAATGCAAGGACTACAGAGTCTGCCTCCTGAGGAGCTCTGGAGCCCTTCCTTTCCTTTCTGTCTGCCCCAACACTGCCCTCCTGGGCCCAGTTTCCCTCCAGTAATGTCGAGCCACTTGCAGTCACCTCCTGAGCTCTGCCTCAGCACTTTACATCAACCAGAGCAGCTCTTATATGATTCCTCAGAAGACATCACTTACAAATTGCTATGCTGATTTTTTTTTTTAAGTTTGAAAACTATGAAATAGATATTTTACCCAACTCTGACAATATCCTTCTCTGAGCAGATTTCCCAGTTTGGCCATTGTGGTTATGTGTTGGTGTCTCCGCCACAGAAAACAAATGGCGCATTCAAAACAGGATGGTTAGGACCAAGATGGCAGAGTAGAAGGCCTCAGCCTCTGTCCTCCAACAAAGAACAACAATTAGACAGCGAGCCACAAAGAAAAGCAGCTCTGGGAGAGCTCCAGAGTCCACGGAAGAAGCTTCAGCAGCACAGTGGAGCGAAAAACCTGGGATTCGTGGGAATGTGTGGATGTGTATTTCTTCTCAATCTCAACACTGCGCCTGACACACAGTGAGCACTCAATAAATGTAAAATAAAAATACCTTGGATATATATTGAGCACTTCCTACCATGTTTCCCTAAAATTAAGACCTAGCTGGACCATCAGCTCTAATGCATCTTTTGGAGCAAAAATTAATATAAGACCCAATCTTATATTATATTATATAAGACCTGGTATTGTATTATACTATATTATATTATATTATATTATATTATACCCAGTATTATATTATACTATACCCGGTATTGTATTATATTATATATAGTATAGCCAGTATTATATTATATTATATTATAGCCAGTATTATATTATATTATACCCGGTATTGTATTATATTATATTATACCCAGTATTATATTATATTATAGTAAAATAAGACTGGGTCTTATATTAATTTTTTCTCCAAAAGATGCATTAGAGCTGATGGTCTGGCTAGGCCTTATTTTCGGGGAGACACGGTCAGCACCAGGTCCTATGCTGAGAGATAGGATAACGCTGGAGAAAAAGGCTGGCCTAACAGTTAAGGCCTTTCCTGATCATGAACTAACCATCTTCACAAGTAACCCATTCCAGCAGGGAAGTGGTTCTATTCGTTTCCAGTAGCCAGAGTCCCATGGCCCTGTCCAAATCATCTCCCGAGAACAGTGGTTCTGGGTCCTTCTCCCGTTACCTGAATTCTTGCTTGAATTCCTCTTGCCCAGTCGGACATTTGAAAGGAGTATTCTTTACACTCCTCACTTTTTTGTTTATCTTCGGTAGGATGGAAGGCCTGGCCGGAGTCATTGTGCAGGATATGAAAAATCAATGCGTTGTTGTTCCTCGGAGGAGGTGACGCGCTCTCTATCGATTCACCGGACCACATTAAAGCCCTAAATCGAAATACTGACAGATCCTTGCCCGCTTTTATGGATTTTATCAGGCTAAAGAACTGATTTGTAAGTTTTCGGCTATAAAAATTTTTGTAGCCTGCAAGAACTTCTGGTTTCAGACCCCCAAAACGATTTTATTTGAATAAATTCAGTTGAAGATGCTCCAGAGAGTCACTGATTTATGGCTTAATGACTTTCCAAACACAGTCTGTTCTAACAGATTATCTGCAGGGAACAGAATGCTGCGGTTGACTATAGAGGAAAGCTGTGTGAAGGATTCTTAGTTCCTGTTCTTGTTGCCAGAAATGATGTGACTGCTATGTACTTAAAATACCACCTAACAGATCCTTGAACCTTTGGCACTTGATTGAAAAATGTCTCCAGTCCTCGTCGGTCCATGCATATGCATTTAGCTTTCATTTAAGCATGTTGCTTGCCCTTAATGCAAAGTCAAAATGGCTAGATGGAATGAAATTAATGGAACAGCATAGTAGAATGGGAGTAGAAATAAATTGAAAATCAGGAGACCGGGCTTCAATCCCCTAACACTTCCATTCGCTAAGTACGTACTGATGTCACTTCTTTCCTTAGTATCCTGACCTGTGAAATGCGGCAGCCGGATTCGATCAGAAGTCACAAACTTGCAGCCCACAGGCAGGATTTGGCTTGCAGAGATGTTTTCTTTGGGCTGCACAGTATATACCAGGGATGCCCCCAAAATAAATGTATACAAGTGAACACTTTGGTCAACGTTGCTCAAGTAGTAGCCTGCTATAATCAGAAGTGTCTGGACGCTGATACGGTAACCCCTCTGAGCACCTGTTGTAATTGCAGAAGTCAAACGTGACTTGTATTCACCTTTTGTTATCAGTATATATTGAGCATTGCAATGTTAATACAGTTTTCCTTTCTCAAAATGTGTATACATTTTTTTGGTACTGTGTGTGTGTGTGCGAGCGCATGCAAACATACCAAAAAAATCAACATAGACAAGATTTTTAAAGTCAAGAGATTTTTAACTTAAATTCCACATTGCAGGTTCTCCTGAAAAATCAGACTTGGCCTCCTACGACTGCATTCCTCACGGACACAGCTGTTAGAGCTCTGTAGCTGCTATCCATTTTAGACAGGGCCCCGGCAATCCAGTTTGTCACCCTTTCCACGCTCCCCACACTGGTCCTTGATATTGAGACAGAAGTTATTTTTCATGTATACTCACATTACCCTGTTCTCTCACAGCAGAGAACCATTTCATTTTCCAGTTAGTATGTACAGGTGCAGATAGACTAGGAAAGACACCTGCTTCAATAAAAGTGGCAAAGGGAACAGGTTTTTGTGTAACTGAAGACTATTTCTAAATGTGTCCTATGAAGCAGGCTGAAATGGGCTGGCTTCACTCACCAAGGCTGCCTACCTGGAATGTAGCCACTAGACTTTACACCTGCTAATGAGATATCAAAGGCCCACAGGTAAAGCTCACCTATGCCATTCAGCAGGGGCAGAAATGAAATTGCTGGGGGGGTGGGTGGCATATGGAAATGCTGTATCTAGAAAGAGCTCATGTCTCTACATGTACATCAGCACCCATCATCTCCAGCAGGAATGCTTCATCTGGAGTTCATGGATCCAATAACATCCTGCAATGGCTTGAGAGGGTCTCTGAAATGTCCGAGGAAAAGATGCAAAGGTTTGCATGTCTGTGCTTGTGAGCATTTTTTAGAGATGATGATCTACAGCTTGTACCAAATGCCCCAAAGGCCCATGACTCCCCACCTCCGGAAGTTAAGAACCACTGAGATACACAGGGCATCAATTAAGCAAATCAACTGTTTATGTGTTCTTGCTAGGGCAAAATTACAATGACCATGTTTTCAAAACCAAACGTTGTGATACAGGTTTGGCACATTGCTGGACACCAAGATAGGATATTGAAATGAGAACTGTTCCACAAAACCCATGACAGACAGTCACTTTAGAAACAGGCCTTCAGGACATGATGGGACCAGGGGAAATGTGGTTTACCCGGGGTCACGCCAAACAAGTTAGAACAGGAAGTTGCCCTGAACACCACACTGTTACTGGCAAAATCAGGAGTAGAACTGGGATTTTTTAGCATCCTTCCAAGTGGCATTTCCATAAGTACACCTTCTTGCATTATTCTGGAACGCCCGTCTCCCCCATCTCTCTCTCTCTCTCTCTCTCTCTCTCTCTCTCTCTCTCTCTCTCTCACACACACACACACACACACACACAACTTGTTCTTTCCTAGCTCTGGCTCTTCTCCTAGGCTAGGATCACATCTCAGAATGATTGTATATCCTGGATTTTTTTTTCTTTTCTTTTCTTTCCTCCCTCCCACTTTCCCTCCTTTCTTTTCTCTTTTTGAACAGGTGGCATTTCAAAGACCTTTTTCTGATATCAGACCTTGTTTTTAACCTCACAACCCAAATTTTGGTCAATTAATGAGTCTTTATCGGAGTAACAAAACAGAAAGAATAGAAAGGGCATGAAAACTAGACTATAACTTCTTGCTAGCCAACTCACAAAAGGTTTTTCAGTTCCTGACTCATGCACAAAATTAAACCTTGCTCCTCTGAGCGTGGTCCCAGAATCCACAGTATTAGCTTCACCTAGTAACTAGCCAGAATGCAGATCTATAGGCCCTTCCTCAGGCTTACAGAATGAGAATCTGCATTTATCAGGATGCCAGGGGAGATTTGGATGGCATTACAGTTTGGAAAACTCTGCGTTAAAGGCATGTGCTCGTCTGCTGAACTATCTGCTAGCCAAGGTCAGTTAGTACAAACGTCTTAACCTAAGTAGAGAAACCAGAAAAGAATTGACATGTGTCGTGTGAACTAGCTCCATAGATAATAGGAGTGCCCCTTTTCCTTCCTAAGGAGTTTACAATGATCCCACTCTAGGACATTTAATGGAGCATGGTGGAAGGGCAAAAGGACCACTATTCTAAATGTCTAAAACCTGGTTTCTAATTGGACCCTGCCACTTACCTTCAAATCACTATTTCTCTAAGGGCCTGTTTCCTCTGATACAAAGCAGAGCAAATATTACCTTTTCTGTCCACAGGGCAGCATTTCCGTGAATGTCAAATGGAAGGGAGTACAAGGTCATGGTTAAGAATGTGGAACCTGATTTAAACAGCCCCAATTACGAATTCTATGTCCAGCTCTTCTTAGCTGAGTAACCTTAGGCAAGCTGCGTGGTGGCCTCTGTTATAATGGCACAATGCCTCTCTTATCAGGTTATTGTGAAGATTAAATGTTGTAACATTTAAAAAGCAAAAGGTGGGCCGGCCGGGTGGCTCAGGCAGTTAGAGCTCCATGCTCCTAACTCCGAAGGCTGCCAGTTCGATTCCCACATGGACCAGTGGGCTCTCAACCACAAGGTTGCCGGTTCAACTCCCGCGAGGGATGGTGGGCTGCGCCCCCTGCAACTAGCAATGGCAACTGGACCTGGAGCTGAGCTGCGCCCTCCACAACTAAGACTGAAAGGACAACAACTTGACTTGGAAAAGTCCTGGAAGTACAAACTGTTCCCCAATAAAGTCCTGTTCCCCTTCCCCAATAAAATCTTTAAAAAAAAAAAAAAAAGCAAAAGGCACATAGTAAGCAATCAATAAGTGTTATCACCTGTGTGAAAGCATTTTTGTAAACTGTGAAGAGCTCTACAGATGTGGAAGTGAATTCCTACTATTCACAGGCAGGCAGGCAGGCCAGACCACCAGTTCTGGGTGAGAATTAAAGATGACTGCCATGGCTCATTAAGGAATTTCCCAGACCTCTGTCTCAGGAGCCCTAAAATACACATAGAGGCACCAACACCTTCTTTTCAGAGTAACCCGGGGCTTCTTCACCATGCTCAGCAGCAAAGCTATTACGTCACAGGGCTCCTGATGCGAGCATTGCTGTTATTTTATTTTCAGTTTCATAGAACATTATCTTGTGACAGATTCAAATAGATACACAAGGGAGAGGGGCACCAAAGTATTCATCAGTAGCATTTCCTCAATGTTACACACATGATTTTATGAAACTCCTTTTGTGAAAATTAAAACAGACCCCTGTTTTGGGAAACCATTGTGTTTTATGTGCTTTACATGTAGAACGGCATCTGATCCTCACAACAACCTTATAAGTTAGATACTAATAACACCCCCATTTTTATACATGGTAAAACTGAGGCCCAGGGAGTTTTGCCCAGGGCCACACAACTGGAAACAGGGGAAGCTGGGACTCTGGTGTGTGGGATTCCAAACCTGTTGCTTTTTCTTCGCCTGAGACGGCTTCAGTCCGTTGTTTGGTTTCAGCCAAGGTCCAGTTCCCTGAATATCCGGGAGGAAAAGAATGTGACAACCACCACGGAGATGGGCCTGTTGCATAGCAACCCTGTGCTTCAGCGTGGTGAGGGGAGATCGGCTCCTTAAGTTTTTAAAGCGCCATCACTAAAAATAGCCTGAGATATGACAGCTACACACGAGGTCTCCTCGGAAAAGAAAAACCCATCTTGCAACGGAAATGTCTTTGCTGTGTCGTCCTTGAGAAAAGCGTGTGAAATTATGGGAGGGTGGGCACCTGCAGCTTTCTCAGCAAACACATTACTTCATTCCACTCATTCGCCTCAGAGGTGAGGGTGCCACCATTTGTAGAGTACTCATGAAATATCTATCACCATATTTTTTCCACTCCAACGCTGGAATTCAATCCAGGTCAAGGCAAGAGCAGCCTACTTGATTGCAAAACATGCCCTTCAGCGTCCCAGAAATTAATCTCCCAGAAATTAATCACCGTGCTTGGGATCACCTTAGGTGCAAACGCTCATCATGCCTACGTGTGTCACTCCCAGAGAAACAGCGCCAATTACAGTGGCACTAAGTATAAATCTCATGCCTTCCAAAGAATATTAGCTATTTAATTAGATCTTGAAACCCTCTTCACTTAGTACCTTAAGGGTCTCCAGGTCCTCTTCTGAGGCTGATAATTAAAGGAAGAACTTTCTCCCTGAGTCTGTTCTATTCCTTTGGGAATCAGAAAGCACCCACCTGAATTACTTAGCCTGAATATTGGCCTGGCTTGGGTAGCCACAAGAGGGAACAAAAGAAATTTAAATGCAGCCGTTTGCCCATCAAGAATTTCCAAGCTAGCTGACCATTTATTTATTCAAGGCAGAATAATGGCCCCTAAGAGGTCACCTCCTAATCTTACCCAGAACCTATGAATATACTAATTTACATGCCCAAAAGGAATTAAGGTCATAGATACAACCAAAAAATGTTACCCTGCTGACTTCAAAAATAGTGAGATTAGCCCAGAGTATACAGGTGTGCCCGATGTAATCACAAGAGTCCTTAAAAGTGGAAGGAATATGTTACTATTTACGAATCAAAGGAATACATATCTAAGAAAGAAAGGCACAGAGAGATGCGACACTGGTGGCTTTGAAGACGCGGAGAAAGGGAGCCCTGAGCCAAGGAAGGAAGGCGGCCTCTGTGGATGGAAGATGAAAAAGAACAAAGACAGGCTTCTCCCTTAGACCCTCCAGAGCCTGTGACACCTTGATTCTGGGCCAGTGAGACGCCTTTGGTGCTTCTGACCTCCAGAACTGCAGGATGAGACATGTGTGGGGTTTTAAGCCACAGAGTTTGCGGCCATTTGTTATAGCAGCCACAGGACACTGATACAAGCACCTACTTGGTGCTTACTTAACCGCTCAGGGCTCAGTACTGGGAACACAACAGTAAAGAGATGGTAATTCCTTTACCTTTAGCAATTTGTACTCTGGGGGGTGCAGACAAGAGGGGAACACAAATAACCATAGGCTGCAATATGGGCAATGAAGAAAACCCAAAGAGGAGTGGACAGAGAGTGTAACAGAATGGGGATGGGGGAATATAGATGAGAATAATGGGAGGTGTCTCAGTGAAGGCGATGTCTCAGCCTAAAGAAAGAAAGGAGCTGTGGGGGAGGGAATTGCAGGTTGAGGGGACAGCTTATGCCAAGTCCTCAAGGTGGAAAAGAGCTGGGCACCTTCCTAGCATTGCCGGAAAGCCAAGGCAGTTGGAGCACGGCAGGCCAAAACATGGGAAGCATGAGATAACATGGATGAGCTAAGAAGGGGCCTGTCATGCTGGGTTTCAAAGGCCTCGGTGCCAGTCTGGATTGTTTGCTAAGAGTTCTGGGTTTGAAGGATTTTCCGTAGAAGACTGACAGCATACAATTCAAATTTAAGGAGATCCCTTCTGCAGCTGTGCAGGAGAATGGATTGAAATGGAAGGGTGCAGAGATACTGGGCTTTTGCCATCCTCCATGGGAGGCAATGACAGTGGCTTGGACGTGGCCAATAGCTGTGGACATGGAGATGGGCAGGTTCAAGACCTCCTGTGAAAACAGCACTCAGAGCTGCTGACGGGCTGCATGTGAGAAGGAGTGGGTAAGGAAAGTATGGCACCTTTCTTGGCGTTTTGCTGCTGCTGCTTCTGTTTTCTTAAACAAGAGGGAGACGAGTGGTAGGGTGCATTTTTATCTTATCCACTAGAAAATTATGTATAATTTATGTATAATAGTCATTCATTCAACAAGTATTTATTGAGTACTGATTACACACCAAGTGCTGTTTTGGGTACCGGGATATGGCAGTAAACTCAATACATAAAGCCCTTCTCTCATGGTGTCTAAATTCTAGTGGGTTTTAGACACCATAGACCATGGTGTCTAAAACCCACTAGAATGGACAGATACATGGACAGATACATGGAAAAACATATCATGAAATTCCAGGTGGTACTAGGCAATGAAAAAAAATAAAGCGGGGGATTGGCACTCTCAATGGGCTAGAAATCCTGACTAACTCCTGGAGACCATGAGTTCATCATTTAACCTAATTAAGAAATAGAGATATTAATTGTGTGGTTAAGATAATTAGTAATAACTGCAAACAGGAGTTATCATGAGCCCTGAGGCAGCTACCTCTTTTTCTGTCAAAAAGAGTTCCATGGTGACACTTGAATTGGGCCATGGAGGATGCCTTTATTTTTGACACAAGGAAAGGAGTAGATAGAAGAGCATGAATAAAAAGTGGAGGTGAGAGGGAGAGAAAAAAAATGGGAAGAGCACCACCCGGCCTCAGTTTGCACCTGACTTTTCCAGCCTAATAATTGATAACAGGAACACTGCACACTTTCTTAGTGACGCACAGGTACTGGTTTCCCTTGACTTCAACAAGATCAAGGAAGAACTGAGTAGGAAGTCCAACCAGGCGAACAAATTTACTTTCACCAACATGCCTGAACTGTATGATTTGCGTACAGTATTTAAATTCAGAATTCCCCTACAAAATAAAATGTCCTTTTTATTCATATATTACTGAAATCGGTAAGACCAGAAAAACACTGCTCCCTAAACTGGAGGTGAACCAGCCTCAAAACAATAAAATTTGTCGGGTAACCAAAGTCTTTTGAAGTTTCTCTGTGCTAACAATAGGAGACCAGCAAAATGCTAAGCACATCACAGATATAAAAGATGTTACACTTTGAGCTTCTTGACGGCAGGGGCTGACTTCACAGCTTTCGGTTCAGACCTAGTACATAATAGACGCACGTGGTGATGTGATCAAATAGATTAGTTGGTATATTTGAGCAATAAATTAGTAAACTAATAAAGTGTTACTGTACAACCACTGCATAAAAAAGTCTGCTGTTCCTTGAAGCAATGCCTGGGACGCAGTCTGGAGAGAAAATGTTTGCCATCTATTCATAGATCAGGGAAAAGACTTATGAAATAATCAATAAACATTCTTTAAGCAACTACAACTAAGTATGGGCCACCATGCTAGATGAAGGTGAGACAGGATATATATCACAGCGGAATGTTTGCTTCTTGAGAGGTTTCCATTCTGGAGAGAAAAAGAAAGGACACAAATAAAACATGAAAATGGTGATGGTGATTGATGAGGATAGAAAGGAGAAAGTGGAGGGAAGGACAGACTATCCACCACCATTTACTGAAGTCTTACCATTTGTTTAGAACTCATGTAAATTGTTTTACATTTATCATCATAGCTAATCCGTAAACCGCCCTATGAGGAAATCACTAGTCTTATCCATGTTTTACAGATGAGAAAACTAAGGAAGAGAGAGGGTAAGTAATTTGCCCAAAGTCACACAGCCTACAAATAGTGGTGCTGGGGTTCAAACTCCTGTAGCCCATAGCCCTGTTTCATGCTGCCTCCCTGTCCAACAGGTAATGAGGGGGGCACTTGCTCTACAGAGAAAGTACCAGTGAGTGTAAACTGCAGCCTCGTATTTCATATTAAATACATGAAAAGCCAGCAGCTATTCACCCTACCAAATTGCCTAGAAGGACGCTTACTCTCTAGCACGAAGGGAGAAAAAAGTACTTCCTTTTAGAGGTTGTAACCATCACCATCATCATCATCATCCTGTGTAGAGAGATGACTGTAATGACATCAGATTCCCAGCCTCCACTGATAAAACAAGCACTAATTCAAACTTCAATCCATCAAAAATGCAGATTTTATTATCCAACTATTAAAATTATACTTTTGGGGGAAAAAAATCTGGAGAAAAGTCCATGATAATATTATAAATGTTTAGTGATAAAAGCAGGATACAAAACTGTGTATATAGTATAGCATACTCCAATTTGTACACAGGGAAAAGCCTTTAAGGCTTATTTGAGCTAAAATATGTAAAAAACAAACAAACCCGAAACTATAGAAAAATGTAAACACTGTAGTGATTTCTGTGTGATAGTATTTAGGGTTATTTCTATTTTTGTCTTTAATTATCTTCTGTTTTCCAAGTTTTCTAGACAAATTTATAGTATTCCTTTCTCAGGAAAAAATTAATCTCAATCTACATGCACACACACAGACATACACACAAATTTACACACATGTTATTGAAAATCAAATAGAAATTATACTGATGTTATTACAGATTATTTCTAAATTTACAGAAGTCCATTTGACATACTGAAGAAGAATCTAGAAATAGCAAGAATAATATTTCTTCCTGATTTATTAAGTCAAATCTATAACTTAATTAATATGACAAAAGACTATTTTTGTACTTCCAGGAGAGTGTGAAATAGACTTTTCTCCTTTAGATAAATGACCCTTACCTGGATTCAGAGACTCAAACACAATGGGGGGAAAATGCAAACACACTTTAAGGCACCCTCTATTTTTTTCCAGAAATCCAATGTGAAAGAGAAGAGATGGATGTGAGCAAAAAGGGGAAACAGGTTATAATTTCTCACCACTCTAGATAGAATCGCATATGCCAGAGGTGGAGGAGAACTTTGGACCTTGGTTAGGGGGACTCTAACTTCCCCGGCCAGAGAGGTCAGGCAAATCACCCCCTCCTTCATCCCAGTGAAGCACGATGGATTATATCCTCATGATTACATATATTCTCATGCACACTACCTAATACTTAGAGAGTATATTCTGTCTTTCAAGAACAGTGAAAAGGAGTATTTGTGGAGGTGAAGAGGATTCCTGTTTTCCCCAAAGTTTGCGATGTAGGTATATAAAAACATTTCACTCTCATCTTTGTGTCACGTGTGTTGTTGATTGTCTAATGGCAAATGGCAAGGGACGCTCAGCTTCAATGTCTGGAGGACAACAGGGAATTCTGCAGACTGTGGTGAACTTGAGGGGCAGCCACCAGCTAGCTCCAGCTAAGGACGCCATGGGCTAAGCTCAAAATGCCGTCTGCGGCAGAATTACCTGGGCATCTTTTTAAAATGAGAAAGTCCCTGAACCAACAAAACCAGACTCCGTTCACTTGGTCTACGTAGAGCAGGGTTGTGGGATCTGCATTTGAACAATCGCTTTGATTGGCACGATCCAATAAAAATATAAGGTGCCCTGCAACTGCAAGCCACATCTGTAACTTTATATTTTCTGGTAGCCACATTTTTTAAAAAAAGTAAAAAGAAACGAAAGAAATTAACTTTAATGTATTTCGTTTCACTTCATATATCTATCGCATCAACACGCAATCATTATCAACGACATTACTTATTTTTTCTCCTAAGTCTTCAAAAATACAGCAGACCTCAATTCACAGGAGGCACGTTTCAAGCGTTCAGTTGTTATTACTGCAAGAGACTTCCCTTTTGTGTTCAGTTTTGTGGAAGTCGTGCTTTCACTGATATCCGTCGCTTAAGCATAATAAGCTGCTTGTCTGAGTCTGTCGGGGCTACTATACCAAAATACCACAAACTGGGGGGATTATCAACAACAGAAACTTATTTCTCAAAGTTCTGGAGGCTGGATGCCCCATATCGGGGTGCCGGGGACCCTCTTCCCCAGACGTCTCATTTTGTCCTCACGTGGGGGAGGACTGGGGAGCATTGTGGGGTCTTTTTTATAAGAGCATTCAGCCCGTTGATGAGGGGGCCACCCTCATGACCTAATGGCTTCCCAAAGGCCTTACCTCGTAATAACAACACATTGGACTTTAGGATTTCAACACATAAATTTTGGGAGGACACAAACATTCAAACTATAGCAGAGCTCAAAGCAACGTCATGCATTTGGCCACTACCATCTGCCTCAACATCCCTCTCCAGATTGGAAGATGAGGAGACCAAGGTCCCAGTCCCAGCTCTGACTCATAGGAAATCCATGACCTTGAACAAGTAACCACCTCACCTGTCAAGATCCCAAATTCCTCCTCTAAAAGTAAATCACTTGAACCAGAAGATTTCTGGAGACCTTTCTTTGAAACTCAGTAGTGCTAACAAATGGAGCCTCCACCCTTTGGTCCCAAGAAACTAGCATATTCCTTTTCTTCCTTCCTTTGCTGTGTGATTCTTTGCAGAGACTTAGGTCAGGCATGGAGCACTCGTTCAGTCCTTTCGGTAGCCGACCAGTTAGCTCTGGTTCTAAGAGGCTGTGTGAAAGTCAACCATCACAACCGCTCAGGTAGTCGTATCTGTCTGGGAGAGCTCACCTCACAGAAGAAATGCTGACATCAGCTTCAAGCCCACTTACGGGCAAGCTGATGACCTCATGTGTGCAGATCATTTAAACTTCTGGCATTAATTAGGACAAGTAAGACAATGCTGATGTAACAAACCCCCGAACCTCAGTTGCTTAAGACAAAAGCTTATTTTTCGTTCATGCAACACATCCAATGTGGGTTAACACTGTCTCTTATGGGTTGGATTGTGTCCCCTAGAAATTTATATACTGAGGTCCTAGCTCCTTGTACCTCAGAATGTGACCTTATTTGGCAGTAAGGTCAAATAATTTATAGTTATAGATGTAATTAGTTAAGATGCGGTCTACTGAAGTAGGTGAGTCGCTAATCCAATAGGACTGGTATCCTCATAAAAATGGGAAGTTTGGGGACAGACATGCACATGGAGAATGAGCCATGTGAGGATGAAAGCAGAGATCGGGGTGATGTTTCCACAAGCCAAGGAACAGCAAAGACTGGCAGCAAACCACCAGAAGCTGGGGGAGAGGCACAGAATAGAGTCTTCCCTACTGCCCTCAGAAGGAACCAACCCTGACAACACCTTGAGCTTGGACTTCTAGGCTCCAAAACCGTGAGGCAATACATTTCTGTTACTTAAGCTGCTCTGTTTGAGACACCTCGTTTAAAGCAGCCCAAGCAAACTAATATGCAACCTCTCGGGGGTCTGAGATAATGAAGACTTTACCATCTTACATAGCTGAGCGATGCAGGACGCATGGTCTTTTCAGTAGTAGGACCAAGGGCGAGCCGCCAGGAGGCTCCTAAGTACTCTGGCCCACAAGTGACACAGGCCACTTCTGTGCAGGGCTGTTGGCCAGCACTAGTCCTATAGGTCCTAAGGGCAGGGCTAGAAAACACGGAAAGTGTTTGGTGAGCATCACCATGGCTGGCACCCTCCCTAACAGGGCCCCTCCCCAGAGACTAACATCCTTTCTTGATCAAAAGAAGGCTTTGCTGGGTGGTAACTACATAGTCATTCTGGCCCCTCCTTTTGTACCTTTCAGGGGCCTCAGACTAGGTATCGAGGAGTCAGAGGTCCATGCAGGTTTCATTGCGTTTCAGAGGACCGTTATAACTGAACTGTTGTAATTATAACTGGCTGTCAAGAGTATTGCACTAAGACAGACTCAGGTCTGAATGACGCATATCAGTGGTGCTGAGGGCGTGATCAGAGAGAAAGAGAGTGTGTATACCATGCACTTGCCCCTCCAGTTCTAGGGAGAGCAGGCCTGGATGATGGGGCAAATGTTTACTCCTGGGTCCGCATAGTAAAGGGGTCAGAATGCCTGATTTTAGGTCTCCGTCCCAAACAACATGATAAAAATCATTCCCCAGACAAAAATCCTTCCCCAGAAGGTTTGTAAACCTTCATGGTTTACAAACTGCTTTTTACTTAACATTATCTCATCTGGTATCCTCAGCACTCTTGGAAGGCAGACATTTTAGATAAACGGGGGAAAAAAGTTTCAGAGGTTAAATCATCTTCCTAAAGTCACACAGGAGTAGTGGCTTTCAAAACCAGGATTGGAGCCTACAGTTCTCAGCGCTCCGACCAGGGGCCTACTCTATACCCCTGGCACAGAGGTTAGTATCATGACTGGTCCACCAGCCTCCTGGTCTCAGTTCTAGAATGATTTTTGAAACAGGAAAAGGATACGCTTTGTTCAGCCCCCATTAGTATCACACTCTTCAGCCAAGCACTATGTAGGAAGCTCTGGAAGTGACTTGAGCAAAGATGGGGTCACCATTATTTCTCTCGGACTCACCAAGGCATGGCTGGTTTTGAAGGATACAGGACTTTTGTTCGAATACATCTGTGGTGCAGATGTGTTAGAAAAGAAACCGGAGATGCACTGCTCCAATATTTAACAAATAGGCCAGTGGAGAAACACACATGCACGCACCAAGTTTTGAGGTGTTCACGTAGTATGATCAGGTAACATTTCCCTCCCCAAACCACTGATACGAGAAGCTTCCCAAATGGGCAGCATGGGAAAGATGATTAAGGTGGGGTTTTTTTTGTTGTTGTTCTTTTTTTTGCTAAATGACTTTTTAATTGCATAATGATAATATCCCAGCATCTCTGCGCCACAGAGTGTTAGGAACATATTTTAAAAGCATTTGTGTGTCCTAAGAGAAAGGCTGGTACATAATTGCAAATTATTACTACTTCCGTGGGTCTTGCTGACAAGATTATCTCCCAGCAGGCTGACAATCAGAAATCTGCTTCTAATCTCCTGGGTTTCCACAGCTGGTAACCTTTTTCTTTATTCCCCAGATAGAATGGAAATGAGTGTTATGTGCAGAAGCCTTTTCCTTTCATGGACCATTTATCATATCAAAGCCCATTTGTCTGCGTAACCAAATTAGGTAAACAGAGTTCAAGGAGGAACTGACAGCTGGTAGAGAAGACAAGTAATCACAAAACACAAAGCTTCCTTGCAGCAGCTGCCATATAAGCACAGTTTTCAGAAATATGGCAGCGAAAAGGCTGTTTAAGGAGAGAATCTTCAGGGAACTGCTTCTAATGCTCATACCGCATAGTCTGAAATGGATGCTTCAATTCCCAATTCTTTGATATGGTGGATAAAGCCCTGTAAGATCTGTCCCTTCTCCCCTCAGCTCTTCCGAGCCCACAGGGTGCCAGCGGCGGTGCTAAATGCATCCCATGCATAGTTTCACTTCATCCTCAAAACAACTCTTGAAGGTAGGTATAACTACCACTGCCATTTTCCAGATGAGGAAACTGCAATTCAGAGAGGTTAAATAATCGGCCTAGGGTCACACAGCTGGAAAGGGGCAGAGCTCCCTGAATCCAAACACTCTTCTCTCGTATGTGTCACATTATCATGGGCCACACACTGTGCTTTGGTCTGGTGAGTGTTAAAGAAAAAAGTATTCTGACATTTGTTAAAATGGTAAGAAAGAGTTTATTCAGGACTATTGCAATAGGTGTCAAAACTATCCTCATACAGGAGAGAGATCGGGCTCAACTGCAAAGAAAGCTGGGGGTTCACAGCCAACTAGTGCAGAGTGGAGACTCAGCGGATGACAAATTACTAAGAGGAAACATATAAGGGATTCTTGCCAAAGGCAGGTCCAGGATTTGCCCATCGAAGGTGGGGGATGAGGAACTTGATCGATATCAAGGGTGGGGGAATCCTCACCAAGCTGACTTAGCAGGATTCTTGGTAAAACTGAGCTAGACGGGCCAAAGACAGGACAAGGGCTGAGGCGGAGGCTTAGTAGAAGAGGGGGCTCTGGGGAGCCTGACTGAAAACTTTGCTCTAGGAGAGTCTTTGTCAGGAAGTAAAGAAAATGGCCAATTCCTACCCTCACGGAAGGAAGAGTCTGGAGTCAAACGAAGTGACAGCCGTAGAGCGTGTGGTGTCACAGCTGTCCATAATGGAACCCTGGGATTTTCTTACACAGTATTTGACCAGGATGTTAGAAGGGGAGGTGTTGGTAGTGGAAAGGGGAAGTGATGAGAGGAGATATGGCAGCCGTGTGGGTAGGTGAGTTTCAGGACCTGACAAACCTAATCCATTTACCCCCGGGAGGGACAGGGAGGCAGCCAGCCCAGGGCTGCGTTTTGATTCAGCATCCCATATCCCTTGGGGTCTGGCCCTTCCTCCCAGGCTGTCTCGTCCTGGGTGTGTCTTTTACCCCCGATGTACCACTGACATTTGGACAGCACCTTGACTTGGTTCTTTCTGATGGAGAGTTTGCTACAAGAGCAGGAAGACTGGGGAGAGCATCTCCTGCTTGGTTATACTGGATCTCTCTCATTCAGACGTCCCACATCCCAGCCTGCTGGGTAAAGCGAGCAGCCAGACAATGCACACACTTCATGTTCATTCATTCAGCCAATACTTAGTGATCGACTAGCCTACGAGAGGATTGTACTAAGTGCTAACAAGATACAGAGACGGATGAGACACTTATTTGCAAGTTCAGCAATCAGCACAGCTCACAGTTTGTGTTCAGACATCTGTACAATAAATCACGATGGATACTGAGACTTGAAAAGCTTCACAGGAGAATTACGACGATTGTTTAGGGAATACTTATTATCATATATGCCCACCGTTGTTCTAAGAATTTCACGCACGGTAACAAGACTCAGCAATTCTAAGAGGTAAATCCTGTCAGCAGGCTCCTTTTAAAAGTCGGCCCAGGGAGATTATCTCGTCCCAAGTCAGAGAGATGGAGGAGCGAGGCCAGGACTCAGAGCTGGTCGGCCCCACCGTGTACAACACGCTGTGGAAGTGCCGTGACCTCCACCACCGTGCGGTACAAATAATAACGCATCACGGGCACTCAGATCTGGGACATTCACTTCCACCTGGGGATTCGAGGACCATGAAAACCCATTCAGTGTGATCACACAATGGAAACAGACAATGCCTGAACTTGGCAGACACGAGGGAGCCTGACCCATTACTGGTAGCAGCGGAGTTTTCAAAAGCTCTCATTGTGCCAGAAAAGGCTTCTTTTTCCTCCGATGTGACACTTCTCAGACGTCACTGTGAACACATCCCACCGGGGAGTCGTGGTGACGTTCAGGTTGTGATTCAGTAGGTCTGGGGTGGGGCCTGAGACCCTGCATGCCTCACCGACTCCCAGGTGATGCAGAATCTGTTAATCCATAGACTGCACTTGGACAAAGAAGGCTCTAGAGCAGTGGTTCTCAAAGTGTGCTTCCTGGAACAGCAGCAGCAGCAGCATCACTGTTAGAAAAGCAAATTCTCAGCCCCACCCCAGCCTAATTGAATCAGAAACTTGAGGGTGGAGCCCAGTGATGATGACGCACGCTGAAGTCTGAACCACACTCATCGGGAGGCAGTATATTCTCCTTTACTCTTCTTCAATTATGGTTGTATTTTTTCTTCTGCTGGAGATTTTGCCTTACTTCCAGATGAGGGAAGAAGTCCTGATGTACTTGCTACATGAATGGGGTGGGGGGTAGGGTGAGGGCAACACAGAATCCCTTCCTGACAAATCCTCTCTCAGCAACTCAAAATGGTAAATTGTGTGGTAGCATTCTTAAAGCCATAGGCCAGACCCCACCAAGATCCATCTTTATCCAGATTCACTGTTAGCTTGAGTATGTAACTATCAAATACGTGTATATGTATGTGTGTGTGTGTGTGTGTATACAAGTGGACACTTTGGTCAATGTTGCTCAAGCAGTAGTTCGCCGTAATAAGTGTCTGGACGCTGATGGCACTTTGAGCACCTCTTGTAATTGCAGATGTCAAATGGGACTTGTATTCATCTTTTGTTATATATTGAGTATTACAATTTTAATATAGTTTTCCTTTCTTAAAATGTGTATACATTTTTCACACCCTCTGTATATATGGTTTTATACACACACACACACACACACACACACACTCACACATATTTGCATGTGTAGGCTTTGTACTACTTGATAGATTTGTGGCGAAATACACACTTGACTCTAACAAACATTTCCAAGATCTAAATGAAACAACATAATAGAAATGAAAACTGCTTAATATGTAGCATTACCGAAAAAGTCTCTCACTCTTATTAACATGACCTCAGCATTTGTTAGGTGCAAGGTTATAATTTCTCAGTGAATGCAAGCAAGCTTAGTATCATAATTTTATGAGTCTTCAGTTTAATTTCAATAGAAATTGAGATGTTTGTTTCCACTATATCAAATCTACCTCTGGATACTGGAAATTTGCATTACTCAGGATAGAATGGGCTAACTAGCAAATAAATAGAAATTTTCAGGTTTTTTTTTTCTTTCATGCTCGCAGTACATGTGCAGCATGGTGTGTGGGGGTGGGGTGGGGGGAGAGGGGTCTGGTCCACGCATGAAGTCTTAGCTACTGATCCATTCTCATTTTCTCTTCTGTCCTCCTGAGAGAGAGGGGGACCTGGTTTTCATCACCAGGTAGAAGAGCCCATTATCTGTGGACACGCTGCAAGGAAAATGTAAGTTGGAAACATTTAGCAAGATGTAGACATGGAATGAAAAAGAGAAGAGCCTTCTTGTTTCCTTCCCTTGGCCACCTGGAAGTTGAAAGATAAACTTAAGTGCAGAGAGCATCTCGCCATCTTGCCCTCAGCTTGTTATAATATCCTCCCATTTCCCATGTATACAATTCATGTTCTCCTGTTGTTTTTAGTTTTAAAATCAGGCAACCCTCTAAACCATCTTTTTTTAAATAGGCAGAGCATACATTACAAATAAAGGACATCTGAGGGCTTTTATACACACATGTATGTATAGGTATGTATGTATATATTAAGTGGCAATGAAATAGACACAAAAATAGACTTAAAAAGTATGAAAAGCATGTTCAATAAGGATCAAAATGTCACAGAATGGATGTTGACAATGGAATGAAATGGTTTTTATTCAAATCCTAGCTCCATCTATACCTGCCCTGTGATACTCAGTTGTTTATCTGCTCTCTGCCTCTGCAGGCTCATCTGCAAAAGGAAAGAAAAGCATCTCTACCTGGGAGAGTGGTTATGAGGATGAAGTGAGCCCAACCACATAAAGCAATGGACACGCTTTGCTACGACGCCTCACACATAGGCCCTCGGCGTAAGTGGTGATTGGTGATGACCGTGGGTTGGAGTGAGGCGTGTAAAACTCTCGTGACTTTCGCAGGGGGTTAGGGAAGAGAAACCAGCACCCCTGGGGCTGCGTGGTAGAGGGAACGATCAGGAGTACACTTCTACCTGTATGAAACAGGACGTACATTTTAATCTCTACACAAGGTCAGAAGAGGATTCACATTGTAGAAACTATAAACATCTCATTTCCCGTGAGGCTGTACAACTAAGCTAGTTAGCTGCCCAGCATCTATTTGGGGAACAAAAATGTATGTTTAATGATGAAGAAAAACAATGTCAAAAGAAACACGCTCTGCTTTTTATGCCTGTCTCTAAAGCACATCCGTATTCCGAATGACAAAGCAGAAAGGAAATACAGGCTGGCAGCCCATGCCCTTTTCCAGAGAGCTGACTCACCTCCTCAATGAATGTCCTGGGGAGACATGTTTATGAGGATGGCATCCTCTGAGAGCTCCTGGGGTGCATGTTTTATGCTATGCATGCACTGTGCTTCCAGGTAGATAAACTGAAGCATGCTCGCTTTGAATGCACAATCTTGTAACGTTTTCTAAAAGCAATTCTAAAATTTTCTAAAAGCATATCAATGGATGTGTTGTGGGCTGGTAACCTAGCCAGAATGCCAGAAAATAGACAGTGGCCACAACCCCCACTGCCTCTTCCTCAGGAGAGAACCCAGCACCTTCTCAAGCCATGAAAAGACCTCAAACATGTCGCTCCCCTTAGAAGTTGCTCCTGTGAAGGGAGCCAGCTGTCCTCTCTCTCCCTGCTCATGGATGTGTCTTTGCATTGTTGTCTCTCACTACTGGGTCCCACCTTTCTCTAACCAAAGCCAGCTTCTACATGACGCTCCCAGTGCCTTTATTCTTCTGTGTCTCCCCTCCCTTTTCAAATGAACGTCACCTTCACGCCAGCCCCTCAAAATTGTTCCTCTACTTCAAAGCCCAGTTGAAACACTTTTTCTCTTATCTATATCTAGTCAAGAAATAGATATTGACTACCTGGGTGTTGAGGCCACAGCAGTGAGAAAAAGAGGCTTTGCTCCCTCTCTCCTGGAGCTTAGATTTTAGTGGGGGGAGGCAGAGAATCAAGGAATGGCAGTACTGTAGGTACTAATTGGGGCGGCATCACCAGGCTTCTGCGTGAGATGAAGGAAACTTTATCTCTAGGAGAAATTGTCCATCCTTCCCCTATACACCGACCCGTGACTCGGATGCACCTTGCACAAAAACACCAGTGCAGATCTATGTCAGTGGGGATTGCTGGGCAAAAAGAACTCTGTGGCTGGCTGAGTACCTCAGAGGAAAGTAGGACTAAACAAAATTTGGAAACTTAACCATGTTAACCGATTATATACCTGCGAGAGGAGGTATCAAATGCAGCCACCCCCAAATGCATTTGACATTAGCACCCTGCTACAGGGCACTTCACAGGTCTAGGGTCGCTTGGAACATTTGGGGAAATACTGTATTTCCCATTCCACCATATTAACTCTCTAAAGACAGATATGGCATCCGATCATTGTGTCCAACACATAACACAGCTCATGCCACGTAACAGGCATAAAGAAATATTCCCTTTTGTTGCTAACAGCTTACTGTCTTGGGTAAATATAAAGGCCTGTTTCAAATCCCTCACTTATATGACAGGTGGGATAAGAGTGCTTGCCTACGGGCGGTAACCACTTACTGTTGTTTTGTTTTTGTTTTTTGTTTTTTTGTAAGAGAAAAGAATTAATGACACTTGCTTTCATCTTCCATCCCTTCAACATACCCTGGGAAGAAACCTCTAAGAACTTTGCCCAAAACGTGTGTTTAACCAGGAAGATAAGGCACCCTTTGTGGAGGACTTGAGCTGATAGTTCCAAAAAAGTGGCAGGATGGGACTTGGAAATTACAACACATGTGGCTATTTAAATTACCTAAAAGTAAATACCATTTTTAATTTAGTTACTCAGTCAGACAAGCTACATTTCCAGGGCTCAACAGCCACATTCAGTTAGTGACCACTGTATCAGAAAGCACAGATAGTAGAGCATTTCCATCACCACAGAGAGCTCTACTGGGCCGTGCTGCTAGAAGGACAGTCCTCCAGCATCAGAGCTGCAGTCACTCGGTGACATCCTGCATTCTTTCTGGCTTCCCATGAAGACCTCAAGCAACGACTAATGCCCACCCCGCCCCCCAACCACAATACTGTAGCCAACTTAAGATGGCCAGCTATAGGACAAGTAGGAAGTCCGAGTTCAATAGCAAACAGACAGCAACCTTCTCAAAGGGCCTGTCGGTCTCTCTGACCACCCAGGGGTATTTATTATCCCAGATACACCCGGAGAGGCTGCATGCCAGAGTATAATTCCTATGAGCAGAGCACAGATGGCAGAGGTGTAATGAAATGGGTTGGACAAGGTCCCAAGCCAAGTAAGTGGTGGAGTCTGGATTTGGGGAGGGATGTGTTTCCACCTCCCCTCAGCAATCTATGAAAGCAAGAGTTTAACCAGGGTTGAGCTGTGAGGTCCTGGTGGGCAGATCCAAGGCCAAGGTGAGGACTCAGAGGGCAATTCCCTGTAGAGCAGAGTCTGTGCTTCTTCCACAGACACTGCGCTTCCTCCATGCGCTGGAAAATCTTAAGCCAATTTCACAACTAATTCACAAGCTAATTGAGACCAGACTGCGCCTCATTGTACGGCATAGTCATGCCATTACGTACATCCTAGGCCGAACCTTCATTTAGATTACAGATTTCCCAGCACAGTTGTTATTGGTAATTAAACCTACTTGATTGTTCCATTACACAGAGATTACATGACAGCAAAGAAATCAAACATAACTAATCTGTAGCTCATTTCTAAAGGTGCACGGAAATGAGAACCAACAATGGTATAAAATATGTGAATGACGCGCGCCCATTGTTTCTTGTCAGTCTTTGGCAGGCCTGGCTCATGGAAACTCAGAGATTTAAGGCATTTTAATACGCAACATGTATCTGTTTTATTGTTACACAGTGAAAATTAAACATGGATGAAAAGCACCATGAATTAACTTTGAAAAATCACACTTGCAGTGCCCCAAAATAAATCCCCAGCAATTTACATTTTTGTAATCCAGGGCAGTTCTAGAAGGATGTTGCCCATAATCTGTGTCTAACCTTTAGTTCTCAGTCCACATTTACTGCCAGAAATCAAGGGCTGTCTCAGGTCACCGACTTCTCAGCTAAAGTGACTATCTAGACTCCCTGGGCCTGGCTGATTTCCATTCTTTGATTTTATTTCTTCAGATTCAAATTCCACTTCTCCCCCCAACCCCCACCCTCCTTCAAATTGTAGGCTACATCAGAATCACCAATCAGAATTTCTCAATCAAGGGTCTGGTTGCAAAGGCAGATGCCTGGGCCCTGTAGGCGGCAGTATCCCTGAGGCCGCCACCCAAGAACCTACACGTCTAATCAGCCCCCAGGAGAGTCTCATGCAAACTAAAGTCACTCACCACCATAGTTGACACCAGCTCTCTCAAGAGCAAGAATCAAATGTCACGTACCTCTACATTTCCAGCATCCAGCTCCATGCCTAGCCAAGGATGAACATCGACGGGAGAACGCACTGACCCAAATTCACAAGCTCTTTCCTTTGTAATGGGTCTTAAAAGAAAAAAAAAAAGACCATATTATGTAGGGATCTGTCCCCTCCAGCCCGCTTTCTACTTTCTACAAAAACAAGTCATTCACCTCCCCTGGAGCCTCTCCTGAGAGGGACCTACCTGAGTTGCCAACTCCCAAGACCAGAAAGTAAGATTGTTCCAATGCTACCAGGAGTGGCGCCTCCTGCCACTGGGGCAGGGAGGTGGCCTTATCTTCTCAACATCAAATATCTCTCCTTGGAGCACTTAAACCAGTGTCTGATTTTTACAACAGAATCACCTAGAAGCTTACTCAGGTTCCTGGGTGAATTTCCACCCTGAGAGAAATACCTGCAGGGTGGGATTTGGGGCAGTGAGTTGTCTATGCAGCCCCCGGGTGATTTTGATGCTGAGGACCCTGACCCATTCATAGAAAAATTCCTGTTTAAGCCTAATGCTCAAAGAAGTCCCTCAACTTCCTCTCTTCAAAAGCGGGGGAAGGCTGTGCCCCCTTAGCTCTCTCTGATTTGGCAGGGGAGGAAGGGCGAGTGGATGGAGGATGGATGCCCAACACAGAAATTATGAGCATTATAGTCTGATGGATATGTGAGACTTAATCTGAAGGTCCTCCCGAAACTGCCCTCCAAGAGCTTAGAGACCTTCCCGCAAATTGAAGAAGGAATGAAGGAAACACATGCTAAGTGCTAAGTGTTGCCTATTGTCTATTTAATCACCTCTCTACAGCCTACCTAGACCCCACTGTCTGCTCCCAGGCAGAATTGTTTGCCTGCTGCTCCTGCTTCCCAGGGCATTTAGCCCCTTTCCTGGATTAGAGCACTGATCTGGCACTAAAGCTAATTGTTTGTCGTAGGTCTTTGTTCCTCAAGGCTGGTGGGTACTTTCTTTATCTCAGCAACACCCACGCCTGGCCACGAGGTACTGTTCAAATAAAGGTTCCAGGTGGGTGGACTGCAGATAAGGTCAACCCAGGCCCCTGGGATGGGCTTCTAGGAGCGAACTGCACATGGACGTGTTGGCTTTGCAGGCCGGCCGGAACCTTTTTACAGCTTTGCTTCTCTTCAATATATTTTCCAGAATTTTGTCACTATCAACAAATCTGGATGCAAAGCTACAGAGACAAATTATTTCCCCCAAAGACATTTCCCATTAACGTTGAAGCCTGTGTTGTTTTTCAGTTTTGGAGATATACACACACATATACCTATATGTATATACCATATATACATACATACAATACATATATATCTGTGTGTGTATATACATTTGTGTGTGTGTATATATACATACATATATATATATATATATATATATATATATATATATATGTATGTATACACACACACACACACACACACACACACACACATTCCTTGAAGCCAGAGTTTTGGAAGAACTCCCTGACTGGCTCCTGTCTCTCCCCACTTCCAATCCATCTCCCACCCTGATTCCACAGACATGTTCCTGAAAACACAGACCTGTTATTCCTCTCCCTTTAGGAAGAAGGACAACCTCCATATGGCTGTGGCTTCCAAAGCCTTTTTATCTCTTTCTAGGGCTCTACTCTGCAAAATGCTTTTGTTGTTCTAGTCTTGTACCTGCCCCTCTGAACAAGACTCTTCACCCAAGTTTGGCTTCTGCTGTTCGCTTTACTCAGAATGCCATCATCCCCATTCTGGCCTCTTGAAATCCCACCTACCTCTCAAAACCTACCAGAGTGCCAGCTGCAGCTCAGTGAATGGGATCAACAGCTGGCTCCACCATTTACCTGCTGTGTGACCATGGGCAAAGCACTCGACCACTCTGAGCCTCAGTTTGCTCAAGAAGAGAAACTAAAATCCCCAGACAATAATTTTTAGCTCCCAGCTCAATCCTCTGAACCACTCTCCTTTCCCTTCTCATATAGAGAATACGCTTTGCCTTACTAGACCTGAGTCACGTTCGTTACCACCCCAATGGATTAAGTGGCCTTAGAGGTCAAGTTGCTACATTTGAGACGTGCCTAGCCCATTGAAGTATGCAATGGATATTAGATGAGAGGTTAATTTATCTCCTCCTTCATAATCAGACCCACATAATTCACAGGTCAGTTGCTTCAGAGAGGTGATATTGAAATAAACGAACTCAGAGGTCAGAATGATCTAACCTCGAACCCTAGCTGTGTGAACTTAAGCAAGACATTTATTATTTCCTAATCTGGAGCGTGAGGATGGTAATGCCTCTGGAAATAACCCTGCTTCATGGGGGTGTTCAGAGGATTAAGAACACTAATGTGACTGAAGTGCCATCACAGTTATTATTGGGATGTCATCAAGCTTTTGGTTTTGCCTCTCCCAACCTTGGCAGACTCACCAGGTGAATATCTGAGCTCAGTGGTGTTAAAGGCCTGTGGCTCAGCTGTCCCACAACCCAGCGCCACACTGTGAATTTTGTGAGTCATAGGTAATTTTGGTTTTATGAACCCCTTCCTCCACAAAATAATAAAATGAATTCTATTTTATGACTGCATTGGTATAAAGATGAATATAATCCAGGCTGGATTTATTATTATAAAGTGCTTATTATTATATTGTTTCTTCTGATTTTAAAAGAAATTAAAATTAAAACATTTTCGTGGGCCCCTAGGATTACTGTGGGCCCCAGGCATTGCACTTCCTGTGAGGGATGGAGAAGTCAGCCTGGCCTTAGGCCTCTGCAATCTGACCTCTTAAGTGTCACCTCCAACCAGGCTCTCTGTCACTGGCTCTTGTCCTGCCACTTCTGGGGTCTTTGCACATCACTGAGTAGTTATACCAACTTGTCCTTCTTCCTAGAACTCGCTCCTGTGCCCCTTTCCCTTTGTTTTAACTTTCCACACATATCAGAGCAGTGGCTCTCTGAGCATTAGAATTCGCTTACAGCACAGATCCCTGGGCTTTAATCCGGATTTTGGATCCAGCAGCTCTGGGGTGGGACCCAAGAGTCTGTATTTTAACAGCATCCAGATGCTGCTGATGCTGCCTGTCCTGAATCACTTGGAGAACAGCTGCTTTCGAGGTCCACTCTGTTTCCATTCTCTCTCGTTAGACTTCTCGGATGTGATTTGGTCACATTTCTCCCCAGGGACTAAAGGCCCCCGCTTTATCGATGTAATACTTTGATGCATGTCTCTCTCTCTCTCCCATTTGACTGTAAGCTCCACGTGTCTTTCCGCTTTCTGCGGCATCTGCACCCAGCACATAGTAGGTGCTCAGTAAACACGCGACGACTCCAGAAAAGTTAAACCAACTTAACCTCCTGGCAAGTGAACGCGAGTGTCAGAATCCTCTCAACTCATCAGCACTGCATTTACACTTTGCTTTGGTTTGTCCTGCCCCCTTTTTTACAGTTGTCAGCATCGGAACTCCTCATATGCCTCTCATTCTTGAGGCAGAGCAGGTCACTGGCCAGAAACGGCTTGGTGCCACCCGGAAGGCCTGGCCTTAAGCTCCGGCAGTCCCACCCTCACATCTGGCCCCGCCCAGATATTCCGCCTACGTCACCAGGCCCGGCCCCTTTCCCCGCCCCAGGCCCAGTGCCGGTCTGCGCATGCCTTTCCAGCCGAGCGCCTCCGAGGAGTCTACCCCTGGAAACAAACTTGACCCGAACCATGTCGCGACCCTCTCCTCCGGAGCCAGCCAGGTAAAGCCTCCCCGGCCTTGATCGCGGCGGGGCCCAACAGATCGCGGGCCGCCGGGGCCTTCTGCTTGCTGTTGATTTTGCCGAGCCCGCGCTCGGTGCACTCACCTCCTTGCCGGCCCCTATGCACCTTCTCCAGCCCAAAACAGAGCCGGGCTTCGGCTAACTTGAGTTAACACCCATCATCATGGGTTCACGCCTCTTCTCCAAGGGCGAAGCGTTTCCCCCTGTACAGCCGCCGTACCTGTTCCGCTCAGGCGTCCCCAGAGTTCAACCTCAGGAGCCACGATTCTGCACCCGGCAACCCTGGGTTCAAGTTCCCCTGTAGCTACTTCCAGTCGTGGCCTTGGGTCTCTCAGTTATGTAACCTCTCTGAGCCCGGACAGCATAATGCGCTCACCTCGCTGGGCTGTTGTGATAAAGAGAAAAGCAAGGAAAAGAGTGTGGAGTGAGCTCATGCTCAGAACAGGGTAACTGCTACTGTTATTGGTGTTTTTACGGTGATCATTTCCAGGACCGGCCCCTAATGCGGACAGGCACATTTCTGCAGACTTTTGCTCTGCTGGCCCCTCTGGTCAGTTCTGGGGGCCTCTTAGAAGCCACGCTGGCTCGAGTCCATCCCCACTGGGTAGGCCAGTTTCCTCTCCTGGATGTGGGCCTGTGTGCATAGAAAGTAGGCTGGGGTCCCCTCCAGTGCCAGCATTCCATCATTCTTTTCAAGCCATTTGGCCGTTCGCAGCGCTCTGGCCGTTATTGTAGTTCACCTAACCGCAGTGAGCGTCCTGCCATATAGAAAGAGGCAAAAAATAGCCAATACCTCCTGCAAACTACTCCTCATGTAATGAGGAGGACGAGTATGACAGTTGTCACCATTCATTGGCCACTAGCTGAGTACCAGCCAGTGTCTGAACCATGTCCTTAAATCCTCACAGACGTCTTCAAGCATGCCACAGAGGACAGGAGGCCTCAGGGAGCTCATTCCTAAACACTCTGAGACCACTTCTGGCTGACTTAAACATCAGATTTAGCCCACTATGTAAAACTGCCTTTCCCATAGAAAAATGAAAATCAAAATGTTACTTTATTGGGCTGTCATAACCAAGTGCCACAAACTGGGTCACTTACAACAAGAGAAATTTCTTCTCCCACAGTTCGAAAAGCTAGAAGTCCAAAATCAAGGTGTGGGCAGGGCCATGCTCCATCAAGTCTCTAGGGGAGGAGCCTTCCTTGCCTCTTCCAGCTTCTGGTGGCTTCTGGTGTTCTTCGGCTTATGGCAGCATCACATCCAGTTTCTGCGTCTGTCTTCACATGGCCTTCTTTCCTGTGTGTATCTATCTCTGTGTCCTCTCTTCTCATCAGGACACCAGTCGTTGGATTCAGGGCTCACTCTAAATCCAGGATGATTTCCTCTTAAGTCCTAAACTACTTACATCTACAGAAAAGCTATTTCCAAATAAAGTCACATTCTGAGGTTTTGGGACGGACACTATTTAACTCACTACACAAACCAGCAACCACATACACCTTTCAGAAGGACCAAAACAAATTCACAGTCATGGACGCAGGGCACCATTTGTGGTTATACATCCAAATACTTGCATGTTATCAGGTCATTGTTCTCAGTGTGTCCCCTGTTCCACAGCATCAGCCCCACCGTGGCTTGGGACTTTGATATAAATCCTAACCCTCAGGCCCCACCCTAAACTTACCAAGTAACGGTTTGGGGGTGGGCCCAGCAATCTCTTGTCATAAGTCCTCCAGGTGATTCTGTGGCTACTACAGTTTGGGAACCACTGTTGTAAGGCGATTGAATGTTTGATAACAAATGGAATGCTTAGTAACAGAACATATGGGCCAGGTTTAGAGAAAGTCCTTAACCTTACAATGGTCTGAACTTACAGTGACTTACTCAGCAAACCTCTTATCTGAATATAATTATGGATTTCAACATTTAACTATTGCATTGTTAAAAGAATAGTTTACCATAATTTAAATTTAATTTAGGTTTCAAGTGAACTTGTGTACTAAACTGTGTACCTGGTACAGTAGTCCTCCCCTCATCTGGGGGATGTGTCCCCAGACTCCCAGTAAGTGCCTGAAACTACAGATAGTGCCGAGCCTTATATACACTGTGTTTTTTCCTATACACACATACCTATGAAAAAGTTTAATTATAAATTAGGCACAGGAAGAGATTAGCAACAAGAACTAATAATAAAATAGAATTGCTATAACATGCTGTAAGAAAAGGTTTGTGACTGCACTGTACCTTATTGTACTGTATTTATCTTGTCACTCAAAGGAAGAAGGCTTCTCTGTGGCATACCTGAGTTGCCGGCATCACTACTCTTGTGCTTTGGGGCCACTCTTCAGTACAATACGTGTCACTTGCACACAAGCACTGCTAGCACCACAACAGTCATCTCATCACCGAGAAGGCCACTCCATGACTAATGGGCAGGCCGCACAGCCAGCCTAGATAATCTGCATAAAAGGATGACTCCCGTCCCAGGTGGAATGGAGTTGGACAGTGTGAGATTTTTATCACACTATTCAGAACAGCAAGCAATTGAAAACTTGTAAATTGTGTTTTTCTGGAATTTTTCATATTTTCCGACTGTGGTTGACCATAGGTAACCGAAACTGCGGAAAGCGAAACCACAGATAAGGGAGGGGGCTACTACTGTAGGGTTTTGCCTCATTTTATCTTGCGCCCAATCATGCGATTTGGGTATTAGTACTTTTGCCATGTTATTGAAAAGTACACTGAGACTCCGAAATAGGAAAGCTGAAGGTACACAACAAAGCAGAAACAGGCAGGACAAGGAGCTTTTTACCATAACTCTGGTGACTAAAATGTGTGGTTTGTTTCCATTTTAGAAACAGTTTGATAGATGATGCTAAAGCCCGCTTAAAAAAGTATGATGTTGGGACCAAATATTCTCACTTGTCGTCTAATAAATATTCCATCCTTTTACCGTTGTTGGCTAAAGAAGGAAAACTTCATCTGTTGTTCACCCTTCGGTCAGAGAAGGTAGGTGACCAACAGATCCTGCCATTAAAATCTCAGAACATTCGAAAACCCCACAGAATTGTGTCTGGTTCCATTTATAGGAAATATCCAGGATAGGAAAATCCACAGAGACAGAGTGTAAAGGAAGAGAGAGGGGGATTGGGATACAGAGCTTAATGGACAGAGTCTTCTTTCAGGGTGATGAAAATGTTCTGCGACTAGATTGTGGTAGTAGTTATATAAAATTGTAAATATATTAAATGTCGCTGAATGGTTCACTTTAAGATGGTTAATTTTATGTTGTATGAATTTCACCTCAATTTAAAAAAACAACAGTTTATAAAACTGTTCTGAGGACTCAGTGAAAAGCATCCTTGTGAAGCAACATGCCCAGAACATGGTAAGCGCTCAGTAAAAGTTATCTATTGATCACATTGCTCTTTTCATTATTTTTTTTTTTAATTTTTAAAATTATTTTATTTTATTTATTATTAGTTTCAGGTTTTTGTTTTTAATTCTTTCTTTCAGCTTTTTTTTTCTCCCTATCAATGTACATCTGTTTCATGTGTATGGTATCTTTTGGGGGCAAGTAGAGAAAAATTAGAAGTGAAAGAAGTTCTCAAATTTCTTTTTAAAAAAAATGATTCAAGTGAAAACATTCTATTTTTTTGTTTTGTTCGTATTCTCTCCATTATTACCAACAGTGTTAAGAATAGTCTATGGTACAAAATACAAGTTCAGTAAATACTTGTTGAATGAGTATATGGTCCCAAAATTGGAATCACACATTGCAGCTCTGCTCTTTCAATACCCAGCTAAGACGGTCCCCTGGTGAAGTATGCTTCCCTGGAGGAAAGTGCGAGCCTACAGATGTGGATGATGTGGCCACAGCTCTCCGGGAAGCCCAGGAGGAAGTGGGGCTGTGTCCTCATCAGGTGGAGGTCGTCTGCTGCCTGGTGCCCTATCTGTTTGATGTAAGGGTTGGAATGGAACTGGGTTTCTTAGACTCTCCTGAGCTCCCAATGGATCCACTATCTAAAGGATGGCCAAATATGACCTTTGAGCGTCTATACATAAGAGTCAAGAGACTGGTTCTTGTGTGGACTTTGCCCCTCGTGAGCTAAGTGGCCTTGGGCCAGCCCCTTTTCTTATCTGAGCCACACATTCTCATCCAGTAATGAAAGGGGAACTCCATCAGTCGTTGGCAAACGTGGTATTGTGTTTGAACCCTGTAGATGCTTCTATACTAAACCCCAGGCCTCAAAATTCCCAGTAGAATCTTTCACTTAACAGCACCCTACATTCATTTGCAAGCAGTTTTGATTGTAAATAGAAATCTCCCCACATGTAAACATACACGTTATGTAATATAGTGATACATAATTATATATATGATTTCCCATAAATGGGAATGTAACACAATTAATACTATGTCACTTTTCTATTGATAAATGGCATATCCTTGTCCATATTGATAGGGAAAGGTGTCTGCTGCATTCTTTTTAAAGGGCTGCATAGTATCCCATTATATGGATATTCTCATAATTGATCTACCCTAAATGTCCATCAATTGAGGAGTGATAGCTAGAGTTTGGGGCTGTTGCAAATAATGCTTCAGTCTTGTGCAGTAAATCCTCACTTAACATTGTCGGTAGGTTCTGCAATTTTAAGCAAAATGACATATAATGAAACCAATTTTACCGTAGGCTAATTGATATAAACAAAAATTAAGTTCCCATAGCATCTCATCTGTGTTATAAGGAAGCAGTGTCATTCGAACACCTGCTGTACTTGTATATTTTCTCACTGGTAGGAATTTATCATACAGATAGACACAAATGCAACTGCTAAGTCACAGGGACAATAGTTTCATAATGCCAAGCTGCCATTCCAAAAGAGTGTGCCAATTTATGGTCACAAAAGAATCATTTTCAGAGTCATCTCACAGATGCGGCCTCAGGTAGGGCAGAGACATCCCCCGTTTCATGGGGAACATAGAGTTTACGTCTGCAGCCAGTTCTTCCTCCTCCCTGCCCACCGTAGGCATTGACTGTTTCAGCCTGTATTCTTGGCTTACATAGGAGTGGCATGCCTTCAGCATTTGAAACAATATCTCTTCACTTCTTAATTTCTGTATTTTGTTTTCTGCTTTTAGACAGATACATTGATAACACCAGTTGTAGGGTTTATAGACCCCCACTTCCAGGCTCAGCCTAATCCTGATGAAGTTAAGAAGGTGTTCCTGGTGCCTCTGGAATATTTCTTGCATCCACATGACTACCACCAGAATCACGTGACACAATCTGGTCGTCATTTTATTATTCATTGCTTTGAGTACACAAACCCTGAAGATGGTGTGACTTACCATATCAGAGGAATAACTGCAAAATTTGCTGTGTTCGTTGCCTTAATTATTTTGGAAAGAAAACCCACCTTTGAGGTTGAGTTTAATCTCAACGATCTAATGTCATCCTCTGAAGAGATCTTCCTGAAGCTTCATAAACATGCAACAAGCAAGTTATGATTTATGAGACCAACAAGCAAATAACTAAGCAGCTTTTTTGTGTGCTTATCCACAGAACAACAATAATGCCAGCTGGTGGATTTTGACAGGCACGAATATTTTTCCTGCAATCTGAAGGTAAACACCTTGCCTTATTTCCACTTACTCTCTATTATCTGAAAGAGCAAGTCTTTCAAAAGTGGAAAATGTGTTTTTAATATTGCATAATTTCACCCCCCAATATATTAACACTATTTGTCTTACACATGTAAGAAAAACTATCTGGCACATAGTAGGTACTTAATAAATATTTGTTGAATATATGACCATGTGGCTTTTATCTTATTTGCGAAAGGTAATATCTCTTTCTGTCTGTTGTTACATGTGACAGAAACTTCTGGCCAGCCATCAGAATCTATCCTCCCTTTCTTCCATGGCAGTAGACTGGAAGCTAAGCCCAAAACAAAGCTCCCAGGTAGAAACAGCATTACCCAGGATTCCTTGCAGCTAAGTGTGGCTCTGAGACTTAGTTTAGGCGAATGAGACGTGAGCGAAAACTGACCTCGCAGGTCATCTCCCATTTAAGAGATAAGCCAGCTTCCCTGGGTCTCTTTGCCCTTTCCATGATCAGCAACATGGATTTATCTGCAACCCAGCCTTGAACATACAGATGAGGACAATTCCTAGAGGAATGGCAGAACCAAAAGATGGTAAGAGCTTGGATCTCTGAATGACTGGAACAAAGCAACCCTCCACCCTCGGCTGCTCTTAACGACCGTTACATGTGAGAAGAATGATATTCTTTCTGCCACTGTAATTTAGGGTCACTTTGCTTGAACAGAGCTATAATCCTAAATAATATACCATCACACTTGAAAATGGCTTGAGGGGTATTCACGCAAACTTGAGTTGTTGCCAGCAGTTAGAATTTGGGATGAGCTGACATCTAACATAGGGTTCTGTGACATGGACAGGATGCCCTTATGTGTTGGTGGGGTTTGGCAGTCATCCAGAGCAGCTGAAAAGGAGGAATGTGAGGGGCCCATGTGCCTGCCAGTCAGGAGAAATAATGTTACCTACCTCAGGATGATGACAGCAGGAAAACCCCGATGTCAAGCACGAGCCCCTCCTCAAAAGTCAAAAAGGCAAACATTCTGGAATGCATGCCATGAATTCTATGGTGGGTACATGAGCATCTCTGTATATCAGGTTTTAGAGTTAACAGGAGTTTCTTTGTTTAATTAGGGTGTTAACCATCCTGGACGAGGTCAGGGAAGCAGGTGAGTAAAGCGGTATCACCTCAATTGTCTGACGTCAATTTCCCATCTTACTGACTTACTAGATTTTCAGAAAGCCAACCCATTTCTAATAAGCCTTCGTTATAGCTGAAAATGTGATGCCCACACTAAATCCATCGACCAGCCATACAACTGTTCATTGCTGCTGAGTTTTTTATTTTCTGAGAATTGGCAGAGGAAAATATCCGTTCTGCTGCTTTATACCCATAAGTGTTGAAACGGCAGAAATCTGGCTCCAATCACAAAAGCAGATGTTGGGTAAGGTTCCCCATTAACGTTGTGTAACTTGGGCTTGCGTGTACAGTCCTGAATTGTTTCTGAACAATTAGTCACTTGCAAATGTCTGTTTACAATCTGACAGTGGTGTAATTGTCCAGTCGATGGTTGACCTCTGTGGCAGTGCAGAAAGCAGTCTTTCTCAACTGTTTCTATGAACTCCACATAAGAGGAGTTGGCCTTGTTGAAGTGTACAACCTGAAGGACAGTCACGGGCACCCAGCTTAAGGGGCTGAATATTTAGCGATGGAGATACTGTGTCCTCCCCCCGCCCCTTTTTTAAGTGGTATATTTTATGACATCTATGTTCAGGGTCCTAGTTGAACACCCTGTGAGTCAAAGAAACAGAAGCCTGGGAAATCTGGCTCAAATTAAAGAAGTGATTGGCAGGGTACCAATCTCAGGGAATCTACAAAATGACTGAACAAATCAGGCTTAAGAAGCATAGCGACGGGGAGCTACTTCAACAGCAAAAGGTTGTGCACTTTCACTTCTGCATCCTGTCATTGTGACAGGAACCATCTGTTTGGGTTGATGTAGACAGACATAGAAGAGCAATAGGAACTCAAGGATTCAGTCCCCAGTTCCTTGGAGAAAGCTCCATTAGCCTCGCGTGGCTCACCTGGCAGGTTTCCTGTAGACACGTTCAAGGGCTGGGTCAGAGTTGGGACCATGAATGCACACGTCTCCCTAAGTCCTCTGAGTCACCCTGCTGGTGGGAGCATTTCTGAAGTGGGCTAGGTGGACATTACAAAACCTCTACTCTCTCTAGTCCCTAACATGAGTAAATTCTGTGGTTTCTGCCATCCAGACAGTTCAACTCTGTCTCCTTTGCATCCCCACAGCCATCGCAAGCAGGTGGTTAAGAGCTCTGAGGCTGGAGGTCAAGATGCCCTAGACTTGAATCCCAGCTCCAACATCAGCCCATTTGAGGACCTGAAGCAAGTTACTCATTCTCTACAAACGTCAGTTTCCTCTTCTGGAATGTGGGAGACATGAACTGTTTCAGGGCTGTTGAGGGGTTAAAAAAATTAATGCATGTGACCCCTTTATGTTAAGCACTCCCAAATGCTCAGAACAGTGCCTGGGAAATAGTAAGGGCTCGACTGTCTAGTAATTATGACATTATAACTGGGACATTTACTATAACAATAATAATAAGCATTGTCATGTCTCTAGTTCAGAACATCACCATATTCCTATACCAGAGGTTCCTGAACTTCCGTGGTTCATAACAGTTGCCCTTGTGATCTCAGCAATTTTTTCACAGCACATCTAGGCCAAAAGAAAGACCTGATTTCTTATAAACACAATTTCATAAATGTTTATGCCCTACTAACTTGGTAGCCATTTGAAAATATACTGTATGTATATTGAAAGAAATATACTATTTTATTTCAATCTTAAATAATGGCAATTGCTTGCTAACGGTATATGTGCACCCCATGAGTTGGGCACCCCAGTTGGACACACAAGTAAATGGGAGATTCAGATATAGACATATGATAGGGACAAACACATAGTCAAAGGGAGGAGGGTCATCTCCTCAGATTTGGGACTCAGGGAAGAAGACATCCCAGAGGAGGTGGTGGCTGAGCTGAGCCTTGATGGATAAGGAGATTCTACCCCAGGTAAGCAGGATGGTAGTGGTGGTGAGGGGGACGAACATTTATTAAACACCTGCCATATACCTGCTTCTTCACTTTCACTATTTCATTTAACCCTCACAACAAATCTCTGCAGTGACTACTATTATTATTCCCATTTTTAGATAGGAGAATTTGAGGATCAGAGAAGTTAAATATTTGCCCGTGGTCACACAGTTCGTAAATGGGAGAGCCAACACCCAAAGCCCACATGTATGAATTCAAAGCTCATCCTCTTTCTAATACGCTCACTTACTCCAAGATGAGGCTCATTTCATAGGGAGAGGCAAGAATAGAAGGTTACATTTATGTTTCCCTTGAATCACCACAGGGTGAAGGGAAAGCAATACAAACTTAATAAAGAGAGAGCAGAGCTTTTTTTAACTTTCGTCCTGTCCTCCAGCTCATTCAGCTGATGGTGCACACAGTGAAATGAGTAATTAGCTAGGATGATTTTAATTAAAATAGAACATACCAATTAATAAATGAAAGTGCTGGCATACTTGTTAATTTAACCACTCTGTTCATGGTGCCAGCTTTCCAGTTAAAGAACTGAGATGGGAAAACATTCCTCTATCCCTTCAATAAAATGATTACATATAATTCAAGTCTATTTTTTTTTGTTTGTTTCCAGTTGGTTTCTTACCTGAGAATAACACCCGGTTTTGATAAAACTACTGGAGTGATCATCCCCTGGCCCAGCTGTTTTAGATCTGGGGTCCCTAATAACAGGGTCTGTGTGTGTCCTCCACTCAGAATTTTTCATTGCCTCCTGTCACCACTCAGCCACCTCCCCCTGCGGAACACTACTGAGATTTCACGAGTCAATTCCTCTATGCCCACTCTTCAACCACGCCTACTTTACGGCACAGACACTGCTTTATTGCACCCCTTTGCATATCTGTTGAATATATGTATAGCTTTGTGCTTATTCTGGCCACCACCATGGAAGAGACAGAGCCACGTACCATGAGACCCCTGCATCTGACTTCTCCTGGCCTCTGGTGAACGGACCAGAGATCAATGGCCTACTCAAAGATAGCATCCATTCTTTCCCCCCATGACTACAGTATAACAACCAAAGTGTACTTCTTAATCCTGTCACCTTTTTTCACCCTGCACTCAACCCCCTCCCATCTGTCACCCCAACAAATCTAGTACCAATGTGACACCATTCATAGTTACTACAATATTATTGACTATATTCCTTAAGGGTAGCATCTAACTTAATGGCCAGTAATCTATGACTTGTGTGGTCTACTTAGATGGCTAAGTCTATTACTGTGTTTCCCTGAAAGTAAGAGCGGGTCTTATATTAAGGTTTGCTCCAAAAAAACGCATGAGGGCTTATAATCAGGGGATGTCATCCTGAAAAACATGCTGGGGCTTATTTTCCGGTTAGGTCTTATTTTCAGGGATACACAGTAGATTTTCCAAAGAATTTAATTTGAACTATGCCAAAAGATAACATACGATGTCTGACAATTACATTCGCGGTCTTGCTACAATGCGCTTACATTGACAGCACTACACAAACAGCTTGGTAAGGTTTCACAACCTTGGTATATCAGTGTCTCACAGCTGTGCTCATGTTGACGCGTGGTGGTGTCTTGCTGAGTGGCATTCATTATTGCTGTTGCATGTTTTGGGATGCCGTCACAAGAATGTCTGAGCTTGAATGAGAGCAATGAACAAACATTAAATTTCCTGTTAAACTTGGCAAGAGTAGAAGTGAAATCAGGGACATGTTAGTTCAAGTGTATCGGGATAATGCTATGAAGAAAACGGCAGTGTATAAATGGATTAAACATTTTTCTGAAGGGAGAGAACATGTCACTGATAAAGAGAGGTCAGGATGGCCAGTAACAAGCAGAATTGATGGAAACATGGCAAAAATTCATTAAATTGTACGTCAAAACCATCAGCTGACTATGAGAAGCATAGCAGACTAAGTAAAATTCGACAGAGAAACAGTTAGGAAAACCTTCACTGAGGATCTTGGCATGAGAAAGGTGTGTGCAGAAATGATCCCGAAGGAGCTCACTGATGAACAAAAGCAAAGGAGAGTCAAAGTTTGCCAAGACCTTTTGGAGAAGCAAGACGATGTTTTGGGCCATGTTATCACTGGTGATGAAACATGGGTGTATCAATACAACCCTGAAACAAAGGGTCAAAGTGCACAATGGAAGTCAGCCAATTCTCCACGACCACAAAATTTCCTTCAGTCCAAATCAAAAGTCAGAACAATATTGCTAACCTTTTTTGATATCAGAAGGATTATTCATTATGAATTTGTACCAACTGGACAAACAGTTAACCAAGTTTACTACTTGGAAGTGCTGAAAAAGTTGAGTGAAAAAGTTAGACAACCTGAATTTTTCACCAACAATTCATGGCTCTTACATCACGACAATGCACCAGCTCACACAGCGCTGTCTGTGAGGGAGTTTTTAGCCAGTAAACAAATAACTGTATTGGAACACCCTCCCTACTCACCTGATCTGGCCCCCAATGACTTCTTTCTTTACCTGAAGATAAAGGAAATATTGAAAGGAAGACATTTTGATGACATTCAGGACATTAAGTATAATACGACGACAGCTCTGATGGCCATTCCAGAAAAAGAGTTCCCAAATTGCTTTGAAAGTTGGACTAGGCACTGGCGTCGGTGCATAGATTCCCAAGGGGAGTACTTCTAAGGTGAATGTAGTGATATTCAGCAATGAGGTATGTAGCACTTTTTCTAGAATGAGTTCACAAACTTAATTGTTAGACCTTGAGGCTTGGGAACTATTTTGGCCATCTACATGCTGATGAATAAGCCCAGAAAGTCAGAGTTTAAAGGTTAGTTGGCCAGTAATTGGTGGAAGTATGTCTTTAATCTGGGCAGTGGTTGTCATGTCAGAGATTCCACTAGATAGAACCGGAAGAAAAAGAAATATTTCCTGAAGCAACTTAAAGATCCTTTTAAAGTTCTCATACTCAAGTCCACAAAATTTTATTTTATAGGTGTAGCCTTGGTTTGATATTTCCTTGACTATAACTTTCCTTATTTTTCATTTTATATCTTCAAGCCTTTATTCCTTACTTCATCATGATTGCCAATAGCACTTCTGTTTCCTGTTTTTTGTTTGTTTTTCCTCTGATTTCCCATGTGAGTCTTGAAGTTTTCCTTCTGGTCATTTTTTTCTACCTTTTTAATTCATTTATGTTTCTTTATTAATTTGTAAATAGATTCTGCTCTGGGCTCATTTAATCTCCTTCCACCAGCCTGGAGTTTGTTTTTTTTTCTAACTCTACTACATGCCATGGAGCCTATAAAGCATTCTGAGAAGTTACCTTCATTTTTTTTTTCCTGACTATAAATCTGTATGGCCTAACATCAGACCAAATGATAAACTGAAGATAGTTTTGCTAGAACTCCTAACCTGTTGTAAACATATATCAATCCATCTTATTCCCCTGTACTAGCCCCCAAAAGATATGTCCAAGTCCTAGTGTGTAGTACCTGTGAATGTGATTTTATTTGGAAATAGGGTCTTTGCAGATGTAATTAAGTTAAGGACCTTGAGATGAGATCATCCTAGATCACCCTAAATCCAATCACTGGTGTCAGAAACAAAAGCAGATGGAGATTTGAGACAGACACAGAGACACAGGGAAGAAGGCAGAGGTTGGAGTGAGGTGGCCACCAGCCAAGGACCACCTGGAGCCACCAGAAGCGGGGAGAGGCAGAAAGTATCCCCCTGTAGAGCCTTCAGGAGGAGCATGGTCCTACCAATACCTTGATTTGGGAGTCCTGGCCTCCAGAACTAGGAAAGAATAAATTTGTGTAGTTTGTATACCTACCACTAAGTTTTTACATAAAAGGTATAAATATTGAAATACTATTTATAAAATACCATTAAAATTATAGTTTTTATAAATAGCCGCTAAGGTCATGGTGATTCGTTCTACCAGCCCTAGAAATCGCTCTTCCCTCTGTCTCAGGATTAAGATGGAAACAGTCTATTGTTGACTGTTCAGGGATTGGCACGCAGCCCAAACTCAGTTAATCAGATTGAATCCCTCAGTAATTCCCTTGGGATTAGGACCAAGCAGCCCCAGGGTCTGTCTGCCTACTCCCTGGAGAAGAGAGAGTTCTCACTAACCAGCTTCATTGCTAGACTGTAAGTTGCATGAGGGCAGGGACTGTACCTTCCTAGGGCCTGGTATTGTCTGGCATACAGTACTTTCCAATGTTTCTTATCTCAGTAGCTCAACTCAGAAACCTGAGTTGTCCTTGACACTCACCCTCACCCTCTATAACAGACATAGTCAATGCCCTCCCATATCCCTCAGGCCCTACCATTGCATCGAGCTCCAGACCACTTCCAACAGCCAATTCTTAACACCTCAGTTCCTGAAGAATTTTCCTAAATCCATAGCAGGAAGGTTGGAAATGCCCCATATCGGTCCTTAACCAATGAATGATGGAATTTGGTATATCAATAGCACAGCTTCTTTGCCCTTTGGGTGGGATAGTTCTGGTGCATAATTCTCACTGGCCCCCAGAATGAACTAAGCTCCGTTTACCCACTATGGTAATTGATTAAATACCTCACTGTTTAGTGGCTACCTTCCCTTCCTTATCTCATTTCCCTACTCCTATACAAATGTGCCCTGTATATTCTAATAAAGTACTAGAGTCTTTGTCTCAGAGCTTGTTTCTAGGTAAACTCAAACTAAGATACACTTATATCTAAACTGTCACCAAATTCTACTGAATTTATCTTCTGAATAGATGTCTAATCTAGTTCTTCCTATCTTTACTGACATTAACTTAGTTTAAACCATCACAGACTTCTGCAAAATATCTATTGGGTAACCACTGTTCTGCATCATTTTCCTCGACAGCCATAGTTATTTTTTCAACATTTAAATACGATGGTGTTTTCCTTGAGACACCTTGATGGCTTCCCATTATTTTTTATGACAAAGACTAATTGAGCTTATAAGTCCTGTGTTCTGGCTCCTGTCTACCTCGCCAGCTGTGCGTTGTACCACGTGCCTCCTCCCTGTTCATCCCACTCCTCAAACATTGGCCTTGGTTCAGTTCGTGGATACCACAGGACTCTTGCACAAGCTGATCCCTCAATCTGGAACAATTTCCCATTTGCCTTTGCCTATTGTTAACTCTTGCTCATTGATCAGATCTCAGCTTCTCAGGGAAGCATCCTTAGTTCCCCTTCTTATAAATTATCTTGTTACCGTGTACCTCTCCTTCATAACTCCTATCACAGTTTCAATATTATATCCTTTTGTCTGATTCTTTGATTGAGACCTCTCTCCTCCTCTAGACTCTGAGCTCCATAATGGAGAGATCATGTCTCAGTTTTGGTCCATCGTTGCACCCCAAACACTCACTGCTGCACTTGGCAAAAAGTTGATGCTTGATATATAGTTACTAAGTGAAAGAATAAAACTAACTCAATAAAAAGGCAGCTTTTTCTAATCAAATAGCCAATTCAGTAGGCTGAGGAAAAATTCAGTCTCTTCCCAACAAATGTCAACTGAAAGTGACAAACACTGTTGTTAGTCTTCTCTCATTTCCTGCATGAAGTGTATAAAGTGCCCTACAAAGAGTGGCCGTGAACGAGCAGCTCCCATCTTTAACCAATTTTTGCCTTGTAACTTAGATATGTCTTGATGAGCTATTAGAGGGCAAGAATTAGATCCTCTCCATCCTTCTATCCCCAGTGCTTGTCATATGTTTGGGGCCCATGTCCCTGCACATCTAGACAGTTGAATCCCCATTGTAATTCCAGCGCAAAGCTCATTTTTCTTCCAACATTGATTCAAATCCGTAAGGGCTTACATTTCCTCTAATCATCTCTGGTTCCATTTCTAGCTTCCGTGAATCTTAGTTCTGCATTCTGTATCTGGAGATCTTCCCTTTCCTGAGTGTCAACCCAAATCCAGGACAGAAGCTGCTTTTCCCAAGATTGCCTTTTATGTAAATCTCCAAGTGACCTTAGGTGGAGACATAGGAGGGGTCATCCAGGTAAACTCGTATTGCAGCACAAGGGAGCAGAACTTAAATCTGAATACTGTGTTTTCTTGTTCTTGATAGGTCTTGCCCGTTTCTGCTGAATCTGGTTCCAGGCCGATGCAGTCTCCCTCAGTACTCTTGCCCTTGCTTTTCTGTTTGCTCTCACTACCCAAGCGGCATTCATGTCTTCTGCAGAAGAGTTATCTCTATCTGACGCTTTGTATCTCATGCTCCCTAGGACTCACCTTCCACATCCAATAAGCCTAGCAGTGAATTTTTCTAAATAAGAATTTATCTATACATGGTACATTGATTCCAATGCTTTTTCTCACTCCACTGTATCTTTTTTTTTTCTTTTTTAAATGAAATGACAGGGTCAAGTGAGGACAGCCTTATAGCAATACCCATGGATTCTGGATTGAAAAAAAACACACTTTTGTGCAAAACGCATTTGATGTGTAAATGCACTGATCTTGTAAGGAGCTAGATGAACCTGAGAAATGGGGGTGGGAGTGGATGATAAGATCGGAAGTCAGACTTGGGGTGCATTTGAAGGGTGGGCAGGGAGGATACAGGGATGGGCAGACTGGAGGGCAAAGCATGTAGATATAACAGGGCAGGAAGTGAAGACTTTATGCTGAAGGAGCAGTCAGGACAACTTGTAGGAGAGGGATGGTGAGAGGAGCAACCCTGAAGCAGAAACAACACTAGGTCACCAGCCAGAGGAAGTGGGCATTGGCTTTGGCACTGCCCATTAATATGCTATGTGACCTCGGAGACATAGATCAATCTTTCCGAACCTCACATTCCTTACGTGTAAAGTGGGTTTGAACTAGTTGGTCTCCAAACAATTCCTACTTCCAAAATTTCTAATTTTGGATTTCTTTTCCAGCCATAGTTGAACATGTACAGATATTTGAGCAGTTTTGCTCAATGTTTTACAAAGGAAAAATCTGACTGAGGAAAAGAAAAGAATCGCCTTTTTGTCTACTGTTTGAAGCTAAGCAGCATGCAGAGAGTTCGTTAGGTGAAAAAATACCATTTGGGGAGATTAATTAAAAATTCTGACATTTAGAGCAGGGATTTGGGGCAGGAATGTACAAGTCCAAAACTCTGGGGGTAGAATTAGACAGGCATCTAAATCTTGAACCTTATGAGGTATATAATTCGGCATTAAGAAGGAGACATTTGGAGCCAATATTCCAAACCCAAGTGTTGGTTGGCTTTGTGAGTTTTGCTTGAATTATTGCATGTTTAATAGGATTTAGCTACAGTGCCTCTGCTTAACAATCTGTTTCCTTGGCAATGCAATCCTCAGAGGGGCAAAGGCCATATGGAAAACATGGGTCATTTTATAATTCAGTAAGTGAGGTGAAAGGAATAGAATTTAATTTGATATACAGTTTTGTATTCCCCCTGCACACACAGTAAGGAAAAGAGTGACCAGCACAAGGTGGACATTTACTAAACAGAAGGTACTATTATAAGTATGAGGGGAAAAAAAGCCCCACACTATGCTTTGTATCATAATAGCCCAAACAGGCTATTTTCCCCAAAATGATCATCAGATACAGTAACTATTCTTCTCAGTAGTTCCATTGGTATTATCCTTGATTTTGTTCATTTTTTTCCAGCATCCTTCGCTTGCATTCCATCAACAAGCCTTGTTCAGTTTGCGTCTAGTTCATACTCCAAATTCATTCAGTTTTTCCCATTTCCCCTGTGACACTTGGTCTCAGCCAGCGTCCCTTCCCACCTGGACCTACAGCAGCCTCCTCACTGGCCTCCTACTCATGCCTACTCTTGCCCCGTGTGCTCCATCCTTCACTCAACATCTTCTGAAAATCTGAGTAACATCACGTCACCTCTTGGCTTAAAATTTCCTAGTACCTTTCCATTGTGTCTAGTTAGCCCAGCTGTACATGTGTGTACATTAGGGGAAAATGGGGACAACCTAGACAATCAACAACTTGTGGGTATTTTTAAAAAATTATGGTAAATTATAGAAAAGTATGTATTTTTGTCAGTATAATTTTATCCATACCTCTCTACTTAGAAGAATATTCACAAAAGTATTTAAAATCCTCTTCTTGGGAAGGAAGTTAGGATTATGACTAATCTTTAAAACAAAAACCTTGAATGGTTATAAAATATAAAGAATGTTTGAGTAGGAAGAGAGAGATTTTTAAAAAAATCCTAATCCCTACATAAAAAAAAAAAAAAAAAAAGACAGGAAATAAAACTCTATATTCTGAAACCAAGATTCTCAGCTGCAGAATTCAGCTGGGGTGATGAGGGAAGGTAATCCCAGGTTCATCTTTGGCAGGTATTGCATTGGTTTAGCTGATGGCTGAGCGTGCTGCAAGACCGTGAGCGAATACTGATGGCTTTGAGACCATCTTTCCTTTTGTTCTCTCTCCTACTCCACTCCTTGCATGCCCTAACAATGTCATCCTTCCACACCCCAGTCTATTGTAGTCACGTACCTGCACTACAGACTTGTCATGTATACAACACTCAGAGAAGTTTGAGAAGGTTTCTAAATGCAAGGAAGGTATATGAGGCTGTGCCCACTCCCTTTTTTTGGCACCTATTTTCATCAACTAATTCACATGGGGGCTGAGCCCTGATCTGGGAAAGTAAATTAAAACTTGCAACCATGGGGTCCAGCAATGTGTCAGTACGTCAGACTTTGGTGGGGAGCCCACTGCAAACAAGTTGCCAGGAGAACCACAGGGTCCCTAGGAGAAAAGACAACCTGAAAAGAAGAGCGTCTAGAATAACAGACTGAGACTGGACAAAAGAACTGGAGAGTTCTTTTGCATTTTTGAAAAAGGAAATCATGGTGCAAGATGGACAGCACTGCCTGGTATTGCCCCTGGCACTTTAGCAGTGCACAACGTGTGCAACCTCAGAAGGGAAAGCACGTGCCTTCAAGAGCTGAATGTCTGAAACTTCTGCAGGTTCTGAGGTTCATGCCACTCACCTGTCTTAAACAATGTTGATGTATATCTATGCCAAGACCATACCTTAAGACTAGTTCACCAAGATGGTGGGGGAAATGCTTTATAATCCTGCAAAATTTCAAGGCCATTCAACAGTCACAAGCATCCTGAACTGAAGATATGGGTTTCAATTATGGCCATCTATGGGTAATTATTTGAGGAAAAAAATATTGTAACTAAAAAAAGAATCTGAGACTTCACATACAGAAGAGACTTGCTTCTCATTCTGTAGATTTTTAATAGGAAACTAAGATCAAGTCCCTTTGTGGGATTTGTAGATTTTGAAAACCTTCATTTCTCTTTTCACTTTAGTCAGACAACTCTTTCCCCAGGGCCTCCTCTTCCACCAACTCCTACCGGAAACAGGTGGGTGTAAAAGGACCCACATAATGAACAGAATGAACAAGTGTGTATTTACAGAGACCTTTCACACGGCTTCTTGTTTAGTTGTCCGTATAATCGTATGTGCAAGACAGTGATTTGGTGAAGTTCAATGCTTGCCTAAGAGCACAAGGCTGCTTAAGTGACGATCACTACTGCAGAGACTGCCTGTTCTCCAGTCCCACCTCCATCAAATTTACCGTGAAAGACAGAAGAGAATCAGGTACATTGCCGTAGGACTCTGCAGCAGCTCTGTTTTTGATCTGCGCAGCGTATTTTCCCGTCTCCCTTGGCCATCTGTCATTAATGAACTTCCTGGTTATATGTGTCCATTAAATTATTTTTTGCTTAAACTAGTCTGAATTGGGTTTCTGTTCCTTGCAACCAAAGGAACTCTCAAATGCGTTAATGACCAACTTCATTGACTTTCCCTAATCACGCCTTTTGAGGTTTCTTGTCAGAGATCCCAGGGCCATTTTTCCTGCCTGGGCAGCAGACTTTCAGAAAACGTAAAGGACATTATGGAGGGAGGGGAAACACAATACTAGGCAATATTAAGTTCAGAAGATCCTTAGGAGTAACATTGAGAAAATTCTCTAAGCAGATGAGAATAGAAATGGACTGGCAAAGAATTCCATCCTTTCCTATCTCTACTCAGGGCAATCTGATAAAATTCATTAATTTTGGCTTCCAGCTAATAACGCATCAGGAGATAAGTTCACTGATGAAATTTTCCACTTGGATCATAAGGCCATCAGTGTTTGTAGGGCATGCAACCCTGTTAAATTAACGCTTATGCTCTGCTAGTTGGGGGAAAATAAAGTTGTGTTTCTTGGACCAAACTCATCAAATAAATTCTCTTGGCTATGAGAACTCAGGCCTCAGGGATAGCTAAAAATCAACAAATTAGACTACCTCGATCTATTCCCATTTTGCAGTTAATTTTTCTGTACTATAAAATTACCCTTCTTCAGCTCTGCAGTTGAATCTTGGCTATGTTAATGAGAAATGAACCATGCTATCTATTTTTTATTTTCTTGTATTATCCAGTTACGCTAAGGTTTGATCAATAAAAATTAAATCATTAAGGGGCCAACATATTAATTCTGTTGTCAGGTTTAAAGCCCAAAAGAAAGAATCCACCCCCTCTTCACCAGCACTTCCACAAAAACTAATCACTCCAAAGAGGATAAAAATGATTGCTACCCGCCCTGATTTTTGAGAACCTGAAAGACTAAGGATGAGGCCAAGGTGAAGATGCTTCTAACAACCATACCATAGCATCAGAATTACTACCACCGTGTTTAAAGGCTTACTTGTATCTTTCTGAAGCAGAGCTCTGCAAACTATGGCCCAAGGCTTGTCTTTTGTAAATAGTTTCATTAGAACAAACACAGCCTAGCATGTTTATTTACATATTGCCTGTGGCTGTTTTTGCTCTACTTCTATTGCTCAAAGACCCGTGACCTGCAAAGCCAAAAACAGTTACTCTCTGAAACTTTGTAGAAGAAGTTTGCTGAACCCCTGCCTAACTGCTTTTCCAGCATTTTCCTATCTGACCCTCACGAAGACTGTGAGGTACGCTGATGCTATTTCCATTCCCACTTGGCCCATGAAGAAACTGAGACCCAGAGAGGATTAAGTAACTTCACCAAGTAAAGCTGAGGCTCATCCACTTCTAATGGTAAAATTTAATGAATCCACTGTTGACATTAGAATGTACACACCTGTAGCCAAAACTGATGACAATTGCAGGAAAGCAAGCTCTCAAGTGCCCCAGAGAATAACAGTTTTGCAGTTTCTTTTATACATTTGAAATTAAGGAGGGGATGTAAGGAAGATGACACGAGGGTGGGAGAGAGCAAGGCGGGGATTGGATTTCAGGATAGTCAACAAGACTATGTGCTCCCTTGAGGGTGGTTATTACTTATTTCAAAAATGTGTTAACCTAGATGCACAGAAACAATGGACAGGGCTTGCTTAAGGCAAAGACAAACCTTTTACTAAAGAATTTATATGCCTGGGCGTGACTACCTGCCATGACCTGCCCAGTTAGGAATTTAGGATCAGACCACCCTGTGAGGTTACTTCCCATAGACCCACTTTCTTGTCCCTAATGTCTACATTAGTATTGTCCTTCCTTATCACCAGTGCTCTCTAAAACCTATAAAATCTGCTGCTGGGGCAAGAAAATTAGCCTTGGGGACTAGGATACAAGCCTCTAAAAGATAGATTGAAAGGGTAAGTGCTGGAGGAGTTAGAGGGAAGGCCCTCCTGTATCATGCATTATACTCGTATACATATCAGCCAGCAGTCAAAGATGTCATCACAAAAACTGAAACTTCTCTGCCCAAACGTACTCTTTCTTTTCTCCTCCTAACCTCTGATGATTTGAAAAATCTAAGAAAAATTCAAGGATTTTTTTACAACACATTTTATGCCATAGAACAACACAACACAAAACACCACCAGAAGAAAAAAGAGAGAGAGAAAAAAGCTTGCTACCATGGGACTTGGGCATTCAACTCTTGCAGGCACTGTGTCAAATGTGCATCTTAGGTCATTCTGTTCCATCTAGGATCATAAAACCAATAATGCATAAAGACCAACAACAGACAGCTAGGCTGTTTGAAGGCATCAGTCATTTTCCTGACAGCTTGAGAATAACAGCTTTATGGAGATTAGTCCTAATCTTCCCCACCACCTACAGCACCACTACATCCACTACCATGATGAGGAGACCCACCAAAGCCATAGACCAAGGGAGGGTAAAGGACAGGGTCTCCCTCAGGGGCAGCTGTGTGGCCCCTGAGACACCATTCCTGTCCCATTCCAGTTCCGCATCCACATGTTCTTTTTCCATTGTATCCCTGTTCCTGCTCCTTGGACTTGCTGAATGCCCTTGGCCTCTCTGATCGGACTCCTTGGGAGCCCCTTAAGGGTCAGCCCATGCTCAGTCTTCTACTTTCTCTTCTATCCACCAACAGAAAGCGGATGCCTTTTACTTCTGCACCTCTCAGCCCACACTCGACGGAGGACTCTCTCTGGCCACTCAGCACTTGGAGTCTCACTTTACCTACGAGGATGAGGCCCTGGCCAAAGCTCTCATTCCTTCTCAGCCTGGGTCTTGGCAAGTCCAATGTCAATCCCTGACAATATGAGCCTATTTCATTGGAGGATTTGAAGATCTCCTTTGAGGTCGATTCCAGACATTATAGGAAAACAGAAAATCACTGCTCTCCCTGCAAAAAGGCCTGCAGCACATGTACATTACTGACGATCCAGAAAAGATGGTGGAGGAAAGGAGGGAAAAACCCACTTATTTTTGAAGTTAGGCAATTCTGGTCCCGTCAGGTCTGACCCCATTTGGGTGTGGCCAAAGTTCTTTAACCCTATGTGTCTCCATGTCCTCATCTGCCAAAGAAGCATTAAGGTGCCTACTCTGCAGGGCTGTTGGAAATGAGAGCGACAGTAAATGCCAGCAGCCTCCGAGCTCCCAACCAAGACAGGCAGTCATCACTGGTACCATCATGCAGCCATTCCAGGGCCATCACTGCACACTCTCCTCCTGCTCATCAGGGTTTTGTTCTCTAACCCTCTGTGCCCACAGCTGCCTCTCTCAAACTCTTCATTTTGATCAGTCTACTAATATTCTCCCCACTGCTCTCTAGTCCGTAGCTACTCAAAGCCTGGTCCCTGGACAAACAACATGGTCCTCACTTGTGAGAAGCACAGAATCTCAGACCCTTCCCAGACTTTGTGAGTCTGAATCTGCTCTGCAACACATTTCTGGTGATGCTTACGCATACTGATGTTTGAGAAGCAAGCACTGCTCTGCTTTACTCTTCCCCTGTAACTATTGTCTGTAATTCTTGTCCTCTCATACATGATTTCTGGTGTATTATAGTCCTATTGTTGCCATAACAAATTATCACAAATTTAGTGGCTTATGACACAGATTTGTTCTCTTGAACTCCTGGAGGCCAGAAATCCAAACAGAGTGTCCTGGGCTGAAACCAAAGTGTTGGCAGGGCCATACTCCCTCCAGAAGCTCTCAGGGAGAAGCTGTTCTGTTGCTTTTTCCAGTGTTTAGAACAGCATTCCATGGCCATGGCTCCCTTCCCTATCTTCAAAACCGGCAGTATAGCATCTTGTTTTAGTGTTCACATTGCCCTGTCTCTCCCTCTGCTGCCTCTTGTAAGGTCATTTGTGATTACAATGAAAACCCCGATAATCCAGGATATTCTCTGGATTGTTAATCACATATGCAAAGTTCCTTTTGCCATATGAGGTAACATTCACAGGTTCCAGGGGTTAGGGCGTGAATATTTTGGGGGATCCTTATTTAGCCTACCATTCTTGGGTCGCTAATCTGATATTTAGTACGTCTTTAATAAAAGTTGGCTGACATTTTTATTTATTTGGAGGATGGTATCATCAGTATATGCCCACCATGGAGAGAGGCAACTAAATAAATTGACTATAATTTAACATAATTGAGTATTTATGAACATATCCCTGAGGTTCAAATGGTTTCAATGGGAAAAGTAATTAACCTTGAAGCCTTCATAAAAGAGGTGACCTGAGCCCTGAAAAATGAATTGAAATTCAGCAGGTGACCAAGATAGGGAGAGACATTCCAAGCAGAGGAGGCAGTATTAGAACAGCATGGAGACATGAAAACAAAGCCTATTCAAGAAGCTGTAAGTATGAGGGGAAAGAGAGTGTAAATATGAAGCCAGGTGGTCAGAAGATGAAGCAAAGGGAGTCAGGAGGGATCACGTTAGGAAGGGTTTGGGACGCCTCATTAAGGAAATCAGTGTCTCCCCTGGACATGACAGGCAATCACCAAAGGGTTACAATCAGGAGATTGACAAAAGCAGAAGACAGTGAAAGAAAGGTCATTCTGGCGACAGGATGGAGGCTATTTTGCAGGAGCTTGGAGCAACCAGATTAACTTCTCAGTTCCTGGTAGGTGTCTGAGTAATTATCTGCTCAATGTCTCTCATATGTACCATCATGCTTGAACTGCGTAGGAAAAGGGACCCAGAATAACAAGATGTTCTGTTCCAAGCAGATGCCACTCTGATCTGAGCTGGGGACACAGCTGCTCAGTAGTAATCAACCTGCCAGTTTCTGTTTCAACCCTTTTTAAGCAGAGAGGGGAGGCCAGGTATTAAATGGTGAGAGTGCTCTTGGCACAGTGTATCTAGAAGGCACCTTGATTTCTTCAAGACAAGCTCAGCTTGGTGCTTAGATTCAGAAGGCTGGCTGGTGCTGGTCTTAACTATCTGCCTTCTGAAGGGGCGTCTCCGGAAGCTCTGATGGTCAGCAGGATTAAGGAGAACTGGCCCAGCCACCGGAGCTGTCCTTCAGCTGTCTGAGATCAGTGGCCTCTCCGGTTCAACACAGAGAGGCAGCCAGGGCTTTTACTGGGTTGTTGGCAGTAGCGATAATGAGGAAGATGAGGACGAGAACGATGGCCATTTGATCACTTACTACGGGCCTCGCACTTGCTTCACCCAAATTGCCCGCAATCTTTATAGTAGTTCCCAGCACTGCTGAATATCGCCCACATGAAGAAATTCACTTTATATTGCAACGCGTTATACACTTATATGCTTGTAAACATTCCATCGAACATCACACTGTGTGCAACGTACTATGGCATTTTCTATTCCATTCTGCCCTATTCATTTTTTGTTTTTTTAAATGCCGGTCATCAGGCACTAAATCGATTTAGTGACCTGCCGTTCAAGAGTTAACAGGTGAATATGGTGTCCCTGTTATCCTAGCAACACAATCAAAGGTGAAATGGGTTAAGCAACGTGCTCAAGGCAACACAAATCCCAGTCCTCTGAAAACTCCATGCTTTTCCCGGCACGTCATCCCTCATCCCAAATTTCAAAGCCCCTGCTATTGGGACAAATGCCTCAGTGCAGCGGAGAAGTGATGATAATCATAGCAGTGACATAAAAAAATAATAACAGCTGACACCTTTGAAGCCCAGACAACATGGTAACCATTGCTCTCAGTGGAAGTGTAGCGCGCTGCCTAATGTAAGTGATGGAGAAACAGCACCAGAGAGACAACATAATGCAACGGGACACACACGGAAGGAGCCCTGGAAGTTTTGCATTTGCTCAGCTCTCACCCGTGACTCGCACTAACCCACTCCAGTGTCAGCACTGCAGTCTCAGATTGCTCAGCTGTTCACGGAGACCGATGACACGCCTGGCTGCAGCTCACCACACCTGCCCCTCCGATTAGTTATATGAAGGATCAGAAGTGCTAAAGTCCTTTGTAAACAGCGCAAATGTCAGTTCTTTACTTGTTTACCACCTTTCAAAGGCCCACTTTGCAAAGAGGTTGGAAAAACCCAAAGCCCTCAGCTTTGTCCTTTCATCAAAGGAGGCAAATATGAAAGTTATGGGGTCCCCTGCTTCAGAAAAAGGGACCTGATACAACAGGGTATTTTGTCAAAAAAAAAAAAAAAAAAATACTGTTTCTTTCCAGCAAAAGTAACACAGCTGTCTGGTCCGATGGCTAACATGTACCCTTCTAGCAGAGGTTTGTCCCTTCCAAGGCCACTTGGGATGTGAGTTTCTTAACTGCCAGGCCATTGAGGCCCTGATGATAAAATATGGGATGTGGGGCCGCAGTGCTGGGTTCTAATCCTGGTTCTAGCCCCCAGCAGCACATAGAATGTCGTCCATTTGGGCACGTCACTGATCTCTCCAAGTGTCAGCATCCACATCTGCAAACTGAGGGAACGGTGGTACCATTTTCCTGCTGCAGTTGTGAGGATCGGAACATTAACAGGACCTGTATGATAAGCTCAGCACGATCCGAGACTCAGTTTCCCCAGCTCAGGACTACTGTGAGGATTGCAGGGGAGGCTGTGTGCGAGGGCCCTGGCACTGGGCATGGCAGGATGAGTGGCTCGATATCTGTTACCCCTGTCCTTGGCTGGGGAAAAGGGAAACCCGCGTTCCTTCTTGCTCATTCTTAGGGGCTCTCTCTGTGTTGAGCGATGTGCTTTGCACATAGTAGGCTCTTGGTTAGTATTTGTGAAGAGATGGACACCATTTCAGGAGCAGGTTAACCACGATTCCAGAGGGCTGAGGGGCCCAGGCCAGACCAAATCTCCTCAAGTGGGTTCCAGGAAGGAGAAGATGCCACAGGAAGTCAGCTTATGGCTGGTAAGCAGTGTTCAGGAGGTATAAGAGTGGGGTACTAAATAGATGAAAAACCTCCCATCTCCCTGATTTCATTCATTCATTCATTCATTCATTCATTCACTCACTCACTAGTAAATGAGACCTCTTATTTCCTTCTCCGAGCGGACTAAGCCCAAGGAAAAGTTCCATCTTCACTATTACCCTCTGAAACATCAGCTTGGCCAGCCTCAAAGGCCTTCCAAAAACAGGAGTCCTGAGGACGGGCCATTCTGGCCAGACAGACTGCAGAGCAAAGAGCAGGGCCAGAGCTGACGCAGCATCTATTCTGCACACCACAATCGCACCCATGGGCCATGAAAAACACAGGGCACGAGGCCAGGTTCCTGCACTCCAGCCCGGGTTCTTCTCACACTTGCTGTGTGAGCCCAGGGTGAGTCACTTGACCTCTCTGGGTATGCGTGCTTGTTTATATGTAAATATAACACTGCAGTGGAAAAGAATGGGAAGAAGGAAGAACAACTCTCTCCTGAAGTGACTAGTGTTATTGAATATCATGGCAAGTACCCGAGGACTAAAATTATCTTGTGTGTGTCCCACACTTTATGAAAAACCGCTGTAAGGTAAACCACTGTAGGGGCAGGACTAGGGTCAGGTAAATGAGGCACTCGCCTTGGATGCAATATGCAAGAGGATGCCAAAAAGTAATCCAGTAAATAACATTCTAATACATGATTGCTAGAAATCAAAAGGAATGCAAAAATCCATGATAACTGAAACATCAATATTTTCATAAGAACAGGCTCCACCCCTGTGTTTGCCAGACTTAGTCTCACTTGCCTTATCCTAATTCTGGATCTATAGGTAGTGTCTGCACTTGGTGGGCATGGTAGTGCTAGGACTTTTCACATCTAGAGAATACTCTGTAATTCCCCAGACATTATTAGCATCTTACTTGAATTTCCCAGCCAATCCAAGAGGGAGTTAGGAAAAGGAAAGCGATTCCTGTTTTATAGTCATAGAGCGGTGGTTTTTATGGGAGAGATCAAGATTCAAATCCTGTATCTGCCTCTCCAAGTATGTGACCTAAGGCAACTGGCAAATGTCCCTTTCCAGAGCCGCCAGACCTCCACCGGCCCCATGGCTTCCTGGACTCGCCCACCACTGCAGAGCTCACTTTGCACCCACTGAAAGGTGACGTGCAGGACTTGGAAGGAGAACTTCCCTTTATTTTTAGGCTCTTCATTTCCTACTCAACTCACTCACTCTCATTCACAGTAAGTCTTCTACCGGTTGACTGACTTCCTTCTTGATCAATGGAAGGAGCTGAGGGGCTAAACAATCATTTTCCACCATACGCACGGAGGAGCAAAGACACGGGGAAGACCAGAAGCACTTTTTCAGAGAGAAGCTAAGAGACACCCAACACCGCATGGCCCTAGCGGCCCCGAAAGCACAGTCTGGGTTCCAGACGGCCTTGTTTGGCTCTCCCATCTGCCTTTGGCATCTTTCCCAACACAACCTCGCTTTGGCTTTAAACTCACGGTCAAAGGTTTTCATTAACTTTTAACCAAAGACAGTAGTAACGAAAAAGCTAAACCCGCTTGCATAGTCAAGCTCATGAATGCATCTATCGGTCTTCTTGGAGTGTTCATTGCTTCTCCTCCGACCTGGTGTCAAGTTGCCCATCTCCCCACCAAGAGGTAAAGCGGAATCATGTAATTTGCAAAATACGCCAGCTACAGATCCATGGCTGCTTCATCTGCCTATTCAGAATCACTCTTGGATATTTACAGGTTTACTCACAGAGACTTGAAAGCACCTAGCACTTTGGACTGCTCTGTACTTCCTAAGCTTTGAACAGTGACAGAACACACCAAAGCGTGGTTTTTCACTCTCTCGAAAGATTGTGATTTCCATGATTGTGAACTTACTGTAGGTTCAATTACTGAGAAGTTTTACTCTTTGGAGAAGATGGTCTGGGGCTCTGGGCGTCAGGCATAGGGTGAAAATCTCAGTGCTGCCCGTATTTGCTGTGTGATCTTGGGCCAGAAACTTAGTCTGTGTGGATATTATAAATGTGAAATTTGTAAAGTGGGAATAATCTCTCCCTGGCAGGAGTTCTGGAAGACTCAAATGAGATGGTATATATGAAGGAATGAATTTAGCTCCAACAGACAGGGTGTAAGAAATGTCACATTTGTTTCTCTGAATAAAATTTAACTTATTAACAGCCTTTGGCAACTCAGCTATAAACAAGTAAGTAAATACAGAGAGGAAAAATCTATGCTGATCCCCTCCCTAGGATGGCAGAAATACAATAATCAGACTCTTCCCACCTTGCGAAGGCCCTAGAGGTCTTCCGAAGGGCAGAGCATTCATTCAGGAGGTTCCTGAGCCTTCCTGATGGGCTCCTGAAGGAGGGTTTCCCTATTGCTTCCCTGCTGGTGCCAGTGTAAGGAGCAGCCGAGGCTGAAGGTCCCGGTACCTGGAGCTGAGCTCCCCAATGAGCTCCCGCCCTATCAGAGCCACTTCCTCTCATGTCTGTCACCTCTCCGGTGCACTGTGGGGGAGTGGGGTGTGGGTCCCAACCACTCTTGTCCCCTGCAGCCCTCTTTCAGTCTCCGGAAAGTTCCTCAACCCCCATCTATGAGCTGGCTGCTTCTGCCGTCCCGTCTCCCAACCCCAGAACTCTCTGTTTCCCTTGGGTACATTTCAAGCCCACGCAAAATGCACAGGTCAGAAATCATAAACTCAGAGCCCACAGATGTGTTTTATTCCATTTTAAAAATTGAATTTGGTGTCAGGATTTTAAAAACTGGGTAAGAATAAACTTTAGTACAAACATACAATGGATTACTAAGCAGCTGTAAAAAGAAGTGAGATCTCTGAACTGATTAGAGAATGATTTCCAGGAGAAATTGTTAAGTGAAAAATGCAAAGTATGAAAAATGCGTATATAAAATGCTACTTTTTGTGTTAGAGGAGGAAAACAAAAAGAAAATGTACATATATGTGCATTAATCTTTTCAAAAACAAACACAAAGGGTAAGCCAGAAAACAATGAACTTGGGGTAGGCTGAGGAAGGGGGGGGAAGGGATGCAGAAGGGAGAAACACTTCTCTGAGTATACCTTTTCTACACTGTCTAGTTTTGACATTTGAAAGCATGTTAATGCTCTACATATTCAAAAAAAATAAAGTTAAACCAACAAAGGGCAAGAAGGGAGGAGTGGTACAATCCAATGCTAAGCCACCTAATGTCAGGCAATCAATTCCACGCTCAAGGTCAATGTGAGATAAGGTTCGACACCTGCCAAACAGCCCCAATTTGGAGCTTTGAGTTATACCATATGACCTATACCAACCCTAGGGCCAATGGCTCCCCTGTTTATTCAATTGGTACCAGCTCTCCCAGCATCAGAGAGAGATGGGTGTGAAGTCATGTCTTAACCACGACCTATTTTGCAGGTTAAGAAATACTTAACCTCTTTTAGAAATTCTCTCTATTCCGTCCCTCCCCTGCCCTTGGTGTCTAATCCTTTCACTCTTTCCACCCTGGGATGAAAGGGGGTGCCAATTTTCATTCATTCATTCATTCATTCATTCATTCATTCATTCAGTTTCTACTGGTGGACCCCTTGGGAATGAAGGTACTGGCTCATCTTGGACCCCACCCGTGAAGCATCAAGGCGGCAGCTGAGCACTACACGGCCTCGTGCAGCCATTCCTCTGTGCTATCCAGAAGAGTCTACCTCTTTCTCTGTATCCTGATACCAAATACTGTCTATTTCCCTAGACTTGGTACACTCTCTGTCCTAGGAAGACGGGTAAGGGGAGAAATAATCCCACCCCAAGGGTAAATATTTGTTGGGTGTTTAAAATCAGATAGACTAAACTCTTGTCTTCTTTCCTTTTCTTCTCTTCTTGAAAAAGAGCCACTCAAAACCAATTTGAGGACAGAACTCTAGGAAATGAAAAACATGGGTAAAAAAGCCCTCTGGAAGATCCCTTGGGACTGGGGAACAGCTGGTGTGGTGAATGTGTCTGGGTTTTGGAACCAGCTGACCCAGGTTGAACTCAGCTTTCCTACTTTCTAGCGGTGTGCACCTCAGTTTCTTGTAAATGGCAATAAAATGAAGATAAAACTGGACTTTCTATCTTATAGGATATTGTGTTAATTAATGAAATGATGTAATAAAAACATCAAACACCACATAGCTCTTCACTTACTGATTAAAAACTACGTATTGTTTCTCTCAGCAATCAAACTGGAAGGGAAGATGCATGCTGGGATGTTTTTCTTTTTCCTTAAAACAAGGTCATTTCAAAATGTTTAAGTATAAAAGCAGTATATATTAATTGTAGAAAAATGAGAAAGTCCAGACATGCATAAAGAGCAACATTTTAAGGATATTCACAAAGTCATCAACCAGAGAGAATCACCATTAAGACCTTCCTGGATATTTTCAGATCTTCTTAACATCAAGTACCTCTGCACATGTGTAGGTATCACTTATCTGGGTGCTTTTTCAATCGGCTTAAAAAATCATTGCCTTGGTAATATTTTCAAAGGTCCCATGGTTTTCAATTGCATGGGAATGAAAAGGAAATCTCTTCTCCTGACTCCTGTTGTCAGAAGTTTAGATTTCCAAGTTTGTGTATTATAATTAATGCTGCAGTGAAAGTGCTTGGAACTGAAATCTTTATTATACACGTCTTTCATTATTTCCTTAATATACCTTTCTAAAAAGAGAATTGTTGAGTCCAGCGTTTACATCTTCTAAAGGCTTTTGTTTTACATGCAGAAATTCCCCTCTCACATGTTTGTACCGTTTTATACCTCCAAAAACACTATGCAGAGCCTTTGCCCTATACATACAACCACACTGGATTGCAGCATTCAAACACACACACACACACACACACACACACACACACACACACACACACACACACTCACTTTTCAAATTTCCTTGCAAAAGAAAAAAGGTCAGCATTTAAATTGGTAGCTATTTTAGCTTGTTTTTTCAGACGCCTCTTGCTCACCAACTGGAACATTCTTAAATAAATCGCTGCCCTGTCCGAGTTGTCTGTCTTGGGCCTTTTTCATGAACAGGAATGGTCTCCTCTCTAGAGCTGTGTCTATCTGAAAATGACTTTCACTTCTGAGCATATGCCTTTCCATGAAATCCCAAGTTAATATCCAGATGTCCAAAAATTACAGATGGAGAAGTCTTAAAAAGATTATGCAGCCCACCAGTTTCCAAAACTCTTCTTATGGGAATAATTTTATTTTTACATAATTAGAGAAAAGTTGGCAAAGTAAATTTACCTGGAACCCTAGAATTTCTTTTTTATGAAAATAATAAAACCTTCATTAAACTCTAGCATGTTAACTGAAGTCAGTTAACTGCTCAAAGAGTCTTGATTAATAGATCTCCTTTGAGTTTTATTTCTAGGGCAAGAAGTGTGGAAAGCCAAGTTACCCTTGGCTGTTCCCCTGGCACTTTTTTTTTTTTCCTGTAGAACATTTGGTATTCTTATAAACACCTTGGTCTTTCTTGGTCTAATACCCACGTGTTCTTTCTTCAAGCCGTAGCTGAGTTTCGCTAGGGTTGAATTCTTTTCTGCTCTGTTCTCAAAATGGCACTTCTCTCCTAGCTTCCACTAACTCAGTGTCCCATCTATTCCTGTCCAGGAGCTGAAGACCTAATGTAAAATGTTTCCTTTCCTCCCTTGCCATCTTTTCCCCTTCTGTTACGCTTGCACTTCATGCCTATTTCTACCCATAAACAATGCATAAGATGTAACCTTTGCCTTCCAGGATGAGAAGTGCTAACAGCATGCAGAACCAAGATTCAATTGCCCTCGGGTACTCAGCACTTTCATTACCCTATTTTGGGAACTTCAAAACTTAAAATTTTTTTTTTTTTATTTGACCACCTCAATAACCCTCGGGGATACTTTCTGTGGACTGTAACCAGTCCCCCAAACTTTTCCTTTGCTTCTTATGACACGCTAATGAAAAAAGAAAAGGGAAAGACCGTAGTGGGTCTTCATCACCTTTTTTGACTGCCCAGCATCTCACCTTCCTTCCTGTGTCTGGGGAATGCCCCACCTTGAACCCAAATCCCACTCTAGAATCTGATGACACAGATGTTTGCTTTGCCAGCTAGGATGCAGGCTCATGGTCCAAGCTCCACCAATCGGGTTCACACCCAACCTGGGCTTTGCAGCCAGGTAGCAGAGCATTGGTTCTGATGATGGGTGGCTGGAGCAGGGGCAGCAGGCCAATGTTTTAGTAATGCTAGGACGATGGAGTAACCATGGTACCCGGTGCCTGCGGTGCTGCTGGTGGCACAAGCAAAAGTGTCTCATGTTTACCAGAAATGACGCGAGCAGTGCCCCACCACACAGGTTGCAGGGCATGATTTTGCTGGTGTCTTAGCTGCTTTCCAATCTCATTGTTCCAGCAGGACTGCAGAGACTGCCTCTGTAATCTTCCCAGTGACCCAGTGAGCTACCCAACATCCCTCCAATGAATTCCTGTCCTTTCCATGTTAAATCAGACAGTTTCATGAACAACCTTGACTGATAGATAAAAAGACCATACAAAATGACACATTTATGTCATGTGAAGACCAAATGACCTTATCGTGATAGGAGTAACTTTTGCAGAAGCTGGAATGTAGAAAGGTGGGGGGAAATCTAGTTTTAACAGGATATCCCTGGAAATCTGGATTCAAAATGACCTGCCCCTTGGTAGTCAGTACCATAGGTGTGTTGCAAAGTTTGATTTTGTTTGACTGAACAATACTACCCATCACATCAAGTTATTGTAATTTTGACTTTATTTTATTTTTACTGTTTAAAAATGTAATGTATAAGTGTGTTACACTTTTTTGGAGTTGTTTATAAGAGCTGTAAGCATGAGGATATTACAGTTGGCTTCGTTCATATAAGTAGGATGATGATAGCAATCATTTAAATCAATGTGCTACAGACTGCCCAGGCCTTGTGCCCGTCACACGCCCCTCTGTGCCCCTAACGCTGCAAGCTGAGAACACCTGGTACTCCCTGCCTAGGGCTTCTGCTCTGAGAACCTGCTTGTCCAGAAAGCAAGGTGAGCAGGAAGTTCTGAAAAGTTAATGCTCCTGAAAGGAGCCCTCAACAAATGATAGAAGGAAAATTATTGGTGCATAAATACTGCAGCTTTATCAGTGCCCACACGGGATAACTCAAAAACATGTTCCAGACTGTCTTCCAGAGTTTCCCACTGGGGATGAGCCCCAGCTGACCAGCTGCTTACGGGTGCACCCTTCGCCTCTTTCCTTTCATTCCCCATCGAGCATTTCCACGCCACTCCTAGTTCTCCCTGGGATCCTCTCCCAAATAAACTGGTGGACTCAGATCCTAGTCTCAGGGTCTGCATTAGGGGAAGCCTTGCCTAAGACACCTGCCCATCGTCAGCACGGTCCCCTCACCTGCGTCCCCAGTGTGTGGGACTGGCGGGGAGTGCCTGCATCCGCGCAGACACCTACCATACAATTAGATTTCTTTCTCAATTCAGTAAGCTAAGGGCACAGGGAGCTTTGGAAGAGTGAGCCCGCTGCCCAGGGAGGGGGCAGATATAGCATGTTTTGGTGCAGTTTCTCTGGGCCCCAGAACCTCTAACAGGGGCACAGCTGCTGATGACATTGTCACATAGCATGAGGTTAGGCTTTGCCACTGCTCTTGTATCTTCAAGCTTATATCACCACTCCAGAAGAACTTACTGCAACTATTAATATCTACATGCTCGAAAGGAAACGTTACAAACACCGGGATCTCCTGGTTCCTGAATGAAACTACGCATCACCAAGGTGACAACCCCTTGGGGAGGTGTGGGGGTGGGGGCTAGAGAGGGTCAGTGCCCAGGAGTCCCTACACAACACCCCTGCCTTTCTGCAGAAAGGATTGCAGAAAGCCCTTTCTTGCTATGAATTTATCCCAGTTTGAGAAACCCTGCAGCATGAGGAAAGGAGGAACGACGTCGTACAAAGACAGCCTGAGCAGTGGGTGACTCACACTGCCTGGAGATGGGGTTAGCGGTGACATCAGCAGTGACATGCTGGGTGTATGTATTGGAGGCTCCAGTCTCCATTACCCTCCTTTACTCTCTATTCCATCACTGCTTATCCTGGTCAAGGTACTACCCCGACCCCCATAGACCTCGTCCTGCAGCCTGCCTGTTACACTGTGGGCCTGATGGAATTACAGCCTTAAGATTTAAAAGAAAAAAAAATGTTGTTCGTGATAATGAATTGGATCAACAGGTTGATGCAAAGCCAAAGCTCAAAATCAATATCCAAGAGACTGTCTGTATTTGGAAAGGCTGTGGTATATTACATTAAAACATGTCCTTTGATTTTTCCCTTCAACAAAATACGAACGGTCTCTAAAACAAAATTGCCCAGAAGGATTTAGTAGCCTTCTAAAATCAGCGTCAAATTTATATAAGTGTCTGGAGAAAGACCTGCATGAAACAGGCTTCTGGATGCATCAAAAGGACAAACATTGCCGGTTGGAAACATCCCCCTGTGCGTGGTGTTCCTTCCAGCAGCTATCATTTCTGATCAATGTCATTTCTGCAGAGAGAGCCCTTGCGCCAGGCCACTGACAACACTGATGACAGACGTGACCTCAGCCCCTCGGCTGGGAAGTCCCTTGAGCATCAGTTGATCTAAGTCTCCTCTTTCACCAGCGAGAACAAGGGCATGTCCAAAGTCATGCAGGCAGCAAGCCAACACCAAAGATCTCCTCGCTCCAGGACCTACGGATCCCTGGCTGAGCAGGATGTCTCAACTTTGGCACTAGGGACATTTGGGACTGGAGCGTTCTTTGTGGTGGGGGCTGTTCTGTGCATTGTAGAATGTTCAGCAGCATCCTGACCCTCTACCTATGAGATGTCTGTAGCACCTGCTGTGACAGCCCAAAATGTCTCTAGATATTGCCAAAAGTCCCCAGGGGGGCCAAATCACCCTGGCTGAGAGGAACAATTGCAAATTGGTGCTACCTGGGTGAAATTTGGGTCACAGATATGTTTTGTTTATCTTATGCAATGTTGTCAGGATTTAAAAAATTGGGGAGACTTCGCATAAAAATCCAGACTTTTGGTTTCTCTTGAACATTTGGAAGACATGGCAACCGTGAGCACACACTCTCACATGGCAGCGATGAACTGCAGCTAACGTTACTCCCGTTGGGATGGTCCTCTGCACTCCTGTGTGCCGCAGGCCCCACCACTCTCTATTGTGCCCCACACCAGACCCATTCTACCACGTTTCCCCGAAAATAAAACCTAATTGGAAAATAAGCACTAGCATGATTTTTCAGGATGGCATCCCCTGAACATAAGCCCTGATGCGTCTTTTGGAACAAAACTTAATATAAGACCTGGTCTGATTTTCAGGGAAACGTGGTATTTGTTTCATAATCTTCCTGGGCCCCTGTTTAGTGTTTAAGACCTCAAAACTATTAATATTTGTAGTTTTATTCTCTCTTACGTATGCCTCACAGCTCATTGAGAGCAGGCCACGTCACTCTCCTTTTATTCCTGTACAGGGCCTACCCCCAAGTAGATACTCAGAAATGGTCACTCATTCACTTGCCTAGAGCAACTAGATATCCTGCAGGGTGCTACTCTTGTGGACTTCAAGTAAAAATCAAGCAAGTTGGGGTGAAGCTGTTTTCTGTATCCCCATTTAGAGATACGAAAGTCACATTGCACATTCAGGAGTGGGCATCTTACCTTAAAAGGCTCTGCGTTAAAGAAAGCTGTTTAACTGCACTTGACCTAAAGTATCCCAAGGTAATCTGACCACGGAACCCCTTTTAGCATCAGTCAATATCCCAAGGAAGTACTGTCCTATTGAATTTGTTTGGGAAAGGTTGGACTAGAACTCTAACCTTTCCACGTTAAAGGCAGTTGTTGAAACATTCAGTGTTACGACAAAGGCAATAATTACAAAATTACATAAAGAGTAATTTTTCCAAGCATAGACATTTATTTGGATTACCTCTTTTAAATTTCCCCCACAAATTTGAGAAGTAGGTGTGATCAATATCCACATCTTACAGGTTAGAAAATAAAGCAACAGAAAGGTTAAGGAACTTGCCCATAGTTATACAGGTAGGAAGAATCCAGCCAGGATTGGGACACAGCCTGTCCGACCCCAGGGCCTGTGCACTTACCTACTTACACTGTCCTGCTTCCCTAGGACACTGTGCCATGTGGTTGACATGTCTGTCCCCACCTCAGCACATGTACCAGGCCTCACTCATGAAGGAAGCAGAAGGGGAATCACTGTCCATTCACCAACTGCTATGCGTGGGAAATTCGGGGAAGAGTTTGTCATGGTAATTCAGGCAGTTTTTCACATGATGCCTGAAAATTAGGTCTTTTGATCCTCATTTAATTTGGGCAACTCTCTTAACTTCTGGGAGCCTACAATGGAAAACTAGTAAATGGAAAACTGAGATCTGGACAAGTTCTGGAAAGAAGGTATATGTTCCATCCACCTTGCTTCTTGCAGAGTAAGAAGACAGGAACTGGAGGGGTAGATGGGTGGCTAGACGGATGGACATTATTTCTTGCCCACTGTAAAGCATCCCACTAAACTTTGTGAAGAGGAAAGCCATACTAAAAGGAATGGGGGAGAATGCCTCCTCCAAAGGAGCTTTTTTCTAATCTCAGAAGAGGTCAGACAAAACGTGCCCTTTTCATACTGAGCATTTTCAGTTTACACTGAGATCTTATAGTTTCACACAGTCATTACTTTGAGCAAGTCCCAACCAACTAGATATGGGCCAATAACACAATAAAGGAAACACAACTCTCAGGGAAATCAGCTCTTCATCCAAACCAGAGACCTCAGGGAAACGAGAGCCTGACTTAGCTGGAGGATTATTTTATCCTGTCAGCTTGTAAGAAAACAAAATGGTGGTGACGGGGTAGGGGAGAAAATTCTCCCCTTCTCTGGTTTCTCCTGGACTCCATTTGAGGAAAAAATGCTTTACTTCTGAACCTGAATTTTACATCCCCATCCCATTACCGTTATTTACAGTGATGTATAGCAAAGTACTTCGGGGAAAACACAGCTCTCTGCAGCATTTGAAAGAAGCAGACAGCACCATTGTAGCGGTGATTCATACAAGAAATCATACAGCCTCACT